>NC_083762.1:58490516-59174450 GCF_963514075.1 Conger conger
CACTGCTTATCTTCTTAGTCTCGTTGTGAATTTTCTGGAATTGTGCCTCTGGCATTAATCCATTGTTTGCTCTTTGCAGTGTGACTTCAGTCAAATAATTGCGAACCCCAAAGCAGTCCTGGAACAGCACAATATAAAACGCTGCGCTTGACACTTCACACATCGGCGTCTGCGAGAGAATTACTGCGCTAACGCAGCGACGCGTGTCCGAGAGCTCGTTTCTCACGCACAGCCACAACGCCTGGCTGCTCGTTCACATGAAGTATTTGCGTGTCCGGCGAATGTTATACGATATGAAACACCGCGTTGTGCAGAGAGGACCTCCTCTGACCTCACCAGTCACGTGTTTGAGGATAGACTCTTCTCATTGTGCGGAGGTGATGAGTGCGCTTTGGAGTCCCTCATTCCACTGCTGATTTCTCCCTAGCCGCGTTTAGTGCCTGGCTCTTCGAGGGTGGGGGGTGGGGGTCCTTCCTCAGGAAATTCATCCTACACTTGCCCTTGGTGTGCACACCATTACTATGTCTTCTTTTTCTTCCAAGAATATAATTCTGCTGCCTTTGAAATGGTAAATGAGAGAAATTCGCTGACAGGATATGCTGATGCGCACGTGCCTTCCTTACCCAGTGCTGTGGCTCGTTATCACAACCTGCTTTTTTGTCTTATTCTGTTTTATTTTGGGCCCCGTTTGCTTTCCCAGGTGCTTTTTAGCTTTTTTTGTCATCATGGATAGATTCCAAAGGCACGGCGTACCAGCACGTATGAGGCACAGCCTTTTAGGCTGGAATCACAGCAGAAGCAGAGCATTCACATAACTGAATCGAAGCTTGCCAGTCTAGTGTCCTACATATAACGCATACTGCACAGACATTAATAATCCCATGTAATGGCTATAATCCACTAGCAGGGGTGCTGAAAGGAACTAAGGAAACAAGCTCCACACCTCCAATAGTATGCAAACGCATGTCTGGTTTAAGGCTGGAGTGTTCGCATACTGGAAGTGAAGTGTGGCAGTCTAGTATCCTACATATAACGCCTATGCGTTTGTGTAAGAACTAGAATCCACTAGCATGTGCGCCAAAAGGAAGCGAGCTCCACACGGCGAATGTAACACGTCCGGTGTAATTCCAGCCGTCCTGCTTCATCATTCATTAATGTTTGAGCCAACGCTTTCTTATAACAAACTGACTTTATAGCCATCCTTTCTCTTCTGAAACTTGCTTATCAATACCTAACGGTACCATATGATTAATTCATTTTTGTACTGAGACTTCAGTTTTATCTGCGGTTAAACAGCAAGCATCTCGCCCGAAATTCAAAACCCCCAATGCGAAGAAGACAAGTCATCCATGATTTTCAACATTTTACATCTGCGGTTGGTTGAAACCACTCAAAGATGATTTGGCGGCAGCGATCAGCAGATATTCATATTTATTAAAGGACAGCAGCGCCATAGATTGCTGTTTTGACACTTTTGAATCCAAATTGCCTGCTTAACCGACTTGAAGTCGTTGTACTTACTTTGGAAGTTGGCTCAGTGGAAATGTACTGCGGGCAAGTAGAACACTGACCTACTAGCCCAATTGGACCAGTAGAAAAGAGCCCTGTAGGTAGAGCCGTGACGATGCTCTGGCGCGTGTGCGACTACATTCCTGCAGCACAGCGGACCAGTGTTAGCGCTGATTGTACATTGTTCTCCTGTGAAACAGCAGCTGCAGCTGGATGGAAACAAAGCGGCTCTAGACAATGAGCCCCCCGTAGCCCAGCCCCCTGACTGACAGACAGTCAACAAAGGGCACCAGGCGGGTAGCAGGCCAGCCGAGCGACACTGAAGCACGGCGCTGCAAAGAGCTGCTAATTACCGGCAGGGTAATTAACGCGTACACAGCAGGGGCGCAACTACGTCACTAATGAAACCACTTCTTATAGTGATCAGACTAATTCAGTTTTCCTTCGGTTCTGCTCACCAGGTCCGACTCTGTTGGCACCAATTGTGGGCTCTGCCTGGGCGGAACCAGGTGGGAGCGCGCTTCCCGCTTTAACTTTTTGTGACCTGTGACCTGAACTTATATTCAGGTTGCGGAATCGAGCCGCAAGTGAAGCTGGGTTGTTGTCCCGCTGATCGAGACCCTTTAAGGTACAATAGGTCATTTTGGACTTCTAACGGTCAAGAAAGGAAGCAACAAACACTGTTTATCCCTCCCCCTTTTCTGTGAACACGATGACGTTGAAACCCCCCCCCCCCCCCCCCCCACGTGACCAATAAGCTTCAACTGTTGTACAGCTGCGTTGTACTATGTTTTGGTACAGTGTGTTGGTCTGTCAACTGTATATTTTGAAACCCGAATTAGGACTATAAACACAGGCAGTGGATAAGTCAACATGTCAGTCCTACCTTTTTGCAATGATAGGAATGGATTTACAATGGTCTTGTAACAATGTTTAAACACAAAAAATGTATTGTACCTTTAAGCAGGGCCTGCTGTATGTGCAGCTGTATAAATGTGTAAGATATCAACTTCAGGCTGTCTGCAGCATCAGCCGTTATAATGAATAATGTGTGCACTGCTCCAGGATTAGATCAGAAAGTGATCTGAAGTTCATCCCAACTGCCCCCCTAACCTGCTTCTGTCTCATTAATGGCTTAATACAGTCCTTATTATATTATTTACATTAGTCCGTGTTTCAGGTTTTACTTCATTGTCTTTCTAAGTTGAAATCTGTCACGCTGCCCAGTTGCATTAATCAGACTGCAGAGAAAAGGACCAATACGCTTCATCCTGGCAGCAGAGAGGGACAATTTACACTTCCTGAGGTTGCACCTTGAGTGCAGTCAGGACATGGACGGCAAATTAATTGGAAACGGAGCAATTTCTTGGATGCTGGCCCGAAGATAGAAGACATTAGTAAATGAGGTTTACAAAAAAATGAATATATAAAGTCTGAGAGCATTTATACTGGTTACAAAAGAAATAAAGCCACATGTATCATACAGTACTACCAGATACATCCTTGTACGTGCAATAAATATGCCTATGTTAGTTGGCAGACCTACTTTTCTGCCTGGCATAAAACACAAGTGGGAAATAAGCGCTACTTAGACTGAGCCCGGAAGCAAAAAGGTCACTTAATAAAATGCTAATACCAGCACTTACCTTCCATGCTCTGGTGAACATAAAGGCCCTGCTAGGGGCCTAGCTGTGAATGTTACACACGCATTCACACGCACGCACGCGCGCGGGGGCTGCCACCTTGTTATTTCTCAACATCCCTGAATCCATGCCCTTTCTATGCATTAAAACACAAATCTTTCACCTGCATGTGGTATTTTTTTGCTCTGTTCATAATGACCAAAGCAGTGATATAGCTCAACTTGGCTGCCACACAATGCCCTGCAAGGAGACATTTCTGAGACAAAGCACCATCATTTTTTGAGCTGCCTAAAGCTTTTTTCACTGCACTGTTTTAAGCAACATTTTGACCAGTCTCATCATTCTGTCAGCAAAAACACAAACATTGACATCATGTTTTTTCAATAAATTTTAGATCATTCCTCTGTCAGGATGGTCAGTGGAGATGTGGAGTAGAACATGTTGAACATGAGAGTTAGGGTCAGTAAAGTGAGAGGGAGCACCAGAGTCAGTAGAGCAACAGATAGACAGCACCAGGGTCAGTAGAGCTACAGGGTGAGAGTGAGAGTGAGAGTGAGAGTGAGAGTGAGAGTGAGAGTGAGAGTGAGAGTGAGAGTGAGAGTGAGAGTGAGAGTGAGAGAGCACCAGGGTCAGTAAAGTGAGAGGGAGCACCAGAGTCAGTAGAGCAACAGATAGACAGCACCAGGGTCAGTAGAGCTACAGGGGGAGAGTGAGAGTGAGAGTGAGAGTGAGAGAGCACCAGGGTCAGTAGTGAGAGAGGGAGCACCAGAGTCAGTAGAGCAACAGATAGACAGCACCAGGGTCAGTAGAGCTACAGGGGGAGAGGGAGCGCAAAGTTCAGTAGAGTGAGAGTGAGAGTGAGAGTGAGAGTGAGAGAGTGAGAGAGCACCAGGGTCAGTAGTGAGAGAGGGAGCACCAGGGTCAGTAGAGCAACAGATAGACAGCACCAGGGTCAGTAGAGCTACAGGGGGAGAGGGAGCACAAAGTTCAGTAGAGTGAGAGAGTGAGAGAGAGTGAGTGTGAGAGAGCACCAGGGTCAGTAGTGAGAGAGGGAGCACCAGGGTCAGTAGAGCAGCAGATAGACAGCACCAGGGTCAGTAGAGCTACAGGGGGAGAGGGAGCACAAAGTTCAGTAGAGTGAGAGAGTGAGAGGGAGTGAGTGTGAGAGAGCACCAGGGTCAGTAGTGAGAGAGAGAGGGAGCACCAGGGTCAGTAGTGAGAGAGAGGGAGCACCAGGGTCAGTAGTGAGTGAGAGAGTGAGAGAGTGAGAGAGTGAGTGAGTGAGTGAGTGAGTGAGAGAGTGAGAGAGTGAGAGAGTGAGAGAGTGAGAGAGTGAGAGAGTGAGAGAGTGAGAGAGTGAGAGAGTGAGAGAGTGAGAGAGTGAGAGAGTGAGGTCACTAGACGTTGAACCAGACTTCCGAAACTGAGATTTCCTCAGGAGATTTCTTCTAACTGTGTCTCTCCTGTAGTCATTTATAGGAGTACTTTATTTGTGTTTTCAGTGCCAGCGATAGAGATATCAGAGGATGCCCTTGTGCTGAAGGGTATTTTAGGAACATTTGGTCATCCCTGTAGAATGATCGGTTTTATCCCTAAGAGCTGCCCTGTTGACAGAGAAAGAATCCAATCGGCTTCCATCTACAATTAGTCAATATCCAGGGTTTCTAGAACAAGGTAAAAAGGTTTGTCAGTCACTGGGACAAAAATTCTGAGAACTGCTTAGCATCTGCTGTGCACCATCGAAATGAACATTCAGCTAAATAAAGAATTCACCAGTCTGACAGACCCTATTTTAACCACACCTGCTGGCTGTGTTCTACACATGGTTTCCTGGTTCCATGGTGGCACCATTATAACACAGCAGTCTGTTATTTTTGCGGTCTATGCTGCATGTAGAGCACTGTGAAAATGTATTTGCCCCCTGATTTCCTCTATTTCTGCCTATTAGTCACACTGATTGGTTTCAGATATTTGAATAAAATGTAATATTAGACAAAGAGACATTCAAAATACTTTTTAAAAATTACGTCATAACTTTCATGAAAAAAGTTATCAAACACCCATATCACCCATGTGAAAAGGGAATTGCTCCCTTAGTTGCTCAATCAACCAATTAACCTAATTTAATTGATCATTACATTCAGCTGAGTGAACACAACCAGGCTTGATTGCAGCCAGCCCTGTTGAATATAGACCTCACTCATATTGGACCTTACCATCAGAGTGAAGTAATTTCCACAGGTTTCTGCAAGCGGGTCACAAAAGATCCCAGAAAAACAGTCAAAGAACTACAGGCATATCTAGCCTCCACTGAGGTCCATGTCTTCATGATAAGAAAGAGATCAGGGAAAATGGGATTCATGATAGCAAGGCAGAAACCACTGCTAACAAGAGACACATTGATGCTCATCTCACATTCACTAAAATAGCACCTGAATGATCCCCAGACCTTTTGGGATAATGTTCTGTGGACAGATGAGTTTGGTGTAAAGCAAATACGGCATTTCACATTAAGTCAACCAACAGTCAAACATGGTCATGGTAGTGTAATGGTGTGGGGATGCTTTGCTGCCTTAGGACCTGGATGACTTGCCATTCTTGAAGGAACCATGAATGGTTAAAAAAAGAAAGAAAAGTAAAGTTTTGGAGTGGCATAGTTAAAGTCCTGACTTGAACCCAATAGAGATGCTGTGGGGGGACCTGAAATGCTCAATAACCTACCAAGATATCTGAAACAAAGAATGGGCTAAAACTCCTCCATCACGATGTGAAAGACCAATATCAAATTACAGGGAGTGTTTGGTCATTCATTGGTTTTTCAACACATGGATGATGTATAATGTTTTTCATTCACTGAATGAAATAATCATTTTAAAATGTGTTTTGTCTTTTCTTGGTTTCCCTTTGTCTAATATTACATTTTGTCTCTCTCTGAAACCATTCAGTGTGACATATGCAGTAATAGAGGAAATCAGGAAGTGGTTAAATCCTTTTTACCCTGCACTGCATAATTAATGTTTTGTTTAACTGGATTGTTATCCATTATATTTTGTATCAAGCTGGATTGCTGGTTGACAGCTGACAAGATGGGCGATTTTGACAAGATTGCTTTGTGCGTCACTGGACTCCTGAGGTTACAGTATCTTGTGTGGTGAAGGAGGGATTGATTTATGCAGCCAGCATCAGGTTATTAATAGAGAAGAATACATTTGTTGTGCACTGTGTAGGGCTGTTGTTAAGGGACAGATAGAATTTTTCCAAGCCAAATTGGTTACAGTGACTCCTCATATCGCTTTGTCCCAAAAAATTCCCAGTTGCATTTTCAGTACACAGTGGCTCATTCCTCTTTGTTGTGTAAATATTGAGGCATCAAAAGTGTTTAGCTCCTTTTTTTCCCCCCCTTATAACTGTAGCAATTATGGCATGTGCATTTTTATGAGTTTACCACCCCTCTCTACTGCTCCCAGAGCGACGGACTCAGAAAAACAAACGTTCACTTCAGCCTGAGAGACTCCCAGAAGCGAGGAATATCGATTCGGATGCACAGTCCCTTTATTTATGCACTGGAGGATAGTGTGTGACGGCAAATAATCCGTTCTGTCGATCCCCTGGCGGTGTTAACGGATTGTCTGACCTTTTGGTGCGTTTGACTTCGTCTGAGTGCTTCTGTTCTCTTGCAATGTTTACAGTCAAATGTGCAAATTTTATTTATATTCGCAGTGCTAAATTTATGTGTGCGTCTGTGTGCGTGTGTGTATGCGTGCGTGTGCCTGTCTGTGTATGCGTGCGTGTGCCTGTCTGCGCACGCACGTGTGCTTTTCTGTGCATGCTTGTGTGCGTGTGTGTGTGCTTGTCAGTATAACCCACTTGTTATACTGTGGGTTGCATGCATGTGAACGTTGAACAGAATCACTGAATGGGGATTTCTGTGCAAGTGCCGAATGGGTTATGACTCGTGACTGGATTCAGTCTTTTATTACTGGAGCTCTGCCCATTCCCAGCCTCTCGGAGATTCTGAAATCCAAGTCTTCCTAATCTGGACTTTGGACCCAGTATCCACCAGCATGGACCCGCAGCCGAAATGTCATTTCAGAGGGCCTTGGGGCAGAGTCCTGACCTGATTCACCGGTCTGTCATACACATGTAGGGGGGGGAGGTTACATCACTGTTCTATGCCATCACCACTGCTATAGTGTTAAATGCCCGTTACGATCTCACAAACACCATCGGTGCGGTGACCCCACTTCTCGGGCTGTGTCACTGATCGATGGCGCTATCAGATGATTCTATGTGAGTATTGAGCCCAGCCACTGCATTGACTCTAGATGTGAGTCTGTATGCCTGTGAAATGCCCTAAAGCCAATTCTGCCCATTTAAAGCTAACAAAGTGGAAGTTTCAAAGTTCTGAGTCTTTCTGCAGGCCTTTGTGGTTTGTCTCTGGCAGAAGGACAGTTGTAAGAAAGAGCAATTTACTCTTGATTCCGCACAAGCCCATCCCATCTGTAATTCATCTCACTGACGCGCCGATAATGTTGTTTTAACTGTGTGACTCGCAGTGACGTAAATCCCGCTTAAATTATACTGTAATTTGGGCAGGACCGAAAACACCATTCTTTGTGCATTGTGCTGTGTGATCCATCACTTGAGTGATTGTTTCCCATCAGGCCAGTTAGAATAGGCCTGCGTTGTGTCACACAATAACTGCGCAGTTGCCAAGAGTGGAGCCCCTTGCAAAGAAAACAAACATGCGGGCTGTATTTTTATACTCTGCACAATGACCAACAGCACCCAGGGGGGTGGGGTGGGGGGGCATTCACAGAGCGGTATCTGTACACAGCTCCCTGTATCTGAGCTTCCTCCACTGATTCGGAAGCTGAAGGGGCGTAAATAACCTTCAGGCCCTTTGTCCGTTTCCCGTACGTTATTTTTTTTTGTTTTTTTTTTACTGTGGTTTTATTTGGAACTGTGGAAGAAGTAGACGGGGGAAACCCCATTACTTAAATCCTAGAACAGGACTGCCGGACCCTATTCCTGGAGATCTACCGTCCTGCAGGTTTTTCATTTCAACCCTAACAAAGCACACCCCTTTGAACAAGCTAGAAATCTCATTCAGCTAGTAATTAGTAGAATCAGGAGTGCCAAATTAGGGTTGAAATGAAAACATTCTCTTTGCTTTTCACGCCATTCTCTGTAAACTCTAGAAACTGCTGTGTGTGAAATTCAACAGTTTCTGAGATCGTCAAACCACCCGGCCCACCAACAGTCATTCCACGGTCAAAGTCTCTTAAATTACGTTTCTTCCCCATTATGATGTTCAGTCTGAAGAACAACTGAAACTCTTGACTATGTCTGCATGCATTGAGTTGCTGCCACATGCTTGTCTCATTAGATATTTGCATTAGCAAGCTGGTATGCAGGTCTGCCTAATGAAGTGGTCGCTGAGTGTACATACGTCTGGCATGCTGAAGTGAAATGGGGCCTCCAGTCGTACGGTTCAGGCTCATCCCCGGCCTCTCTCCACGCACCTGCGGCGGGTTACAGGGGGAATGTAACGGGAGGCCGGTTCCTGAAAGAGGTTTTCTCTGTAAATGGCTGTCTATGATTCACTGATCACTGCGCAGGGTCATTAATTATTGAAGGAATGGCAGAGCCCTCATGAATTTTAATCCCGCAGTCGTTCGGCAGGGCCCAGATAATCCTGAGCGTCGGGGACGCCTGCCTGACCGAGGCCTCTATAGGTGAGCATGTCGGGGGGATTGATGTCGTTCGGACGCATTTTTGATCCCTGATCTTCATCAATGTAATGGGTCCGAGCAGGAGCTGCGTGGGTTTTTGGGCTCTGTTCTAATTTGCAAGCAAGTTAGCTTTGAGCAGGACAGGTGATTGGACGCTTGATCCAAATGATCAATTATTTAGCGCAAGTGAAAAGCTGAAAACGGTCCAAGAACGCAGTCTTTCATCTCCAACGTGCAGCAGAACTTTTTCAATTCAATACTGCTCTCGGAAACGTGATATTACTTTTAACATCAGTATGAGAACTTTAGACAAGATGAATTTTCGCCTTTTTGGTTTTGTTGGAGAAGTCAGTCTACTGTATTTGGAAGTTAACCAGGGATAGTTTTATGTTGGCCAATTGATCTTGCAGTGATCCATGGATGACAGATTTGCGAGTGCCTCCAACCAAACCGATTCACTGGGATTCTCCTGCAATTCGCTTCACTGTAGCCTCATAAAGAGCACTGACTTGAAGAAATGGAGAGTTTCCCAGACATTTATTGCTTGTTTTTGCTTGTTTTCGGGGGACCTAAATAGGCATTTTTGCCTCCAATTAGAGCCGCTTGCTTGAAGGCGGCTGTAAGGTAAACAGTGCTGTTTTCTCTAACTGGCTGTGAAATGGAGCTGATGAGACGTGTTGGGCCGGCGTGAGGAGCCTCTGATGATTCCTTAATGCAGAGTGAAGTGTGAGACCCTCCGCAGCTCTTCCCCAGAGCCGTGTCACTGCAGCGCTGATGATGCTGCGAATGCTGAGCTGACACCACGTCCGCTGACATCACGCCTACCGGCTCGAATGACCGCACCCTGGATGATCTTAACAGCAGGCCGCTCGTATTTCACTGCTTTCTTATCCTCACAAACGCGTTCAAGAAGCGCGCGCTTGTTCATTTGCAGTCCTCGGTTTTGAGTAACAGGCTCAGCGCGCAAAGTGTTTTTTTTATTCTTGTTTTTTAATAGCACACCACAATATTTATTCCATTCACAGAAGTTTAGGTCTTCAGTGTTCTCTTTCAGGGGTATTGATTTTCCTGTACTTTATATTTGCGTTTTGAATAATACTCTTTGCCTTGTCTATTGATTTCTACACTGGCTCAAATGCTCCAGTCCAAGAAAACTGTTGTACAATAAATTGCTCACTCAGTGAAGATGTTTAATTTGGCTCTGGCTGGATTTTGCTGATGTGAGGGGCTGCACTATTGTAAGGCTTCTTGGAGGATGGGGATGTCTTGATTAAAGGGCTGTATGTTTTTTGGCTGTTCATTTATAAGAAGGCTGATAACTGGATGGAGTCTGGCTGTTTCTTCGTAAGAAAGCCGATAATTGGATGGTGCATGGCTGTCATTATAAGAGGGCTGATTATTGAATGGTGTCTCACTGTTACTGTATACAAAGGCTGATAATTGGACGGTGCCTGTCTTGTTTCATTATAAGAAGGTTGATAATTGGATTGCGTCTGGCTGTTTTTTCATAAGAAGGCTGATAGCTGGATGGGGCATGGCTGTTCCTTCATAAGAAGGCTGATACCTGGATTTGTTACTGGGTACCTCCTGCCCTGCTCGTATTACAGGGCAGGAGGTGACACACTGACTCCTCCTCCTCTCACAGGTCCAGGACAGCAGCAGCGCTCCCCCTGGTCTCCATGCCGACCGCGGGGGGGAATTCTGGAGCATGCTCAGTGCGGCTGCCTCTCCTGTAACAATAGCCCTGAAGGACGTGGAGAGATGGGACGTTCTTAAAGCTCTGCAGCAGAGCAGAGACTCAACTCAGCTCCTGCGTGGAGTGAGAACAACTCCACAATGACGTTTGCATATTTTTTACACACATGCACACACAAATAAGTACCACGAAGTGAACACTTGACTTTAAGTAGCCTATATTATATACAGGTGTGTGAATATGCCTGTAAGACTAAAACTAAGATATGGATGTGCTGGACAGCCCCTGTTGATGAGTGAACAAAAGAATGGTAGAAATATACCCTTTTTGTTTAGAACATCTCTACTGAGAAATATTAACAACCTGATAATGTAAAAGACAGCACCTTTAGTGTCCACATTATAGGAACATTGCCTTCTTTATACAACATCCTTACCGCAGTAATACTAAGCTTCTTTTTTGACTACGTACAGTTCCATTTCTTTTATTCAGAGGCCACAATACAATGATGACACGCATAGAAAACAGATCAAAGGAATTATCTTGTCACTTGCTCCTGCTAGCTTACATCTCGTTTTTGACTTCATTCAAATGAAGCACTTTCTTTTTGAATCTGACAGTGTTACCCATGGCTGTGTAAATAATATGATTAATAAGCAATACAAATGTGAAACATCTGATGATTGGCTGAAAGAAACTGGAGTCATTATTTTGTTGTGGTTCAAGTCTGGGTCATCGCCTGTTGAAATCTAAAAAAAAGACCTTGGAGTAGTTGCAATTATAGAAGGTAGTGTAGTTTTCCCCCTTTCCTTCTGTGTAAAAAACACAGAATCCTGCATGAACGCAACCTCTCGGGTTTTTAAATGAGGTGGAAATCCATTGCAGCGTGTCGTCCGCAGGTTTATTTCTCCCCTCCTGTCAGGAGTTTAGGAATGATTAACCGGGTTGCTGGCTTTGCAGTCCGGCAGGTCACATGACCTGCTATTGTCACACTTGGCTGACCCTTTGATGTGCAGTTGAGGAGGGGGGTGGTCACATGGTCTCCACAGCCTGGCCTGCTCCCCAGAGCAAAGCACACCTGAGCTCCCTCTGCAGCAGCTAACAGCGCCACTGCTATCACCCCCATGGGCCGCGCGTGAGAGTCCGAGAACACGGACCCCTCTGATGATTCATCTTCAGGCTACATTCTGGGGGGTCTCTGGGGTCAGTCGGTGACCGCGCTCGATCGTCACTTGGTCAGCTGAATCCGAATCCGAATCGCTTTATTCGCCAAGTAGTTTTCACATACAAGGAATTTGCTGTGGTTTGTAGGTGCATGCAGACAACATAAAGAATAATATAAAAATAGAAACATAGATATAAAGTAGAATGCAAATATAAATAACAAAATTTTTATTTACAATACAAGATTATTCTGAAGCTGGGAATGTGAAATTTACATTTACATTTTAGTCATTTAGCAGATAATGATGAAATATTATTAAAGTGCTAAATCTAAAGTCTATGGGGGTGGGATAAGAGTCTGTGACAATGGGGGATCCCGGGCCTTGTTGATGTTGACCTAGCTCACGGCAGCGGCCCCGATTCGACGAGCCGAGAGCCCCCCAGCGGAGTGGATATGTTTCAATATTTCAGTATTTCACTGTGTGTGATGAGGGATGCTTTCCTAAGGAGATGTGTCTGGAATCGCGGGAACACTGGAGAGTAAATTGAGCTGACACATCCAGGTTGCTCTTGGTCAGGGAGAGAGGTGAGGGGGGGGGGGGGGGGGTTGTGGTGAGGGCAAGAGAAGATCTTGTGCCTGAAAGAAAAGGGATCCTGCCTGTTAGTAAAGGCAATCCCACCGCCCAGTGTGGGGTGCTGAATGCTTCAGGAACGAAGCCAGGAAACAAAGCTTCATTTTAATGCGCCGCCTGAAATATGACCGTTTTTTGTTCAAACAGCAGGGCCGACAAGTAACGGTAGTAATAACTGTCATGATTAGTGCTATTATCAGGGCCGTTTTCATCCAGAATTTCATTTGCGGGAGTGGCGGCTTCCCGCTGCGCTCGTTATCGGTGTTGTGAGACCCGTGTCACCCGAGTGGTAATCGTCCTCGGACGTGATCCGTCACTGAGGAGGGTGAGCTCATTACCTGCTGTAAGGGGAGGGGTAGGATGGGGGGGGGCAGCTGATCAATGGCGGTTCTTCCCCCCCCCTCCCCCTCCCGTGCTCTCGAATATCACCCCCGGCACCAGACCCCCCTCCCCAAACCCAGGGGACCCGGACACCTGCGGGCATTCCAGCTCAGCTTTGATGTACTTTGTCACTCTTCTGCCTCTGCGACCACAAAGGAATTACGTCCAAGCTGCATCGTCTTCCTCTGTTTTCTTTATGGCCTGAGAACGGTGGCTGCTTTTGTTTCGGTTTATTTTTTGCTTTTGTCCAAGGAAGGCATTTTCAAATTCAAATGTCCTGTGGAAAGCAAATTAAGCTGAGGAAACGGATTAAATCAGGGTGGGTTAATGAGCTGAGAGGAGGCATTGTACAGCCTTTATTCTGGTTAGCTGTGGTCTTGAGGAGAAGTACCTGCTCAGTGCCACTCTGCTTTTTAGTTTCTCATGAGAAGGGCTCAATATAGAAACAAAGGGGGCTAAACGGCAAACATCCGAGGCCTTCAGATAAGATCAGTGCTCTTTCTTTCCCCTCTGTGTGCGTGAGCCACTGCCATCTGCTCCTGAGCACAATCCTGCCTATTAAAGGGCATTTGTCTTTCTACAGCACTCCTGAGATTATCTCTCTCTTACTCTCTCTGCCCTTCTCGAATGCTTTCTCTCTTACTTCTCTCCATCTTTCACCCTCTCCCCTTCTGTAAGTACATATCTTACCCTTTATTTATCTCTCTCTGTCCCTCTCCATCTCTCAATTTCTCCATTCATCTCTATATTTTCTGTGCATTTCTCTGTACATCTCGCTCCCTTTCTCTCTTCATATCTGTCTCTTTCTCTCCCCCTCTCTGTTTCTCTCTTCCTTCCCTCTCTCCCTTTCTCTTGCTTTCTCTCTCCCTCACAGGAGTTGGATTGTGTATTAGGTCACACACAGACGCTCGCTGTCCCATAGGCTGTTCCTGTTTATCTTCCTCTCCTGCTCCCCTAGCTGAAGTATGTTTACATGCTGAGGTGGCACTGATGTCATTAGCCACTCTGGGGCGCAAACACAGGAGGTGTTTTTACACAAGCCGTGATTGTGGTTCAACATGAACACTATTGTTTGAGCGTTACCATTTTTCTTCTCACATCTGTAAACGCTCCTCTCTTCTTGGGAAATGGTTTTCCATCGTCTTTCCAAAGCCGGTTTCTGTCTCCCCTAAAATAGAAATGGGCCTAGTTTATCTCATATAGGTAAGATATATCTTTCCTGTCTCTTTGCTTGTACTTGAGTCAGGGTTGATTTTGTTATCTTGTTGAACCTCCCCTGGGAGAAGAAACCTCATAAAATATCTCTGAACGGTTTATAAAATGCCTGCTCCTGACCGAATGTGTGAAACAAGGCTGGATTCTGCCGGACTGCTTTAGATCGTGTTGCTGTCGTCTAATGGCGATATCCTTCTGGGAATTCCAGCTCATTGACTCAATGGCTCATCTTTCCTGAGAAACCGGCCCGATGATGATGATGTTTCTCTGTGTTTCCTTGTCAGACCCTGACATTAATATTAATAACCTACCGTATGTGCAGCCCGCTTCATTCTCTTTGTCCTTCAGTGGACATAAATTCTGAAATGCGCGTCTCCCTTTTATTGCTATCCAGTATTTACGCTCGGTGTAGAAAGTGTTCGGAGCCCCACGTTCCCCCGTGGAGCCAGTGACTGATGAGAACTGGGAGGGCTGAGGTTTGCTTCACTGATTAGGCTGTATGTGGTGCTGGAATATATGGGAATGTGCTACTGGATTCACTGCTATTTATAGGCTCCCTGCTTTGTGCCTGATGGCATCGGCACTTATATCCAATGTGAATCAAGTGTCATTAATTAAACACAAAAACCAGAAATGGTGGCATGCAGACATGTACTCTGTTATGTCCCACCATACATAGTACTGATCCATTTTTCTCATAAAAAATGAGTAACCTTTAAAAAAGTCAAGGGTAATCATGTGTGTTATTGCGTTTCTTTTTTCCTGTATCCCATCCAGCCATAGAATATATCTGAATGGAGCTCCATAGAGCTGAATAGAGCTGGAAATAGAGCTGAATGGAGGTGAATACAACAGATGTGTTTTCAGATCCCTGTTTCAGTGCACACCGTACACTGTACATTGCATATTTTATGTATTTAAAAAAAACAACGCTAGTCCACCTGTGGAAAGAAATCTTTGTTGCATGTTTCACTCTTCAGACTTTAACATATTAGTACTTATGAAGAATTACCCTGAGCCTCAGAATGAGGAATGCACCTCCAACACCTTGTGGAAGACACTGGCTTTCCCCTGCGCATGCATCTCATTGACCCCGATTTCAACAGTGCCTCAGTATCGACCGTGAACACAGCCCAAGCACACCCCGCACGTTCTCACGTTTCATTAGTTCAGAAGTTTGATATGATTCTTTATATGATACTCGACCAACTAATGATATGTCTGGACCCTCCAACCACAACCCTCTGAGCTGTCACTGGCGGATACTGTAAGGCCGGGCCCTTTTTGATTATGTGCGTTTGGAAAAAGGTGAGCTGCTGGGAGGGCTTTAACTTACTACCTTTAAGGAGTAAGGTCACATTTATATGATTAGGATGTTCTTAACTTAATATTCTAAGGCTGATATGACAATTACTACTGAGAATTTTGGAGAAAAAACATTCCAAAATCCCCCCTGGAACAATTTACAGTTAAAGACCTTGATCAAGAGCTGTGCGGATCTTATCGTGGCTACACCGGGGCTTCTGGGTCCCCGTCATGTACCTTAGCCACTAGGCTACTGGCTATTCCACAAGCCGAAACATTCTTGAGTCTTGATGGCCTCAAGACTTTTCCAGAAAATCTTAAGGATTAAGGTAAAATATGTACGAATATGTGATTATAGATGTGATGTTCTTAAGGCCTCCAGAGAGAAGTAGGATGGGATAAATATTCTGCAGGCATAAAGGGTTGACTGATAACTCTAAGGAGAGCTGAAAACCTGAGAATTGGACAGATGAAGAAGGAAAGCGCACAGGGTGCAGTTTTATAAGGATCCCTTTGGATTTGTGAAAAGGATTTGTGGATTTTTTTTCATAAAGGAAGAGAGCGGAATACTCAGGGTAACAATGTCTGAACTGGAAGAACGTCTGTAAGCAACACTTACTCAAACAACCAGAGATATGAAAGGTTTGAGGTACCAGCAGACATGCCACCCATCCACCCTCCATCTGAACATGAATGTGTGCTCAGTCCTCCTTGGTGGAGTGAGGTTGTCCAGACTGCAATGCGCAAGAACAGCATCAGCCCCAGGACCAAATGGAGTCCCATACGGCATATATAACTAAGCACTGAATGTTTTGATGTTCCTGTGGAGACTGATGAATGTGGCATGGGGGAAAAAAACTATTCAAATCAAAGGCATGGTGGTGGGCAGGAGCCCCATAGATCAATTTAGGCAAATCAGTCTGCTGAATTTTGAAGGCAAGGTCTTTTTCAGCATCATTGCACAGAGGTTGACAACTTACCTGAAGAAAAACAACCTGAGGAATGCATAAGTGGTATGCCAGGCTTATTGGGCTGCCTGGAGCATACAAGTATGAACTGGCATCAGATATAGGCTGCCAAAAGAGAAGAAAGAGATCCATGTCCTATCCTTAGACCTAGCACATACTTTTGATTCAGTCTCACATAGCCTCCTTTGGGCTGAATTTGAGTACCCCCAAGTACCGAACGCCATTACAAACCTAGTCAACGCCTATTTTCATGATCTACAGTCTTCAGTCATAGCATCAGAATACAGTACCACCTGGCACTCTTTAGTACACCCTGTCATTATTCCTACTGTGCAGTCGTTTGTATTTTGGACAGTGGTATCATTTCTGTGCTTTTGGCTCTGTACTCTTTGGATTTGAAATGAAACTATAAATATGAGGTTAAAGTGCGGACTCACCTTTAATTTGAGGGCATTTCCCCCCATCTTAGAGGACCAAAAGTAATCGGACAGTTGGCTTCTCAGTTGTTTGTGATTAGTTCGGTGTATTCAATTGCTTATTGTAGTTATAATAAAGCTTTTTGTATCTAATCTTGATTTTATGTTTTTGACTGCCTTTGGAATCTGTTCCTGGCGATAGTCAATATGAGGACCAGAGTTGTGCCAATGACAATCAAGGAAGCCATTATGAGACCACAAAAATGCACCCTAAAATGGGGGTTACTATGTGTGAAAAGGGATGCAATTCCTACACAGATCACCCAATATGGATGTAAATACCCTGAAATAAAAGGCGAGTGTCTGCATTTTAACATCATTCATTGTTTGATTTCCAATCCAATGTGCTGGAGTATGGAGCAAAAAGGACCAAAATTGTACCACTGTCCAAATGGTTAAACTGCACTGCATTTCCATCTTCGTATAACTGGCAAAGGCAGTGCTCAGAGATTCTGACATTGTAGGCCAAGTACAACTTGGCAGAGGGGGTTTTCATTGCAACCCAAATTTACACACCTGATTCTACTAATTAGCAGCTCAACAGGATCTTTAGCTGTTGAATGAGGTGTGCTTTGCTGAGTTTGGACTGAAAACCAACAGAACAGGGTTGGTGACCCCTGAAGTCAACCCAGCTGGCAAAATTCATCAGCATCTTGGTGGAAGAACTTCAGCGCCAGGAAGAGGCAACAAGGTGTGCCAAGCCTGTGTTTCAAGCCAAGCATGGAGCGTGGACAAGGTGGGAACACCTAAAGCAACAATTGAGCTGGAAAGATGTTTTGGAGAGTGAGGGAACGATAATTAGTTTCAATGTGAGAGCAGTCAATGATGTTCTTCCTACCCCCAAAGAACCTCAGTCAGTGGTGAAGATCCATCATGTCCGCTTTGTGTAACACCTGTAAACTTTAAACATATCCACTCAGCTTGCAAGAAAAACCTCATACAAGGAAGATATACATGGACACACAATCAAGTTCCGAGGAGTCTGGCATCCTAGATCCTAGAAAAGCAAAAAGAAAGTCTACCATTAGTGCTATGCCCCTTTCAACTACAAAACTGACAATCATACCCTTTGTGGCAGAAGGCCCGTTACACACAACCTGTACTCTTGAGACCTGAGTCAAGCCTGTTGCATGCTGTCAGAGATTGGAATATGCTGTTGGACCTCGACCAAAGATTAATTTTCCCTTCAGAGATGGCCACAACACACTTCCGACCTGCTTGGTCATCTGGTCTAACAGTTTGAAGTCTGTATATATTGCAGAGCTGACAATTACATGGGAGGATAAGGGTGGCCTGTAGCGTAGTGGTTAAGGTACATGACTGGGACCTGCAAGGTCAGTGGTTGGATCCCTGGTGTAGCCACAATAAGATCTGCACAGCCGTTGGGCCCTTGAGCAAGGCCCTTAACCCTGCATTACTCCAGGGGAGGATTGTCTCCTGCTTAGTCAAATCAACTGTATGTCACTCTGGATGAGAGCATCTGCCAAATGACATTAATGTAATATAATGTAATGCAGTAGCTAAGACCTTTCAATGCAAGAATCTTGAGTTACACTAAACTATCAGCCGACTGAACGAAGCAGATGGAAGGTTCAGAGGCTCCCAGTGGAACTTGGCTGTCGACGGTTTGTTGCCACATCCACCACTAGGCTCCTGAGAGAAAAGGGAATAAGAGGCCTGACACAACAACTAGCCATCAAATCACTCTGAGGCAGCTGAACGAAGCAGCCATTATCTCTGGCTGAAGAGGAGGGCCAGCTGGGACCAAAGATAACCAGTATGGGGGTCGATACAGATGGGGGGACACCAGGTGAGACTGTTTAGCCCTCTGGAGATGTAGTGGGCCTATTAGTGAAAGATTAATAAAGGATGGTGCCCACCTGAGGACCTGTGTGAAGCATCTGACCCTCCACCCTGGACCACCAGAATATCATCCCACTCAAGAATGTATCGGCCTGTGGGTATAGCCTGTAGCCTAATGGCTAAGGTACATGACTGGGACCCGGAAGCCCTGGTGTAGCCTCAATAAGATCCACACAGCTGTTGGGCCCTTGATCAAGGCCCTTAACCCTGCATTGTTCTTAGTCTAATCAGCTGTAATTCGCTTTGGATTAATGTGTCAGCTAAAAATAAAATTATTATCATTAGAATTATTATGTATCTACTGACAGGATTGTTAAATCAAGACATGTGTTCTTAACCTGAACATTCAAATGCTGATGTAGCAATCACTACTACTAATTGAAAGCAATGTAGTTCTAGAATACTGAATTTTGGAAGAAAAAAGATTCCAAAAAACCTACTCAAATGCTGTAAAGCCTTTAAAGCTACACTGCTTTTTGCCAGTGGCTGACAGGAGAGGCTGCTCTCCTTTTACATGCCGAGCTTCATTAGTGTAATAGGATCCGATCCTAAACTGCAGGTCCTTCCCTTCTCAGTTGATTTTATTAGATGCTTAGTAGAAGTAATGCGCGGCATGTCTTAAGTGCACCATTAAATATGCCACTAAGTAGAAATAGTTTAATTACCTCACTTTATTTATTCTTGGCTGCAGACCCCCCGCGTTCCACTTAAATCCACAGGCTGTCCGCTGACATAACAACTTTTAACCAGTTACTCAGGATTTTCTCTGAATTCCAAAAATGGCATTAGTTGATTTGCTATTCGCTTCTGTGGTTCACTGCTGATCGAAACCATTCATTACAAAATGCTAATTGCTACTAAGATGAATAGTACAGAAAGGCCTCTTATGCAAGCCATGGCGCACAGATCAATCAAGTTTTCTCCAGTTTACTGGTTGTGAGAGGGATCAGAGGGAGTTCTGGGATCAAGAGGTGATGTCCAAGTGGTCCTAATGGCTCAGTGGCTCTGATTGGTCCTAATGGCACAGTGGCTCTGATTGGTCCTTGTGTCACAGTGGCTCTGATTGGTCCTAATGTCACAGTGGCTCTGATTGGTCCTAATGGTACAGTGGCTCTGATTGGTCCTAATGTCACAGTGGCTCTGATTGGTCCTAATGTCACAGTGGCTCTGATTGGTCCTAATGGTACAGTGGCTCTGATTGGTCCTAATGACACAGTTGTTGTGATTGGTCCTAATGACACAGTGGCTTCTCTTTTCAGAAACAGGAGGCCTGTGCCACAGTAACAACTCAATACTTTCTCGCAGGACTTAAAAGAATGGTCTGAGCAAGCTGGTAAATTGCAAGCTGGAAGGAACATACAACCAAGACTTTCAGAAGGTTCCTATTGCAAACCTTATTTCAGAACAGAATAAAAACATGGCTCAAGCTAATACTGTATTATCTCCAGAACGCTGAGGGGAGGCACACCCAGGCACACCCAGGGAATCCAAAGGGCAAAGCGTGTGTAGGGGACCAGCTGATGGGGTGCGGCTTTTCCATGAGCGTAATGGAACCCTGTCTTCATCTTAATGTGTCATTTAATACTCTCTGCCACCTCATCTCTGCGTCATCAGTCATGGGGTTGGATTACACTCGAAATGTCCCTCGAAATGTCAAAAATATTCTGCTGTTCCCCAAACAGAACATTCAAAAAGTGTTTTGGTCCCCCGTGCATGTTAGGACTAGGACATGAGTAAATGATTCGTGTAAATATTCACTCTGTGTTCATTCTCTTTGGGCAGGAAAATGAGTGATGACAATGCATCATTTCACTCCCTTTTCACCTGTCCTTGAATATGAATGAGAAAAATATGTGCAAAATGTATCTATTAAATGTAGCCACAAAAATATATCTCCCCATAATTGTAGGCCTGTGAACCACAGGCAAGCCAGCTATGCAAACGAATGAATCTATAGAAAGACCCCGCCCCCTTAGGCCTCCACCAATCCCGTGGCAGGGTCCTGGCTCATGGCACGGACGGGCAGTTCTGTCAGGGCCACACATACATCTCCTGAGGACCTGAGGAGAGGACAAGCGGGTGCTTTCAGCATTGGGGTGTCGTAAAAGCGCACCCGGCAGGGCCCGCGAGGTGAGAACAGGACCTCATTAGCCGCCGTCGGCGCAGCGGGGTGGGGGCGGGAGGCAGAGCGGCGGGTTTGTGTCATTTCTCATTCTGCGCAGCTCTGTGAGCGCTCTGCACTGCATCCGGAGTGGTTACGGTGTCACAAGAAGATGCGTTTCCTGCACCTAATTAGCAGAATAAACTGCCTGTTGAGAGCCCCCAGTGGCATATATGGGCCACCCAACACTTAATTATTTTTCATTGTTTGTACACACGCGAGCAAAGGCTCATACACACAGTACACACATGCATGGATACACACACACGCACAAACACACAGGAACGGAAAGCGTTAAAGCGCGCGGTGTGTTTGCAGCTCCTTCAGACGATGCCGAGCATTGCCACAAAGAAACTCCTGAATTACACATGAGAGGGGGACGGGCTGAGGCACATAACGATCATTAAGGGAAAAAACACCACCGGGTTAGCGTTCTCATGCCTGTTTCCTGTGACTCGCTGTATATAATCTGCCTAATTATGCTAGCTAAGCACCAATCTGGTCATTAAGGTAAAGGAAAAGGTAGGTGGGTCTCTCGTTCTGTAAGTCTAACCCATACCTGTTTAAGCGACAGTGTGGTAATTATATAAGGTAATGACTCATCTCGCTGCCATGTAATGTAAGAATGGTGAGTAGCAAAGTGTTAGTCTTTGGACACAGTGTGGTTTCAATATAAAATGACTGGTTTGCACCTCTATGTGGTTTCAATGTAAAATGACTGGTTTGCACCTCTATGTGGTTTCAGTGTAAAATGACTGGTTTGTGCCTCTGTATGTGGTTTCAGTGTGAAATGACTGGTTTGTGCCTCTGTATGTGGCTTCAGTGTGAAATGACTGGTTTGTGCCTCTATATGTGGTTTCAGTGTAAAATGACTGGTTTGTGCCTCTGTATGTGGTTTCAGTGTAAAATGATTGGTTTGTGCCTCTGTACGTGGCTTCAATGTGAAATGACTGGTTTGTGCCTCTATATGTGGTTTCAGTGTAAAATGACTGGTTTGTGCCTCTGTATGTAGTTTCAGTGTAAAATGACTGGTTTGTGCCTCTGTATGTGGTTTCAGTGTAAAATGACTGGTTTGTGCCTCTGTATGTGGTTTATGTGTAAAATGACTGGTTTGTGCCTCTGTATGTGGTTTCAGTGTGAAATGACTGGTTTGTGCCTCTGTATGTGGTTTCTGTGTAAAATGACTGGTTTGTGCCTCTGTGTGTGGTTTCAGTGTGAAATGACTGGTTTGTACCTCTACAGGTAAATTGATGTTAGCCTCATTATTGCTGTCACATAGCAACAGTGTAGACTCCCAGGCCACCAAGAAGGGTCTTGCGTTAAAACCATTTTTCCACTGGTGACCCTGTACTAACTGCTGCCCAAGCTATGTATGTCCAAATGAACAGGGCTGGTACCCTGCCACACAAACTAATGGAGCCTATTAGACTTTGTTTGCTCTAACTAATCTATAAACAATTGCTAGTGTTTTATAATTATATTACTCTTAAGTAAATACCTCCTGCCAAGGTGTATGAAAACCAGGGAAAGTGTGTTGCTTGAGGTACCAACCAGCTGATATTACATGGTCTGTACAGTGTACACTGTATGGTGTAACAAAATATGTTTTAATTAAATTATGCCTTTTCTGGCTGGTTTTCCTGTTTAGTTCTATTTATTTCCTTAAGTAGCTGTTTTCAGTTTACTGCTCGGTGCAAGTAGGCAGTGTGGTTTGACGGTACTGTGCACGGTTTTAGCATTCTTGCCTTTTGGGGAATGCATATTGATTTTTTTCCTCCAAAATTCTCGCCCAAACAGACTTGAGTGCTTGAGGCGACAGCAGTCTGGGTTCTGGATGGTTGGAAGCTAGCCGGCTCGCCTCACCGGAGGAAGATCTCAGAGAAGCTTGAGAGCCGGGAGCGCTTGGTCCGGAGCCAGCGGGCGGAGGCAGAAGCGGAAGAGACTGAGATGAAAATGGGGTAAGAGAAGACTGCGGCGGGCACGGAAACCACGGTAACCGGAAGATTGGGTTCATGACCCTGGAGACGCGACGCTCCGCGTGTGCGTTCTCCGATAGCAAGGGCACGCTCATGGTCATCGATGAACCGTGCGGCTAAAATGAGTAAAGGACCGGCCTTCCAATTGATGAGCTGAAAACAGAGTGACAAAAATGTTTAGACCTGTGAGTTTCTTTTACTGTTTTAACCCATTATGGACTAAGGTGCCTTTATAGAAAACCCATAGAAAAGCATAAGAATCACAATGCATTTCAACGGTCATGTGTCTTGAAAAACTGACATGATCAAATACAACGCTGGCGTCGCATCAGTCTGTTAAGGGAGCTGTAAAGTGCAGGTCCCATAAGAGGTTAAGCAAATTTCTGCATAGACTTTCACAGAACTCTACTTTTAACTGCTGTCGGATTGTTTCAAATGTTAGTAAATTAAGTTTAAGGTTTAAGAGTGTGGAGAGTTTTTGGCAAGTACTGAAGCGATGTGGGTTTGTTTAGTGATGCATAGTTTTGACACACGTCAATGTGGTGAAGGGAGACTCGGGTTCGAGCTGCTGAGAACACATAATCACCCCTCTGGGAGAGCCTGGGGTGGATCAACACTGACACACTCGCGCATATTAAACACCCCCCCCTACACCGACACGTTAGCATGTATTAAAGACCCCCCCACACTGACATGTTAGAGTGTATTAAAGACCCCCCCCCCACACTGACATGTTAGCGTGTATTAAAGACCCCCCCACACTGACACGTTAGCATGTATTAAAGACCCCCCCCCACACTGACATGTTAGCGTGTATTAAAGACCCCCCCACACTGACACGTTAGCATGTATTAAAGACCCCCCCCCACACCGACACGTTAGCATGTATTAAAGACCCCCCCCACACTGACATGTTAGCGTGTATTAAAGACCCCCCCACACTGACATGTTAGCATGTATTAAAGACCCCCCCACACTGACATGTTAGCATGTATTAAAGACCCCCCCCACACCGACACGTTAGCATGTCAGTGTGGGGGGGGTCTTTAATACATGCTAACGTGTCGGTGTGGGGGGGGTCTTTAATACACGCTAACATGTCAGTGTGGCGGGGGGTCTTTAATACATGCTAACATGTCAGTGTGGGGGGGTCTTTAATACACGCTAACATGTCAGTGTGGGGGGGGTCTTTAATACATGTTAGCGTGTATTAAAGACCCCCCCACACTGACATGTTAGCATGTATTAAAGACCCCCCCACACTGATACTGTATAGGAGTGTATTAAATACACCCCACCCCCATTGATACTGTATAGGAGTGTGTTAAAGACTGCCACCCCCATTGATACTTTATAGACGTGTATTAAAGACCCCCACCCCCATTGATACTGTATAGGAGTGAATTAAAGACCGCCACCCCCATTGATACTGTATAGGAGTGTGTTAAAGACTCCCACACCCATTGATACTGTCTAGGAGTGGAGGTGCAGCAAGCGACTGCTGATCTGCTGGAAACACCATTACAGGCTGCCACAGCAGTGCTCGGTGCATCTCCCAATCCGCCTGCCAATCAGTCATAAACAGAGACAGGAAGTCGGTGGAAATGAAATGCTGCGGTTCAGCGAGTCCCGCATCACGAACACCCCCCCCCCCCCCCCCCCCCCCCGCTAACGAATCGGATTTATCCGCACGTCAGCAGTTTTCAGAACAGAGAACGCGCCAGTTTAAGAGAGCCGGGGGTGGTGAAAATGTGAAAACACGCTCTCAGGCAACACGCGACAGCGTGGGGAGAATCGACACAAAGCCCACGGGCGGGCGAAAATCATTCACACCTCTGAGACTGCCGGATGCACAACAATGAGGCTGCCTGATCGTTGCACGCAGCTAATTAATTTTGCTGACCAATCGGGCCGAGCCGGTTCCTTTAATCACGGCCCTCCTGTCTCGAAGGCCGCTTCTCTGCCTTTCAATCGGCGAGAATAATGAATGATAACAGGTGAATTTTTAATCTTCCATCGCCCGTCCATTGTCATCTCTGACAGGCAATATAGATTGAGCGGTTTTCCTCGTATAAATCGAGCCTGATTGGGCCGATAGTATTCATGTATGCAGCGATTATTTATTCAGCCGTCTCCTTTCATAACTCGTGCCTTTCGACCCGTCCCCAGCGTTTCCCGCAGGTTAACACCGGGGAGTTCACGGGTCGAAAAAGGCAGCCATTTACTGTACCGTGAAATCGCATGGAGAGAAAGGAGTCAAATGCGCTATCCACAACCACAAGGTTTTTGTGAGCCAAACAAATGCAGCAGGCAGTATTAATGGAACTGCAATGTGCTCATCTTCATTACTGTCACTAAGGATTCATATTTGCTCATTTCACATCGTCTAGTTTTAGAAATGATCCCTTTCATTCATTTGGCTGCGAGAGATATATTTAGAATGGTAATGTGATTATGCATGTACAGCGACTGATACAGTAGGCATGCTGTAATTATGAAGATCTCTGGTTATAAATCATTATGTGGTATTGTCACATCTGATGGATTATCAAGGTTTTGATTTTTTAAATCACATTTATTGGCTTATTTTGGAATATGAGCATTTAAGGGTCTGATTTACGAAGCCCGCAAACAAATGCTATGAGCAGTTATTGGTTTTGCATGTGCTGCAGTGAAAGGTTTTGTATATGTTTAAGGTCTTAGTAAATCAGGACATAAATGTTTAACTAGATGTTGAAGCTAATGTATAGTAAGTAAGCTTCAGGATGTTGGGGTAATGTTGTTGGTAGGTTGAAAACCTGGGTCAAATGCATAATTGTTTTTGATTGATTGAAACACTGAAAAACACTGATTCAAACAATGTTTTTAATTCTACACTTATCTGGCTTATTGGAATCTATGGAAACTCTCAAAAAGTGTAAACCCTGCCTTGTGGTCCTCTTGGTTGGCTCAATTGCAACAGGCATGATCAATCAGAAGATCGGCACAGAAGAGTATTTGCATCCAAAACAGTGGAGTATTTGACCCAGATGTGTAGGTTGTTGGCTGTATAAAAATGTGCGTTTAGAGTGTCTGTGTTTGTTTTCTGTGGCGACAGGGCTCGGGTCCTGGTGCTTCTCTCAGAAGGATGGAGTCTGCGACCGTGGCAGGGCAGATGCCGGATCTGAAGAGTGCACCATGTGACCTCTCCGTGCCCGCCCCTCCCGCCAACCGCAGCATGGACCTGGAGCGCCGCCATGTGGCCGAGCTCCCCGCCCCTCTGTCCGTCCTGGGCGGCGCCCTGCCGCTCTACCCCGACTCCGGCCACCAGGGGGCCTCGGTGAGCGCCTACCACAACGGCGCCCTGCTGGCCAACCTGGGCCTGCACCTGCACCCGCTGAAGCACGGGCCCCCCCACGCTCCTCCCGCCCCGGGCCCCCCCGCGCCCCTGTGCCTGAACACGGCCAGCGGCCGTCTCTACCGCAGCATGGAGAACCTGCACTGGGCGGCCGTGCCTGACCCCGGCCTCTACGCCTTCAGCGCCCCCTACGGGAGCGTGGACAGCGAGTTCATCTTCCGCTGCACTGCCACCAGCCGCTGGTACGAGGGCGGGGCCGAGGGCCTGGCCTTCTGCCCTCCACGGGCGTCCACCAGGAGGGACCTGCCCCTCCTGCCCCAGTGGCTGTTCCCCGGGGGGAGCGAGGCCGTGCTGAACGGGGGGGCCAGGAAGGGCCTGCGGGAGAAGCTCCGGCTCCAGAGCGTCCGGGTGACGGAGCCCAACAAGCCCCTGCGGCCCCCGGCCCCGGCCCACTGCCCCTCCAACGGGAGGCCTGCCGGCCGCATCACCAGCCCCGAGGAGATCAAGCAGGAGGCGCTGCGGAGGCTGCAGCTGCGCCGGCAGAACAGCTCCCCCGACCTCACGCTCCGCCCCTCCGACGAGACCCGGCCCGCCAAGTCCCTCACCGCCGAGGCCCTGGCCCCGCCCGCCCACCGCCGCCCCCCCGCGGGGCGGCTGCACATCCCCACATTCGAGGAGTTCAAGAAGATGAGAAAGAAGGAGAGTGGGCAGGAGGGGGGGTGCCAGAACCAGCAATCCTGTGAAACAAAGAGGGACCAAACTGGGGGTGAAGTAGGTAGGGATAACAGTGTGGTTGCAGGGGGTGGGGGTAACAGTGGGGTTGCAGGGGGTGGGGGTAACTGTGGGGTTGGCCCGGCTGGGGGTAACAGTACAGTTGGGGTGGGTGGGAGTAGCAGTGTGGTTGAAGTTGACAGGGGTAACCATGTGGTTGGACAGGGTGGGGGTAACAGTACAGTTGGGGTGGGCAGGGGTAACAGTGTGGTTGGACAGAGTGAGGGTAGCAGTGTGGTTGGACAGAGTCGGGGTAACCGTGTGGTTGGACAGAGAGCGGATGACACTGGGGTTGCAGCGGATGAGGAACAGGCAGGCAGGACTGAGAGCACTGACTCAGACTGCGGTCAGAGCTTCAGCACCGCAGAGTGGTCTGACTGCAACAGCGACAGCGGGAAGGAGGGCCAGTGTCAGGACGGGTGCACAGACGCCTCAGCCGTCCCCATCTGCACGAGCCCCACACCTCGGCCCCCTCTGCAGCCCCTGGCCTCTCCCCAGGAGGCGGAGGAGGGCGGCATCGCCTCAAACACGAAAGACGACACGTCGGCCCTCACCCTCCCGCTCCTGCGGGAGAGTCCCCATGCCCCGCCCACCTGCTGTCCAGCCCTCCTATTGGACGGCACCGACCTCTCCAGCTACGGAGCCAAGATCTCCAAGATGAAGGACGGGTTCCTGGGGTCTGCTCTGGACCTGATAAAGAAGAGGTGAGTCACTGGAGATTTCACTTCTTGTACGCTGGGTAAGGGGCAGAAACAGCTGACCTGATTGGACAGGATTCTTTGAGGGCAGAATTTGCTCTGGTGTCACACATTATTAAATTGTCACTCAAAAGCAGGACGGTCCCATCCAGATTGATGACACTCGTTATTGAAATTCAGATTTCAGCACTGGACCCAGATTAAATCCGCCTCCAGACCGATGAAAAGATAGCCCGTCTGTGTTTTACCTCGGGCGATTACAGTAATGTATGCAGCTGTTTGGCAAGCCGATAAGGTTTCCTGATGCGTTTTCAAAGGCAGGCTTCAATCTTTACACCTTTATGGAATGGTTCAAAGAGCTCTCTTCTGCGGGCGCATAAAAAATCTACTTGCAGATCAAAAGCTTGTTGGAAATAAAATCATGGATTTGGATTTTAAGAAGCAGATAACCTCAGGATGAGGGCACCGTGCACTGTCGTGAGTGCAGTTGAGTGCTCCTCTTTAATTTCTCACCGTGCGGTCGTTTTCATTAGGGTTTCGCCGTGTATCGATTCCGAGAACAGCGCTAACGAGGGCGCCGCGGCCCCGGAGAGGGCAGCACTGGAGGACCCTTAGACTTCCTGTAGAGTTTTTCCTGTGTGCTCAGACACCAGGAGCGCAGACCGAGGTGATTAATCTGTAGGAAGTGTGTCAGTAATGGACCTGCCATCAGTGCTAGTTTGCATCACAGACGAAGAGCCTGGTAGCTGTCAGAGAAATTCAAAGAGAAATACAAATACACTGGTTATAGAAAGCAGTTTTTCAAATCACTGTTTCAGTGTGAAGTTTTGTCTCCTACTTAAACATACTCCTTTATGCCTTTTAGAAAACTCTGCAGTGCACTGTTTGATGAATGTTGGCAGAG
Source organism: Conger conger (assembly GCF_963514075.1). Classification (NCBI taxonomy): domain Eukaryota; kingdom Metazoa; phylum Chordata; class Actinopteri; order Anguilliformes; family Congridae; genus Conger; species Conger conger. The sequence goes on from NC_083762.1 coordinate 58,518,951, forward strand.
CTGGTGTCAGTGTTCGGTGAGAGTGAAATAATGAAATGCACATATTTTGCCGTTTGATGCTGCTCTTTAAACCAGATCTGACAAGAAATAGTCTCATACGAAAGGTAGTTTTACTTTGGTGTTCAATATTCAAAATATATAAATTGTGCCCAAATATCAAGGAAAGTTAAAAGTACTATTGGCAAAATCTGCTCTAATAATAGTTTGTACCTGCCTGTATTTTCACTTTTACATCTGCCTCATTATGTTTCATAAATACTGTTATATATGCAGCGGTGTTATTGTGTTTGCATTATTCCTGTTGTTGTGGACGTACATAAGCCTCGCATTGTTACAGAATGACCATGATTTCCTAAAAGTACCACAACATAACATTACTGGCCTTTGTCAATATGAGGACAAGAGTTGTGCCAATGAAAGTCAAGGAAGCCATTATGAGTCTCAGAATGAAGAGAAAACCGAGACAGTGAACAAATAATAGGCTTACCAAAATCAACTGTTTGGAACATCATTGAGAAGAAAGCGAGCACTGGTGAGCTCAGTAATCGCAAAGGGGCTGGTCAGCTAAGGAAGACCTCTACAGTTGATGACCAAATAATTCTTGCCATACTGAAGAAAACCCACTAAACACTTGTCTGACCGATCAGAAACACGTAAATATGTGTAAATTCAAATTTCCAATGAAAACGGTTTGATCGAAACCCCACTAGTGACCACAGAAGACTTCACAAACTGATCTTCAGAGGTCTCACTGCAACTTGCAAATCAGGTTACAGTTTGCTAAGAAGTTTGCTGAGTCTGGAAAAGGTCTTGTGGACAAAGTGGAGGCCAAAAGTTACTGCCCAAGATCCAAAGCACCCACCCTCATCTATGAAACATAGTGGTGGCATATATGGCTGGTACTGGTATCGATAATGTTATTGTAGAAGCATCTTATCTGCTCAAGTTCAACCAAATGACTCAAAACTCATTGGATGGTGCTTCATCCCACAACAAGGCAATGATCCCAAACATATGCCAGTGCTCTCTTCTTAATGATGTTCCAAACTGTTTATTTTGGTCAGCCTATTGTTTGATCTACAGTACTGTGCAAAAGTTTTAGGCAGGTGTGAAAAAATGCTGTACACTAAGAATGCTTTCAAAAATAATGTTAATTGTTTCTTTTTATCAATTAACAAAAAGCAAAGTGAGTGAACAGAAGAAAAATCTAAATCAAATCTATATTTAGTGTGACCAGCTAAGAAAAATGGCAGCAGGTTCTCTGGACTGATGAGTCAAATATTGAAATATTTGGCTGTAACAGAAGGCGGTTTGTTCGTACAAGAATGAGTGTCTGCAGGCAACAGTGAAGCATGGTGGAGGTTCCTTGCAAGTTTGGGGCTGCAAATGGAGTTAGGGGTTTGGTCAGAATTAATGGTCTCCTCAATGCTGAGAAGTACAGGCAGATACTTATCCATCATGCAATACCATCAGGGAGGCATCTGATTCGCCCCAAATTTATTCTGCAGCTGGACAACCAAACATACAACCAATGTCATTAAGAACTATCTGGAGCGTAAAGAGTCCTGGAAGTTGATGGTATGGCCCTGATCTCAACATCATCGAGTCTGTCTGGGATTACATGAAGAGACAGAAGCATTTGAGGCTGCCTATATCCACAGAAGAACTGTGGCTAGTTCTCCAAGATGTTTGAAACAACCTGCCTGCCAAGTTCCTTCAAAAACTGTGTGCAAGTATACCTAGATGAATTGATGCTGTTTTGAAGGCAAAGGGTGGTCACACCAAATATTGATTTAATTTAGATTTTTCTTCTGTTCATTCACTTCTTCTGTTCATGCATTTTGTTAATTGATAAAAATAAACTATTAACATTTCTATTTTTCAAAGCATTCTTATTTTACAGCATTATTTCACACCTGCCTAAAACTTTTAGACAGTACTGTAGGTATCTGTGTTTTTTCCCCAGCCTCATAATGACTTCCTTGCCTATCATTAACACAACTCTGGTCCTCATATTGACAAAGGTTATTAACAAACTCCACAGGCAACCAAAAGCCTAGAATCAAGACAAAGCTGTCTGATACCTGCACTAAGGATGCGATTGAACAATAACTGTTTAGCAGTTTGTCTCATATTATGGCACCCTGAAATGGGGGGGGGGGGGGTGTATAAAAAGGGCGGCAGTTCCTACACCAAATATGGATGTGTAAATACTCTCAAACCAAAGCTGACTGTCTGCACTTTCCCCTCACATTCATTGTTTCATTTCAAATCCCATGTGCTGGAGTACAGAGCTACTCTGAAACACTAAAATGTACTGTCCAAGTACTTATGGTCGGCACTGTTTCTGCATGTGTGTACAAGTCAGTTTTATGTGGGTTAATGAATTGTCTTTTCACGTCATACTAACTGTACTAGACTGACCCAAACCAGCCTTGCACGGGAGGAGAAAGCATTCTCATAATTGAACAATCTGTCTATTTAATAGGACTGGATGTCATATTGGAGTGATATATGATCAAGGGGCCCGTTTTCATAAGGCCAGTTACATATGTTCATCATATGAATCAGGTTGTCTATTTGACAGATAGAGAGGGTTTAATGGTAGTTATTTTACCTGCTGCATACAGGGCAGTAGAACCGGGCTTGTAAAACAGATTACCGGTTTGATCCCCAAGCGGAACACCACTGTAGTGCTTCACCTAAACCTCTTCGGTAGATATCCAGCTGTATAACTGACTTTTGTATGCTGTGCAGGTTGCTCAGGAAATAGTTTTGCTGCAGTTGGGCACTGTCACAAGGTCCTGGGTTCGAATCCTGGCCTGGGCCTTTCTGTGTGGAGTTTTGTTCATGTCCACATGATTTTCCTCCGCTTACTCTGGACCGTGGGAACAAACCAAAGACATGCAGGTTAATTGGAGAGTGTAAATTGCCCCTAGGTATGAGTGTCCAAGTTAATGGTGTGTGTGCCCTGTGATGGATTGGCAGCCTGTCCAAGGTATATTCCTGCCTTTCTCGCCCAATGCCCTATGCTCCAACACCCCCCATGGCCCTGACCAGGAAGAAGTGGTTTAGATAATGGATGGATGGTTTCATATTGTGTTTGTTCCATCTGGTGATTAATGGAGAAGCAGAGGGAGTGTGTAATATGAGCCAGTGGTCTGTCAGGCATGTCTACGCTCTCTCCACGCCAGTGCGGGGCTCCAGGGATCTGCCCAGGATCATTCTCATGGAAATTAAAATTCTGATGAAGAGTTGTGTAAGATCCAATTAATGGATTTTGCCTAAATTCACCGGAAACATGCTTTTACCAGTTGGCATTAAAAATGCATGAATCAGCTTGCGCGTCAAACGGAGATCTCCATTTTACACTGTAGTGAATGAACACAAAAGAACAATAGACACACTTGCCCGATGTATTTGATGGTGGCAGTACTTAGTACTCTGTACGAATGTGTGAGACTACTAATTAATTAAAGCATTCACAATAATCCACACATACACTGCAGTCCGTAAATATTTGGACATTGGTTCAGTTTCTGCATACAGGATCTCTTCTTTTGGCTCTGTCCTCCAGCACATTAGATTTAACGATGAAAATCAAGGGAAATGTAGACTCACCTTTAATTTGAAGGCATTTACATCCTTTTTAAACCGTCCCCCCATTTTAGGGGACCAAAGGTAATTGGACAGTTGGCTTCTCAGATGTTTCTGATTAGTCTAGTGTATTCAATCGCTTCCTTAGTGCAGATATTGACAGATATTGACAGTTTGCGAAGTAGTACTTAAAAGAGCCTGCAGAGTTCTGGAAAAAGGTCTTGTGGACAGATGAGACCAAGATTGACTTGTATCACAGTGATGCCAAGAACAAAGTGTGGAGGTTAAAAGGAACTGCTCAAGAACCAAAGAACACCCCTTCTGTGAAACATGGCGGGTGGAGGTGCTATAGTTTGGGAATGTATATGTATGACTTGTCTTCATTGAAAATGTAACTGCTGATAGCAGCAGCAGAATGAATTTTGAAGTGTACAGAAGCATCATATCTGCTCAATATCAATATCAACTCATTGGATGGTGCTTCATCCCGCAGCAGGCAATGATTCCAAACATACACCAGTGCTCTCTTTCTTAATGATGTTCCAAATGGTTTGTTTCGGTAAGCCTATTGTTTGGCATACGTCTCTGACGTTTTTTTATTTTTAATTATTATTTCTCTTCCTTAACTGTCATTGGCAACTGACAACTCTGGTCCTCATTTCGACAAACGCAATAGCAGACTCCAAAGGCAATCAAAAGCCTAGAATCAAGACTTGATACTGAAAGTGTCTTATAGCTGCACTATGGACGCGATTGAATACACCTGACTTATCAGAAACAGCTGAGAAGCCAATTATTTTTGGTCCCCTAAAATGGGGATACAGTATAAAAATGGATGTAATTCCTACATGGATCAACCGATATAGCTGTATATACCCTCAAATTAAAGGTGACAGTCTGCACTTTAACGTCATATTCATTTCATTCCAAATCCAATGTGCTGGAGTACAAAGCCAAAAGAACAGAACTGCACTGTACAGTACATACGGCAGAAAGGGAAGTCTGTGATTTCATGAGCACATCTCTCACAACGGAGGCAGGAACAAGGATTATGCAGGTGGACACGGACCAGAGACTCGTGCCCTGCAGTCACACAGTTCAGGTGTTAATGTGAATTGATGCGTCTAATTACTTTAGCGCTAGCCACTGTTGTCTAGCACCGCGAGGGGTCCCCCGAGGGTGGGGGGTGTCAAATGGCGCAGATATGAGGAGGAGAAGGAAGTGGCAGGAATGATAATTACCAGCTTGACTGTATTCCTCCCTCCCTACCCCCCTCTCACGCCACCCCCTCTCTCCTTGTCTCTCTCCCTCCCTCCTCCTCTCTCTCTCCCTTTCTCTCCCTCTCCCTCTCCCTCCCTCTCTCCCTGCCCATAATCAGCTGCAGTGCAGAAATCGCCGCCGAGGCCCCCGTCAGGTTGGCACGTGACCAGGATGGCGCTGACATCACCCCTCCCCAGCCCGGCCGTCAATCCACTGCGGTTTCCATGACGATGCCGGCCTGCACCGCGGAGGATCACAACAAGCCTTCTGCCGGAGGAGGCGAGCCCGCCGAGCGCGTAAGACTCTCCTTTCTCTCGTCCGCTGACCTCCACGCGGCTTGTCATCTCTCGCACCCCACTGCGTGCAGAGCCGCGGCAGACAGGGGCTGGGGGGGAGGGCTAACCGCACCGAGACAGTCAGGGGTGCGCAGTGAGAGGACCCTGAACGTCCGTCAGAGACGTGCCCGAGACATACAGCGCTCCGTCCCCAGATGTGACGCCAGGAGGACCGGAGCAGGTCGATCGTGGGAAGCCGCCGCGTGTCGTACCCATCCGTATGTCCGTCCGTACGGGCGTCCCGTCCGTCTACCAGTCGGGCGTTTTGCGTTTCCCGGCGTCTCCGAGCTGGAAATCAAGGGTATTATCGACGGCGTCCTTTCAGTGATTGCTGCGTTTGTGTGTTTTCTGTGAATAATGTTTCCCGACGGGAAGGGGCTAGCGCTGCGTCGCGGTGCGTTTATTGCACAGAGCTCGGCGTTTTGCATGAATCCGCTCCGTTGCATGCGCCGTAGCCCCGCGGAATTCTAATGACGCTTGCAGCGCATTAACGGCGGCTGCAGCCTTGATTATTCTGACACCTGACGTTACGGTGTTTCCTTTCTCATGCACACAGAGCGCCTGCCAAACACTCGCTTGCATTGTGTGGTTCCGCTGCAGTGTCCATACATGTGCATGTCGTATGTATGGTATGTGTTTACGCACACGCCTGTCACATGCTGAGCCGGGAACCGATTAAGACCAATTCAGCCAAGGGGTGATTTCTTCAGGACCGAACGTTCGCTGCTGTACAGATGTTGCGTTTCTTGCTGACGGTGAGAGATCACCTTGCAATCACTGAGCCTACAGACTGTTAAAATATTGCCAGCGATGAAATTAGACACAATTTTTGGATTAAGTGTGTAGACTGTATTAAGCGTAAGCAGGACATACGTGTTAATGCTAACCTGTGTAACATCATACTTAACTAGTGTACTGTTTTGTTTGAGACATTTTTAGGCACCTCGGTCTAAAGCGGTTAAAATCTTCTGCACACCAATTCAGCCTCTCCCTTAAGATTCTGTATGTGACATTTATCAGCTGGTAGACCTGCAGCTGGTCTCTGTTTTAGCCTCGCTGTCTAACACATGAGACAGGCACAGGCTTCTTACACCGGTTTGTATCCGTCTGAAACACCGTCCGTCGGCCTGAGAGGGAAGGTCCAGACCACGGGACTGTGCTCGTCTCAGCATGTAAACGCAGTTCCACTGGAAGTTGGGGCATGCTCAGGTGATCCTCCCATGTGACGATTGCACGGTAAAAGCCTGACATAACATATTTTGCGCAAAAGGTTCTGTCAGTGTCAACTTGGCATTTAAACCAAGAAACCAGAAAGTTTTGTCACTGCTATCACTGGAGACAATAAAAGCGATGGCTTGTGAGTGAAAGATGTGAGGCTCTCCACAGTTTGACCTTGCTTGTAAAGCGCTGCAGGTGTTGCTGTGTTTAAGTCTTGTGGTCTTGTAGTCTTGTAGTGGGACTTAAAACAAGCCAATATTTTCTACTTGAGAGAAAAAAGAAAGATTTTAAGTTACTGTTTGCTTGGTAAGTGGAATGTTCTTATGCCACTGCCAAATCTCAAATGGAGTCGAATTGTCTCACCTCACTTGGCATTTTTGTTTTATTTAGCAAAAAAAGTAAAAGAAATAACATTTATTATGCTCTGTTTGTGCTCCCCCCCAAATTTACAGACGATGTCGTAGTCACAAAATGGCTTCGCTTGCTCATGACGTGCCCTCTGTCTACTCCATGTCTGTCTGAGCTGAACTTAGCAACAGCCGACATCTTGTGCTTCGAAGGAGAACGCTCGCTCGTGTTGACCGAGGGGGATTATTGCGATGAGCTCGGCTTACAAATACAACAGACTTCCCATATCAGCAGCTGGACATGCCCAGTAGTCAGCACTCCCACATCCAGTACCACTCCGATACATTCATCTTCTGATTCAGTCCTGGATTTCACTTTTGCAAATTGGCATCCATTTTCCTTGTTCTAGCGTTTGTGGGAAAGCCACTCCCTCCTGCGATGCACAGCAGTGAGTGGCGGGTCGCTCTCCCTATCGACAGCAGTGAGTGACAGGTCTCTCCCCCTATCGACAGCAGTGAGTGACAGGTCTCTCCCCCTATCGACAGCAATCCAGCCCAGGCTGCAGGCGTTCCAGCTCCGACGCAGCCTACGAGCCAGCCGATTCGGCCAAGACGCAGCGCGAGCGCCGGCTCCGCCCACACTTCAGCGATCCCATGCCGGCCGACAACGCCAAGCGCAAGCAGCTGGAGATGAAGATCGCAGCCGTGGCCCGACTGCACAGCCAGCACAGGGACCGGGACGGCTGTGAGTAACCTGCAGCTCCTAACCCCTCACTGTCCAGAGTTCAGAGCGCCCCCTTCGGCACAGCCATTAAAGGGTTAAAACTTACAGCTAGACCCCCTCACCCCGAACAGCACTGACCCTTTTGGCACCAGCAGATACAAGGCTGGGTTTCAGCTGGTCTGCCCTTCAGGGGATGCACTCACCAAACCTCATGAGCAGGTGCTGTTGTGTAAGCTGAGGACCCCAGTTTATAATTCTGTCAGAAAGCAAAGAGCAGCACATTTTTATTATTACACAATGGAAATTTATGGAAAAATTGGAAAATATATCCCTGACCCAGAGATCACCCTCATGTTGTAACTACAAAGAGTTGGTAGAAAACGTTATGACAGTAACTAATCTGTAAATAATCAGTATTATTTATTCTGCAGAAGGGGAGTCGGTTCACAAGATGTTCCAGTTTCTCTGAGCACATATATATTATATGATTCATATCACATCACTTGTGTTACTTCCAGCATTAGCAAATCATTACTTGAGGAGAATAAGGTTAGATGTATTGCTTGTGAGAGAGAGCTTGGACAAGGTGTGCTCTGGTTCAGCAGTCACAGACATAAATAAATGCTCCGGTGTCAAGTTCAGTTTGTTTGAGCGGGTGCTCGTGTTCCTCTGCAGCCAGGGGGCGCCCTGAGCCGGGCGGGGGGGACGTGGGCGCGGGCCTGGCGGCCACCTGGGGGTCGCATCACCGCTGGAGCAACGTGAGCAGCCTGAGCGCGGACAGCGGCGTGATGGGCCTGAGCGACGAGCGGGACGAGCGGGAGGACGAGGAGGAGCCGCCCCACGCCCGTCGGACCGCCGACGTGGAGCGGGCCGACAGCGGCATCGGCCCGGGCCTGGCCCGCGGCTGGAAGAGGCCCTCGGCCTCCCTCAGGGCCCGGGAGGCCCAGCGGCCCTGCCCGGACTGCGGGCAGCGGGACGTGGGCGGGATGTGCGAACGCTGCCTGAAGCAGAGAACGGAGCGGAAGGAGGCCGTGCTGGAGTTCCTGAACACGGAGAGCAGCTACGGCGAGGACCTGCGCATCATCAGGCAGGAGTTCCTCTGCCCCATGCAGAGCGCCGGACTGCTCACGCCCGAGCAGCTGGCCGTCATCTTTGGCAACGTGCAGGAGCTCATCGACGTCAACGACAAGTTCACCGAACACCTGCAGGACAGCATCGAGCAGGCCTTCGACCAGGTGACCCGTTCGCCCCGACCGGACCCATTCACATACATTACATTACATTAATGGCATTTGGCAGACGCTCTTATCCACAGCGACGTACATAAACATACTCTACACGTGTCACCGCTTTCTAGTTTTTGTTTGAGTCAGCAAGGACGTGGTTATAGGCACTGAAAAGGCGGTTTGGACTTAGGTCCAATTATAGATCAATGCTGTCCATAATGTCCCTGGAGATATACCTTTCTGCAGGTTTTCATTTCAACCCTAATTTGGCACACCTGATTGTACTAATTAGCATCTATCAATGACATCACAAACTGTTGAATGAGATGTGCTTTTTTTCGGTTGGAGTGAAAACCTACAGGACGGTAGATAACCAACCCTGGGCAACCCTGGTTGAGATCATCACTGAGCTTCTTGGCAGTTGTTATTCTTTCTTTGCAGGATGATAAATTCTTTAAATCGTAGAAACACATTTCTGGTGGGTTTCAAAGCACTGTTTTTAACAGCCAAGTTCCACGGCGAGGCAGCCGGCACTAGACGAGCACACTGAGGATTTCTCTGCTGCTCTTACCTGCAGGGCGATGAGGACCTCCAGACTGTGGGCATTGGGGAGATCTTCCTGGAGTTTGCCAACATGCTGCCAGCTTTCCAGACCTACTGCCTTCAGCAGTCTGCTGCAGTCAACATGCTCAACACGCTGGAGAAGGAGAAGGAGCTCCTGAGGTAGAGTGTGGGGGCAACTCCTCATCCACCCCACCCCACCCCACCCCACCCCATCCTCACGTTTCTGTGGAGTGTTCTTCGCAAGCTGCCTTCAGTCCCGGTGCTGTTAGCTCTGCTCCAACTGGCTGCCCTTCATGTTATTCTTAATGGAAGTGACAGAGCGGCATCATTAATTAATGACTGAAATGCTATTTAAGGGTGCGCAGTGGTGTATTTTTGGAGCAGAGCGATCTAGCTTTCGTGACTCAGCCACTCTGGTGATACTTATAGTGTTTGGAGTTAGGGTTAGGATAGGGTTTGAAATGGTGTTCAGGGTTACGGTTAGGTATGGTGTTCAGTGTTAGGGTTGGGTATGGTGTTCAGTGTTAGGGTTGGGTATGGTGTTCAGGGATAGGGTTAGGTATGGTGTTCAGTGTTAGGGTTAGGTATGGTGTTCAGGGTTAGATATGGTATTCAAGTATATATTAGGCTTAGAAGAAGTATTTATGGGTAAGTTTAAGTATGATTTTCAGGATGAGAGCTAAGTATGGTGTTGGAAGAAGGCCCAAAGTATGTTTCATTTCTCACCTTAAAAAATAAGACCTTGAATAAGAAAAAAAAAAAATCCCCTCTCTTCTAATCCTCTATCCATCCAGGATCTTTCTGGACGTCTCCCAAAACGACAACACCCTCCTGCGGCGCATGAACCTACGCTCGTTCCTGATGGCACCTCTGCAGCGGGTGACCAAGTACCCCCTGCTCCTGAGCCGCATCAGCAAGGCCACCGCCGAGTCCCACCCGGACCACGCCCGTCTGCAGGAGGCCAAGAGCCAGGTGGAGTCCCACCTGGAACACGTCAACACCAGGACCAAGCAGGAGGGAGCCACCTGGTCGCTGCGCTCCTTCAGGAGAGACAGCCGCAGGAGCCGCGAGGTTGCCAACATGGAGATGCGGGAGCTGTGCATGAGGACGGTGGGCTGGGCGAGGGAGAGCACGCGCTTTGTCATGGAGGGGCCCCTGCAGATCTCGCAGCCAGCCGATGGCCAGTGGGTGAAGAAGGGCAGCAAGGCGCTCAAGTTCCAGAACCTGCAGAGTCTGCTGATGGTGCAGGTGCAGGGGGCCTCTGAGGGGCCCCCGGACGGCGGTGGGCCGAGGGGGCAGGAGGCCCCCCCGGAGCCGGTCCGGGACGGCGTGCTGGTGCTCATCAAGGACAAGAGCAGCGGCAAGTTTTCGGTCCTGAGGGAGCCCATCCGTCTGGGCAACTGCGTGGTGTCGTCCGACCCCGAGTGTGACGACACGTTCGAGGTGCTGGACATCCGCCGTGAAGCTTTCGTCCTCCGTGCAGCCGACAAATCCCGCACCCAGCAGTGGTTTCGCCAGATCAAGAGGTATTCCCGAGACCTGGGGCCCTGGAGGAAGAGGCGCAATGCTCTCCCAAACATCATGATCAGCACAGCTCAGAACCGGTCCTGAGACTGGCTCTTGAGGAACCCCTAATTCCTCCCCGTCTGAACAGGTGTAAATAGTGCTCTTGCGCTCCTCCTAATAAACTGGACCCTTGTGTCCTATTGCGAGTATTACATTATGTGAACTGCAGATCCTCTTTGTGTGGCAGGTGGATGACTTTGAGGACTTAATGCACTTTGGTTTGGTATGAAATACAAACAAACTGTGATCTCAGTGACATCACAGACCAAAAGGACTGGGTTGGGAACTTTACCGGCCGCTGATTGTAAAAACTGTTCGCTACTAAAGAAGTGTTTCGGTTCTTAAAGACCAGATTTCTGTGTTGATGAGCATGATTGAAAATTCTTGAGAGTAAGAAAAAGAAAAAAAAGAATGAATTTCACAACAATGGAAAAAATGCACAAATGCAGAGTGTAGATACCTTCGTGAAGTTTATGAGGACTGTAACTCCTTTTTCATTGTCTGACCAAGGTTAGCCCACTGCCCTTCTATTTTTGCCCCCCTCTTCAGCAGCACTAAAGTTCTCTTTCACAGAGAACAGAAGGAAATGTCAGGTGGACTCTAGAGTTCAGCTTCTTTTTATCACAATTCTAAGCTGGTTTCAAAGCAGCAATAATCACTGGTAGTTTAATGTGGCTCCTGCTGTGCTTGTCAGGGCAGGTTTTATAATGTAGCGCTAAAGGAATCAAGTGGTCTGTTCTGGTGTCATTAATATCGACATTAATCATGGTGACCAAGTTGAGCTTAAATGTGGTAAGTTCACTTGTGAGAATTCCTTTGGAACATCAATATTTATATGAAAGCAGAGGGGGGTTTGGTCCTTAACACTGATCCAGCTTCACTGCAAGTCCAGTGTCTAACTACCTGGATAAGTACACAGAGTCAGATTGGTCGGGTGGGTTTCATCACAGTAGGAGGGTTAGAGTTTAGGGTTAGACATTTTCCAGAAGTTTCACTGGACAGTGAACCGTACAGTGACAAGGATGGAACGTTCTCCTCTTCAAAGTCTTCCTCTGTCACTGTGAGTGCCTTGGGATTTTATTTTTTCTCTTCAAAGAACAGACAGACCCATCCACCGTCCTCAAGCTCTCAGTCTTTAGACCATTGAGTAATGGCTGCAGGCCGTCCTGTGATTGAATGTCCGGGTTGGTAGTTCAATAAATATTAACGGGCAATATTTCATATTGTGTGTCAGGCTGCTAAAAAATTGTCTCTTCTACTGATGTTTGTGTAACTCTTCAACTGTCCTGGTTTATGGTCTTTTTTATTTCAAGTTCCTAGAGTTTCCTGTGTGTTTGAAGCACTTTAAAGCAAAGTTATCAAGCTCTTTACAAAGTGGAACTGTTTTGAAGACTCACTCCAGTTGAAGTTGCCCTGCCCTAACTTGGTAATTGATTGAAAAAATGTACTATTAATTTGTAATTTGCATGTCAACCACTCCCGGGTCCATGATACATTCCGATAGCTACCTCTCCCATCCCACCCGGTCTACAAAAAGGCTTCCCACTTCATTTGCCAATGAGCTTTCAGCTGCCCAGTTTTGAGGAATTCTTAATCTGGCAACCATAACTGTGACCCCTAACGCCAACCTGCCCTGTCCAGTTATTCTGCTTTTTCTATAAAAAATGGAAATGGTATTCAGGACTATGAAGTGGCTGCCTTTATATTTTGCTCTATTCTGATTTGAGCCTCATGAACCAGCATAGAACCCATGTGGGCTGTTATTTCCTTCTAAATGTCAGCATTTTCGCCATGAGGAAGATCAGCCACCAGTCAGGACTAGTTGTGAAGTCACATGACCTCTAAAGCCCCATTTGGTTGTTTTCATGACCTTTATCAAACAAAACAAAATCACTGGAGTGGGTCTTTAAAGACAATTCTTTCCAATTCAACTTCAGTGTTCAGTTTGTGAAAGCTTTAGCTGTCGCTGCCCTTTTCCTTTAGAATTAACGGTGCTATGAGAATAGCTATTCCAGCTAGTGATCATTATCAAGCCAGGCAATATTTAATGACCAAGCAAAGCACTGCTGCCCTCCCTGTGGAAGCAGGTTCTCATACAAGCACAGGGAAACAGCCAGCTTTAAACAAGGAAATCACTGTGTCTGTTTTTATGGCTGTGTCAAGGTTATGGAATAAAGGTCTCTGTATGTTTTACTGAGTGTAGCACCTCCTGCTGGATTTAGCCAGTACTGTTAGAATTCCTTCAGCTTCATGTGGAGTCTGGGGTAATAGAATACAGGAAATTGTTGTTGCTTTTTCCACAGAACCCAGAGAAGCCCTCCCAGTTAAATAGTACATAGAAATAAAAGGACTGTTAATACACATGGATACACATCAATACTTCCTGGATTCATTGGTTTCTAGGAAGTGCACCTTGATGGTTACCAAATTACCACTGGCTTTGTTCTATTTGTTGTTCTATTTGTTGTTACCAACAATAACAACAACATGATTAGCGGAGAGCTACTTTGTGGTTTCTGTGCAAAAAGTGACATCAACATCCATATTTGATTACTCCCGATTACTCTAACAAGATATTGTGGGAATTTCTGGAAAGATGTCATCTGAAAGGACCCTTCAAATTCAAACCACCAGACTGTCAAACCTTTTTTTCTGTATTCTAAAAGATATGGGTTCTTATTTATTTTATTTCTGCAAGATGTTAAATATGTATAAAAATGAAAATGTAAAGAATGAATCTTGTCAGAGTTCATGCCAATTCAGTCCACTGTGAAAGTTCTTGCTCGATTGGTCTGGCCCTGAACAATGTCCTTGGGGAAGGTCACTCAACATACCCATCTCAAAATGTGTGTGGTTGTTGCCGTAGTTAACACGGGCTTTATTTGCAACTGTACTCTATCAAAGAATGTAGGGAGTATATTGAATATGAATTTGCCAAATACTTTATGAAAAACAGGATTTTTTATTTTATTACTGTCATTGGCATTAGGAATCATTCCGTAGTTCAATAGGTTTAACAATATTTATTTTGTAGTTTCATTCACACAACTGGTCATGATACACTAGTCCAAACCACAAGTACACATCTTATTGCTGACAACAAAGATAAATATGATGCACTAAAGAAACCATTACATCATTTTCCGTTATACTACATAGAACATTGGTCATGTCTAAAGCCCTTTGTTTCTGAAAATTGCACAGAGATGAAAAAAAGACTTAATTGTTTTGTACGAGGAAGAAATGGCTTTATCAGCAATTTGTTTAGAAACTGACAGTTTGTGTTCCTTTGAAAGGAACAAGAACCCGAAACGCTGCACAGATACAAGTCTGTGTAAAGCAAAAGGATAATTGATGGAACTCACACTGGCACAGAACCTAAAGTAATAAACAGCATTTCTGACCGCTCTCTCTTCACTTTAACACAGTCTCCTGTGCAGCATAGGATGGAATGACCGACACATACACAGCCGTTATAATGAAATGAACAGGCTGTTAAACTGAAGTACTGGAACTAGAGAGAAAAGTAACCCGTGAGTGTGGTTATGGACTGTGTCCTGCGGTCGAGGTACTCTTCTTTGGCTCTCTTCTCTCTTGGTCCTCAGACCAGTTTTCACTGAGGTAATGAGAGAACAAAACAGTCAAACTGCAACATGAACACATACACCGCTAATTTTTCCAGGCTCCATAATAACCGTCATGGACAGGGAGAAACAACGTCTGTTCCTTATTTCCCATGTTCACACTCAGAACACCCCCACCACCACCAATACTCTGCAAAATGGAACTAGCTGAAGTGGAAATTATACAACAAGAAAAATGAACTTGGAAAAAGACGAGAGTTTACTGATCGCACAACACAACCCTGTTGCATTCAGTTAAAGCATTTCTCACAAAACATTCTGAAAAGATACAGGTTGACTTTGGCAGAATTGCACAAGATATGCCCATGCTTGTCTACATGAATCATCACTGGTATCTTAATTGTTTCTAAACCTGTAAGTGCTTTAATCAAAACTTAGTTGGACAACTTCTGGATGTCACTCAGAAGGACTTTAACAAAGTTCCAATGCCTCTTCGGGTGCGGCTATACAACAGACGTTTGACTAGTCTGACGGCTAATACAGACCTCACTAGGTTCAATAACAAGAACAACAACAAAAAAGAAAAAAGTTAACTGGCATTTGAAGCAAAATACAAGTGAAGGCTTTGCAAAGTCCGGTAGCTGTGTGAGAAGGATGGAGGACCCCTGGAAGGCGGACCGCCACGATTTCCCCGAACGGCGCAGATCGCACCCCTCTGGAGGCGCGTCGGTCCAGGCAGCAGGTCAGTCTCCACTGTCCCAGTCGGACGGGCCGCATCTTTTCCCCGCCTTACTTGTCTCCGCCTGTCTCGGGGTCCTTGGTCAGGCCTCGGATGGACAGGTCGTAGACCACCTCCTCGATCTTCTTCACGTCGTACTTGAGGCCGTCGTAGCGCTTGCGGAGCGGGTCGTTCTTCAGATTGAGCAGACGGAAGCCCGAGTCCAGCTCGTTGATGAAGCTGGAGATGCGCAGCGGCCGGCTGTAGTCCCCGGACGTCACGCTGTTTACCGCCAGTCTGGACTGCAGACGGGAGAGATGCGTCACTGACCGTCACACTGCTTTCAGACCTGGGCCATGTACATAATTGTTTTGGATTCAAATGTTTTTTTTTGTGCTCGATTGATCTTGCCTGGGGCACTTGAGCTAACCAAGAGGATCAGGAGGCCGGTTTGTATGTTTTGAGACTGTTTCTTAGGTTCCAATACACCAGACAAGCTTAGTAAAGCGTAGAAAAGTATTTGAACCAAAAACAAATACGTAATTGACCCAGGGCTGCTTTACTGTACTACAAAGAGCAGTCATTTACTGCAACTTCTGCAGCCACACACAGGTCAAGCTTATGTCAGTCTTGACCCCAGAGTGACTCACACAGATTTCTTAAAAAAAATAATTATTAACTTAATATTTACCTTTTACATTATGCAGTAGCTGCTATTTTTACACAATGTGCCTTTCTGTATTGCAGCAAAGCCCCCAGCTGTGAGTTCTGTTAAGTGATGCTGTAGAACAATACCGATGGAGGAAATTATGTTGTCTGACAGATGTCCTGGACTTCATATGCCAGTAGCATATGTGAATCTTTGCACTGCTGTATGTTGAACCAGAAGCCGGGTCTGTTTAAAAATTAAAGGAAGATAGCTGCTTACCAGCTCACTGGCCATGATCAGAACGCCAGCTAGGTAATCTTCAATATCCAGGTGAAAACCTTTCTCTCTGTCTACTTCAACTACAGGGGAGTTAAAGGGGGGGGGGGGGAGAAACAAATTAATTCTAATTACCACATATGCTATCCAATGAAGTAACGGGCACACACTTCTCGTACACACGTCAAGTCAATAAACGATGCAGTGCGTACGTACTGCCAAGTATCTTAGCCACTTCCTCTCGGATCACCAAAGTTTCACTTTCCAGGTAAACAACGAAAGCCGCCAGGAAAGTCACCCGCTGCAGAACAAACCTCCAATGCTCGTGAAATCTGGATGAGGTGCAATACAGGTAGACAAAACGACAAGGTTATTTATCAGAAATGCGAAGACAGTCGAGAACAGCGAACGTAGATTCAAACATCCACTCGAGTGATGTTTGGCTATTTCAAATAAAGTATAGAGGTAGTACATCGCATATGTTTACATCGCATACGTTTACGTCCAGACTGCTCAAACATTTAATAGTTTGCGAATACATGTGCTAGAAATGACCATAACAGAATACACCAACCTGTAGTACTGGTCGGCGGGAAACTTAGTCTTCAGATCTCCAATATGATTTCTTACTGTGCAGAACAATTCCCGCGCCCGACGACATTTACTAGGAACTGACAAGGGAGTAAATGAAAAGAGCTTAGCGAGCAAGCCATGATGAAATAGCGCTGAATGATAATGGAATCATAGGAAGTAACCTTTTTTGGTTGAAACCATGCCACGAAAAACTAGTATTAAAGTGATCGACCAAAATAAATTCCAAACAGGAAAACGGAATACACTTTCTACATGCGTAAGAAACATTTAGCCTACTGTCTTTAAAGCCAGATGGTTGATGGACACTTTGAAGCACAGTCAAAATCTCTCTTGCCGTCTGCTCCAAGACTTGGACGACTTTTCGTATGTCCTGAAATACAATATCGCAAGTTGATCAATTAGCTAGCCTGCTACATGCACCACTTTAAACATCTAGTGTACAATTCTGTACTAGTTCTAAAAGGTAGCTAGGTTTTCATTTAAAAAAAATTCGAGTTATATTCTAAGCTGTAGCGCAGTCTTCATCAAACACGAAAAATATGCTATTTCTTCGCCTTCGTCTGCGTCTGCAAGCAATTAGGCTCCATAACTCATAACTAAATACGAACTAGCTAGCTATAATTACTTAACTTACCTCTCTGATGTCTTGATCTGCACTTAAGAAACCTTGAATGTTGCTGAACATATCAGTGACAGACATCTTCCCGACGTTATTGTGGACAGTTAGCTAGCTAGAATATAACAATTGTCAACCCGATCCCCAGTGCTTCGCATGAAGAAGTCCGCAGCTAGCAGCCTAGCATAAAAATACTCTGTTCGATAGAAAACTATGTTATTTAGGTAGCGTTAGCTAACAAAGATGTCTGTCAACGTGCTCTAGCTCAGGGTCCTTCCTTGGCGCGTCGCTTCTAATTGATGTCATCTAAATATGGAACGCCAACGGTGCCAAAACGTCTTACGCCTAATCGCGGTCATTTTTGCCTTAACACGGCATTTTTTACATGTTAACGCAGCAAAACTGCACGCCTTTAGATGCAGAAAATGAACGTTTCAAGACGTCATATTCTGACGTTGTAATTTGACGTCTTTAGACGTTCTTTTTTACTCTGATCTCACGATTTAAATACAAAATAGCTGCTATCGCTTCTTTTGTGGAGTCTGATTTTCGTTCATAATGATGCATTGCGCAACCTTCAGTTTATTGACTGTCATGAACTGTTCATGCAGACGTCCCGAGTCTACCGGAACTTCCGGGAGTCTCCCGGAAATAAGTACTCTCTCTCCGACTCCCGGATAGGAGTGAGAATCTCCCGGATTCGCGTAGCTCCGTTTAACTATTTATTCCCTCCCTGAATTGAAATACAAATTGCCTACTGTAGGCTGCAAATTCTGCGAATTAATCCGTGTTTTGATGGCTCCCCCATTCATCCATCCTAAAACCAATCATCATCAAAGACCAATCAGATCATGTTAAGGCTAGGATTCGAAATACACAGTTCGTTCATGGCCATAAAGTATATAGTGTAAGTGAAAATATAGGCTACTCCAAAATATACTCCATGTTTGAAACAAGTTAAAGCCAAGCCGACACTGCACTGTGTGCAACAACACAGACTTTTCAATCGCCCAGCAGGGAAGGATGAACGACTGTAAAATATATCAACGTAAGGGTCACGCCACTGCTTGACACTGCTAAAAATACTATTCTTCTTCTTGTTGTGATTGGCTTGCAAAATTGACACTGTACAATTCCAACAAGCTTAAGTGTCCCACTCAACCTGAAGCCACCCGTATTTCGCTCTCGAACAGGCACATTTTTAAATGTTCTTGGTGACGCAGAAAATATAATAAACTCCAATATCTGTCCACTCATTTCATGCATAGCCTACATGCAGCGTCCAGTGCATAATCACTAACAAATACATGTTTCCACAGTTTTCCCAATTGTCGTGCGAGGTTAACCTCTTGTCCAATAAGCTGTATTAGTTCTTGGTTATGAATTACGATTTTATTCATACCACTTATCGCAGGTTATGGGTATGCACTTTGTACTTTGTTGTACGTCGCTCTGAATAAGACCGTTTGACAAATGCCATTATGCCACCGCCATGATAAATTGTATAATTGAATGTTTCATTGTGCTGGCATTATTAGAAAGCAAGTAAATCAAAGTCTTAGCATTAGCATACAGGGGAAACGATGCTCAAAGTGCACAGACAACAAAATGTGACTGATATCGTAGTAACTTGGGATGTCTGTGAACTCTTAGCCTACGATTCATATAGAGTGAAATCCAGTTGGGTTCGCGTTCTAATCCGTGTAGTACTCGAGATGGCAAAGTCATACAAAATATATTAATGTTTTGAGTAGCTAAAACCTGGGTGGAGACATATGTAATTCCTGGTGAATGTATACGATATTAGCATGCCTTTGTTGAAATATTGACATTGGAAGAGAAATAGCGGTACAAAGCAGCTTTCATTAGGCATGTATACCTACTTTCATGGGTTGGATTCGTGTATGCAAGCAGGGATATCGATTACACATCGATGCATTTTTACATGGAATATGGCTTGGTTTTGTTTTTTGTTGAACATCATTCAAGGTTTAGTTGTAATTTGGAATAATTTAGATTTTGCAACAATTTGTACACTGAAATCTGATTTTATCATAAAATGACAGCAATGTCATTCAACTACGGAAAATATGGTAAGAAAGCTTAAAGAGACATAGATCATCACTTACTTTGTCCACTAGATGTCAACATTTTGCTCTAAGTTGTGTGCTAATACTTGTAGTGGTTATTTTGTTCAACATACACCTGAGCTAAAATACAACCAAACCATGTATTATGAAATACACACATCAATGATCCACAGCAGAGATGCAACATAATCCCATATATTTGAAAATATATTCAGGCAATGTAGTACACATCCACAAAAAACAGCAACCAAATGAATATTTACTGTACGCATTCGAGGTTGTTTGTATCAGAATCAAAATCATAGAACTATTTATGTTGTTTATCCAAAAGAAAGAAGGAACACAAACATATATTTTTAAATACCACAACATACTTCATGACAGAACGACGATGCAACATAATAGCAACAATGTGAAATTACATGAGAAAATGTAATTGTTTCTTCCCATGCATTTTCAAAGAGTAAATTACACACACAACACATGTATAAAATATTAAGGCTGAAAGCTAATACATTCACTCATATTACAGAAGCAACTATGTCCAACATCCATAGACAACACATTCTGTTTGGGTATTGGGTTCCCACGGTGCACCTCTGTTGCCCATGGTGGTGCTTTGGCCTCAGGTCTGTTTCTCCTTGTCCAGGGCTTTCTCCATCTCAGTGTAGTAGTCTAGGGCCTTGCGCACGGGATCAATGATGTGTTGCTAGGAAACAGGGACACTGCATGAATAGCCCTCAAAAGGCACATTATTTTGGAGTGCTGTGCTAGGCCTGTCGTCATGGGGAATAAAGTCCTCCAGAAATCAGCTGAGTACCCCTCATTAGACCAGTCTCTTGTTTAGTATTTTCTTTTCAGTAGTCATTTGTAAATAAGACTAATGATAGGAAAACATCTTAAGAAAAACATCTGAAAAATGTTCTCCTACCTTTAAAACTTAAATTTCACGAGTTTGAGCTTGTACTTTTCAAGAATTAATAGTCAACTGGTATAAATTACATGCCCAACAGATGCTTTAGTTGCTTTAGTGTGTCTCTGGGACACTCCGAGGGGATGGGGAATAGACAGCTGCCCTGTTGCTTTAGTGTGTCTCTGGGACACTCTGAGGGGATGGGGAATAGTCAGCTGCCCTGTTGCTTTAGTGTGTCTCTGGAGCACTCTGAGGGGATGGGGAATAGTCAGCTGCCCTGTTGCTATAGTGTGTCTCTGGGACACTCTGAGGGGATGGGGAATAGTCAGCTGCCCTGTTGCTTTAGTGTGTCTCTGGAGCACTCTGAGGAGATGAGGAATAGTCAGCTGCCCTGTTGCTTTAGAGTGTCTCTGGAGCACTCTGACTGGATGGGGAATAGTCAGCTGCTCTGTTGCTTTAGTGTGTCTCTGGAGCACTCTGAGGAGATGAAGAATAGTCAGCTGCCCTGTTGTTTTACTGTAGTACTCTCAAACTTATTGCTATGGAGTGTCATGTGTATGCTGGTTTTTATTACATTCATTCGAATCTTGATTATATAATTAGCATATAATTGCCGAAATATGGCTGTAGGTTTGCACGTAAAGTATTATTTGTGCTATTTGTGTTTTCAAAATAACAACTCTTGCTTATATCCTCTGCTTTAATGCAGTTGAATGTATATGGCTGAATGAGTCATTGGAATCAATTAAGGCAGCATTACTTGGTTGGAATGAAAACCTGCATACACACAGCCCTCCGTTCCAAGTGGCCGAGAGGTTCCTCACCTCCAGACAAGGGAACAGGTTGGCCAGCTCAATGAACAGGGGGAAGAGGACGAAGCGAATGAAGCCAGTCTGGGAAGAGGGCTTGGTCACCTTGTCCCGGTCCATGAACGGGGTGACAGGTAGGCCCTCCAGCTTCTCCATGTCACTCTGAAATGATTTTAACTGTTGTGGGCTTTTAGTCATTCACAATTAACCTCTCCCTGTCCCTCCCTACCTCCCTGTAAACCGTAATTGTTGTCTTTACCTGTGTTATTTACTTGTGTATTAGGATGATACCTTTGCTAGTTTTGTTTGGCAAGGTAAGCATTTTATTCATACATTTGTGTGTTGCAGTATTACGATTAAATAAATAAATAAATAAATAAATAAATATGAAATTAAATAAATAAATCCGATGATCAAATAGGCCCTGGTCCTTATCTTTGTTGTGCAGGTAGCAGTTGAAATTGTACTTCCCTCTCGGGTCTTTCAGCGCACTTATCCCTGGTTATGGGTATGCATTTTGCACTTTGTTTTACGTAGCTCTGGATAAGAGCGTCTGCCAAATGCCATTAATGTAATGTGATTAATGTAATGTTAATTGAAGTGATTTTGTGTACTTAATGGTTTAATACTTAGCAGGTGAATACTTTATGGTTTAATGCTCTGCTCAAGCTTACATTACCAGCACACCACTGAGGGTGTGAATCAACAGACCCTCAGTTGCAAGATCACACTGATGCCTGTTACAGTGCATCTGACATGCTTGGGGATAAACTGTCATGCTTCTTTATATCACTTCAATTTGTTTTATTGAATTGATATAAAACACTAAAGTTTGTATAGCTACTATCACTACAATGATAGCACTCTTGAGATCCATAATACACCAGACAGTGCACAGTAATTCATCATTCTGAAGTCACTCATTGGCTAAAGCGTCAGAACACCTGGCTATCAAGGCCTGGATTTTGATACAGTGTCCTCTTTGGGACTGAAGTTTGATATAGCGCTGTAGAATCTGCTTTTGCTGGGCACTATCAATCACCTGATTGAAGAACTCCTGCAGCAGACAGTCCAGCCAGGGCTCAGCCACATCCATGGGCCGCGCCTCATTGGAGATGTCACTCACTTTGATCATGATCATCATCAGCTGTAGGGACCAATAGGGAAATCACTGGTTCACTTTTAATCCAATCAGAAGCACCAATGGCTCTCTGCTTAGCTCAAAGTCACCTGTTATATCTCCTGCTCTGACATCAACCACTCCTTGCCTAGATTAGAAATACACTAAAGATACCTGATATTAAATTAATATTAAAAATACATGCTGAGGATATGTAATCATTGGAAAGATATACATATGTAAAGATGTATGCTACTGTTATATGTATATATATATATATATATATATATATATATATATATATATATATATATATGTAACATGTTATGCTAATATTAAAGGGGCAGTTCACCCAAAAAGGAAATTAAGGTATGTTCTATGAAACCATGCACAAATTAAGCTTTGTAGATATTTGTGTGTAACCAGTTCTATTTAATTATGTTTGGAGAGAGATGTTGGACCTGTGAGATCCATTTTATCATCTTGAGCTGCATCTAGTCTCTAGTCTCTATCTAGAAAACTCCTGACATTTCACTATCTGGATGGACAGATACTATTCGGGTAAGTGAAAAATTGTTTGGGTGAGCTGCCCCTTTAAAGATGTAACTTGACTTATGAATATTACATTTACCCAGTTATGTTACCCAAGTGCTGCTACATTCATCACCTTTCCTGCCTGTGCTATAACTAATTTCTTATCATCACTCAATCCATCATCGGGGGTCTCTGTGTCTGCAAGTTTCAAAGATGGCTTTTGGAGGGCCACAGAGTCTGCAGGTTTAGTTCCAGTCCTGTAGTGTGCGCTGTTGGCAGGTTTAACTCCCATTTTTTCAATCAGCAACCAGTTTTGGAAACAAGGTGTGAGACCACATTCGTCAACTAATAACTTACGGTAAATGAGTGTTCCTGGAGGCCTACCATGTACTGTAGGTTTTCACTACCCTAACAAAGCACAATACAGATCTCATTCAACTGGAGTCAGAGATGTTTTTCTCAAGATGGGTCTGGCCCTGTATATGGCTGAGCCGCTGCAGTGTTTGCGCCGTTACTGTGGTCACAAGACACTTGACCTCTGCTGTCAATTCCATCCGCACTCAGGCTTTCTCCCACTCATATGGAATAAGTGTGTGGGCCCTCACCATTTGACACAAATTCAATTCAGACTTTCAAAAGTGTGCGCAAGAAGAAAGCCACTCTGGTCTTATAACCTCTTTGTGGACGACTGACTGTGCTAAACACCTGTTCCACGGAGCCTCAGTCTCTCTGTCTTGATGCACTCACCACATCCTTGTGGTCCTTGTTGCCAAAATCAAATGAGGACAAAATGGATTTGAATTTATTCAGGATCTCATTGTGCCTTGTCATGTCTGTAGCAAGGATGCACCTGAAATAACAAATTATTCATTATTAAATAGGTTTCCAGCAAGATATTTTCATATTTCCTTATTTTCTAAATACTTAAATGACAAGTCTTCTGCAGAGAGTAGTCACACCCAGGCCTGCCTCCTGAAGAGTGTTTCTGATCTGTTGGACAGGGGTTTGAGCTTTCTCTTAAATATGGAGAGAATACTTCATTCATCAACTGGAGAGGTCTTCCTTAGCCTACCAGCCCGTTTGCAGTTCACCAGTGCTGTCTATCTTCTTATTGATGTTCCAAACAATTTTGTTAAGGCTATTGATTCATACCGTATTATATGTCAAAGCCTCATAATAGACTGTCATTGGTACAACTCTGGTCCTCATGTTGACTAACACTAATAGCAATAGCAGTGCCAAAGGAAATCAAAAGCCTAGAATCCAGACTAGATACCGAAAGCTTTCCTATACCTGCACCATGGAAGCAACTGAATATACCTGATTAATCAGAAGCCAACTGTCCTATTACTTTTGGTCCCTAAAATGGGACGATGTATAAAATGCCCTGGTGTACAGAGCCAAAAGAACAGAAATTGTACCACTGTCCAAGACACTTGCTTGCACTGTATATTACTAAATTGTGTGTTACATATAGTGTATTACCATTTCATGTGTATTCTGGAATATAATAATAGTATTTTATCCATGCACAGCTGTTTTTGAGTGGCTGTTATATAATAGGATAATAGGATGGAGGAAGATATGCATTGACTGAAAATACAGACAGACCTACATTAAGAGGAGAATAACTGAGTCTTCACTCAAAGGAGAATAACAAAAAGTTATCTTACTTTATCATGCCTTCTCTTATCCTTTTATACTGCTCAGTTGTCAGGTTTCTGAAAATATTGCTTTCTTTCTGCAAAAAGAGAAAACAACAAACCAATTACTGTGTAGCTGGTGATTTCATCCTGACACCCAGTTTCAGGAACATTTTTCTAGGAACAGTTCTTGAAGTACATTAGAATGAACAAGGGTTTCCACATTCAAAGGATGCTGCTTGCAGGCACCTTTATCTATGATCAACACCATTGTTTGTCTGTGTCTATAATTAGACATGTTGAGTCTACAAACCCGAATGGAAGTACCTGTACACCAGCTTGTTGATGTAAATATCTAATCAGCCCATCATGTGGCAGCAACTCAATGCATAAAAGCATGCAGACATGGTCAAGAGGTTGAGTTCTTGTTGAGACCAAAATCAGAATGGGGAGTACTATGAGAAAGCTGTATCTATACAGTAAGCAGTGTAATCGAAGTTCAGTTCCTCTACCTTTTCTAGGATCTCAAAGGCCACAGCACAGTGGTGGTTCTCCAGGGGAGAGATGTCATTGTAACGCAAGGCAAGCTCTGTACGTGCATTAATCTGTAAACACAAATGCAATCATGACGACATCGCTGACATCTTCACCACAATGCTTGCAACTGCTGAGTGACAGAATCAGAGATCAGTTCTGTGCAGCACAGGTTTTACCTCTTGGACTTGAACTGCGTTCAATAGCCCTGGCGATTAGAACACATTAGAGCTGATCTAGGATCAGCACTTGGCCAGTTTTGGATACAAATGACCCCAGCAGTAGATTGACCATTAACAATCTCACAATGTGACAGTATTGTTATGATAATGTCTGCTGTTTGCCTGCCACTTAACAAGCAAGTTTGGCTGAAAAACCCAGTGTTTGTGTGGAATTTAATTATCAATTAAATTGCAGATTAATTACATTTAGGTCTTCCTGGTGCAGTAAAACAGGGTAGTCTGATTTGATAGACTTTTCCCAGCTGACCTGGTAGGCATTGTTGTAGCCAGTATGGTCCAAGTCATGACAGACTGCTGAGGTTAACATGATCAGGAGGTCAATGCTTTCCATTTTAGTCCTCAGGTCTGTGAGCCAGATGAGTCCATACATCTGTCAGAGGGGAGAGGGTGTCAGTTAACATACACAACACGTGTGTTAGCAAGAGCATGAATACACAAATGTACACACAGGCACTAACACACACACACACACACACACACACACATGCACGAACACACTCACGCAAAGACAATCAAACAGATTTTCATACACTATCATACAGTGCCGTGAAAAGGTATTTCATTTATTTCAACTGGAACTGGATGCACCACCTTCAGCAGCGATAATCACAAACAATACACTTCCTATAATTTGATATCAGTCTTCACTGTGGGGGAATTTTAACCCACTCATCTTTGCGGACCTACTTTAATTCAGACAAATTAGTGGACAAATTCCAGCATAAACTGCTCATTTTAGGTCCAACCACAGCATCTCTATTGGGTTGAAGTCAGGACTTTGACTGAGCCACTCCAAAACTTTAATTTTGTTCAGCCATTTAGATGTGGATGTGGCTAATTAACCAACTAATCTTACTTTGTGTGGGTTTTTCATTAAATAGCTACCATAGTATCTTGAATACACTTATACTTATAAAAGCAAGATGTCGGCTACTGTACGCTGCCAAGATTTAACCAGTTAACTTATAAATTAACGTAACCGCTCCCAAATTATAATTAGATCACTAGTTAGCTTGCTAGTTAAAAAAAAAAAATCCTTGGGGTGTTGTTGTAGCTGTAGCTGTGATGTAATATGATGTCAGGGCTGAGGGCCCTCCCCCTCTCACCATCTGGGTCACACAGAAGCAGTGCTTGAAGTTGTGGAAGGGGATGTTGTTGTAGCGCCGGTAGACCTCGTACAGGAACTGCTGGAGGACCTCCACTTCGATGTTGAAGGTGGATATGAAGTCCAGGTCTGTGTACATCACCTGGAGCAGCACCATGATCTCAGTGTCCTCCCACTGCCTGCCAACAACACATCAAAATCCCCTCAGAATGCAGCCATGATGGCATTGCGTGTGTTACATTGCTATGATGTACTGTAATGACACCATAAATCAGTTAGAATGTGGCTACTCGACTTTACAGCTCCTATATACAGCGACGCACGCAGCATATGGAAACCATGATGGAGTTAATCCAATGAAACGCATCAACATAATGCTCTATCTGTCATACTCTCTCTGTTTCTCTATCTCCATCAGTGGAATCATTCCTATATAATACATTCATGTAATGCTCTTTCTTTTTTCTCTCTCTATCTCTCAGTGGAAACAATCCAATGAAAGACATCAACATAATGCTCCGTCTCTCTCAATGGAATCATTCTTGTGAAAGACATCAGTGTAATGCTCTCTCCCTTTTGCTCTTTCTGAAGAGACAATGCTTACGAGACTGTCTCTGAATCACAAAATCTCCCTTCCTGAAAAGTCAATCCTTTCCTCACAGGTCAGTGTCATCATAAATGATGGATCGCTCGTGTGACCCATGCGGACACACTCGTGACCTATGCTGACACATGGATGACATATTTGACATATACTGACACATGCGTGACACACTTGCTGACAGCCCAATAAGTAACCGATGGCTAAGGAGATGCTCTGCATGCAGTATGCAGTGTGTGGAGTTGTTCCCTTGTATTTGGAGCCCTGGCGCACATACTGTATGACTGGACTGGTATAATACAGATGCCCTGGAACCCCCAGCCCTGTATTCCCTGCCTGTGATATTGTAATGCACCTTCAAAGCAGCTTATTTCTGAGCCTTAATGGCAGGAACGTGCTACACCCATTCATATTGATATGAGCATCTGATGAAAGGGACTCATCACCCTTGCTTTGTTTAAGAGGACAATCCAAGCCGCATGTGCAGGTTTTTGTGTCCTGGTCAGACTTTCACATTTTGAGGTTTTCCATGACATAGTGAATGCTATCCTGTTCAAGTCTGAACAAGGAAACAAGGGACATTGGGGCATCTGTAAAATCCCAGACAGATGAGCTTCTGAAAATGACACTGGAACTATGATGGTGATTGTGAGGCGATGAAGACTGAGAGCACATCAGACTGAAATTAACTCACCAGTTGTCAAAGGTGGGGGTTTTGAGATATTGTCTCACCTCGTCTGTGACTTCTAGAGTGCTGCGTAACAAACAACAATCACAACCCTCCAGCAATAACAACAACCGGACAACACGCATCAAATACATCAAAGTATTTAAACTGCGCGCCTGTAGCTAAACTGATCTCAGTATATGTATATAATGTTCTAATGTTGTGGTGTGTGTTGCAACTTATTAAAACATTTTTATAATAATTATTATAATGAACTATATGTAATTTAAACCCCTTTTCGTTTTTGTTTATGGAATTCTGAAATCAATAAAATTTTTGGATTTTTTATTTTTCCATAATGGACAGACATGGTGCAAACATGCCTCATCTGGAGAAATTTGTCCCGCACACGCTCACACTCCTCGCGGTTCTTACGCAGCGTCCTCTTATGGTAGAAAGGGGATGGCTTGCATTTCCCCTCTGACAGTTCCTTGAAGAGCCCCAGCCAACTTAGGTGTTCGACAGACTGAGGGGACACAGGTAGAGGGTTTGCAGCCTGAATATTCCACAATATCTCTATCACAGCACTGGGAATTTGTGTTTATTAAAAGCGAAGATAGTGCCCACCAATCACCAATCCTATCCTTGCAGTCCAACCATGGACATTGTTCAGTCATACTCTAAAGGAAAGGCTATAGGATGTCTATAGGGTGGCAGAGCTGCTACTAAAAGTCCCAAATTAATCAGATGCAATAAAGATGAGCCGTAGAAATGAACTGTATCACTTATCATATGCAGGCAAGGTAGGTTATCTTCATACCTCAAGTTTCTCACGGAACATCTCCACCTGAGTTTTCATCTCATAAACAACAGTCGGCGTCTCCCCAGACTCAAACAAGATCTTCTTCTCCAGGCTCTGTAATCTGCGTTTGGGCAACAGAAGGTCTGTGGTAATGGTCTTGGTAAGGGACTATGGTAATGGTCTTGATAAGGTCTTCAAAATGTTGATTTTGAAAGATGGACATTTCAACTACACCTATAGCAGTGACAGAACCTTTAATGTGAAGAATATGGAGCAGATCATGTGTGTCACGTCCATGCCCTTTTGCCGTTGTGTTTTCTGTGCATTCACTCCTTGCTCCCCCACAGATTTTTTCTGTTTCCTTTGCATTTTGTGTCTTATGTCCCTGTTCTCTTTCCGTAGTCCATTCTGTTCTTCCTGTTCATTCTTCTCACCTGTGTCTCTACCCTCCACTCCTTATATGTATTTCCTTCCTGTCTCTTGTTTCACCTGTTACTTGTTGTTTGCTCATTAGTTTTGTATTTGTAAGCCTGTCTTTTTCAGTTCTTGTTGCTAGTTTGTCATATCCTGTACTTGATTCCATCCCTGTATATTGCTGTCCCTGATTCTACTTCCTCGTTCCGTTGCCTTTGTGGTTTCTGCTCTGTTTTGGTTCTGTTTGGGATTTCCTGGGTTTTTTTTTATTTATCTCTACCTGGCTTTGAACTCTGTGGTTCTCTGTTGGATTTCTTACTTGTACCTTTACTTGCTTGGAATGCCTACCGGAACACTGCCTGTTTACCATTACACTTCTGATTTCCCTGGATTTACCCGTCTGCCTAGATTTCGACCATTGGCTGTTTTTTGGATTACATTCTTTGTCTGCCCTTTTTGAATAAAGCCCGCCTTATTCATTAGAGTTGTTCCGATACCGATACCAGTATTGGAAATGCCTTCAATACACCCCAAAAAGCTGGATCGGGTATCGGCTAGTACGCATTTCTATGCACCGATCCAATACCACATAATTCATCATGTGATGATAGCTCATTTACGCTACTCAGGCAAACAACAACACTTGCGGTGTTATTGAAGAGTGTAGTAAGAGCTAGCAAAATCCCACCAGTAAAACGGCGATGTCCACAGCATGCAAGGCTTTAGTATCGAGGAGTGGCACTACTGTTGCCAATTTCAACACCAGCAATCTTATTTAATTTAAAGGTACATCACGCGAAAGAGCATGATCGGTTTGTCAAGGCAAAGGGGAACTGAGTTTTAAACGTTAGGTTCACAGAAGATCCATGTTTATTCGTTGACACACAAATCCAAACTACTGGCAAACTGAACGTAGCTTTCCACTATGCTGTATCTACATAAAAATAAACAAAGTAGCTAATACATCATTGGACAAATGCTGCAGGGAATATCACAGTACGCGGTTTCCATTCTAAACTAGCAATCTGCAGCCATTTCAGAGGGTTAAGAATGCAAATACCGCAGGGAATTGAATGCTAAAGCACTATAGTTATCAAATGTATATATATATATATATATATATATATATATATATATATATATATATATATAAATTAACGCACAGGTATCGGAATCGGTATCAGGAAGGAAAAAATGGTATCAGAACATCTCTGTTATTCACTTTTTTTCTCCAGGACCCATCTGAACTCTTTTCCCCGGGCTCTTTTCTCCAGTGCCTCCCTGGACCAAATCTACCATTTCGCCCCAGTTCGCTCCAGCCCTGTCACCCCATCTGCCATCCTTGGTTGCGCCTCCGGTACCTTCTCTGTCTCCGACTCCAATGCCACCTCTACCTTCGCCCACAGTCTCAACCTCCTCTTCGGCCCTCCCTGGCACAATCAGCTAGGGCACTCTTTTGGGCTCTGTCCATTGAGTGTTCCCCGGGGACCAAGGCCCCTGCTCCGGAGCCATTCCAGACTTTGTCTCCGGATTCATTCAAGGACAGAACCCCCGACGAGTCCTGTCCAGGACCCCATCTCTGGCTCTGTCCCAGTTCCTCTCCACAGCTCTACCCCAGGCTCTGTTCTCAACGTGTGAACGGGTCCTGTCCAGAGCCCTATTTCCATCTCCGTCCCAGCCTTCTCCAGGTCTGACGCCCGACACCGTCCCAGGTTTCGGCCCTTGTTCTGCCCCTGGTGTCAATCCAGCCTCTGCCCCAAGCTCTGTCCAAGGCCCTTACTCTGACGCCATTCCGGACCCTGTCCAAGGCTCCGTCTCCAGCTCCCTCCCAGGTCCTACCCTTGGATCCATTCCAGACTCCTGTTCAGGCCCTGTCCCAGGCTTTTGCCCCGGTGCCGGTTAAAGCCTTGTGTCATGCCCAGAGTCTGGCTCATGTGTCGGCTATGCTCCAAGACCCAGCTTCTATGCCGTCTCCAACTTCGGGCCTCTCCAGGCCCAGCCCACTGAAGCCCCTGGGTCATCCATGATCCTATAGGTGCCTGAAGTCCTGCGGTCCCCAAAGCACCGTGGTCAGCTGAAGTCCGGTGCTCTCCTGAGGCCCCGCGGTGACCTGAAGCTCCATGGTTGCATTAAGCTCTGTTTCCCTGAAGCCCCAGGGTCGTCTGAAACCCCTCGTTCACCTGAAACCTCAGTCCTCCAGCCCTTCTGAACCACCTCTGTCCCTCCGGCACCTCTGAGCTATCCTAATCCCATCGGCGCCTCCCAAGCACCCTCACCTGTGTTGCCCCAGTTTCCTTCACCACTCCTGCTGGTTTGATTATTCCGGTCTCCCTTGTTCTGCTCTGTTTTGGTTCTTTTGGATTTCCTGTTTTTTTTTTTTATCTCTGACTGGCTTTGGACTGTGTGTGGGATTTCATATTTGTACCTTGCTTGGACTGCCTACCGGTTTTTGTACTCCCTGCCTGTTTACCATTACGCTTCTGATTTCCCTGGATTTACCTGTCTGCTTGGATTTTGACCGTTGCCTGTTTTTAGAATTACGTTTGTCTGCCCGTTTTGAATAAAGCCTGCCTTATTCATTTTATCCCTGAGTCTGCATTTGGTTTCTGTCCTGTAATCCTGACACTGTGGCTCCCTGGGACCAGTTGTGGTTCCAGAGAGCCACCGGGTACACTGGACGTCAATTTACAACCAATCGACTAAAACTATTTACAACTGTAAGGATACTTACCTTTTTTCCATGGAAGAAAGATCAAACCCTAAAGCAACTGTAAGTTCTTCACCTGCAATAGAGAATTATGAAAAAAAATTATTTTGGAGAATTGTGCTCAAAGATGAATATTCTTATTGGCAAATATATTTTCTCACTCTAACAGCTGTGATGTATGGACGATCGCTGTGATGTATAGTATTTTCTTATAGCAGTGCAGTCTGGCCAAACCACAGTATCAATGTAGTTTCTTTTGTTACATATCATTTGGTTATTCCAATGTATTTGAACAAGTTTAGAATGTATTTCTACTCTGAATTACCAGTAAGCAAAATCTACCAATCAAATCAAATATTTCAGTGTAGCTATAATGTTTCTGCAAGTAGATGACACATCTCACAGGTCATACCCAAAGGCTTTCTGTTACAGTCTGCAGCCACCACCTCTAGTTTGTAGCAGGCATGGGGGTTGTTGGGCTCCAGATGGGGGGAGATATTGATGATGCTGCCATTGGTGTTGTACAATTTCAGAATGTCATGGGGGCCAGCTTCAGCTGCCACTCGGAACAGATCTGTCAATCAGAAAAATGACACTCCCATGTCCTCCTTATCTTTTGACATGGCTGCTATACAAGGCATATTAAAACCAACAATCACTTCATGCACATTACCACATTAGTGGCTTTTATAAATCAAAGATGGGCTCTGGGTTGGTCAAATATGATGTGCTAATTCTACTCGTCTGCCTAATAGCATCTATGAACCTAAATTGTTGTTCTTTCTGTTTTGATGTTATATGTACTGTATATCCTACCATTTTCGCCTTATAAGTACAGTAGTGTGCAACAATGTGGGCACCCCTGGTCAGAAAGCCTTTTTCAATTAATATCTAAGTGAACGGAAGCAAACTTGACCTCTAAATAGTACAACGTTAAACATGACATATTTCATAACCTTTTTTTTTTTTTTACAGTTTCAAAATAAACATTTTAAAAAAGGAAAAAGGCACTGTTCAAATGTTTGGGAACCCTGCCAGTCAGTACTTTGTAACGTTTACAACAGCTTGTAAATGCATCCTGTAGGAGTCAAAATAATCCGGACAATGAAATCTGACAAATGTAGTATCATTCTGTATTTACAATACTGGAGTGTCAGACATTATATAGAGCTCTCCCTTAATAGCTTTGGAATTTCTAGTCATGTTTAGTGTGTGTGCTGTGCATACATTAATTGTGTGAATGCATTTAGTGTGCGTGAATGCATTTATTGTGTATGAATGCATTTAGTGTATGCAAATACACTTGGTGTGTGCATGCATGTAGTGTGTGAATAGATTTAGTGTGTTTGCATGCATTTAGTGTGTGAATATATTTAGTGAATATAATGAATGTCTGTGAATGTATTTAATTTGTGTGAATGCAATTAGTGTATGCATTTAATGTGCATTATGCCATCTTAATTATTCCTATGTTCTCACACTTAAATAGTGAAGTCAACAGAGAAGTGAAGCACCAGATGCTGAGGATGCCATATGTCTGCTGAGAGGCAATGCCCTTCAGTTTAAAAGTGAGCTGTCAATTGCATCTGCCTTAAACCATGTTAACCTCTGAGACGCAAGCTGTATTGTTAGAAACATGGCAACATATAATTTCTTATGCAGTTCTCAGAAAATAAGTGTGAAGAGAAATGATTAAACCAATTCATATGATATACCATAAAATACATGTAAATTCTATAAATTAAATACATTGTAATTTAATGTAATTGTGAGTAGCGTTTGCTCTTTGAACACAGTGTTATGACTGTACTTTGCACCTGTTTAGCTAGAAATCAAAACTTTCTATCCAAGCAAGCATAAACCTACTTTGTATAATTCAGTATTTGTGGCCCAGCAAAAATGAACCAGGTTGCAATAGTTTGGTTTGGTTTGCTCTGTGGAAAACTACATGTGCCCAGCTGTTTAGCTGTCCACTGTGCAATCACTGGCCAATTTAGGTTGCTAGCTGATTGTCATGTCATGTTTGGCCGTATAAAGTGTTTCCAACTGTGTGCCAACAGCGGTAACTTGCATAGGGTCAATTTACTAGCCACAGATGCACAGGCATCTTTTTTATTCCCACAAAAAAATGGATGACAGTAATAAGAGACAGGACAACTGAAAAGAACAGCACACAGTGTTTATTTTTGGAAAATGGAATAGATATCGTAATCCCTGACAAAGAAGAACTGCAGTAGTCCACAGTGTTACTGTGAAACAATAACTATTCAATCATCACTATTAAGATATAAAATCCCCTGGAGTTCCTGTAAAATTGCAACAGTAAGTTAAGTGATTTTGCCTTGCCTTTTACAGTCACCCTTTATGTGGGATCTTTTAACTTGACACAAAATCTAACTAAACCAGAATAAAAGCCATTAAAAAATCTAAAAGGATGGGGGTCAGCTAGGGGCTTAAATAACTGCACTGATACTGTATGCTGGAGCAGAGGGACCACAAATTTGCTGAAATGGTCTCCCTGATCTGAGCAGTTAGACTCCTGATGGAGAATCTTTAACAATACCAGTGAAGTGACCAGAACACTGTCGTTATCTACCATGTACCATGACGTAGGGATGATATAAAAGGACCCCCACCTTTGCTGAAAAGGGGCAAAGTCCCCCCGATCTCAGCACTTTGTCTCTCCTGTGGGAGAATCTTTTTTTTCAATCACTATACCAGTGATCTAAAGTAGGAGGAGTATCTTTAAACCAGTTTAACAAGATGAATTTCTGAGTGACAAACAGTATTTTCTTTACAAGAGACCGCTGGTTAAAGACTAGACCAATGCCATTACCTACCATCAAAATAATGATAATAATAATAATGATTTTCTAAAACATGGCTGCCAAAAATATGCTCAATTTCATTACTTATTTTAGCCCAGAAAATAGTAATTGAATCAAAATGAATGTGCCAATGTGTCTCTCAATTGTGCATTCTGTACATATTGAAAAGAACTGTTGCTTTTTCTTAGTGCAAGTCACAGGGGGGCGATGAGGACGCAACATTATTTATACTGAATTTCCCTGGCCCAACTGAGCCAAACTGAGCTTTCTTCCAGGATTCCGGTGTTACACCCTAGGCCACTCTGCCAGGTTTGCAACATAGCATGAGTATTCTCAGTTGAATTTGAGTAAATATTCAAATACTTAAAGACTATAAAACAAGGAAATACAATTTTGCAAGTCAGATAGTTGAGACAAAAAGGCATCAACAAGAGTTTGAGCAGAAAACCCAGATGGAAAGATTACTATTGTTTTTATGAAATGCCTAACCTGGAGGTAGGCAAAATAATTTGGATTCAGAATGTTGAATTTCACCAGAATATGTTGGAAAGATAAAAAGCCATTATTTTCAAATCATATTTGAAATGACATTTTGGTAATCCTATTATTTCGCCTATGTATCTGACTGCTTTTTTTTTTCTTCTTATTTCTCAGTCTCATAATAGCTTCCCTGACTCTGGGCCTCATGTTGACAAATGCCAATAACAGATTCCGAAGGAAATCAAAAGCCTAGAATCAAGACTAGATACTGAAAGCCCTCTAGATACCTGCCCAAAGCAAGTGATTGAACACACCTGACAAATCAGAAACACTGGTGAAACCATTTATCCCAAATATTGTGGTGCCCTGAAACAGGGAGAATATGCTGTCATTTATACATGGTGAAACTGTGTATGGAAGGAGGGTGGACTGTCCTCAAAAGATTAAATATGTGATTAATTCAATCTCTAAAATGTTTTTTTTATAGGCGGAAGGCTCTAAAACGGAGCCAGCATTTGCAACTCTATAAAAATGGAATATGCAGATAATGGTCACTTCAATAATGTATGAATGGGTGAACTTGGCAAAATTGTAAATGGTGATAGTACTTGGTATCGGATTCTGAGATACTTGCCACTTCAATCCAACTAACATAGTTCTAAGCCAAATGGAATTGATAGAGAGTAGGGGGTTACATACACTGCTGTACATGACCCTGAGCCACTGATTGCTCCTGATGTATTGCCATAACATCTCAGTCCACTTGTAGCGAAATATTTCATATATTCACTCCGCATACTGCACCATGCATATACGTACTATATATACTTTTCAGTTTTGCCAGAATATATTCACAAGAAATAAATTATTACCATAAATAACAACTTTAAGATACCTACCTTTGACATCCTGAGCCGGGCAGTCAGGAAGAAACTCTGCTTTTTCTGGTCTCCCATTCACCGTGAAGTAAATTATTCTTGTGGCCATTTTAACGAAAGCAGCTGTGAGCCCTAGCTTTTGCCGTCTTACTGATGAAACAACTTCAAAGGACCAAAACATCCTTTAAATGACAACTTCCCCGCCCCTCTGCCCCTTTCTCCCCTCCCAAACGGATATACGCCTTCTATGTAAGGAATAATTCCCTATGAACTAGTCAGTTAATTGATAGCAATAGTTGTTCAGCACAGCTGTCAAAATCAGCTGGTATGTGTCGTTACAGCCAGTCCCGTAAAACGACATATTCAGTTATTCACGCTATAGCCTAGTTGACAGAGAATATCAGTGTATTCATATATTTTATAGCATCTCGTTTATGCCAGTTGATTTTGACAGCTGTGCTGTACAACTCAACGAATTATTGAGGTCTTTCTATGCTTCCGTTAAAAATATTAGTTAATAGCCTGATGCTTTATTTCCTTTCGGTGAACTAGTTAACTTTACTTCGACAATGCAGTTGGTTTTTTGTGGCAGCAAGCATTTTTTTTGTCAGCAACTATTTTATTCCGTTCCCATTGCGTTTCAATAAATACATTTGTTTCCAAACTAAAAAATAAATTGTCCATAACTGCATTACTTTGGCAAGTTAGCCGTGGTAAAGCGGGATAATACCCTATGAACAAGTCATTTATGAGTAAATAATTTCCCTTCAGGGTGGTAAACGGCTCAGGGTGGTGACTTGTTCATGGGGTATTATCCTTACTTAATTTGCAAGTTCTCAGCCGGTGACTTAGTCTTCAGCAGAAACTCTTTGTACATTTCACATGATCTAAGCAAATGCGTTGAAGTGACATTACTAGTAGTCTAATGCAAAATAGCGTATAGATTATAAATTCAATGAATACAAGTTCATGAGAACAGCAGCGGTGCCTTCGTTTTCATAATTTCTTAAATTCTTATGATTACATAAAATAAATACATAGATACACGCAGGATGCAGGAGTCTTTACCTGAAAACCATAATACAGTAGTTTTGCGAGCCTCTTTTTTTTATTTTGGCAGAACATGTTTACCCTCCTTCTCAGTAGGTAGCGCTGTATCAGAGATAACGCTTTAAAACTGGAAGGATGACCGCAAGCACGCTAGTTTTGTATCGTTGGTGAAAATCAGCAACGTGGTTTGGAAGGCGACGAGGTAGCGTGCTCTGGTTTGATATTTGAGGATTGTTGCAATCTATCTTTTTGCAATGACTGAAGGTAAATCGCCTTCTGCCAAACCGGCCAAAAGCCTGCTGGCGTTAAATCCGAGCGAGGAGGCCGAATTTAAGAAGAAAGTACAGGCAGTGAAAACGCGTCCCAAAAAAGTGAGTACTTTGAGAGCCATGCGACAGATGCTCGTTGGCCATGTTCTTTGCTGCATGCGTTTCAGTCATAACTTTTCGGATCTCTTGGATCATTTGGCAAAGAGCTGTTTTGAAAACAGATTTATTTTAAAATAATAAATTGTGTCTAATAAGCTTGCTGACCATCTGAAGTTTTACGTTACGGTAACGAAGACTATTAATTTATTGGCCTACTTGCATGGCACTCCAGCATTAGCTGCAAACTTGTGTTAATGTAGCTAACTATTGAATTTAGTTTGTCAGCTAAAGCTTGTTTTGTCAAATAACTGGATTAACATAAATGAGAAGGCGAAGTTGGGTGGCTCGCAAGTGCAAAGATAACGTAATGTTAATGTCATTACCTCTCCGATTAGCATAATCCTCGAGATTATTTCAATGTGAATAATTAATGACAAAACGATTGAACAATTTGTCTGCTTCTTAGGGTGAACCGTTGAACCCCGGAGTCGTTTACGTGGCCCACCTTCCAAATGGGCTCTTTGAGCCCCAACTCCGACAGTATTTCGAACAGTTTGGGACTGTGCTGAGGTTACGACTCTCCAGGAGCAAGAAGGTGAATGGCAATGTGTCCAATGTTAAGAACTCCCACAAAATTACAATGTTTACCCCCATTATTTAAAATAAGCCTGTCTGGGTGAGAGTAAACTGTGTTTTTATAAAAGTCGTCGTTGGATGTTATTGTAGCCAAATTTGGTGTAAACGGGCAGGCTTACACAGGCTGACATTCGTGGCAGCGATGTTTAATATTTCCATCACAATCTCTATTCAAGTGTTCTTTTAGGTGCAGCTTTTAGAATTAAAGTGCTCTGTGTTGCAAAGAAATGTGTGGTGGCACAGTCTGAAAATTACCCCAGGTGTCCTAGTTGCGTGAGGTAAGATAACTGTGCCAACAGAAAAATGGTATATTAAGCTTATTGCTTGCTTCTATAGCAGTGCAATGAAACCCATATGCCCACAGATAAATTTTCTGCTAAAGATTCACAAACAATTGACTTTAATGTATTTTTGGTTAATTAATTGACTGCCTGTTTTCTTTCAGACTGGTGGGAGCAAAGGTTATGCTTTTGTGGAGTTTGATTGTGATGAAGTGGCCAAAATTGTTGCAGAAACCATGAATAATTATCTCATGGGAGAAAGACTAATAAAATGTGAGTACAAGATCAACAGTATAAACTCTTACGAGTTAGTCGTTTGTGTTGTCTGTGGTTCAAATGCGGCTGTGCTCTTGTCCGAATAGGTAGCCTGGTGCCTCCCGAGAGGGTCCACAGCCGGCTGTTCGTTGGATCTAAGAAGGTCTTTGCAAAGCCTTCATTACCTGCTGTGAAGCGCTACAATAAGAAGCGTACATCAGAAGAGACCAAACGCATGACCGGCAAACTACTACAGAAAGAAGCCAAACTGCGCAAGAAGTTAGCAGCGAAGGGAATCGACTATGACTTCCCCGGATTTGTAAGTTGGTTATTCAAACTCAAGGCACTTTATTTATATCTTTTTTAAAGAGACTTGTACTGTACCTGCATCAATTCAATTAATTCGAAAGGTATAACTAATGTGGCATAAATGTGTTGAAATGTGGATTACATTTTTTTTTTTTATATGTCTGAAGGCTTCTCAGTTGTCCAAAAATAAGACGGCAGCAGATGACACCAACGCTTCTATTTGCAGTCAGGTAAGCAAAATGCATACTAGATATGTTCATACGAAATGGAGCCAGATTAAGAGACTGGAAGTTGGGAATCAGATGTCAAATGGGAGTTTTCAAGTTACAAAAATGGAACTGGTTGCTTTTATATTCTGTTGTATCATTTCATAACCCTTTTTTAAAGGGGGTCTTTCTATGCATGTGTGTGCAATTAAGTATGGATCTGCCTCTGCACTTGGTGTGATTTGGGATGTACATCAATTAAAAAGGATATGCTTGACTTCACAAATTAAAGTATTAGACTTGCTTGATGTGGATGTATAAATGTTATAATACAGAAGTAAATGTTTTGTGGCACAGTCTGAAAATTGCCCTGGACATGTCCGTTATCTGGGGTGAGATAACTGTGCCTACAGAAAATGGGTACATTAAGCTTATTGCCTGCTTTTATAGCAGTGGAATGAAACCCATGTATCCACAGTTACATTAATGGAAATGAGTTGAATGTTCACATTTCTAAGAAGTGACACATTTTCGGCTGATTTAGCAACATTTCATAATCTTTTCCCAATAGGATGTTACCCCTGTGTGCACTCCATCTGTCCTGGAGAAGAGGAAGTCTGTTAAAATCGATGACGACGACGAGGATGATGAGATCATAATCAAAGCCCAACCCACACCAAAGACGTCTAAACGAAAAAAGACAACATAGATGGAAATGTGTTCATCTGAGGACTGATAACGAATGGACAATGCCAATCCTCACACTATTGCAATATTAAAATTGCCTTAAAATGCCATGTACACACTTTTTACAATGGGATTAATGTGCTATGTCCCATAAATTAGTGTATGTGGCTGTGGATTGATATTTGGCGGAACTGGCGACTGGAGGAAAATCCTTATGAGGATTTTCAGTGGCTCACTGTCACTGTTGACGTTTGCTTTTTGGTAATTCACCAATCTCTTGCATCTTCCTGTGGGGATAACCGGAAATTATCCAGAGACAGTCAGTTGAATTCTTTGTGTAAAATGTAATATGTGTCAAGCAACTTGTGTATTTTTCATTAAATCTGAATTGTATGGCACACTTGTACATATGCACCTTGAAATCCTATCTGCAAACCTAATTATTCCACCCTCAGGAGGGATTGGTTCATTTCTGTGTCCAGATATTTGTACAGATTTATTTGAATCCCTTACCATGAAGAACTGCACTTGAATGTTTCTTAAAAATAAGTGGGCCAATGGGTTTCAGTGCAGTAGGCTTAATATACAATCGTTTTGCCAACAGTTTTAATTAAATTTTTGCCGTCTCGTTAAGTCCGCATCCTGGTTCCTCCCGCAATTAGCCCACCCACATGGCGACTCCATTAATGCTGCTTTTCATTGTTCTGTTACAGCTGTCGTACTGCGCTGTAACCACAAGATGGGGCTATAGTTACAGAAGTACATTCAACTCGGCTCACTCAACATTTTCCTGAACCTTTGTTCCAGGCTTACTGTTGAACCTGGACTTGTTTTGGCCGATTAAAATAAAAAAAGAAACGGACAAAGAACATAATTGATTGCATTCCATTTTCATGCACATAAAAAAAAAAAAGGCCTATAATTCAGCAACGTTCTTTCTATCGAACCAAGACGGGTTTTCATTTGAAATTACAATGTGTGACGTAATTGAATTAAATGTGTTATGACCAGGTTTGCTATGTAGTTTATACGGTTTAGAAAGTAGTCTATACATCAAGGTGACGGAGTGATCATATGATGTTGCTGTGTGGCTTCAGTTCACCACAACTGTTAAATGTGTGAATCGTTTCCCTCTGGTTCAGGTGAAATTGGAACTACAATATGAATATTCCGTGGCAAGTCTAAACTTTGCATTTTAATTTTTTACATTGTGTGTTAGAACAATGTGTTACTGGGTTGGCATATTAGTTCCTCAATCCTAGGTCATTATAATGAGCCTAATCCTTCTCAGCAATTTATTCCTACTTGCTAAATGGTGACCATGAAGGTTGATATCCTGTTTCCTTGCAGCTTGGCTTGAAAAGTCTTACATTTGGTGTGTAGCTGTGGAATGTAGCACCATTGCTTCTCCCTCTTAATCACAACCTCCACTTAATAGTAATTATTAGCTGTAAATTACTCCTCGTTGTTGAACCCCTTTTGTGATTCTGGTCATCTTGAATGGAAGTGCCATGAGTTGAGTAGTAAATAATTTACATGCCGTAGCTGCTAACAGCAGAGCTTGAGAGTACCTCCAGTCAGTGGCTTTGCTGTCAGTTTCCCAGTACAGTCAATAGCCAGGAGGCGAATGGTAGCACAAATCTGCGCATGAGCTGCAGCGCCTTCATTCTGGCACGGCAGAGCCGATCTGCGTCTGCGCGCCAACATTGCGCTGCGCACGCGCAACAGTGCCTCCATTCTCGTCCTGCAGCGTACGGGGTGGAGAGGAATCTCAGTGCTGCTGTGTTCGATGCCGAATCTGCTGCTTTGCTAATAAAAAGCCCATTTTCAATTAGCCACACTAATTACACAAATCTGGGCATGGTAAGTGGCTTTAATAAACCTCTAGCATTAATAATCATATTTATTTAGCCAGCTTCACTTAATTGTGATGTTTCACTGGTTCGCTCGCTATATTGTAACATTGTCATGAGCTAACTAGTAATCCAGCTAATCAATGGGATAGTGGACATTGTTGGCATTATAGTACAATATAATGACAATAATTAATCCATTGGATTTATATATGTTTCGCTTTTTCTATGATGGTACGCAGCGAGCTGTTTGACTGCTGTCGAATGATATTGTGCATGAATGATGATGGATAATCGGATGTTTTTGTGGCCAGTCTTGCGAACGCAGAGCGCATCAGGGGCAGTGAGAGATGCGGGGCGCTTTGGCTAGGTTGCTAGCACTGGTTCTGCATGCAAAATGCGCTTCTCCGACTACGAATGCTGCTGAACTGCTTAGTTACATATGGGTAATTCATATACTCGATTATTGTGCGATATCATTTTATTTTCGATGATTTAGCAGAATAAAGATCTGCCCTGTACTATTGAACAGAAAATGCTGCCGAAGCGTTTGAGTAAATACAGGCCTTCTGCGTTTGGCCGAACGGCCATCAAAAACGGGCTACTGATGTCCTGTCAACTCCACCGCTTGAAACGTTAGAAAATGAGTTGCTTGCTGAAAAGAGAAATTAACCAATTTAGTCAGTTGTATTGTTCTTTCCAGTAAACAGAAGCTCCCTAGGTAACAGCCAATCCAACTGGCAGTAGCGTCCGACTCGGTGGTGGACTTGCCTTTTATTGATAAGCTAGCGAGCTAGCTAACTTGGTTAGCTAACGTTAGTTACTCTCGGGTTAATTCCATTATACATAGGTAACTGGGCCGTACAGCAGAGTGTTTCTGTTTTAATATGTTATTTAGATATATGATTTGCTTGCTGACTGGACTCTGTGTTTGCAATCCTAACCTATTTAGCACAAGGACAGTGTTGACATTTGGCAGTATCCTTCCTATCCTACATTAAATAGATGGGGCTTGTAGCATAAGACCTCGGGAGAATAAATCCTTTTATACCAGATGCTCGTGTGCGACTAAGAATACCAGCTAGCTATAATCTCCTAAAAGCGAAGACTGACTATTACAACGGCAGAAGTCTAGAACTTTGAATTTACTCAGTTTAAAACAGGATAAAATATACTTGTGTTGGAAATAAAAAGAAACTATGCATCAAGCGTATTATTGTTGTATTTCGAAATTTTCAATAATCAATCAATTTGGTCAATAATCAATACATACGGTCTCTGCTGTCCTGGAGAGCACAGCTGAGCACAGTTTACAAAACTGACACATTTGGCCACTTAGAGTGTTTAACAGATGTTAGCCAACTTTAAGCCATCTTGCATTGTCAAAACGTGTTATGCTTGAGAGATGTATATAATTATTATGTTGCTTGGCAGATGTCCATACACTGGGTGACAGACACAACTACATTACATTACATTACATGGCATTTAGCAGACGCTCTTATCCAGAGCGACGTACAATGAAGTGCAAATCAAACACGAGTGTGAGTGCAACTAACATTTATAGATACATTTCTTGCTAATGCTTGTTACCGAAAAAAGATCAGGTTAAGTGGTTCATTGGGAGCATGCAGTCTAGACTGTGTGTATGTCATACATCAGGGCTGATGTGCAATTCTCCCATTCCCACTGCCACAGTAATCCCTATAACTGAGCTGTCTGTCAGTGGGAAAATCAGATATGTAAATTCTCCCAAGAGGTCCACCTGAAGGCTTAGTTATTACCCAGGGCTTTTTGGAGAATAGCCTGTAAGTTATTTCTTTTAGCATACACCTATAATGTCTAGCTGGAGCATGAAGTCAACACATTTTCTGGAAATGCAACAAATAGGTCTGTTTGGAAGTGGATTCCACAGGGATGCATGAAAGCATCGTAAATGTATGGTTCAGATTTTGCTTGTCACTTTCCCAGGGTTTCTCCTAGGACAGCCCTAGATGCCTTGTGATTGGACTACACTGGTCTTCATGGCCCTGACTTTCACTCAGCTAACCTTTTTGCAACTTGTGTGCTGTCAACAAGGCTAAAGTACAGAGTGCGGAGAGCATGTCTGAAATCATTTGTACCATCAGTGTAGTAAATGCAGCCATAATGCATTGCAAGCTGCATTATGTTGGGATGGGTGGGAATCTGCTTGCAGGTATAGTGTAGTGTACAATTCTTCCCAGTATCACATTTTTCCTGGACATTTCCAGTTCTGTCACTCTCCTCTGACAAATAACCCATCACTGCTCAAGAACAAGCAGTATGTTCAGCAATGTCCAATCCGATCCATATTTACGAACATGTTTGTGTACATTTATGAAAATAGCTTTTTAAAACTAGCTTTTTAAAACAGCCATTGCATACCCTTAGAACCTGTATTGAACATACCCAAGCATCTCATGTATACCTCCACATACAGTACGGATACACGTTATTTAACATGTAAATTACACGCATGCATCAAAAACGGCCAGATAGTTGATACAGTTCAGTGCAACGGAACCTGAAATGCCTGGGAAAATGTATAGGCTGGGAAGAATTGTACGCTACACCGTCACAGTTCTTTATAAGAGGGGCAGAGGGTGCTAAATGCCTTGGTCTCTCTCGCAGGACTCCCAGGAAGGAAGCACTACTGAATTATGAAGCACCACCCTTCCGGACCCTCCCTCTCCGTCTCAAGTTACCACCGTCGCTGCCGTCATCACAGCCGCTGCCACTAGAGCTGCTGCATTCGGACTCCCCCAAATAAAAATAAAGAGCCCCCAACCACCAGCACCAGCACCAGCTGCCCTGCAGACACATGGTGCATTGTTGCCATTCTCAAACCCGCGTCTCCGAGCTGTGGCATCCCGCTCACCCTCGGCAAATCTAGGGTCATCCCTTTCCGGATAAAAATAAAAGTTGTGTGTGTGTGTGTGCGCGTCTTTTTTTTAATCCGGGGGCACACACACCCACGAGCTGCTCCTTGCCGACGCTCCCTGGTCTCGCGGGGGGTTTGGGCCGAACATGGAGCCCAGCATGGAGAGCTGCTTGGCTCAAGTGCTGCAGAAGGATGTGGGGCGGCGCCTGCAGGTCGGGCAGGAGATCATCGACTTCATCGCCGACAAACAGAAATCCCATGACCTGGAACAGGACCAGACCATGCTGGACCGCATGGTCGACGGAATCGCCACCACCTGGGTCAACTCCAGCAACTTCAAGGTGAGGCAGGTTG
Source organism: Conger conger (assembly GCF_963514075.1). Classification (NCBI taxonomy): domain Eukaryota; kingdom Metazoa; phylum Chordata; class Actinopteri; order Anguilliformes; family Congridae; genus Conger; species Conger conger. The sequence goes on from NC_083762.1 coordinate 58,563,493, forward strand.
CCGTCTTTCCTGATGTCGTCTTTCCTGATTTCCTTATTTGTATGGTTAGGATTGAGGATTTGTTGGTACTTGACTTGGATTTTAGGAGTATTTTTGACCATGAAATCATATCTTGGCAAATGTGTAATGCAGCAGCTGGTCAAGAAACTATTTTTCTTCTATTAGTGCCCAAAAGCACTGCCTAACCTGCTTTGTTAAATGTCTTCTTGGTTGTTTGCAATGAATGCTTGACGGCTACTGTCAGCTTAGAAAAATGTGTTAAAATGGAAGCCCATTGCCTCAGCTTTAAATTCTGGCTGTCCTTTGGTCTGCTTGTGTTCCTGTATGTAAGTTGAGACATTCTCCTGTGTTCTAAATGGCAGACGTTTGCTTATTGTCCCCGGTAACACTAGACCATTCCAGTGTGTTCTACTTGCTGAGTATTCACCCAGCTGGGCTTCTCTGATGCTGGATTTGTTAAAAAGCCTCCGGATCTGGCCCAATCAAAGTGCAGTCTTTCTCAGTGTTGGAGATGGAGAGACCACATAGACAGGCTCTGAGTTTCCATTTTGATTGGCAAGGTCACGGTCCAATAGTCTGGCAGCAGCTCGAAGTTCGAGAATGCGGTTGTGTCCTAATGAAGCTGAACCCCCTGTAGCCCCTGCTAACACTGGTTGTACAGCACATGTAACAGTCACAGTAACTTGGGTCAGGGCACTCTGGCTCATTGTTTGCATTTTTGAGACGGGTTATCTCTTTAATCTCTTGCCCATTTTTTTTTTTTTTTTGAACAAAGGTTCCAATGTTATGATCCACTTCTTAGTGTGCGATAGTGTTGCTGCAGTGTCTGTCTAAATGTAGCTACACTTGCTCAGAATAGTTTAGAGTTGAGACGGGGGTAGGTGGAGAATTATAGCTTTGTTTTTGGCCCCTGAAGTTTATTGTTTTGGCTGGGGATAACACTAGCCCTTTGGCTCCATTGAAGTCCCTGCCATCACAGTTTGGCTGGAACTCGAAGGGGATTGCTGAGAGTTATTAGAATGGAAGGTCATTGATTGTGAAGATCTTTAATTAATGTTGTTGCCCTCATTAGTGTAGCCAGGATAGTGGGGACAATTTAGGGGACTCTGTAAGGAGAATTGGCAGTGGAATTTTGCTCTGATTGGGAGCCTCGAGCTTTGCTGTCCCTATCATCAGTAGAGCAGGCTACGGCATGTTATTGTGAGAAAGAGGGAAAATTTGTTTTTCTTTGCAGTTTTCTGGTTGTCTGTACGTTGATAGAACTCTCGGTTCACGTTGGGTAATTCTGAAGTTCATGACCATCTACAGGCTGGAAAAGCAATTTTGTTACTCTTGTGTGGGAGATAATGATTTTAAGCTTGCTTGTCCCCTCTGTGAGCTGTGACCTCAGGGGGTGGGTTCTGCTGCTTCTCCTGTGCCCAATAGGAGCGCAGAACTGAATAAAAAAAAAGAAGGAAGGAATTGGAAACTGTTTTGAAATGGTTCCGATTTGAATTTACATACTTTAAAGGGCAAACTTGACATCTAGTCGTGTCTGTAACGTTGCTCTAGGTGGTTTTCTATGCTGAACGTTACTGGTTATTACCGGTGAGCCTTTTGTTGGGGTGTCCTGTAGAAGTGAGCCCTTGAGAGAGAGTTTGTGCTCTTAACGGCGGGTTTGTGTAAGCAGTGTCTCGGCTCTGGCGTTCTGAAGGAGCTTTTGAAGCCCGACACTCCTCCTCGTATCTTGGCTCTGACAGTGCTGTCTGCAGAATTGTTTAACTGACTCTGCAGTTTTTTCTTGTTTTTTTTGCTGATGTTATGTAGGCTCCAGGTTTTAATGATATTAATGAAGGCACAGCTTCCTTTGAAAAAAAAGAACAGTCATAAAAATAAAATAATTATTTAAAATTAAGCGAGCAGTATTTCAAAATGTCTGGCGGTCCGAAGGAGGGCCTTCAGCAGGAACAGGCAAGCCCACTAGAACAGCGTGTTCACCCTCAGACGGGAAACTGTTTACAGCTGGAACATGATTCCTCATGTTCTTGGAGATTATGTTTATTTTGCGTTGTCGGATCAGTGTTAACACGGTTACAGGTAACTGCAAAGAAACAGACCTGACTAATCGATCAGGAGCAAGGATGTAATCTGTGTAAGCCATTGGGGACATACAGACCTTCGGTGTAAGCCCTTATGATGGGAACGCCGTCTGAATTTGTCCTGGGTTTGACTGTTACTGGAGACGCAGGGCTTGCTGGCTGCTGCCGTGGCTTTTCGCAGGAGAGACTGTGAAATCACGACGGGACTCCTCAAACCCCAAGTCCATCCTGCGGGTGCAGCAAGCTGGCATCCAAACTTTGCAGTGACTGTGCAGTTCTACTGATGTTTACATTACATGGCTTATTAATAGTAGGGTCACCGCCCCTCAGGAGCTAACTTCAGTGGACCTACCTGCTCGCAGGGCAGTTCTGATGGCCTAAAGCAACAGCACTGTTTTTTGTTGTCATTCAACCAGGTCCGGTGTCTAGTCAGCCACAGTAAAAAGTGGTTGGCACATTTATCAGAGCCTTTTATTTGATTATTAATTGAACATCAGCACGAAAGTCACTACTGAGGTGTAACGTACATACGGTTCATTTGTCATGTGCACTCAAGAAAAATTAAAATATCTTTGCTACTATCTCAGGAGTTTTCTGTGCATTATATCAGTAGTAAAAAGTGCAGTAGTAAAATCATCAGCTATTAATGTACTAAGAAAACTGTTGTAATGAGTGAGTATTTAATGGTTTATTGTATGGCAGGGGTCAGGGCTCTGCACTGTGAAACTGAAACCGGAGGGTAGTTGAACACTTTCAGTCTTACCGGTTTAATGTGTCATTGATGGAACCGCAGTGTCAGGTAATTTGATTGCTGGAATGTTCTCATAGTACGAACAGGTTTAGCTTTGCCCTGTTTCTAGTTGGCACTAAGAAGGCACCACGCAATCTCATTGTTATGTCCTGTCATATTGTATGTATTGTAATGCACTTTGTATTGTGTGTGCCTACATACTTATGTGTAATATTGTATTGTAATGGACCCCGTAATTGTGCTTTTGTAATTTTATGCTGCTATTTGACCCTGTCTTGGCCAGGTCTCATTTGTAAAAGAGGTTTTAATCTCAATGTGACTTCCTAGTCAAATAAAGGTTTATATAATCTCTGAATACAAATTCACGACAGGCATAAAATCTTTTTTTGACAAAACTGGATAAGCCTACTGTCAACGTTAAAAATATCGAGAAAAAGAAACAAACAAAACTTTAATTTTTTACACAACCTGCGAGCTTGTGTGAATGGACTACAGCAGTAAAGTTATCTTTAGCAGTGCATCCCTATGCTAACCTGTACCCCCGTAGGTGAGGCTCATTACCGGTGAATCCCTCGGTGTGGGCCTCACATCCTGTCTCAGCCGTACTATGCCAAGAGGGGCCACGCTGCACAGGAAGTGCAGACCCAGCAGACTCCCACCCCCCAACAGCTGATCCCAGATCAGCCAGCCCTTGTCTTATCCCAACGGTAACCAGCACAGGAAAGGCTAAAAATGATGCAGGATCAGTGCTTCTTTATTTCTCTCTCAGGGAGAGTTTGGCTGTTCCCTGTGCACTGGCTCTGTCTGACAAAAGCCTTTAGCTGGAAGCCTGCACGTGATGCTTTTCTGCCAAGCAACAGGCCTCACATGGGCTGCCGCATGCCACCCAAGTGTTGATGTTTGGAGTTTAGCGTTTGGAGTTTAGCGCTTGGAGTTTAGCGCTTGGAGTTTAGCGCTTGGAGTTTAGCGCTTGGAGTTTAGCGCTTGGAGTGTAGCGCTTGGAGTTTAGCGCTGGTGTTGGTTTTTAGTGTTGGTCATGGTGTTGGTGTTGGTTTTTAATGTCGGTGTTGGTCTTGGTGTTGGTTTTTAATGTGGGTGTTGGTCTTGGTGTTGGTCTTTAATGTCGGTGTTGGTTTTTAATGTCGGTGTTGGTCTTGGTGTTGGTTTTTAATGTCGGTGTTGGTTTGTAATGTTGTTTGGCGTCGGTGTTGGTTTGTCTGCCGTGGGTTAGTCCTCTCACCAGGGTGCAAGCTGGTTCAGAATCGTTTGAAAGGCTAAAAGTGCTGAAGGCTAAAATCCTGATCGCACTGAACACTAATACTGAAATGGCAGTCTCCCAAATTTTAAATGAACACCACAAAGGAAGTTATTTTATATGACTCGCAACAATGGTAGCTGACAGCCCTATGAAGGTTGATTGAAAAATGCATGCCGGTACTATGACGTGTTCAGTTTTCAGGAATGCAATAATTTAGGAACCACTGGAACCAGACGGGTCTGACCTGACGGATCTCTCCCAACATGGCTGTATAAAAACTGCAGTCACACAGGTTTTTCACCTGTGTATTTATGAATCTCCACACGGTGCTGGCCTGTCTCACAGGTGAGAGGGCTGACCAGGCAAAATCTCAAATACTATTTAATGTGTTTTGTGTGTTCTGGCCCCTTTGGGGAAAAGTGCGGTGACTGTGGCTATGAAACGAGCTGTTAACCGCTGTTAGCCTTTGTTAATGTCGAGTGCCACCAATCTCACTGACCTTGTTAGTGTTCCTGCTTGGCATTGTGTACCCATCTGTACCACTTGGAAATTGGACATGCCCCAGCAGGCTTACTGCTAATAAAGTTCCTAAACGCCCAGGCTCTCTTCCCCTACAGTATATGCGCTCACGGTGTCTGCACAGTGCACCCCCCAGAGCGCTAAAGCGAGGTTACCCCTGGGTTTGGCCTCAGGCGTCCTTCACAATGCTGCAGAGTTAATCTCTGCCTCAGGACTTTGCTCTCTCCTCAGAAAAGATAAACACGTGTTAATCTTTAAAACAAAAACACACGTTCTAGGACCGAAAAGATGCCTGCATTGTGTGCGCGCACATGTGTGGAAACTTGCATTCCTTAGCTGTCAGTTGTCAACAAGCTCAAAGTTTAGAGGCTTTAACAGCTTCTCTGTATGAGGAGATAAGACGCAGCGCTGCAGAGTGGGAGTGGCTGGAGTCCTGTTGATTTTAATATTATTTACGATGCTCGAGTGACAACAGGTCAGTGTATGCGCTAGTGGCTCTAGCGCTGTTAGCATTAGCAGTAGTAGCTGAATGTGTAAGGCAGATGAAGCGGTGTTGGTGCGTTTGCACAGTGAGGAGGGTGACGGAACATTCCAGTCTGTTTGTTCATGTTTCTATGGGGGCGGAGCGCCAATGGGCTCCTGAAGTTGGCAGAGCGCAAGGGTTGTTGTGGGGCCTGGTTGCCTGGCAGCCTGCTGTGGCCAGGGGTCTAGAGCTGTGTTTACTTTGTCTGCACCTCCACATAGGCCTGTGCAGTGTCAGCCTCCCTCGGGGCCAGAGAGCTGTCAGGAGGCGCTTCTCCTCTTTCTCCTCTGCTCCTTCACAGCTTCACACTTTCTGTTGCACCTCCATTCTGCCCTAGTTCAGTCACTCTGACGCATGGTGTCTCCATTACACAGATACATACTGTCTCTTCCATTACACTGAATGTTACTGTCTCCTGCATTACCCTGATGTGTACTATCCCCTCCATTACCCCGATGCATACTGTCTCCTCCATTACCCCGATGCATACTGTCTCCTCCATTACCCTGATGCACACTGTCTCCTCCATTACCCTGATGCACACTGTTTCCTCCATTACCCTGATGCATACTGTCTCCTCCATTACCCTGATGCATACTGTCTCCTCCATTACCCTGATGCACACTGTCTCCTCCATTACCCTGATGCATACTGTCTCCTCCATTACCCTGATGCATACTGTCTCCTCCATTACCCTGATGCATACTGTCTCCTCCATTACCCCGATGCACACTGTCTCCTCCATTACCCCGATGCACACTGTCTCCTCCATTACCCCGATGCACACTGTCTCCTCCATTACCCCGATGCACACTGTCTCCTCCATTACCCCGATGCACACTGTCTCCTCCATTACCCCGATGCACACTGTCTCCTCCATTACCCCGATGCATACTGTCTCCTCCATTACCCCGATGCACACTGTCTCCTCCATTACCCCGATGCACACTGTCTCCTCCATTACCCCGATGCACACTGTCTCCTCCATTACCCCGATGCACACTGTCTCCTCCATTACCCCGATGCACACTGTCTCCTCCATTACCCTGATGCACACTGTCTCCTCCATTACCCTGATGCACACTGTCTCCTCCATTACCCTGATACACACTGTCTCCTCCATTACCCCGATGCACACTGTCTCCTCCATTACCCCGATGCACACTGTCTCCTCCATTACCCCGATGCACACTGTCTCCTCCATTACCCTGATACACACTGTCTCCTCCATTACCCCGATGCACACTGTCTCCTCCATTACCCCGATGCACACTGTCTCCTCCATTACCCTGATGAGTACTGTCTCCCCCATTACACTGATGCATGCTGTCTCCTCCATTACCCTGATGCATACTGTCTCCTCCGTTACACTGAATGTTACTGTCTCCTCCATTACACTGATACACACTTAATTGCATTAATATGTTCCTAATCTAATCAGCCAATTGTGTCGCAGCAGTGCATACTCAGGTCAGGAGTTTCAGTTAATGTTCACATCAACCATCAGAATTGGGGGGAAAAATGTGATCAAAGTGACTTTGGACTGTTGTTGGTGCCAGACAGGGTGGTTTGAGTATCTCAACTGCTCCTGGGATTTTCATGCACAACAGTCTCTAGAGTTTGCAGAAAATTGTGCGAAAAACAACAAGCATCCAGTGAGCAGCAATTCTGAATGCAGAAACGAGTTGTTAATGAGACGTCAGAGGAGAAGGGCCAGACTGGTCAAAGCTGACAGGAAGGTGACAGTAATGCAAATAATCACACATTACAACAGTGGTATGCAGAAGAGCATCTCTGAACATACAATGTGTCAAACCTTCTAGTCAATAGGCCACAGCAGCAGAATACCTAATAAGTCTAAAAAATAAGTCTAATCAATGCCTAATAAAGTGCTCACTGAGTGTATACTGTTTCTTGCATTGCAAGGATACATGTCTCCTCCACAACACTGACACATACCGTCTCCTCCATCTTGTCTTGTGTACAGTTTCCTTGGCTACTAGCTACTTCACTCTGCTGCCTCACCTCCTCACCTCCCTGCCTTGTGCGTTGGTCTCTCTGCTCCCATTCTGTCTCCTGCTGCCTCACATTAGTCCATGACTGCTTGTGCTCATGTTCTCTCTCTCGCTCTCTCTCTCTCTCTCTCTCTCTCTCTCTCACTCTATATTTCTCATTCTCTCGTGCTCTCTATCTCTCTTTCTCGCATTAGCGTGAGTTTTCCTGCACGGTTCTGCTACGGAATGCCTCCCCTAACACAGGGCCAATCAGGAACTCCGCCACTTCCCCGGCTCTTGCATTAGCTGGAGCAGTTTGTGTGTGTGTGTGTGTGTGTGTGGGTGGTTATGGGGGCTGCGGGGGACAGGGAGGGGGGGGGGGGCGGGGGGCTGCGTGCTCTCCGCTACGCCGCGCCGATCGATGGCGCCGCGCTGCGTCGCGCTGGGCTGCGGTGGAACCGGCCACGCTGGCTGCCAGGGCGGACGCCATGATGGGGGGAGGGGGAGTGGAGAGGGGGGGGGAGGAGAGTCTGGATTATCAGACCTGCTGCTTCTCTTGCTTCCACAGGCTGGCAGGCTGCCACGTGCCTCTCCAGCCCTGCCCGCCCCTACACCGCTCAGCTTTTAGCCCTGAAACGCGTCAGACTGTGGCGGCCAGCACCCACAAGCCTTTATCCGCCGCCTCCTTTTATTTCTGCTCTCCTGCAGCAGCGCTTCCGTAACATCGCACAGCGCAGTCCGCACGGGCCCTCAGTGCAGACCTGTGACGTCTTCCTTAAAAGAGCTAGGGTAACAAAGGAGAGGTAATGCATGTGAATTAGCGCCGATGAATGATCAACCAGCCTGTGTTGAATCCCTGATGAGGTTTGCATCCGTTTCTTCAAAGCCTAGTCTAACTGTTTGATATCCCCCACTTTGGACTTCTCGTGCCCCCTGTACCTGGGACGAGATTGGACGTCCTGGACGTTTGCTTTCGGGGAGAGCCGCATTGTCACTTTTTATATGAACGTGTTTGTTTGGGATACGAGGGCCCAGCTGTGGAAGGGCAGAAAAACCTGAAACAGAGCCAGAATGGACGCCTTTCTTAATGTTCCACACGCCAGCGCTGCGGCGCTTGTGCTAATTGCAAATGTATATTTGTCTTGGGTTTGACGTTTACCCCACATTCTTACATTTGAGCCATTTTTTAAATTAATTCAATATCGCCAGGCCGTGAGTGATTTATTATTTTTGGTCGCGTTGGCTCTTTTTTTCACTTTGATTTCCTGTGTTTCTCAATTCCCGGGAAACTCAAATACAACTTACTGACAGGCAAACCCTTTTCTTTTTGTTCCCTGAATGTGTTTTGTTAACACATTATTTGATTTCTACTCTGCAGTGTCCGTACAGAGCCTCTGTCTAGGTGTGCTTTTTACATCTGGTGTCAGTTATTGAATTAAAGACAGTTTTGCGTTTCTGAGACCCTCTCCATGCCTGATGTACAAACAACTATAAAGCATTACTCACTCCTGGTAGTTATTTTCCTTCTGTTCTTAACAGGGCCTGCTTTAGCCCCAGGCCTGAGCTTCTTACCAATCTGATACAGCCCTAGCAAACTGGTTTACAGCTTTTCTTATTGTGACCCCAGAGCGAGACATTTCCAAGCTGAGTAGCGACTATTCATTTGCAGTCAATATTTTTCTTCAACAAGCTTTTTAACAGCATAGCCAAATTACATTACATTACATTACATTACACAGCCGAATGGATGAAATATTTGGTGTTTAGTTTTGAAGCTCTTATCTGTTTTCTGGGTGAGTTCTTGATTTTTTTTTTTAATGTAGCCGACGTTCAGTATTTTACAACCATTTCTGTCCTTTTAAATCTCCAGCGGTGCATCTGCCAGGATTAAAGGCCTCTGTTTTGACGTTTGAGGTAGAGGTGTTATTTTGGGGAAAACTGCAAGCTAAAACCAGCCAGATGAACAGAACCTGTTGGCTGGAAGGAAAAGCTTTGAAACTTTGTTTTCCTCTTATAAACATGGAGGGCCTGACTTCTCTGACTTTTTTTTTTTTTTTTTTTTTTAACACCCCCCTTGGTGTTGCTTCCGGGGCACTAACGCGCGCAAGTGCGTCAAGATTTTGGACGGGCCCCGCTCTTAAAGGGCCAAAGGCCTGACTAACTTCACCCACAAGAGCAGGGCTTGGAGCAGGGGGGAGAAGAACAGGAGTTACACAAGATCACATTATCCACACACAAGCTCCTTCACAGACCCTGCAATACGCACCAGTTGCTTCAGGGACTGATTTATATAATGTTCTGAAGGAGGCTGGCCTTTTCTGGGTCGTTAGCCATGTGAAATGAACACTGCTTAATGCACGTTGTGTCCGCCCCCAGTTTGAGCAGAGTGGACATCCCCTGGACTGAGGGACTGATACTGTGCAGCAACTTTCTTACACACTGACATTGGCTTAACACACACACGCACACACACACACACACACCTTTCCTTAAACTTTACTTTGGTGTAAAATCTATGACCAGCTTAAAATGACCGGCTACCAGCTGTTTCAAAACGTAGCTTGAGCAGGTCAAACTATGTTGAGTATGGAGCTGGTCTGAATTGGTTAACCTGCTACCTGCTGTTTCAAAATTTAGCTTCAGCTGTTTTTTTTCTGATTTCAGGCTTGCATGTGACTGAAATGTTTTATGGCGAAATGAATGTATGAACCAAACCAAAATGGGGGGGAAAAGTCTCACCATCATTGCCAGTCTCTGGAATATTCCCTGAAACATTAATGTGAGGGAGAGCCAGTGTGTTTTGAATATGAAGAGGAGCGGCTGATAATTCAAAGATATTCAAACGCTGCCGATATCGGCCCCTGCGCGTGACAGGCGAGGCCAAGGCGGCCATGTGTCGAGCCGTCCGGTGGCCTCAGAACGGGCGAAAGCGTGCTTCGTCGAAAGTGCCAACGAGCCCGTCCGTATGTCTCTGTTGTTGTATCCCCTGAATAGAAGCATTGTCAAACTGAACATAATGAACTCCTCGGTCTTCAGATGCTTCCCCTGAGCGGCTTGGGGTTTGACTGGGGTCCAGGGTCTGAACTTTTATTTATTTATTCTTTTTATTCTCACAGCAGCTGTTTGCCATATAAAACCTTCTCGACAAATCTGACCATATACAGCAATACTCGCATCGCAACTCGGCAGGGAAACGCTTCGGGGGGATGAAAAGGAAGGTGCCGGAAAGCTGGCGATAACAACGGGTTTGGCGCGAGGCTTGCAGAGGAGTGTGGGAGCCGGCGTAGAACCTGACAGAACCCTGTGTGTCCAGCGGGTTGCCTGTGTGCGATAGCGGAGCCTGTGTTTGTGCTGACGGATTACCGCTCTAGAGGACCTGACCTAATGCTGCCCAATCGCTCCGAGCCCGTGGGCTGCCTTCTGGAAATTGGTTTTCCGAGGGTTTTGTTATCAAGTTGCGCAGACTAAAGGCCTCAAACTCCAGTACAAAGGCTGACTGTGTCAGTGCTAAGGCAGACTGTGTTGTGCCCAGGCAGTCTGTGTCAGTACTCTAGCCACCATTTTAGCGCTGAACAAACAGAGGTTTCAGTTTGCGCTAAACCTTCAGTTGTAAACCAAGCCAGTTATGTAGAAAATTCTGAAATCACCACGGTAAACTGTTGGGGTGGACAGCCTTAGAAGGTGGTGTTTGCTCTTTTTGAGAGTATGTCATAGGTTATAATACCCCAGACAAGCTCAAACTGAAAGTGTAGAAAAGTATTTTAATCCAAAACAATTACGTATTTCACCCAGGTCTGCTGTGTCGCCGGTGTTTCCCTTTCAGCTCTACGGTCTGCCCAACTTTCCCTGCAGGCTGCCCGACTCCCTGCAGGCTGCCCGACTCCCTGCAGGCTGGCCGCTCACTCATAGCCCAGAAAAAGACAGCAGGCCCTTATTATCACTCGCGTCTGTGCATTTTGGAAATGGCGACCGCATCCCGGGAGCTCGGTCACCTTTACGGCTCCCTTGTAGGCCTCCGAGCTCTGCTCCGATGCTGGCCGACAGCCTGTCTGTGGCGATCAATTTGCCCGTCACACACTGGGAGAACCCTGGCGCACTGGTGTCTGTTCTACCCAGACATGTTTCAGACAGGACCGAGGGGCATCACTTGTTGTTTTTCACATCTTACTGCACTGCGGTTAATTTACATGAGTTATTTGAGTTATCTAAAGTGACTTGCAGTCCATTAGACTAAGCAGGGGACAACCCCCCCCCCCCCCCCCCGGGACAATGCAGGGTGAAAGGCCCAAGAGCTGTGCTGATCTTATCGTGGCTACACTGGGACTTGCACCACTGACCTTCCAGATCAGTCATGTACCATAGCTGCTACAGGCTGCCCCACAGCTTTCCGCGAACATTGTGGCGATGATGATGACGATGATGATGGGACTGCCGCGTAGACTGACCCGCCGCAGTTGTGATGCGTGGCAGCGGTCACAGCTGTGTATGGTGATGACTAATTCAACAGTGTGGCTAGCACTGCTCGCCTTGTTGGCTGAAATGGTGTTCTCATGATGTAACCTCGCTTTCGCAGACAGTGCCTAGAGATGGGGAGAGCGAGGGGATTGTTTCTGCCGCATGGCGTCCCTGCAGAGGGGAGGGGGGTGGGAGAGGCGGAGGAGGAGGATTTCCGTGACACGTTGCCATAAAATCATCCGCTAATGCACAACTAATGCGAGCGTGCTGGACTCTCATGGTTCACGCAGTAACGGTCTGAGGAGGAGCCCTACCGAGTATGTGCAGAGTGCAGTTTTGCTGTTGCGTCACAGAGACCATCGTGTGTTGGGTTACTGTGTAAACGTGCCGTTGCACTCATGCACATGTACAAGACGTGGGTCAAATATGTGCTTTACTGAGCTGGTCTGGTGTATTGGAACCTATGAAATATTCTCAGAAAGCACAATGCCTGCCTTGCCTTGGCTCAATTGCACAAGCGAGATCAATCAAGCACAGAAAAGTATTTGAATCCAAAACAATTACATATTTGACCGAGGTCTGACGTCCACAGCTGTACTGACTGGGTGACTGGTGGAAGCCATTCCTCTGTAGGAAGGAATGTGTGCTCCACTTAAGAAAGAGATCCAGGTGACATGCAGATCAGAGTAAAATAGCCCATCTGTCAATAACATAGTCCTCAGCAGTTTGTTCTCAATAACCCCAAAAGACTTATTCAATGTGCACAAATCTACTCAAGATCTGATTTTACAGAAAATCTGAAATCAATATCTAACTTGCGGCCCAGTGAGTCCAGCGCTCTAAGCCACTGTCACACCCTTTCTCCTGCAGCAGCCTCGGTGTAGGTGCAGACAGTTGTGAAATTGGCGGGGCAGGGGGGGTGTGCCCCTGGCTGTTGTGGTTGTGTGCCCCTGGCTGTTGTGGTTGTGGCTCTGCCTGTAAAAGGTGTGGCTCTGCTCATAAAAGGTGTGGCTATATTTGAGGAGGGTACATTTGAGAAAGAGCAGGAGACCACAGAGGAGACAGGTGTGCAATCGGACTACCCGCCCACCCCACTTCCGAAAACCCACAGAGGAATGTCCCGGGCCGGCCTGCTTAGTTCAGCAGCCAGTGTAGGGTTGCTCCGGCCTGAGGGAGAAAGTGGCCGTAAAGGGTCCCTTGTATGAGAAGGAAGGACGTGGAATTTGCAGGATGGGGGGCGGGGGGGGGAATCGCTATTGTTGTCCACTCACCCTCCTGTTATTCCAGTTTCTCCTAAAATGCATTTACAGGCACCCGTTGGATAGTTATTTTGAAGGTATGTCCCCCCCATTTCTTTGTTACTCTAAAGGAATCCCCCTCCCACTTTGCTTTGTTCCTAGGTATGGCACATCCCCCCCCCCGTTCCCCCGTTGTTGCGTCGAACACATTCTTGCCCTGGTTTTTCAGGCATTGCGACAACTGTCTCTGGGGGGCACTTAGCACTGCTTCTGCTAGTCCTGCTTTGCAAAGCCACGGGCCTGCAGGCTAGGCCAGGCTAGGCTAGCCAGGACAGGCCCTCACCACAGGACTCTTGCCCAATCACAGATGTTGTGCCCTTGCCAAGGCCCTGCCCATAACTAAGGTGTCAAGTTTCCAAGTGCCATCGCCTTGCCTTGCCTTGCTGGGAGAGGGAAAACGATGGCACCAGAGGTGCATCCCAGCATGCTTTGCAGCTCTCCTCGAATGCTATGCAGAAGCATTGATGGCACCAGAATGCCATTGAGACCTTGTGCACTTGTGATGCTATGGACCGTTTGAACAGATGAACCTATCACACTTTAAACAAATTCTGGTTTTGGGTGAAGAATTGGGAAGGTATTCTGTGGCCTGGGTCTTTGTCTCCATCCAGCAGGGGTTTTTCCTTATACATTAGAGAGAATGAGAACACAGAGTCTGAGTGAGAGAAGTCTAATATGCTCAGTCACGATCTGTAGATTATTCTGAAGGATATTGATTACATTAGTGTGCTCTGCGTTCCCCGTGGCTTTATCAGGTTTAATTGAATGGAAATAAATTGTCATTTTCCAGTCACGGCCACTTCAAGGGGACTATTGCACAGCAGCATAGTGGTTTCATGTCTTGAGGAGTGTCCAGTTTGGGTTGGTGTGGCTATCCTAACTATTATTGCGTGTTTTTTCTGGTTTTTATGTAAGGTGACAGAAAGACTATCCCACTACACAGCGTATCTTAAGGAAAGGAAAGGAGCACTGTTGTGGACCCCGTGCTTGTTGGTGGATGGTTGTGAAGCTGTAAATATCTCTGTGGTGACCTGTGCTCATGGTGCATCTCTGAGGGAATGGCTCTTTGTGGGCTAAATGTGGAGCGCCTTCAGTTTCTGCTGCTGGTGATGGTTTGAGGCCAGAGGCGACGGTCCCATGAGCAGCTGGAGATGATGCTCTTAAACATCCCATGATGCTTTGCACTCAGCAGGGCTTATGGCAGGCGTTCCTAAACTTTTTTTCTGATCCGACCCCAAATTAATCTCCAGAAATATACGTGACTCCAACTCCGCATACACCTTGTGCCTAACAACACCCTTTACCCGTGACTTTATTTGCCGTGATTATATATACCACGGCCTTTATGCATTACACTTTGTTATAGTCTAGTCATTGGGATGTTCAGTATGTAGTAGCTGACATGCTCATATTATAAAGTTTTTTGTTTTTTTTCTGTCCAAAAAATCAGAAGACGCCACATGTGTTCCCGACCCACAGTTTGGGAAGCGCTTTAGCCCTTTTTCTCTTGCACAAAACCAGTTTAGGAAGCCTTCTACCCCAGAACTATCTGGAACCTCTAGTTCCCGGAATGCGTTCTGGTTTCTGTTTTCACTGAACCTCCAGGCCCACAATGAGAATTTAGGAGGAAGTAACAAATATAATAAAATCCTTGTTTCACACAGCCTAATCACCTCTTAATAAAAGATATTTAGAGATATTCTATTTCCGAAAATGAGCGTGAAATACAAGACAACACAAGCCTCACACAGGCAGGCTTGGCAACGTTTCATACTGCAGGGGTCATGTAGGCTAAACTGGCTCCGTTTGCCATTAGCTGGGTTTTCGGAATACGCAGTAAAACCTAATTGCAAGCACTAGTATCACAGATTTCATAAACTATAGCTCCGGGATTACATTTTATTAAGTCTACAGATGTGGTCATTACTGACACAGGCTATTCAACCAATACACTACTTTATTATGTGCCAAATGCATTAATGTGGGCAAGCTATGAAGTTCATTCTTGTAGGCCTGCATTCTTTTTCTGCAAAAAAGGACATCTGACTGATTACAAAGTACCCTTTTCTTTTTCTTCTTTTAAAAAAAAATACATATATATATATATGTATTTATATAATATAAATATAAATACATTTATATTTATACATATTTAAAATACATTAATATTTTCACATTTTCCCAATTTGCTGCCCAATTGTACCCTATTTATTATCCATTCCCATGTACTGCTGAGGAAACACTGTTGCAGCCCTGCACCCTGGAGGCTGGAATGAGAACAGCCGTCTCTAGCCCTAGACTGTAATTCGTAAGGCAATCAGGGACGCTTGCATGCAGCAGTCCTCCCCCAAACATGTGGGATGCCCATGCTGTACAAACATGACTTGAGTATTTTAACCAGCCATAGCATGCCTGAATAAATACATTGTTTCTGTGTATTTTGTGGCCATGGGGTAGCACACATGGCCACTTAATTTGACTTATTTTGTGGACATGTGTGCTACCCCTCGTTCTGCCCACAGGTGTTTGTGTGCCCAGTAAGGGTGACTGTGGTGCATTTCTGACCTACAGTGATGAGGTTGTGGCCCACAGTACAGGGCTGTAGTCCCAAAAGGAAATTCTGTGCGGCACAAATGCACAGCTCCTCTCTAGTTGGTTGTGTCTCTGTGGTCCGATGTACCGATAAGTCCTGGCGAGGCACCTGGGAGTTCCAGGAAGCAGTCCCCCCTCCCCCCCACCCCCCCATCCCCGTCTGTACGGCTCCATCGCACTCTCTGTTGATGCTGTCCCCAGGCGCTGATCCAGGACCAGCCAGAACCACTCTGGCGCCGGACTGCTTATGACATGCGGTAAATCTGCGACTGTTCTAGGGTCGGTGCTGTGTGAGTCACCTCGGCTACCTAAGCCAGTTAACTACAGGAGCTTCAGAGGGCAACTTGAGGAGAATTCCACAATAATGACAGGGCGTTTGAGCCCCTCCCCACGAACAGGGCCGTGCCTCTGCCCAGACCTGCTCGAAAGCCTCGCCCCTTCAGAGACTGACTGCAGCTGTTCCCCTGACTCATGAAAAGTGATGTATTGGGGGTATCCTTAAAGTATACAATAATTTCAGAATGAATACAGGATTAATGCAATAGTATAGGGGCTTGCAGGGTTCAGTTAGCCCTTTTTCTGTCCAGTGAAGATAGCTTCAGGCTACAGACAAGCACAGCACAGGAAGTGGGTACTTTGGCTGAAACAGAAGGCCTGGAGCCCTGTTCTGGTGCTCCTGTAGGAAACCCTGTTTTTAGCATGATGCTAAACTGAGGTCCCGGCCTGTTGGGCCCATTACAGAGCTCATTGCCCTCATTAAAACGGCCGTGGCTGCTTCCTAGCACCTCTGGCTATGTTCCCACACTGGCTCTCACTCTGACCCTGAGCGTAGCTGAACGATGAGTAAATCCTGGGGTCCGCCCCTCCAGCTGGTGTGCGGTGAGGGCTTCTGCCAGGGGGGCACTGCTCATTGGTGGGGTTAAAATGTGTCCCCTCCCCCTCATTACTATGACGTTCTTAACTCCTGCACTATGAATGCAGGCGAGTCATATATTAATGATTTAAATAAATCATTTGTTCAGCTGACGCTTTTATCCAACGCATCTTACAATTGATTGGACTGAGCAGGGGACAATCCCCCTTGGAGCAATGCGGGGTTATGGGCCTTGCTCAAAGGCTTGGCAGCTGTGCAGATCTGATCGTGGCTACACAGGGCTTATCAGATGTATTTCCAGTATGCATGTGGATACATTGCTCACATAAGCAAATGTTTTTGAAGACGACTTGGAGAACATTTAATATTGAATAAAATGTTGATTTATTGATACCCTGAAAAGAGAGGCTTATTTAAATTGTAGTGTGCGATGGGGTCTCCTGTAGGATTTTTCACATTAAGTGCTGCTGATGCAATTCTGTACTCTGCAGCCTTTGTTTTAGGTGCCATACCTCTAATTACTGTAATTCCTGCTGTCAGTGAACAAAAGAAGCAGGATTAGAGATTCAACCAGTGCTGCAGGCATTTTAAGCGATTCATACAGTACATGCAGTAGAATTTATATAAAAATCCAAAAGATTAATTACAGAAATGGTAAATGTTGCCGTTTTTATGTTTCAGATATTTGGTATATTGTATTCCTGGTAAAGTGCTGAATAATGCGCGTATATTTACCCGGGAGTACACCGTACGGCCGCTAGAGGGCAACATACTTTTGATATTTTAAGGCGTGGGTTTCTTTCTTCGTTACTGAAATGAGGGTTCCAAAAATTGCACCATAGCCCGAACCGTTAAGCTCAGGTGATGCGAAATGTGTTGGTACGGTGTTAGCAGGGTTGTTCTCGCTACACGCTCATTGAGCAACCCGCGTCACCCCAAGACAAGGAAGGTTACTGTTCTTTTTATCGTTCCTGATACTTCAGATGAGCCTTTGTGTTTTCGTTTGGGGTGTGTGAAAATATGATCAGATTGGCTTCATTTCCTGACCGTTAGCATGTATCATTCAGTATTCAACTGGTTTTATGCAGGTACTACTACCCCATTCCCACAAAATAATGATTAAATGAATAACATGGGGAATTACCCATAATCCTTTGCAGCGTGTGTCTGAATACTGTATCTAAAAGCTTTTAAAGGAGAAATTGAGCTGAATATCAAACTTTCTTGCAACAAATGAAATGGAACGTGTTGGATTTATATATAATAATACAATATTAATCTGTATTACTTTGTTTTATTTTTTAGGTGGCTTTGCTGGGAATGGACATTCTGTCTGCCTTAGTGACAAGGTTGCAGGACCGCTTTAGAACTCAAATTGGGACAGGTAAGCGTGACATCACCTTTTCCGAGCTTCACAGAATTACAGTTTAAGTTTACCTTTAACAGGTCTTTGCGAAATTACTTATTTGGAATGAAAATGAATTTCTAAAGGTTACTTTTGATACATTTATTGTACCAGAGGTCAGGTATCGCATCGTTCACACCTTTCCTGAGTTTGTAAAGGTGGTCGGCAGACCCCAGATTGCAGCTTTACTGTGCTAATTGTCCCTCCCTTGATTTGCTTGTGTCTCTAGTCCTTCCCAGCTTGATGGACCGCTTAGGGGACGCCAAGGACCAGGTCCGTGAGCAGGACCAAGCTCTGCTGTTAAAGATCATGGATCAAGCTGCCAGCCCACAGGTAAATGCCCCTTTCTGTCGACCTGCCCCTGGCAAGCTCAGGAGCACAAATTGGGCAGTTTGTCCTGCCTCAGACCTCGCTAATGAAATCACATTTTCCCAAACACTTGAGATGTTGAGGACATTGTCCATGCAGGATCAAATACAAACAACACTTCTATGCAAATTCACATAATACAACTATGCTGTTCTACTCAACCCCGTGCCCTGTCATACTGTACTACTCCACCCCTCTGCCCTTTTATACTGGTCTACTCCACCCCTCTGCCCTTTTATACTGTTCTACTCCACCTCTCTGCCCTTTTATACTGTTCTACTCCACCTCTGTGCCCTGTTATACTGTACTACTCCATCCTATGCCCTGTAACAAATGAAAGAAAAGGTGGTGTGGATAATCATGTGTTGTTCACACTGGGGTGAAGCTGACTAGGCAGACTAGTCACGTGTCTTAGCGTGTAGCATGTAGCTGTGACGAACTGCGGGTAAACGAGCATGAACCTCGATGAATTTCCTTGCAGTACGTATGGGACCGAATGCTCGGGGGATTCAAACACAAGAACAACAGGACCAGGGAGGGAGTGTGCCTTTGCCTTATCGCCACGCTAAACGCGTAAGTTCAGTCAGTCTGACCCTGGGTGTTGTCTAGTTTCTAAATGATTTGAATGAAAAGAATGTTATCTTCTGGTCTCAGCCTGTGTCCCTTCAGTACTGGATGATACAATAATGTAAAATGATGAATTTGTCTAATTAAATGAAGTTTCAAATGGCTCAATAATTAAGATGCACAATTTCCGCCTGCCCCGACTGCAGCTGTTGCTATGGACACCAATGTTTATAGATGGTTGATGAAACGTCCTTCTCTCTTGCCTTCTAGATACGGAGCCCAAGGCTTAACCCTCAGCAAAATTGTGCCCCATATATGTAACCTCTTAGGAGATCCCACAAGTCAGGTACTGTATGTTTTTATTGCTTTAAATCTTAATTCCAAGGCAGCTCAAGTGCATCACAGAATCTCAGAGAGCCCTCTGGTGGTGAAAAGGGACATTTTTTGAAAAGCCCTGCCATCTGCTGGCAAAAGTGCATTGTATTGATAACATTATTTGCAGTATTCAGCCTTGACCATCTGAACCATCATGATAGCCAGAACGGAAGTTGGGAAAATGCAGATATATGCTGAGGCAGTTTCACATGTATGTAATACATATACTCACTATAAAATGGTTGGACATTTGGTTGAACATTGCTTGGAAAGAGACTGAAATAATAATGGTAAAACACACACAGTATATTATTATTCTGTTTATTTTCTTTGTGGACCCTATTATTTGCCCACATAGCTGATATTCTATTGAAAAATGTATATTTTTCTAGAGAAGCACTGGTCGAGTGTCTTGGTTACTTGAGATTCGACCTGAGTCAAATACGTAATTTTTTTGGATTCAAATACTTTTCAAATGCTTTACTGAGCTGGTCTGGTGTATTGGAACCTATTAAATACTCTGCCAACCTTGGTCTACTGCGCAAAGTAAGGCAATGGAGCACAGAAAAGTATTTGACCCATGTCTGCTTGAGAATTGAACCTGCTTTGTTCAGGCCCAGTTCCTGAGCCACTAATGCACATTTGTGTTCCTTTTGAGCCCTGGGTTATTGCTTCTAAAATTTAATCAGGACTATTGGCCTAAACCTTAAAGGGGTTTCATGTAGTTCCTTTGCCTCAGACCCAACAGAAAACATCCGAACGAACGTGGCGTGTTTTTCGACAGGCGGTTTCTAAGAACTTCCTGTGCAGCAGTGCACATCCAAGGTCCACGCCTCGCTCCTATCTGTCAGCACAGGAACGGCACTTCCTGTTTGGAACAGGAAGCTCTGCCCATAGATCAGTTCTCCGCTCACATGCCGTTACGGGTCTGTCGAGCCTAGTTACAAGCCTGGTTAGGTCTGCAAGCATGGTTTTAAGCACTGATTTGTATTTATTTAATGAAAAAAAATTTTTTGGCACCCCACATGGGGTTGAGCACGTCCAATTTTTTGCAAACATAAACCATTTATTTGCGAACCCCACTATTGATTCGGAAGCGTATAGACATCCGCCGGTTTTCTGTCAGATCCCGTTAATGGGGCTAATGACGTAATTAAGGCCAGAGGTTTACATTTACATTTTACATTTTAGTCATTTGGCAGACGCTTTTAATCCAAAGCGACTTACAAGTGCATAGGTTCTACCATAAGTCAGAGCATCACATCCAGAAACTAGCAAAATACACATACAATATACATATACATACAAAATAAACATAGTTGTCATCAGAAGTTTTTTATTTTTTGTTTTTTGTTTTTTGTTTTTTGTTTTTTGTTTTTTGTTTTTTATTTTATTTTATTTTTTTTGGGGGACAAGGATAGGGATATCAGAAAGGAGGGGCAGGGGAAATCAGGAGGGAGGTCTAAGGTAGAGTTTGAAAAGGTGGGTTTTGAGTCTGCGTCGAAATAGGGGGAGGGATTCTGCTGTTCTGACAGTGGTAGGCAGGTCATTCCACCACTGAGGAACCAGAACGGAAAACAGGCGTGAACGTGCAGCTCGACCGCCAGGTGCACGTAGAGAGGGAACCGTAAGGCGACCAGGGCTGGCAGACCGGAGTGGTCTAGCTGGGGAGTAGGGAGTGATCAGGGATTGTATGTAAGGTGGGGCAGTCCCCTTAGCGGCCTGAAATGCCAACACTAGGGCCTTGAAACGGATGCGTGCGGCAATGGGAAGCCAGTGGAGGCCAATGAGAAGCGGGGTGACATGAGCCGACCTGGGCTGATTGGTGATCAGGCGGGCTGCAGCATTCTGGACCAGCTGGAGGGGCTTGATGGCACATGCTGGGAGACCGGCTAGGAGGGAGTTGCAGTAATCCAGGCGGGAAATGACGAGCGCCTGGACTAGGAGCTGGGTGGCTTTCTCAGTCAGGAGATGACGGATACGGCGTATATTATACAGAAAGAACCTGCAGGTTCTGGCAGTGGAGGATACTTGTGGAGCCAGGGTGAGGCAGTTATCAAGAGTCACCCCAAGATTCTTTGCCGTACGGGAGGAGGAAGCTACAAAGTCCTCAACAGTCAATGAGAGGTCGATTGACGGAGAGGACTTAGCAGGGATGTAGAGAAGCTCAGTTTTGGCAAGGTTGAGCTTCAGGTGATGGGAAGTCATCCACGCAGAGATATCAGCCAAGCAGGCAGAGATCTGTGTGGTGATTTGGGTGTCGGGGGGGAAGGAAATAAAGAGTTGGGTGTCATCAGCGTAGGAGTGATAAGAAAAGCCGTGGGAAGAGATAACAGAACCAAGAGACATGGTGTATAGCGAGAAGAGGAGAGGCCCAAGAACTGAGCCCTGCGGGACTCCAGTTCGTAGGGGTTGAGGGTCGGAGACTGCGCCCCTCCAAGTCACCTGGTAGGAGCGACCAGAGAGGTAGGAGGAAAACCAAGCGAGTGCAGAACCTGTGACACCCATCCCAGACAGCGATGAGAGCAGAATCTCATGGTTGACTGTATCGAAGGCGGCTGACAGGTCGAGGAAGGGCCAAACAACTACACAGGTTGGCATGAAAACCAGAAACCGATATGGCCCTTGTTGCCCTCTCTTTCCTTAACAGGGCAACCTGTAGCCAAGTGGCGACTGGGACCCGGAAGGTTGGTGGTTCAAGTGGAGCCTCAATAAAATCTGTGTAGCTGTTTGGCCCTTGAGCAGGACCCCTAACCCTGCATTGCTCCAGGGGCGATTATCCCCTATTTAGTCTAATCAACTTGGTCATTTTGGATAAAAGCGGCAGCTAAATAACAAATTATTATTATTACCATTAACCGTTTTGTACATGTACGCTTGGGATAAAAGCGTATGTGAAATAAAACGTAATGAGAACGGTTTTGGATGAGATTGCGTCTCTGAGGTGTTCTCTGTTCCATGTTGTGCAGGTTCGGGACGGGGCCATGAACTGCCTGGTGGAGACGTACAGGCACGTGGGAGAGAGGGTGCGGATGGATCTCAGTAAAAAGGGATTGCCACAATCACGGTATGACTTCGACTGCACCCTACAAACCCCACCTCTTACCCCATCTTACCCACCAGCCTGCCTCAGGGCCCTGGGACAGGAGTCTATTTCCCATTTAACCAAGTAAACACACTTACATAGCCACAATGTCTGCATGATGCAATCAAATTCATCGGGACAACGTTGTATTTACAGCGTTTGCTCACTGGCCCTACATCTCTGCGACCTCACTGGGTGGCCCATCCGATAAAGCCAAGGAGCAGCCACTCTAAATGCCCCATACACAAACAGCGACGTCGTGGTAATGTAGGGCCAGTGCGCAAATGGTGTAAATACGACTTTCTTTCGATTCATTTGACTACATCCAGCAGACGTTGCAGCGACAAAGTGTGCTTACTCAGAACTTTCTTTCCTCCACTGCGGCTTGAAGAAAAACAGACTCAAATGCACTGAAGTTGTACAGTGTTTTTGTGCTCTAATGGAAATGGGACACCTTTGTCTTTTGAGTGGAGTAATTTGGGAGAATGTTCTGAGGGGGCGCAGTAACTACCATGATGTTACGTAAGCACACCCACATTCAAATGAAAACGATAAATTCAGGACACCACGGTAGAGGCATGTTTTTTTGTTGCAGTACTGACTGCAGGGAAGTACTGACCACACCGTTACCTGATACTCCCATGATACCAGCCTACCGTGTCAAATTTGGATCTCAGTGCTTTATTTTAAAGTTTCCCGCTAGGATCCTACTTCCATAGAAATGGGAATTTCACGGCAGTTTTCCTGCCTCAGATTGACACTGTGTGTGTCTGGTAGCAAAGAACCATGGGTAATATGTACTATCCTGTTTCTCCTCCCACCACGAGGGGGGATAACCATCCTGTGCCTTGTTATTAAATTACCCCCCTGTGCTAGTTGGGATGATTGGATTAGCTCGTGTGTGTGCGCTAATTTATCAGTTTAGTCTCACGTGACTTCTATCAAGTCCTTCATTTGCCCTATGGGTCCAGTGCAAGAAACCCATAAAACTTTCCTAATGTTGGGTTTCCTGAAGGCATGTGGCCCATTGCAGATGCAGCACACTAGTTCAGAGGCACTTTCAGTTGCTCGGTCACATATTGCCGTTTAAAAGTGTTCTTGGCTCTACAGATTTGAATGAAATGGACATTGTTTGGACCCATTTGTTTTGGGTCAAATCAAGTTTTTGTTTTGGGTTAAATTAAGTTAACCCAAAACAAATAGGGGTTAAGTCAAGTAAACCCAAAACAAATTGGTCAAATTTAGCTTTTGGAAAAACATTTTAAGTCAAGTCAGCCAAGCGCACAGAGGTATATACAGACCTCCCCCATTTCCTACCATGCTGATGCAGGCTGGCCATTTTTTTGTGTCCGCTCTGTTAGGCATGTGTTTTTCAGAAGGGTGGGGTGTGTCTCTGATCCGGGAATGCGGACATGCGTTTCCCGCTGGACTTTCACCTTTGACTCTGTCTCTCCCCCCCCCATCCAGGTTGAATGTAATTTTCAGCAAATTTGATGAAGTCCAAAGATCCGGGAACATGATTCTCTCCTCAGCTTCAGGTGAGTGGTGAACTCCCCTCCCCTACTGTTCCACCGCCCCTGACTCCCCCCGCCCTGCTCTGTTCCCATTGGTCAGCACCATTGTCAGCAGGTGTTGCTGGTAGCCCCTATGCCTTGTGTCCTCTGTGGACTGATGACCTGATAAGCAGTCTTGTAGAGGAATGTTCTAGAAAGAACACACGGTAGCCTACCTATGTCCTCCCCATTGGTCCCCCGAGTAGCCACAGAACCCATTCCTGCTCTCATGTGTTTGATAAGCTTTATGGGTTATCTGTCCATGGGAGGCAGATTAAAAATGCCAGCTGTTGCCAAATTTAGAGCCCCCTCTGTCCCCATGAATCGGATTTACTTAATTTATCCGAAATGCAGACGATACTCTAAATAGGCCTTCTCAGAATTCACGCAGAGAAGAGATGTCTCTTTCGTGTCTGCTCTTTTTCAGATGTTCTCCCCGTTTAAATTCAGGGCGCGGTTAAATATAGTTTGCCGATGCCGGGTCTGTGATCGGTCTGGTTCCAGGGAGCTTTGCCTGGTGCGCGAGAAGCCGCCAGAAGCTTTGTGTGTGAGGCTGAGTATCAGCACAGGTCCCCTCCAGATGGACAGCACGGTGGCGCAGTGGGTAGCGCTGTTGCCTCACAACAAGAAGCTCCTGGGTTTGAGCCTCGCCCGGGCCTCTCTGTGTGAAATTAGCATGTTCTCCCCGTGTCTGCCTGGGTTTCTTCCGGGTACTCCGGCTTCCTCCCACTGTCCAAAGACATGCAGGTTAGGGACTGCAGATGAAAATGAGCTCTTTAGCTAACTCTGCCGCATTTACATTGATGTGGAAACTGAAAATGTTGATTAACGTCCCTCGTAAATACATGGAGTCCAAGGGAGGAGAAAGAAAGAGAGGGAGCCATTTCCTCTTCTCCGTTCCCTTCCCTTTCTCACTCTCCTCTCCCTTTGTTTCTCTACCCTGCTCCGTTCCTCCCCTTCCCCCCAGCTGATTTTTGGCTGTTGTGTTTGAGGCAGACGAAGCCAAAGGTGACAGAGTAGCTGCTCCGCAGGAAGCGGGCGTGCCCTCTTGATGTCACATTCCCTCAGCCACCAGCGCGTAGATGTGACGTGTGTCACCAGTGTGGCTGTAAATCTCTCACAACACGGGCTGAGAGAAATTACTGCCCTCAGCAGGAGGGCCTTCAACCCCCACCGTTTGGTGTGCGTGCATGCGTGCGTGCGTGCATATGTGTGTGAGTGTGTGTGTGTGTGTGCGCATGTGTGTGTGTGCGCGGCATGTGTGCATTACTGAAGCCCTAAGCTTCGCTGTGGTTCAGTCTTCGTGTTTGCAGGTAGAATAAAAGAATAATGAAAGATAACTTTTTTCCCACCAAAGGGTGGTACTGTGGTTTTTACCCATTTGTGGCAAAATGAGAAGTTTTCACCTGAAGACTCTCATTGCTGAGAGTTAAACGGGCATAAGAACAGTTGCATGTCTGGAGCAGAATGTGGAAAAGCTTCAGTCATCTTTGTTAATGTCTCAAGAATGCAAGAAAGTGTCGTGTAAAAAAAAGAAAAGAAAAAGAAAAATCTGTTATTAGCGTGCGGTTTTTTTATTGGTTTTTATTTGTTTGTACAAATTGTTTGGGAAGGGAAGTTAGTTAATGTAACAGAATGATTAAACCCATGTCCTTAGGGGCGCTGTGGGGGGTGGGGGCTGCGTGTGTTTTGCGGTGACTCCAGTCCCTCCGAATGGCCGAAGAAAGAAACCCCACCAAAACATCCTAATGAGTTTGTTTCAAACCGAGTGGGTTCGCTTCTGGTTGCCAGGATACTAGTTTTTGCCGTCTTGGTGCTCCCTCTGTGGAAATGGTGAGCCCTCCCCCCCACAGCCTAGTTTCATCCCAGTAAGCCCGTTGTTTTCCTGGGGGCAGAGAGAGGGAGAGGAACAGAGCCGCTGAACTGTGATTGATATCCGAGCCGTTTCTCTTTGTGTCCGGCCGTATCGGTTTCCCCCCGCCGAAGCAGAGGACCCTGGGATACGGAGGGGCTAATGACCGCGATCTGACGGCTTTACTTTCAAGCCCCGCTTCTCGGGGGGGAAAGATAAGAAGCCAAACTCGGCGCTCCCATTATGTACTGTAAGCCAGTCTAAATCATCGGACCTCAGATCTGACCCTCCTATCTAAGTACCGCTCTTTAACATCGCATTTCAAAGGATGAAATAAAATAGCGGACATGTTTAACCCCGTCACTGCCGTCTGCTCAGTCGGGGCTCTGGAAGACTCCTGATTCGTGCACGTTTGGCCATTTTCAGGCATTCGAACACTGGTGAAATAAGATTGGTTGTTAACCCTTGCTGGATGCACAAGCATTGACGCTTAAAAAGTGGCATATCCCACCAAGGAATGTGTTGTTTGAAGTGTGCATTAATTGTGGCTTGCAGTGGGATGGCAGCACTGATTAGGTTGTAACTCTGCCAATCTTAGCTTGAGTGCTTTTTGCTTATGTTACATCCGCTTTTTGAAAGTGGCTTTGTTTCTGCATTGTAATTTCACCCGGATTGATTCTTTTGAAATGCCAACTCTTTCCCAAAGTTCTGGCCGGTTGGCAGTCCTAGAACTCATGGGATTTGGATGTGGCACACTCCTTTCCCACAGTTAATGTAGGCCAGATAAGCACCCCACCTCACGCTAGTCCTGGAACTGCTCTGTGTCGGAATTAATTCTCATTTGAGTGGTGCTCTGTGTCCGAATGAAGTGGCATTAGGGTGGTGCTCTGTGTCGGAATGAAGTCTCATTAGGGTGGTGCTCTGTGTCGGAATGAAGTGGCATTAGGGTGGTGCTCTGTGTCGGAATGAAGTGGCATTAGGGTGGTGCTCTGTCGGAATGAAGTGGCATTGGGGTGGTGCTCTGTGTCGGAATGAAGTCTCATTAGGGTGCTGCTCTGCGTCAGAATGAAGTCTCATTAGGGTGGTGCTCTGTGTCGGAATGAAGTCTCATTAGGGTGGTGCTCTGTCGGAATGAAGTCTCATTAGGGTGGTGCTCTGTGTCGGAATGAAGTCTCATTAGGGTGCTGCTCTGTGTCAGAATGAAGTCTCATTAGGGTGCTGCTCCGTGTCGGAATGAAGTCTCATTAAGGTGGTGCTATGTGTCGGAATTAAATCTATTAGTCTGCTCTCTATCCAGTAACTTCTCATCTTGAATGTAGTTTCTTGAATTGGTGGATGTAGTTTTGTATAGACTTGCTGTATAGGCAGTTTTAAATGCGTGATCTCACCATGAAGGTGTTCTCGTTTGTAGTAGGTGTGGCCTATTTTTTAACAACAAATAGGCAATCGTCTGCTTTTTAAAATTTCATTTCAGAGCGAGTCAGGACCAGGGTTAATTCACTATTACAGTGTCAGTCTGACGCGATCGAATGAGCAAAGCAGAAACCTCTCCTGTTCAGTCCTCCCACACACCGTCAAATGCAGGATGGGGTGAATAAAAGTGCATTCAGCTCGACTATTAGTGTGCTGCTTTTCTCATAATATGAACATATTTCATATGTTCTTAGCGAACATCCTGTAACTTGCCGGTCGGAGCGTTGCAGTCGGCAAGAATAAAGTGGCTCAAATTCCCCTCGAGGAGAGTTACTGGCGTTCTACGTGTATTTAATAAACCAAGGCAATGGCAGTCGCCAGGAAATCCTGTGAAGAGTGGCCTTTTTCTCTTTCTGTTTAACTCAAAAGGTCGCCGTGACGCACGGCAGTATTGTGGGGCCCCCTCTTCGCTCCCAGGCTCCCGAAACCAGCCCTCCCCCGGGCAGGAATGCAAGGCGCACACGGAGGCAGACTCTGGTACGGGTTACCTGCCGATCGGTGAAGCGCTCGGGGAGGGAGCGCGCAGCGAGCTCTTATTTTGGAACAGGGTGGAAGTTTGTCGTCCGTGCGGTCACAAGACTAGCGGAGGGGGGAGGAGGAGTGAGTTTGGGGGGGGTTAGTGCGCTGAGAGAGATGTTTTCTCTGCTCTCTCTCCCGATTAGTGCGTGTGGAAGGACACTCGTGCTATGACAACCGGTGAAGGTATGGATCTTAATGGAGTGCCGTTTTTCATTTCAGGGGTATTTACACGGGGGATGGGGGGTAATTATGTTTGCTCGCACTCTTTCTCTCTGAATTGAAGGCTTTGGTTTGGAGTTGTCGGTGGCTAAAGGAAAGAATAGGATTTTCTTTAATCTTAGCATCTGTTTAAGTTTTGGCTGAGAGTAGTCATTTTGTGTGTTATTTCAAAGTAGAAAAAGGATTGCAGGCCTATCTGTTTGCTCTCAATTCATTTTCATGCTTGTAGAGGACACTGCTTTAAATGTCTTGGTAAACAAAAAGTGGCATACCTGTAATGGTAGAATGTAGATCACACTTGCCAAGGTGTGTTTTTATTCATGGTTCACGTTCTGTTAATGGAATGCATTCTGTGAAATTGACAGCTCATTCATAAAGGGAAAGAATAATTATTTCAATGAGGTATCAAATATGGGATTACATGCTTGCTTGGGTGCACTCAGCTGACCAGGGGAAATGTCGTTTCCAATCTGTCCTGTGTCCTGTTTGGGGAAGTTGAGCTCTTTTGCTGCATGAGCGATGCTTTTGGTGTTTTTTAGTTGGGATTTGAAGGATAAGGCCTCTTCTCTAAGTGCTGCATGGGGGCAGTTATTTGGGGCGAGTTGGTTTACAGATGAAAAGCTAAGCTTGGCAATTTGTTGGTGTTTACTGTACGGTTCTGTGCAGTCTAGTGGTGGGTCATTCGCAAATGAGTCTGCTCTTTGAGCCAAATGCTGGGAGTCGACTCAGATTTCTGAAGACTGATCCTGTGACGTTTGACGGTGGCCTTATAAGTTATAGCATTAAGATAGAATATAATGTATCTCGTAAGAATGGTGAGATCTTTGTAATGCTCTCCTGTGTGTAGGCAGTGTGAGCGCAAGGAATTGCATTGCTGATTGTTATGATGTGGTATGTATTCTTGAATAGACTGAATAACTGCATTGAATCTTATGTTTTCTCATCTATCGACTGTATATTGCAAATAGAATTTCCTAACTGATGAATAAATTAATGAATCGGTCAATCACTACGTACAATTTCATTCTGAGAGATGCATGACGTGTTGAACTTCTAAAACGTTTTTGAACTGAGCGGCAAATGATTTAATTGCATACAAACTAAATTGCAACATTAATCTCTATAATGTTGAAGAATTATACACATACACATATTATTTAATGAATTTTGAGCCGTTTGATGGTATTCGATTAGCCTTTAGCACACTTATTGAATATTATTCTTGCTATATCCTACTATTTCCTCTTCCTGCCAAGAGCCGTTCGGGAGTCGAAAGAGCTGGTTCTTGCTGCTCTGAGCCAAATGATCCGACTCATTGGAACAGCCGGAAATGCCCGTCACCAGTGCGCTGACAGAAAACGGCTTGTGTCGTTCCTCCCGCTGTCTGGGCCTCGTAAACACACAGCTAACGTCGTTAACGTAAAACGACATGCTGTCTTTTCCTCGACTGCGATAGCCAATTCAATTTCCACAGTACACTCTCGGAAAAGTGCCTAAAAGGGTACAAAGTACAAATGCTTGATGCTGGAGCTGTACCTTATGGGTGCATAAAATTGTACCCCTGGCCAGCAATATATAATTAATTTCAACCTTTTTTGCTTGAAAAACATACGTATTTGTTACCAAAGAGTACATTACTGTACTTTCAGGGTACCTTCGGGAAATTTGTTCCTTGAACAACAAAAATGTACTCCACTGTCACTTTATTTCTGAGTGTAGAGAACTTCATTTGTTCTGAATCGATCATTACGTCACGCCCGTTACAAGCTCGCTTTGTTTGTTTAATAAAAAAAAGCCTTGTTGGCTTATTTGTTCGCAGTGTTACTGAATATCTGTGTGTACTAAATCAAACAAACCGAACCATTCAGAAGGTGACTTAAATGGGCTGAAGGGGGCTTGTGTGCGGCAGAAAAAGCACAGCTGTCCGATTGTTGCGTTGCCGGGACCGCCGTCGCGGGGCTCTCCGACGGCGGTTTTGAATGCCGTTGTTTTGGCTCTCGCTCGCTACGCATAAAATGGATTCTTGTTCTCCCAGACTCCGTGGGATCTGAATGAGCCCTGTATGTAGGAATTGAGCGCATTCATGAGATGTTTTTGTCCGTGTACATTGTTGTCTCTGTTTGTTAAGATGTGCGTGTGATTATTATTTTTTGTTTATTTCTTTGTAAATGGTTCTCCAGTTATCTGACGGTTGTGCAGCTGTGTGCATCTAAGGCTGACTTGTCACTTTCTGTGTATTCAAAATTCTGAAAAGGTCTCAGAATAACTGATATGCCGTGTGTCCTCTCTTGGCTATTAATACCCCTGTCCCCATCTCAGGCCTATATAGAAAGTGATGTCTCATGTGTCGCCGGAACAGTGGGCAGGCTGTGGGTGATACAGCAAGTACCCCTGTCAGTGCAGTTTCCACAAGTCCGCCTGCATTTGGCCTGTCATTTGGAGGATGGAAGATAAGCGTGCATGTATATGTGAGCATTCACAGAAATGGCCGAAATTCGTTGCAAGTGAAGTCCAGCAGAGCTGGCTCAAATATGTCATTGGTTTGGATTTAAAGACTACGCTATGCTTGTCTGGTGTATTGGAACCTACGAAATAGTGTACTTTTTGAAAAAGAAGATGGGGTTTACACTTTTTGGAAGTATTTCATAGGTTCCAATACACCAGACCAGCTCAGTAAAGCATAGTAAAGTATTTGAATCTGAAGCAAATCCGTATTTGACCCGGATCTGGAGTCCAGCGGCAGTGACCGAAACAGGACCGAAACCTGAGCACATTCGGTCGCTCGCCGCGGTCCTCCGAAGAGGAAGTCACGCTGCCGCAGTGCGTGTCGTTAAGCTCCGTGTGACACGGTTGCATAACACTGGAGAGCTTTATTGCATTTAAAAAGAAATATCCATCCCCGCTCCTCCTCCAAGACCATATTACATCACACCAGCGATCTCAAAGTCTGTCACAACTTACATGCACAGACAGCGGTGGGCTGCTCAGTTTTTGCATTCGGCAAAAATAGAAAATCGAGTGCCAACAGCTTTCCACAAAAAACATAAAGCAGAAATCAAATCCAAGATGACCATCGCAAGACAGGGGGTATATTTGTCGTAGGGAAAACACCTCTGACTAATGAAACTGAGTATATTTCAATCCTGTGCAAACGGCTGGGTGCCTCTGGTAACCATTTTAAGAGGGGGGAAAAAAGGCGACCGTTCTCTCAGGTATTCAGTGACCTGCCATTTTGTTTACATGTTTACTGCAGAGATCGGTGTGTGAGTGCGCACATGTGAACAGCCTGTTATGTAAACTCTGCATTGGCGTGTTAGCGGCACAGAGGCAGGGTCCTACGAGCGGGAGGGGTAGTGAGTCTCCCGTCACCGTGGTGATGGATAGAGGCACGTGGAGTTTTGGGGAGGGAGGGGGAGGGTGGCAGGCTGGTAAAAAGCTCTCCGACAGAGAGGGCCTTGTGGGGCAGACTTACTCATCACCATGGTCACAAATCGAAGAGAATCCACTGCCTTTTTTAAAAATGAGCACAGTGCCCTCCCCCCCTTATCAGCTATGGGTATTAATAACTCTGAGCCTGAGGAAACCATTATACAACCACTAGGCAGCGTAAGGGGGTGGTGCTGACAGAGTATATAAGCCTTCACAACTGTTTATTAGGGCTGTGTCAATTACACCAGAATAACATTACATAAACATTAACATTACAATACATGTGGGGGACCTGTAGCCGAGTGGCGAAGGTATTTGCCTGGGACCTGGAAGGTAGGTGGCCCAAGCTCCAGTGTAGCCACAATAAGATGGGTGCAGCTGTTGGGCTCCTGAGCAAGGCCCTTAGCCCTAGATTGCTCCATGGGGATTGTCCCGCTTCAGCTAAATAATGCATAATTTATTATTACATAAATGTATCTAAAGCGACTTGCAGTTGATTAGACTAAGCAGGCTAATCCCCCTGGAGCAATGTGGGCTCACAGGCCCAACAGCTGCATGGATCTTATCGTGGCTATGCCGGGGCTTGAACCACCAGCCTTCTGGGCCCCAGTCATGTACCTTAGCCACTAGGTTACAGTCTGCCCTCTGAATAACGGGTAAGAACAGTCTTGTCCGCTTAAGGGCCATGCTGTCCTGTACACACCTTGGCTAGTGCGGCCAGGTTGGGGGGGAAGAGCAAGCGGAGATGAGTAACGTTAGTTCATGCATGTTTATGCTGATCTGCATTTTCTCTCTAAGGCTGTTTATCATCTCCAGTTCTGGAGGATTGATGGTCAGGTGGTTTTGAGACAGTGCAGTAGACCCCTTTTCTATCTGCATGGCCCGCGGCCCTTTTCAAATACACTGGCTAATCTACAGGGGGGTAAGGACCAGGTCATCCGGTTTGATTAAGGAAGCGACCACTCACCTTAACCACAGCACTTGGTGTTTTTGGGGTTTGCAGGCCTCCAGGGTCAGATATGGGACCTGACCTGGGTGAAATATCTAATTGTTTTGAATTCAAATTCTTTTCTGTGCTTGATTGATCTTGCCTTGAGCCAACCAGGTGGACCAGAAGGCAGTGTTTGCTCTTCCTGAGAGTCTTTGATACGTTCCAATACACCAGACGAAAGCTCAGTAAAGCATAGAAAAGTTTTTGAATCCAAAACAATTATGTATTTCACCCTGGTCTACCAGGACCAGGACTGTAAACTCGCCCTCTCCCGCTCTGTTTTAGGAGGCAGTCCCTGCCCCAGGTACTGTCACCTTTCAGGAAGGGGGTGCTGGTGCAGGTGAATCCTGGCCCCAGCTTGCCAACTCCATGTCCCAGAGGCCCCTGTGCTGCAGACATCTGCACGCTGGTCTGAAAAGGAAAACAGGATTTGATGAACTCCGTGTCATTTCCCCTCTTCCTGAACCATTTTGTGCCAGACCTGGGTCATATCTGTAATTGTTTTGGATTGATATGCTTTTCTATGCCTTACTGAGCTTGTCTGGTGTATTGGGGCCTGTAAAATACTCTCAGAATGTGCAATCCCCTTCTGGTCTTCTTGGTTGGGTCGATTGCAGCAGTGGAGCACAGAAAAGCATTTGAATCCAAAACAATTATGTATTTGACCCAGGTCTGATTATTACCCAGTGAACTTGCTTTAAACCTGGTAACCGCAGTTACATGCCGGAGTACCAACCTGGTGTGTATCGCTGTGATACGCTCACTCTCTGTGCACAGTATCTAATAGCTAATACCTGTAGAACCTGGTGTAAAATCCAGCGATGACCAGCTTGAAATACCAGCTACCAGCTGTTTCAAAACATACAGTAGCTTGAGCTGAACAAACCATGTTGTGTATAGAGCTGGTCTGACTGGTCAACCAGCTACCAACTGTTTAAAAACCTAGCTTGAGCTGTTTTTTTCAGCAGGAGAGTCATTCTGACTGGAGTCAAGCCTGGATGGACGCTTCTTTTTGTTTCCGAGCATGCTGTTGCCGGTGTAGCTGCACGGTTTCCATGCATGTTGTTGCCGGGCAGTTTATCTGCATACTGGGGTGTAGCCGCACAATTTCTGCGCATGCTTGCCGTATCCGTGAGAGTGGGAGCCCCCCTCCTCTCCTCGTCTCGCACTCCCAGCATTCCTCAGCCCACACCACTGCAGCCCGAAAACACAGTCCGATTCAGGGCCCCCCCCCCCCCCCACATTAGCACGTTAGTGAAGACGTCAGCGATTTTCCTCACCCCTGCCCGCGCCGTGCATTTCAAACCGGTTTCTCAAAACCGCCTTCCCAGTGCAGAAAGAAGAAGGGCTCCCCTGGCCAGCAGTCACCTTTCACTTTCAAGGTTTTAAAACAACTGGTGAAAATGCCCGTCTTTTCCTTGGTCTCTCTGGTTAACTAAGGGTGAGGACATGTATGCCCACCACACAGTCCACAGAGGTGGAGTCAAGGTTTTGTAGTGTTATGCAGAGCACCAAGCACAAAGCATTTTCTGTTTTTCATATTATTAAAAGGTTTTGTGGCTCTTCAAGTGTGAAAGCTACAGGGTGGTTTTCTCTCTATATCGTTTCCTTTGAAACGTAGCTAAGAATCAAGAGAAGCCATGTGGTGACCATTTCTTGAGGTGTTGAGGGAAACAGCCTGGCAATTTTATAACTGAACCAGATTTCTTTCAGAACACTTTCATGCAGTGTTATTATGGAAGGTGCAGATGGCTACCCTGCGTCTGAACAGCCAGACCCACAGAGTTTCCGCACACACACAGACACATAAAACACACATGCACACACACAAATGCGTAAGCACACACACACGCACATGCACATGCACACGCACACGCGTGTGTACCCACAGCTGCTGCACACGTGGAGTGTAAGGGTGGGCTGGGATAAGTAGATGCTCTGTAGCCCACATTATTAGTCTGGCGGTGGTCTGTAGAGGAGCTGGGGTAGATGAAAGAGGATCCAGTGAGCAGAGGGGTTTGCAGCCCCCTGAGGGCCAGACTGCTCCAATCAGCAGATGGGTCAGAATTCTGGAAGATTCCTTAACAAAGCTCATCTTTGAAGAGACTTTGTACAAAACCCACAGCTTCAGTCAAGCGCATAGGCAGTAATTAACCAAGGACGCATTGCAGTCTTTCACCCCCCCCCCGGGCCAGTCCTTACTGAAATTCTGGGCGGTCTCAGTGGTGTTTTGTGTTGCATCTAGGACGCAACATGGTCACGCGTGGCACAAACTGACACCCAGGTTTGAGGTCGTGACCGTCTCCTGCAAGGACGTTCTGACAGTTTTAATCCCAACTGACTTCTCGACATACGGTTTTCCTCCCTCTCTGCGTAAGGCTTAGCGTAATGTAGCTTTGCCTAGCTTAGCTTAGTGTAGCAGTGTGCAGCAGCAGGAGTTTGGAACCTAATCCCCAACCTCAAATTTCCTCCCAAAAGAGCATGGTACCATTTTTTTTTTAAATAACCAAAGACATCCAGTATCTCTCATCAAATCTGTGTGATCTTTTAAAAAAAATTAAAGAATACAAAGCGCTCCCTTTTATTCCGTTCACTTTAAACCGTATTCTCCACTGTCAGACGAGCCGTCCTTCCAGCCATTGTAAGGAATCCCGCATGGAAGAGCCTGCCAAAGTTCACCCCCCCTCCTCCCGGATCCACATGTTTATGTCAGTTCATTTTTCTGGGACGGTACTCTTACGGTTGGGGGGGGGAGTTCATGTAGATGTCATCGCTCATAACGGTGGCGTCTCAGGCTAGACATAACAGCAGTGCATTCCAAGAGCCTCCGTTTAGCTCTGCCAAACGCGTTATTTATGCCTTTGCGTTTCGCTCCGGAGAACGCACTATTTATGCCGTTTCCGAGGTGACCGTTATTTCGGTAAACGGTCACGGTCAAGGCCAGGTGTCGCACGCCTTCCTCCACCCGGACCCATAAGCAGCCGTGTGGAGCGGTGGGAGAGGGCCGGGCCCCGGCCCCGTGTGTCAGGAGCTTAATGGGCCGCACAGAGCTGAAGAGGCATGATCGCTGCACTCACTAAAGGGATTGTGGGAGTTTGCGCGTGGTGCCTGAAACCGCTGACTCTCTTCGCGGTGAAAAGCGTCTGTGGCTGTTTCGCACCCTTGGGAACGGCCCTGTTTACGCTTACTGCTTCTTCCTTGATTTGCGCTACTACTGCTTGCTGTTGTTATTCAAAAACACTGAAGGAGAAAAACTTCCCATGGTTCGTAATCCCCACCTCCCCACACAAGCAGCAGTTCCTGTTGACTCCATTCATTTTTTTCTTTTGGTGTAAATATACGTTGAGCTGACGTGTTTATATTATTATGTTTATATTAACGGCTTAGCAAGCGCTCCGGTCTTTTCCGTAATGGAGGATTTTCAGGTGTATTGAAATGTAACCCAAGCCTGTACCGCTCCTTGCCCAGTGATAGGCTTCTCTAAGAAGGTGAATGCCTGAGCTTGCATGTTTCTGCCTAGGAACAGACAGAACACGTAATAAGCACCCCTAACCCCCACCACCAGGGAAAAGTGCTTTTTCTGAAAGTAAAGCCCAGCCTCTGTTGTTAAGGTGGAGGATTTCAGGTACCATTTGTATTTTTAGTGCAGTTGTGTGGTTGGTAAATTTGCCAGAGCTTGTATTTCCCAAACGTTCCTGAGTATCGCAGCCATTCGGGAATTCTGTTAACCTTTTTTGTTGATAAGTGGAAATTCGGGTAGGGATTTAGAGGCAGAGGGTAGAACAGATTGCCTGTAAATACACAAGCTGCACCTCAGTTGGTTGGGCCTGAGAAAAGACCTGGGTCAAATACGTTATTGTTTTGGATTCAAATACTTTTCTACGCTTTGCTGCGCTTGTCTGGTGTATTGGAACTCCAGCCTCCTGGTCCAAGATCGAGCACAGAAGAGTATTTGAATCCAAAAACCTACCTTCCAGAACCAGAGAATCGCAGCCAGGCTAGTGCTGTCCTTCTGAACGCATAATTTCTGGAAGGAGTAGATTGCTGTTGCCTGAATCACCATTCAGAAAGGACAGTTGGCTAAACTGAGCAGCCAGAGCAAGGAAGTCCAAACAGAAGATACATTACATTACATGGCATTTAGCAGATGCTCTTATCCAGAGCGACGCACAACGAAGTGCAGATCAAACACAAGTACAAGTGATGTCATCCCTTGATACGTCCGAGTATATCGGTTTCAGTTGGAACCCTAATTTCAATTTTCTCTGTAGATTTTAGAGCTGAGACATAAAACTTTTAGGGCTTTTCTAATCTTCATTTAAAATGCTCTCTGCTTATTTGTCTGAAAAGATATAGCCTAATTCATAGGTTACATGGTATATTACATGTTGAATTATGGTAAACCATTCTTTTTCATGAATGCAGAATCAGTTGTTCAGAAACATTGACGTTTACTGTGGAAATGTAACGATTTTACAATCTGCGCTAATTTATTTGTATTGCCGCTTTGGCACTGATCTGTTACGGCCGTGACAGTTTAACGCTGTTGAAATATGTTTATCGACCACATCCAGGGGACAATAACGGCTGTGTTCTTGGCAGAATTTGAGTGCGTTTGAATTGGTGCAATCTGCCAGCCGGTTGGAGCTGGAGCAAGCTGTGCGTCTGAAATTTGGACGTGAGTCACAGCAGCTAAAAAACAAAACAAAACTGTTGCACAGTTGAAAAATGAAGATGGTCACCTGACGCAGACTGCCTTCGTCCAAAAAGTGCCCCTGTTTTAGGATTTGCCTTTTTTTGTTTTGAGGTGTTAGCTGTACATGGCTGAAGCAGGGACCTTTGCGTTGTTGCTCCGTGGCTGAAATCTGTAGTTTACCGTGTGGCAGGTTGGTCTCATGACAGCAAAACGCTGCCCTCTTCACATTCGCGGTCTCATGGATCTTCCCACAGAAGGGTTCCATCTAGGGGAAAATTTTGGTAATGCGCGTTAAACCATTGCAGGCATTTTCAATTTGTTCCACCATTTGAAAAATAATGCATTTAATTTGCTCAGGGCATATTGAATTAGCAAGGACACTTAACCCATTATAAACTAAGGTACCCTACAGAAAACCCATAGAAAGGCCTAGGAATCACAGTGCACAATGCAACGGTCATGTGTCTTGAAAAACTATCTTATGATCAAATACATATATATTACATTACATTACATTATTGGCATTTGGCAGACGTTCTTATCCAGAGCGACGTACAACAAAGTGCATACCCATAACCAGGGATAATGTAATATAGATGTAATGTGCAGGTCGCATATGCCCATAAGGGATTAAAGGACAGGGATCAGCCTGATGAGATCTGATCGGTCAGTGTTTCTAATACACTGGAACACACCCCTCACTGAAGAGAGCAACCACAGGCAGCAGCTGATTTCCTAAGAATTCAGTCGTGGTCGGTGATGGACGAACGTTGCGGTTGAAGCTGGTTTCATGGAGGCAACCAGTGATGTGAACCACAGATGTGTTCCTCTGAAAGGATGTGAGGTCATCAATGATGTCATTCCTCTCTGCAGAAGCCCCTCCCTTGCTACATTTCAGGTAGTAGTAACAGTCTGTTACAGGCCTCTTTTAAACGCCATCACGCATTTGTGGTCTCTTCCTGATTTTAGTATCTAAAATGTCCACAAAACATTTGCAAATAGCAGTGGGAGTAAAGTCCCTACCTCTGCCCCAGAGCCCAATTCCCCCTCCTCTTCCTCCTCCTCATCCTCTTCTTCCTCCTCCGCCTCCTGTGGTCTCTGTGTTAGCATTTAGCAATGTCATCCACTAATTATGCAAAGACATACATCATGCTGGAAACCGTTTTACAAACAGCTCTGAAAAAGAGCAGTTAAACCCTAAAATATGCATACTTCTGCCAAAATGGCTAGTGTTGGAATGGAACTCAAATTGAAAGCTCCAGGTTGATATGAACAGCTTAAAAACAGGAGAAAAATGTGCATGGCCCTTTAATAACATAACCTCCTGACGGGCAGAGACCGAGTGGTGAACTGTCCCGCACAGACGGGCTCTGGCGCAGCGAAGACACCAGCTGAGGCATTCTGGGAAATGGCATTAGAATTGGGCCTCCATGTTCCGCAGTGAGCAATATCCTAAGGGCCTGTTCCAGAGCACTGTGTGCCCCTGCTGCTAAACAGTTGCTATAGAAACATTGTTGTTGTTTTTTTCTGACCTTGTGTTAGTGTTTTGTTTTCCAGCAAACATGATTTTTTATTTTATTTTATTTTATTTTTTTTTGCTCGGTTGTGCAGAGAAAGGTCAGGGATTGACAGATTTGAAATTCCGCAGATGAGCACGCTTGCAGGCCTGAAGTTCTAATTTTCCAGAAAATCCTTTATCCTTTCCCCTGACATACTCCCCCTCTTTCCCTCTCTTCTCTCCCCCTGTCTCTCGCACTGACTGCCCGTTCGGTTGTCTGTCACCTCAGGCAGTTTGCAGAGGACGTGACCTCCAGCTTGTCTAAAGTAATGCGAGAGAACCAAGCCTGAGTCTGTAATGTGTCTGTTAACCCTGTCAGTACCGCAGACACTGGGGGTCTGTTAACCTCAGAACTAGAGCTACTGAGTGTCTGATGACAAAAAGGGAAAATAAATGTTTAATAAACTGGAGCTAATGATGGTCTGCCTTACATTGCCATCAGATATCAAGATATGTACTATTGATAATTCATATATGTCATGTGGTTAGACATGATGAAACTGCACTTTGTCTTGACTTTGAGAACCTTATGCACACACATACATACAGACTTACACACACACAACACACACATATACACCAGCTTGATCGTGGTCTGCTCACTTGCGTTCAGGTGTAATAGCTGAAGGTTGTGTTGCTGCTCAATCATTGTTAAACCACTGGTGGACCATCACCCACTTGAAGTGAATACCTGATAGTAATCGGTGCTGACTTTATTGTAGTTTTTGGAAGGTAGAAATCACCTTGTGCTTTTCTGGATTAAATGTCTGCCATTCTACTTTTGTGGATTTGTTCCACAGGTTGATGAGTGTTGTAAGACTGCAACAGTGTTCTAAGGTACTAAAAGATGCTGATTGTGTCATCTGGTTTCATTAGAATGATGCTTATGGTGACTGATGGCTTTGTGAGAATGATGATGGCGTCTGATGGTGTTGTAAGAATGATCATGGTGTCTGATGGTTTTATAAGAATGATGGTTATGGTGACTGATGGTCTTGTAAGAATGATGATGGTGTCTGATGGTGTTGTAAGAATGATAATGGTGTCTGATGATGTTGTAAGAATGATGATGGTGACTGATGTTGTGAGAATGATGCTGATGGTTTATGGTGTCATAAGAATGATGCTGATGGTGTTTTAAGAATGACACTGATGGTGTCTGATGGTGTTTTAAGAATGATTCTAATGGTGTCTTATATTATAAGAATTGTGGTAATGCTTTCTGATGTTATAAGAATGATGCGAATGGAGTTTGATGGTTTTATAGGAATGATGGTTATGGTGACTGATGGTGTTACAAGAATGATTCTAATGGTGTCTGACAATGTTATAGGAATGATTGTAATGGTGTCTGATCGTTTTATAAGAATGACTAATAGTGTCTGGTGTTTTAAGAATGGATATAATGGGATCTGATGGTATTACAAGAATAATGATAATGGTTTCTGGTGGTGTTATACGAATGATTGTTATACTGTATGAATGTGTTATGAGAATGATGCTAATGGTTTCTGATGGTGTTATGAAAATGATGCTAACGGTTTCTGATGGTGTTATGAGAATGATGCTAATGGTTTCTGATGGTGTTATGAGAATGATGCTAACGGTTTCTGATGGTGTTATGAGAATGATGCTAATGGTTTCTGATGGTGTTATGAGAATGATGCTAATGGTTTCTGATGGTGTTATGAGAATGATGCTAATTTTGTTTGACCATGCTTTAAGAAGTATGCTAATTGTCTCTGAGAATGTTATAAGAATAATGCTAATTGCTATTTGTCTCTTGGAGCTAAAAGAGCTGGAAATTGACGACTGCCTGATCCACTTCAGACAACTTCCTGGTGCAGTGCGCAATACACACCAGCAGAGGGCATTACGTCACACTGGTTCAGCAGCTAGACACCCAAGATTTATCTGCTTTCAACATTTTTCAAACATTTGATTCAAATCAAATACATTTCAGGACTAAAGAAAAGTTGTGCATTTTCGTAGATGGTTGTCATTAAGAGTATTTCACTGTGGCTTGCCTTAATCAGGGTTTTGCAGAAGGACTGCAAACGGTTTTGAATTATAAAAGCCATGTTGTGTGTAAAGTCACTGGAGGAAAATAACTGGCAATATTACAAAATACACACACACACACACACTCACTCTTACACTCTCTCTTTCACACACACACGCACGCACGCACGCACGCACGCACGCACGCACGCACGCACGCACACACACACACACACACACACACACACACATTCAGTTTGAATTAAGCCTGTATCATTCTTATCAGTTTTATGCCAATTTGCGTTTATCTGTCTGAGTGTCTCGGCCTCTTTGCGCAATGATTCAGACAGATAAGGTCTGAAGATTTATGGTCACCAGCGCATGGAATGCTGAGATGAGGCGTCTCACTTCACTGGCGAGTTAATGGCTTCAGTGTAGCTGCTAGAACACCACACCACAATCAATGCCCCCTTTTCTAACCATGAATCAATTACACGTGTGTTTAAATAGAAGCCTTTACAGCCATTAGTGCATTCAGCAGATGGATATATATTGTGTGAGTCTATTTTCATTGCTGTGTCTACACAAAGCGTAAGTGTGATGTAAATGGGTTGTTTTATATCTGTTTGTTGTGAAATTAGTACAATCTTGTTTCATCACCCGCGGGATTAGTTTGGATTGTAAATTGTGCATTTTTTGTCCTCTGTCTCCAAGGTGCATTGAACTGTAATTATTTGAGTTATAATGTTAATACATATTTTCAGATAAAGAGCTGCTTTGAGCTGTTGCATACTGTACCAATTCAGGTTGAGTTGTTTGCACTTTGGGTTGCAGTTTGGGTATTAAGAACTAGCTTGACACACTGATAACCAATGAAAAGTATTCCCCACCTTGTGGGTTTTGCAAAGCCTTATTGGCCCCATCATAGCTGACAGCTGTAGCTGTTTAATAAAGGAAGGAATAAGTTTGTTTGGTGGTTTTAACCCTTTGAAGAGTATGATTTTTGGCAACTCCCATTGCTTTCAATTACCAGTAGTGATTGTATTAGACTGGTCTTCACTGAGCAGTCTAATCACATATCGGTGATCTTACACCTTAAATAAACAAAGGGTTAAATCTTGTGTATGCTTCACAGTTGATCGGTAGAGCTCTGGCTTTTCTGCGGCTTCATGATGAATGCATAGTTAGGTCATTTGTAATATGACTGTGCAGAAGCGTTTGTTGTTCCAAGGCCTGGAGACTGAGTTGTGTTTTGACTTTGATGGAGGACGCTAGCTCTTACCCCTGCACATCAGAGCTTCCCCTTTGTTCTGTGGAGCACCGTAAATTACCCAACCTGCATCAGCAAGAGAGTGGCAAGGGGGCAATAACCACAGGCCGTCGACACGCACTGCAATAAACCAAACTGTGTCTGTCTGTCTGTCTGTCTGTCTGTCTGTCTCGGTGTGTGTGTGTGTCTCTGTGTGTGTCTCTGTGTTTGTGTGAGTGTCTCTGTGTGTATCTAGGTCTCTGTGTGTCTGTGTGTTTTGGCAGTATACGTACTGATTGTTTGATCGCAGGAAGGCACTATGGTTGGATTCCGCTGGGTGATTCCACATTACAGGGATATGCCGTCCACAGTCTTGTTCTTTAGGAAGTAGCCAAATGTGTACTCAGCCACAGTCTCTCGGCTGTAAAAACCTGCTGTACGTGTGGGTATTCTGTCCCCCCACCGTGCCCCCTCCACCTTCATTACCCCCGCTCCCTGATCAGTCCCACAGCAGCTTAAAACCTTTCCCTGCAGCGGCAGAAAAACGCACTTTTAACAGTCACGCTAAGGCTCACACGCCCCTCCCACCCGCGTAGCTGCGATATTAAACGTTAGCGGTGACAGAAGCGGCCGCTGTCAGACGGCAGAGGGCAGGCTCCCTGGGGGAGGGGGCTTCCCGGTAACCCCCTCCACCTCGAAACGCCCTCCGTCCCCCGTCTCCGCTCCACACGCTGGCGGCTGATTGGTCGCTTGCCCTCTCGCTTCGCGGAGAGAGAGGAGGCTGAACCGTCCGGGACCCTGTGTGTTGAAGCGCACGGAGGGCAGACGGCTCGGATACTGTCCCTCGCGCACACACACACACACACACTCGCGCTCACACACACACACCGAGCGAGGGATGAGCTGAGGCTGAACGGACGAGCGGGAGACAGCGGCGATGAGTGTGGCGATGCGAGCCGACAGCATGCTGAGGAAGCTGGTCTGCAAGAGGATGTGCGGCCGTAAGCAGCTCCGTCGCCCCACCCCACCTCCCCTGCCAGGCAGACGGCACACAGGCGGTGTCGTTACCCCGGCGAGCCGCCAACCGTAAATATTAGCCTAGCGGGGCTTCAGGGGCCGGCCTCCAGTCCGGACGCGGTTCTGGATCCAAGACGGGACCGCGACGGGTCCGACCGTCTTGCTCGGCATCGTTGGTGGAAATGCGTCGGAATGGGGACGCTGTGCCGCGGGGGGCCGTTAGCGGCACGCACAGGGGGTGGGAGGGGGGAGGCGTTTTCTCTCTGGACGTCTGGCGCCTCGGCGTAGCCTGTCGTCTCGCCTTTGTCACCTCCAGGAGGGTGTGTTTGCCGGCGCGCGGACCCCCGCCGTCTCGGCAACAGTGTCTGGACCCCCTCTGAATAATTCACGCTTATTGACGGTTGCCATGGCACACTTCCGTCCCCGGTGTCCTGCTAAGGCATCGTAAACGGCTGTTCCCACAGCAACGCCTCCCCTGGAGGGGACAGAATTTCCTTTTAGTTTGAACTCTGACCCCCCCCCCCCCCCGGCCCGTGTCTGCTGCCTGCTGTCATCGGGGAATACATCAGCAGAAACAGGGTGGTGCTTATTTCACCAACAGAAAATTGATGAAGTCATGTACTCATGTTTTCTTAGAACTGCCTTTCATCGGTTTTCTCCAGAAAAGTAATCCGCGTTTGCCTTTTGAATGTTACTGGAAACGTGTTTAACGTTATACGGAGTATCTTTGTAGCCGGAGGCGTGATAAAATCTCTCCTTTCCGAGAATGACAGCGGAATTCCGATATGGGGAGAAACGGCTGGGATTAGCGTGACGCCGAGGAAAATCCGGATTACGCAGCGGAATGCTGCTCGCACGCACGGCCGCTGAGATTCCCGAGGAATGGTGTTTGGCCTTGGAAAATGTTGATGTTGTGATCCGGGGGATGTCGGCGTGCGTTGGCTTACGTGCTCGTGCCTTCTCCCGCAGAGAAGAACTTCGACGACGAAGACTCCGTGGACGGGGGCAGGTCCTCTTCCTCCAAGTCGGCCCCCAGCGGCCGAAAAGTTGTGAGCATGGGCTCCATGCGCCGGCCTGGGACTGCAGGGCCCAAAGGCACAGGTGAGCACGAAACACACACACACACACACACACACACACTCACCACCCCTAGGACTCTTGTTTAGAAATCTGTGTGCAAATGCGTAATTGTTTTGGATTCAAATACTTTTCTGTGCTCAATTGATTTTGCCTGGTGTTATTGAGCCGACAAGAGGAGCAGAAGGCAGGGTTTTCCAATGTTATGAGAGTATTACGTAAGTTCCAATACACCAGACAAGCTCTGTAAAGCGTATAAAAAAAATGATCCCTTTTTATACGTAGTCCTCCCATGTTTCACAGATGAAATGCTTTTGTTCTTGGGCAGTTGCTGCCTTACACACTTTGCTCATGTCATGACTCTGACAGAAGTCAATCTTGGCCTCATCTGTCCGCAAGAGCTTTTTCCATAACTATGGGCT
Organism: Conger conger; assembly: GCF_963514075.1. Taxonomy (NCBI): domain Eukaryota; kingdom Metazoa; phylum Chordata; class Actinopteri; order Anguilliformes; family Congridae; genus Conger; species Conger conger. The sequence goes on from NC_083762.1 coordinate 58,607,692, forward strand.
CTGAACCTGCCTATTCTAGGGGTGTGCGTCTTGCAGTCTCTAGATCTGTTTGTGAAGTATTCTGCTGAGAATAGTCACTGATACATCCATGCCTGCCTCCTGAAGAGTGTTTCTGTGAGACAGATAAGTGTTTGAGGACTTTTCTTCATTATGGTGAGAAATCTTTGTTCATCAACTGTAGAGGTCTTCCATAGCCTACCAGTCTCTTTTCAATTACTGAGCTCACCAGTGTTCTCTTTCTTCTTAATGATGTTCCAAACAGTTTAAGCCTATGTCTTTGACTGTTTTTTTAATTTATTTATTATTTCTCAGCCTTATGATGGCTTCCTTGACTTTCATTGGCACCACTCTGGTCCTCTTGTTGACAAATACCAATTACAGACTACAGAGCAATCAAAAGCCTAGAATGAAGACTAGAGACTTAAAGCATTCTTATCAGAAACCGCTGAAAAGCCAACTGTCAAATTACTTTTGGTCCCCTAAAATGGGGGGACCAAATGTGTATAAAAAGGGATGATGCAAAAAAGAAAACTGCAAAATATGCTGGTGTGACTTATGGGGTAAGCATATTTTCTATGTGTGTACTTTCCAGTCTAGCACCACTGTCTCCAGTTAAATGTTATCTTTAAAGAGTACAGCCGCCGTGCTTGACAGACAGCTGCTGAGGGAGAAGCCAGAACACTGATGGTGTCATTCCTGCCAGCCAGGGTTCACATTGTTTCACAGTTAAAGAGCGGATGTAAAAATACCTTTTTTGAATGCTTGGATGCTGTGGTGCGTGAAGGCTCTACTGATATTCATGCTCATGCTCTCTGTTGCCACCACAGGGAAAGAAGGTGCCAGTGCAGGCGCTGTGGATGAGGAGGACTTCATGCGCGCCTTTGAAGATGTTCCCGCAGTACAGGTATGCAGGGCCAAGGCTAGAAAAGACCCACAAAATGACAGTAGGATGGGGGCCCACAAGCCCCTGCAATGCCCCTGCAATGCCCCTGCAATGCCCCTGCAATGCCCCTGCAATGCCCCTGCAATGCCCCTGCAATGCCCCAATGCTGATCTGTAGTTCACTTTTAGCTGTGACTTTATATGTCTGTGTCATCACCCCCCAGATTTACTCAAACAGGGAGCTGGAGGACTCCTTGAGCAAGATCCGGGAGGTTCTCTCTGATGACAAACACGACTGGGAGCACAGAATCGTCGCGGTAAGAACGGTTTTCCCTCAGGTCCTGCGCTTTCGGTGCATTGTGGGAAACTTTTAGAGATGCCGGATTTGTCATTAATGTAACCGTGTGGATTGATGTAAGGAGATTTCATCTGGCCTGGTTGGTATCAGACAGACTGATTTGATTGGTTTGCATCAGATGGACTGATTTGATTGGCTTGCCTCAGATTTGATTGGTTTGTGTCCGATGGACTTATTTTGATTGGTTTGCATCAGATGGACCGATTTGATTGGTTTATCTCAGATTGATTTTGAATGGTTTGCATCAGATGGACCGATTTGATTGCTTTGCGTCAGATGGACTCATTTTGTTTGGTTTGTTCACTTGGCCCCCAGCTGAAGAAGGTGAGGTCTCTCCTCCTGGCGGGAGCGACAGAATATGAGGGCTTCTTCCCACAGCTACGCCTCCTGGAGGCCTCCTTCAAGCTCTCGGCGAAAGACCTCCGCTCTCAAGTGGTGCGCGAGGCCTGCATCACGCTCGGGTAAGCCAAGGACACTCCTTTCCACCTGCTACCTGCTTACCTGTGTAAAACAGGGGTCAGGCCTGGGTCAGACGTCACTGTTTTGGTTTCAAATACTTTCGTACTCTTAACTGAGGTTGCCTGGTCTATTGGAACCTACTGTATGAAGTGCAAAGCCCACCTTCTGGTCCTCTTGGTTCGCTCATTTGCCCAAGGCCAGATCAGTTGAGGTCAGAAAAGTATTTGAATCCAAAACGTATTTGACCCAGGTCCGGTTGGGCGAAGCTGGTAGGCGGTGATGCGATATAACGTCAGAATTCTCATTTGTAACACAAACCAAAAGGAGTAATGACCACAAAGCAGATTTGAACTGCAAATTAAGGTTGTTGGGTCAAGGTTTATTCAAAGCAGCTTAGGCTTACCTGCCGACACCCAGACATACAGCTACAAATAGACAGCTAACTGAATGGCACAACCTTGGCAATCACATTTATCATATTCAGCAGGAACCTCATGGCTAGCGAAGGCCAAGCTAACATCTGGGTTAGCTTTACATTCCGATGACTGTTATAGCTGTAAAGACAATATATCAGCAATTATATTTTTATATTCATGTGTTTCAGCAAGGAAGCTAAGTACTTTTGGTACTTAAAGACCCACTCAGTAAGTTGCTAATAAAATGCTCATGGCTTACAACAAGCAAAAAGACAAAAGATATGGTACAGTAGTATAGAATTATTGTCCTAATAAAATGATGGTAAAGATAATCATAAAAAGCACTTCAAAAGGATGAACAAGTATTTAAATAAGTGTGGGACCGACACTTACTTCCATTTTCATCTTCCGTCTTCCACTTTCATTATTTATTGTTTTATATAATGGAGGTGAATGGAGTCCTTGCTCAGGTCATCACCATGAAAATGAACTCATTACACGTTAGGCATGATATCGCAAAGAATAGTTAGCTATTACCACCATAACTAACTACCTCAGATGTACTTGACATTGCCAGAGTAGCCTTATGCAAACTGCAACAGTAACAAAGGCTCACTGGGCTAAGCAAAGTTATTGGCCAGGTTCAAGATGTAAAAAATTACGAGGACCATGATCCACCAAGGTAATTGTAGAGAGATTAGTCATTAGTAATGCATTTTCCTTGAAATAATTGAGTGCTTTCTGTAGCGTAGGCAGGGAAATGAGCGTAATTCACATTTGAAGAAGACTTGTAGGCGGGGGGGGGGGTTTCGTAATTAACAAAGTCATCTTCTCCAGGCTTGACCGAACGAGGCAATCCTGAGCACTGGGTCATTAATTACAGTTCATATGACCGTAATATGGGCTTAACGAGGTGGAACCCTGCGTTGAGTACCGCGGCGGTGGTGAAGGTCGCTCGGCGGTGTGCTAATGTCGTCGTTTTTTTACGGGGGTCGTCTCTGAGGCTGACCACTCCGTCTGCGAGAAGTGCCAAAGCTGGCCGGCTGCTGGACGGCGGTTTGGCAACGTCTGAGATTTCAATCCAATTCAATTTTATTTGTATAAGCGCTTTTTAGAGGCGTAAGACTCTCACAAACCCGCTTTACTGAGTAGCAGAAGGGCAAACACGAGGCTTGAACCCCCAAATAGCAAGCACGTGATTAAAAAAAAGAAACAACAACTCCCCAGTAGGGAGAAAAACCTTCAAACAGCAGTGAGAAAATGATAAAATAATAACTTATTTGTCACTTGGCTAACACTTATCCAAAGCGACTTACAGTTGATTCAACTAAGAAGCGGGCTGTCCCCCCAGGAGTAATGTGGGGTTAAAAGCTTAGTTCAAGGACCCAACAGCTGTGCAGATCTTATTGTGGCTACACCAGGGCTTGAACCACCAACCTTCCGTGTCCCAGTCATGTACCTTAGGCTACAGGCTGTCCCAATTAAAGAAATCTCAGGAGGAACTCAACTATAGAGGGGGGGGTGCCCATCCTCTGCTGCTCAGGAAGTGTAATGGCAAATGGATATAACAGAAGGAATATTAATGTTTTTCTTCTTTCTTTTTTCTCTCTTCAGCCACTTGTCCTCCATCCTGGGGAACCGGTTTGACCACGGCGCAGAAACCATCATGCCCACGCTTCTCAACCTGGTCGCCAACAGCGCCAAAATCATGGCCACGTCAGGCATAGCTGTAATCCGCCTCATCATACGGGTGAGGAGTGTGCCGTAAAGCAGCAGGTCTCAATCGGGGCCAGGGCCAAAAAGGGGGCCTCAGGAAGCTGCCAAGGGGTCCTTGAGATGATCGCAACTTGTTTAGGGTGTAAAGCATGTTTTCTTGGTCACCGAAAGACGTCCTGCTGTGTTTTTAGTTATGCTGGGATACCCTGTGGTGTCATTGATATCTGGGCTGCACCTGGCTCCCTGAAGGAGATTAATTAAATAATATTCTGTGTATAATTTGCTGCAATTGGTCTGTAAGCATTTTTCCATGCAGGGTTGCTTGTCTTCCTGTGTCCACACAGTCATCTCATTTGGTTAACCTTACGTTGGATGTCGGATGGGTCACAAAAACGAATTGGGTGTGGAGGTTTGGAGCCTCCGATCTGGGATTTATGAGGGGTAAAAGGGCACTGGGACACATGCCGTTCTCACCCCCCTCCCCTGCAGGGCAGAGGGGCTGATTGACCCGGTAGTGTGACTTCCAGAGATGTGTTTCAATCCTTCTCTCACTCTCTCTCTCTCTCTCTCTCTCTCTCTCTGTCTCCCCAGCACACACACTACCCACGCCTGATCCCCATCATGACCAGCAACTGCACCTCCAAATCTGTGGCAGTCAGAAGGTAAAGTAACTCAGTGTGACCGTTTGAGGTGCTTGTGTTATTTTCTGCTCTTATGTGAGAGGGCTGGGTGTTATTCTATCTTCTATCTGTCTGTCTGTCCTGAGGCTATTTGTCTGTCTGTCTGTCTGTCTGTCCATCCTGAGGCTATCTGTCGGTCTGTCCTGAGTCTGTCTGTCTGTCTGTCTGTCTGTCCTGGGGTTCTTTGTCCTGAGCTCTCTCTGTCTCTGCTCTCAGGCGCTGTTATGAGTTCCTGGACCTGTTGTTGCAGGAGTGGCAGACACACTCGCTGGAGAGGTGAGACCAATGCCGCTATGTACAGCCATCCTCTCTGTACCCCGCCCGTCACCTCAGCCTTTAGAGGGTAGCAAGGGCTGTTCTCTGAGGAACTGAGCCTAGCCATGGTGTTTGTGGATATACCAAACCTTAAGTCCTTATTACCAAGCCACGATCATCCAACCTCAGGCTGTTCAGTCTTGTCTGAAAAGGGCCGCAGATTTTGTTTAACCCAGTGCTACGACGCCTGATTCAGATAATGAAGTAATCATTGTCTTTAATCAAGTAGAATCAGGTGCAGGGTTAAAACAAAAACCTGCACCCACACCCACACCCTTTTAAACGTTTCTGTTCCCACGGATGAGCCCGGAACATCAGACTACTGCCCAGGCACCACTGCCCCAACTTGTTCAGGGCAATTCCACAGAAACTGACATTACTGCAGGATATTTGAGTGGTAAATTCCAATACAGCTACATAAGAGGCATGTTTTTATCCCCCTCAGGAAGAGAGTTTACCACCCAAATATCCAGCAGTTGTAATGTTAGTTACCGTGGAATTGCCCTTCATCTTTCAGACTAAATGAAGGCTGTCGGGCCGGGGTGGTAAATGGGGTAGCGGCTCAGCGGGTAACTAATGAGCCCTCGGGGATTAATTTGATGAGAGAGGGTGGGGGGGGGGGGCGAGGTGTCGGCAGTGGGTGGTTTCCATGGAAACCCGCAAGAGACCCTTTAAAAGTGCTCCACGCGACCGCTCCCCCCGAGAGCCGGATCGAAGCGCGGGAACGTCAGGAGCTACCCACGCTGCCACAGCTCGGAGGTCCGGGTGTCTGTAGGAAACGGGGGCTTCAGGGCAGGGCGGAGTCGGGTTCGGTAGCTCAGAGATGTTTCCTCGCTGTCCCAGGCACGTGGCGGTCCTGACCGAGACCATCAAGAAGGGCATCCATGACGCCGACTCGGAGGCCCGGTCTGTCGCCAGAAAGTGAGTCTAATTTCTGTCTTTTTATTTCTTTATTTTATGTTTACACAAACAAGAAACCAAGTCTAATTATGTTTTGTGTTGTATGATTAGTCTTAAATCTTATTTATTTTACTTTTTATACTAAATAAACAAAACATTTGCCAGTGGGGTAAGACAGTTTGAATAATTTCAAGATTTGCCATTGGGGTAAGAAAATTTCACTTGTCAATTACTTGGTTACTTAAAACAAGATAGTATTTCATGCTTGAGAGAAAAAAATACTACGTCTCATGACAAGACTAAGACATTTATTAAGACTTTTTTCCTGTGACAGTATTTTGGACTGGTCTAGATGTTTTATATTATATAAGTTTTTATATTTAAATCCGAGTTTTGCAATATCATGTGAGGTGCCAATTGTGTAAATGCAAACTTTCATTTTTCATTACTTTCTCCCAAGTCTGTAAAAAGCATTTATTTATTTGGTCCGCTTTTACATTCCTGCTAATTTTCTTAATTAGGGATAATTGGAAGCTTGCTGTTTATGACAGTGCTCTCCTGCTTGTCTATGCAATTCAGGAGGAGAAAATGGCTTTGCATAACAAAACATGCCTCAAATACTCATTAAGCTGTATCTTTGGAGGAAAAACTGCACTAGACAGATGTTTCTGTCTAGTTTTTTTACAATTGAAAGATATGGCTTAATGCGTATTTGAGGCATCTTTTGATGTGAAAGTACCTTTTTTCCTCTTTGATGTGCTTTTTTTCTGTTTTTGCACCAAATTTTAGTCTTCAGCACTGTAATATGAAACTTTGTCAGTCTCAATGATTTTCCCTCTGATGAGCTTGGGTTGGATCAGTGTTTTGAGTCCGGGGCTGAAAGCTGACGGCTTTCCCCTCTCCCCGTTTCTGCAGGTGCTACTGGGGTTTCCATGGACACTTCAGCCGGGAGGCGGAGCACCTGTTCCAGGCCCTAGAGTCGTCCTATCAGAAGGCCCTGCAGTCTCACCTGAAGAGCTCTGACAGTATCGTGTCCCTGCCTCAGTCTGACCGCTCCTCCTCCAGCTCCCAGGAGAGCCTAAAGTGAGCCCCTGCTCCTCCCCTACACTGCCCCCTTTCCAAACCTAACCCCCCTGCCTACCACCCCTTCTCTCCTACGCTCCCTCTCACCTCTCTTAGCTTGGCTATCCCTGCTGCTTGCGTTGTGTGTAATCTGCCTCTGGTCCAGCTGGTTTAGGCATTGCCACAGCATTGCCTTTGCTGAATGTTAGCATGATTACAGCGTTAGCGTGCTCGCAACATTAGCGCACTCGAAGTGTTAGCTTGCTCGCAGTACTAGCCTTCTCACATTGTTGATGTGTTCACAGCGTTTACCTATTTGCAGCGTTAGCGTGCTCAGTAATGTGGAGTAATGTGCTCACACTGTTAGCCAGCTCTGAGTGTTAGCATGCTCAGCACTGTAACAGCCTCTGTATAGAGTGAGATGTGAAATTTATTTACACAGCGGCCATAAATCCGTGTCATCCATCCAGCCTTAAACCGTACAGAACAGCTCTGCAATAAACCCCCACATTATGGCGAGATGGTGATAAAATTCCAGCGTTCAGACATCGGGGGGACGGGGTGGGGGAAGGGGCGGGGAGGGGTCGTCGGGCTGTGCGCTCGATAGCGCAGTGAAGGAGATGAGCGCTTCCGAGGGGAGCGTTTATCGATCCCACGTCGGAGGGCGGCTAATCTCCCCTGACTTGCCGCTTCATCGCTGCCACCGCGGTAATGACCGCAAAATCAAAGGCCTCTGGGAAATTCGTAGCTTTCGACGGCAGCTGACGAGCTCTTCAGTCAAAGTTAACGATCTCCCCCACCCCAGCCGGGCCCAGTATGTGACCTTATCTGTTTCCGTGCTTCAGTCGCGAGCGAGCAAAAACCTTTTTTTAGGGGTAAGACCTAGGCCACTGGCAGTGTGATTCTGATTGGAGCCGATCCGTCGTCTTCAGAATTACTGCGAGCTGATTGGATGGCTTTCAGCAGAGGGGGGCTGACTTCAGTTGACCGATGTTTGTGTCTGTTTAACGCATCCCCGCTGTCTGTCAGCGGGTGACCTCATATTCGACTGGAACAGCGTTTCAACTTCTGTGAGGTGTTACCGGTTCTGTTGGTGCTACTTTTAATTGGTCAATGTGCAACAGCCCTGGCCTTTTGGGGATGACCTCTCCCTTTTTCTGGCTCTTTCTGAACGGGCTGCGTTTTCAGTTGTGCTCAGGCTGTAATTCTGGTTTCTGGTCTGCATTCAGGTCCATTCTGGAACATTCAGTCAGGAGCGTAATTTAATTTTCAAACACAGCAGGGGTGTCGTGTGTGGGGGTGGGGTGGGGCGGGGGTGAAGTTTATGTTACAACCGTCTGTAAAAGCGTGGGGGACAGCCCCCCCTCTAATAACGTCTATATATTCAGCGTTTTTTATAAATGTCTATTTTCTTAATTATGCAATGTTCAGAAAATGAGCTTTTGCGTCTGGAAAGGTCAGGCCAGAAAATGTCAGAGCAATTCAGAGACGTGGAGCTTCAAGCTTCAGTAGGTCCCCCCTGAGAAGGATTGCCTGTGTGTTACTTTTTGAATCTGCGGGGTATTTCTTATGCTTATGAACAAAGTTAATTTGAAATGGACAGATGGACGGTCTGGTTCTAGAGGGAGAGTAACTGCCCTCCCCTTTTCCCACCACTTACCCTCAACTACACCTTTACGCATGCTCAATACTCTGCTGTAGTGTGCGTGCGTGCGTGCGTGCGTGCGTGCGTGCGTGTGTGTGCGCGTAAGCGGTGTGTGGGTGAGAGACCGTTTTACAGTTTCTCCCTGTGTGATATTACGTTCTTCTCTCCACAGCCGTCCCCTGTCGGTTAAGAGTCACATTGGAAGCAGCATAAGCCGAAGTAAGGAGACACAGATTTTATCTTTTGGTCATAGTCGTAGTAAAAATGTTAATTTCACTTGGGCCACTTCTTATCTGATGTTTTTTTCCCCCATGATGAAACATTGATTTTCGTATTTATTTTTCAAAATGTAAAACATCCTTGCATGCACTGTTTATTGTCATCTAAATATTGTTGAATAGTATATCGGTAAATTGTAAGTCTTGCCTGGTTCTCTGCTCAAAGTGTGTGTGTTAGATGAAAGATAGTTTGTCACCACCACCCCCCCTCTAGGGTGGTCAACTTAATTCACAAAATTACACACAGAGGCATCACACATGACAAAATACAAAACAAAAAATAGAACAGAACGGACAAAAATGCAGAGATAACAAAGCAGTATGAGAGAGCACATTGTAATGTAATGTAATGTAATGGTAATGCTGGTGAGGTGCTTGACGTATTGGTTATTGAAATGGCTGGATATGGTGATGAAATGGGGAATGGAGCGGGGTCTACAGAGGAGTCCACTCTCAAGGTATTTCATGAAGTGAGCCCAGCTGTCAAGGAAAGATAGGATGTTTTCTCTTAGAGGATAGTTTGTCTAACACTGCCCCCCCCTCTCCCCCCCCCCCCCCCTCTCAAAGGCAAAGGGGTGACCCCCAGGGTGTCGTCGACCCCCGGCTCCCTGCAGCGCTCCCGCAGCGACATCGACGTCAACGCCGCCGCCAGCGCCAAGCACAGGATGGTGGCCGTGCCCTCCGCCTCGCCCTTCAGCTCAGCTGCCGCCCTCCCCCCGGGGTCCTACGCCTCTTTAGGTAACATCCACCGGCCCTAACACCGCCCCCTGCAGCACCCCCAACGGCAGGACGGGGCTGCCATTAATCTCCCCCTTAGCTCACGTTTTAATTAAAGATGAAAAAACTTGAAAATTGCTGGCTTTTACGGTCAGATCAGGACATTAATAAAACCTGACAGATTCCACAGACCCCATTAAACTGTGCAGTGGGGAGGAACAAGTGATGGGCTTTATCACTGATAAGCGCTTGGGCACTTTTTCTGGGCGTTTACTGTAATTTATGGTTTAGGCCAGGAGTCTTTCGGACTGTTCCGGAATGTAAAGGAGTTTTTATTCAATCAACTTTTTATTTTTGTTTGTTTCACTGTTCAGTTAAGCAACAACAAAAAACATCTTATTTTATGGTTTCATTTCTGAAAACTGCACTACACCGGGTAACGGAAAAGTTAAGTCTTGGGTTTTAAATTAGCAAGTCCTTCTGCTAGTTTCAAAGTTTGATATTTTTGTTGTTTCTGTTTAACTTTACTTTACAATACTTTTACAATTTCATGCCACTAACTGTGTTATGAACTTACATTGACTTAAGGCAGCACATGATGGACTTGCTCAAGGCTCACCAAATCGTCTCTCTTTATTGGGATTTAACTCAGGCCTGTATTCAGTCAACATTTCTGCTCAACTTCCAAATAAAGACAAGCGTGACGCTTTTTATTCACGAACACAGTTCGGCGACTTGGATTTATCAACCGCTCAACTTGCCAAACTGTGTTCGTGAAGAAAAATCTCACATTCTTAATCGTTGTGGTTGGATGTTGACTGAATCCAGTCCTGTTTTGTGCTAAAAACTTATTTCCTGTGCCCCCCCCTCTTACTTCTCCTGGCTAATCGATACTAATTCTCCTCTCCTTCTTACCCACCCCGTACCACTCCGCTGCTTTTGATTTTTGCCCAAAGACGGCACGTCGGGTAGACCCGAGGGTAAGCGTGTGTGTTTGTCTGTGGTGGAGCGCTCCGCCCGTCCCCGACCCTCTCCTCGGTCTGTGTCCGCCTTTTACTCGCCGCTCATCCGTAGAACTCTGCATGGACTGTCTGCATGGTGTCGACCCCCACCCGAGCCCCCCTCCCCAAATTATCAATGTCTCCGGCGCCAAGATCCCCCCCCCCCCCCTCCACCTGTATGGACGGCCCCGGCTTCAGTCAGTTTCAACATCATATTTTCTGTCCTGTTCTCCCCAAATAGAGTGCAGTCTCACTGTGTGTTAATGTCCATGTAGCCCCCTGCGGTACCATGTTAACCCGTCGAACTGTGTCCGTTGGGTTTGATTGTGATTTTATTGTGTTTGCTATATGTCTGTGGGTGCCCTGATGATGCAACTGTTTGTGATGTTGGACGGTTGCCCAAATACAAATTTAGGCTGGTAGAAAAGCTAAATTTACAGCTTAATTACAACTAATACTATGGAGCTACATCAATGCTACACAAGATGGGATCTGAATGTGCTCAGAGGTACTGTGGTTTCTTTGGGTGTCTCCTTGTAGGAGAGCTGTTGGCCACCCCAAATATCTACACAATGTCCTCCAACCTAAATGCCTATAGGGTCCTCCACCCAAAATACCTATAGGGTCCTCCACCCTAAATGCCTATAGGGTCCTCCACCCAAAATACCTACAGGGTCCTCCACCCAAAATACCTACAGTGTCCATCACCCCAAATATCTACACAATGTCCTCCACCCAAAATACCTTCAGGGTCCCCCACCCCAAATACCACGACAGGGTCCAACCCCCCAAATAGCTACACAATGTCCTCCACCCCAAATACCTACAAGGTCCTCCACCCCAAATACCAAGACAGCCCCCCCCCCCCCCAAAAAAATACCTACAGGGTTTTCCACCCCAAATACCTACAAGGTCCTCCACCCCAAATACCAAGACAGCCCCCCCCAAAAAAAAATACCTACAGGGTTTTCCACCCCAAATACCTCCTCAGGATCTCACCCCAGCCAGGGTGGGCTGAATGGAGCCCTCTATTAGAGAACATTGTGGGTGTGATCTGCCATTTTGTTTTAGACTTAGCAAGTAAAGATAACTCTGTGTATGTTTTGCAGAGAGCATTTTATAGGATTGCAGTGACGTTTAATGACCTTGTTCTGCAACACCTGTTGCAAAACAGAACTTTTTTTAACACAAATTCACAAACAGAACTAATGTGACAAGAGTGTCTAGACCAGGGGTCGGCAACCCTGGTCCTGGAGAGCCGCAGGGTGTGCTGGCTTTCGTCTCCACCTTAAAATAAGCAACCGATTCAGACCCAAGAAACCAGGTGAGGTGAGTTAACTGTGCAATCAACGGCTTTCATTGATCAATTAATGCCAAGTAACAACGAAAGCCAGCACACCCTGCGGCTCTCCAGGACCAGGGTTGCCGACCCCTGGTCTAGACAGATAGCCAAAGTTGAAATTAGAGGCTTATTTGGATTGACGGCATTATATTGCATGTCCTAGTTTGAATGATGTATGTCATTCCAGTGGGAACAGGGTTGAAGTCCCATCCACATTCTGTGAGTAGAGGTAGTGTCAAATGGCATGAAATAGAATTTTCAAGGTTGTCAGTCATTGACCCAGATGCTGGCAGGGATATTATGTGGGTCAGGCAATGGAAAAAATTTTTTTTTTTGCTTTAGGTTGTTAATTTAAGAATTACCTAACAACTATGCTTGTGAGAATAAATCCAGATGTGACGCACGGAAACATCTGAGTACACTGTGACCTTGTGGCCTAGGCCTTTTTTTGGAAACTGTGATGAAGTGGAATATTTCACTGACTTGATAAGCTTCACTGTGTATGGACTCACAGAATATGATGTTTAATGGCGATGTGGCCAGTGCATATGAATGATGTTTAACAGTGATGTGGCCAGTGTGTTTCAGTGATGTTTAATAGCAATGTGGCCCAGTGCATATGAGTGATGTTTAATGGCGATGTGGCCAGTGTGCATGAGTGATGTTTAATGGCGATGTGGCCAGTGCATATGAATGATGTTTAATAGTGATGTGGCCAGTGTGCATGAGTGATGTTTAATAGCAATGTGGCCCAGTGCATATGAGTGATGTTTAATGGCGATTTGGCCTGTGTGCATGAGTGATGTTTAATGGCGATTTGGCCAGTGTGCATGAGTGATGTTTAATGGCGATTTGGCCAGTGTGCATGAGTGATGTTTAATGGCGATGTGGCCAGTGCATATGAGTGATGTTTAACAGTGATGTGGCCAGTGTGTTTCAGTGATGTTTAATAGCAATTTGGCCAGTGTGCATGAGTGATGTTTAATGGCGATGTGGCCAGTGTGTGAGTGATGTTTAATAGTGATGTGGCCAGTGTGTATGAGTGATGTTTAATAGTGATATGGCCAGTGTGCATGAGTGATGTTTAACAGTGATGTGGCCAGTGCGTATGAGTGATGTTTAATGACAGTGTGGCCAGTGTGTTTGAGTGACATTTAACACTGATGTGGCCAGTGTGTATGAGTGATGTTTAATAGCGATATGACCGGTGTGCATGAGTGATTTATAACAGTGATGTGGCCAGTGCATATGAGTGATGTTTAATGGCAATGTGGCCAGTGTGTTTGAGTGATGTTTAATGGCGATGTGGCCAGTGCATATGAGTAATATTACATGTATGAGTTATATCTTCACCTCCTTGTCCTGGGTGTTGGTGTCTGTGAGATGTCACACGCCCTCTGTGAAACATGTTAGCATAGTTAAAGCATCTCCCTCTGTGTGTCCCTCTCTCTCTCTCTCTCTCTCTCTCTCTCTCTCTTCTCTCTCTCTCTTCTCCTCTCTCTCTCTCTCTCTCTCTCTCTCTCTCTCTCTCTCTCTCTCTCTCCCTCTCCCTCTCCCTCTCAGGACGGTGCGCACCCGGAGGCAGAGTTCGGGGCAGCACAGTGGGCGCGAACGCAACGGTGACAGACAGCAGGGGGCGCAGTCGGGCCAAAGTGGTGTCGCAGTCTCAGCGTGAGTGTCTGCCCCAGCGTAGCCCTGTTACCGACCCCCCCCACATCCCTGAGCCAAACCAAACGCAGCGCACAACTCACCTCCCTTTACACACGCGAGCGCCATCCTCATCCTGCGTCTGTCACCTGCCAGTATGACCTCTGACCTCTCCACCCCAGGGGCGGAGTCATACTGCATCCTCATTGGAGGCTCTGCCACTTCTCTCAATGATGCACCCCCCCCCCCCCCCCCCCCCCCCCCCCCCCGCATGCCGGTGGAATTAATCCGTTGATGTTCTGCTTACTACTTGATTCTTGTTCTGAGATGCTGAGTTTGACAGATGCCACTAAATAACTCACCCCGGTGCATGCTGGGTAACTCTCGTTTCATTTGCTGTTTATAACTGGCTACTTCTTGCTGTCTCATGACTCGCTTTCTTACACAAGGATCCAGATCAGCTAACCCTACTGGTGGTAAGCCCCCACCTCATCCAATCAGAACTGACCTTTCCCCTAACCCCACCCCCCCAGGATAGCAGGGGGGTTCTCTGCATGCCTTTTCATTGGTCCACAGTTCTGACCTCATCAGACAAAGCATGGCTCATTCTTGCTCACCTGCCTGTTGTGTATTAGATTGCTGAAGATCCTCAGATCATCAGAGACACACAGATATTTGTGCTTTTGCATTTGTCCTTGTTCTTATTTATTTATTTTTCTTTGTTTGGGTGTCCGTAATGTTGTTTGAGGTGTTTGTCTTAATCATTGTTGTGTTTTTCTTCAGTGCAGTTAAACCCCGGATTCAAAACCCACCTTGTCTGTCTTGCAAGTACTTTTATTGTCTGTAACACCATCAAAGCTTAAATCCCATATAAATGTTTGTTTCATTTCATATGGGTGAAACATTAGTCCCGGTTTTGAATTTAGGTTGTGACTTTTTTCATTAGAGTCTTGGCAAAACAAGTTTATTGTTATCTCAAGCAGGGTCAGCCATCAGTGTGATGGAGGGGTACAATTAAATGAAACGATGAAAGGTAACCTTTCAAATTAAAAGTCCTCAAATAAACATTGGGGAAAACGCATTGTCCGTTTTCTCCTCCCGTTGGGCGGGACTTCAGCTTTGATAGGTGGCAGAAGCCTCTCCGCATGCAGGGCAGAGTGTGTCTGTTGTGGGAGGAGCCTGTGCCCGTCTCTAACACTGTGTTGTGTCCTGGGACCTGTGTTTTTTGGGTCTGTCCCGGGACCCTGTGTTTTTTTGGTTACAGCCGGGAGTCGGTCCAGCTCCCCGGGGAAGCTCCTAGGGCACGCCTACGGGAGGGTCCCGCGAGCGTCCGCCGCTGTCACGCCCTCCGACAAACGCACCAAGATCCCCCGCAGCCAGGGCTGCAGCCGCGAGACCAGCCCCAGCAGACTGGGCCTGGGTGAGAACACACGCCTTACACACGCCTTACACACGCCTTACACACGCCTTACACACGCATTACACACGCCTTACACATGCCTTACACACACTTTACACACGCTTTACACACGCCTTACACAGGCATTACACACGCCTTACACACAAATTACACAAGCCTTACACACGCATTACACACGCCTTACACACGCATTACACACACTTTACACACCTTGCACATGCCTTACACATGCCTTACACACACCTTACACACGCATTATACACATTTTACACTCAGCCTGCACACACCTTACAGGCACATTACAATACAGACGGCCTACACACACCTTACATAAAGCCCACACACACACCTTACATGGACATTACACACACCTCACCCATAGCGTACAAACCACCCTACATACACACACCTCACCCATAGCGTACAAACCACCCTACATACACACACCCTCTCTCTGTACCTCTTTGTCTTTCGCTCTGTCTGTTCCACCCCACCCTCCCGAAGGCAACGTGCAGATAACAGAATAAAGCTTTGATGCTCCATACTGTGGAATCACAGTCATGCCAAAACCTGCTCAGAAACATGGGCCAACATCACAGTATTATTGCAGACCATCTTCAGAACATTAACTGTTCCCTCCGGCATCCTCAACGAGTGCTTTCTCCAAGCACAGAGCCCAGGCGCTCGACTGCTCTCCTGCTCGCTGAAGGGAAAGGGTTTCTTGGTACAAAGATGTTTATCTAACATCTACAGACTGAAGCAAAGAGCAGAATGCACTTTCACTGGGGCCTTTCAGACAAGTCACGTCTCAGCTGTTTGGAGATAAACCGCACACGGTGCAGCTGACGTCCCGCATCGTCTGCAGTTTATGACATCTGCCAGCCCGAGCCCATCTCCCCGCCATCTCTGCGGTTGATTGATTTAACCGCGCCGGCCTTCCTCCCCCCCCCTCCATTCCCAAACCCATCTGTGTGTGCGCGTGTCGCTGTGAGCTCACTGTGTGTCGTCAGCCCCATCCAGAGAAATGCTGTCATCACAGCGTCCGGGAAAGCCGTCTTTTCGTGTAGCCGCGTAACTGGAAGCGTTGCTCATCGTCACGGCAGCGAGAAAGCCGGCAGCGATGCGAGATGTAGCCTTGTTTTGGTAGCGCTGTCTCTTGGGCTGCATAAAGATAAGTCCGTGTGGGGTCAGGAGAGAGGTTTCTTTGAGTACTGGCTTCTGCCGAGCTGATGCTTGCAATGAGGTAATGTTTCTGCTGTCACATTGAAAATGTACAAATATTACTTCATTTAATATTACTTTCTAATTAATTTAATTGACATTTTCCCTTCCCACTTTTACTGAATTGGGCAGAAAAGAAGCCTGGATTTGGTGCTTTCTGTGTTTTGTTTTTTTTGTTCCTTTGGAGTAAAATAATTTCTTGGCAAGTCCTTTTTTGTTAATCAGTCTTTAAAAATGTGTTCGTTTGGCTTTGAATTTGGTTCTTTTGCAAATGACACAACATTAAGAAACTTTTTCTGGCATTTGAAGAGTGACCCCACCCACTCCGTTCTTAAGTCCTGTCCCCTTGTCTTGAAATAATGCACTGATGTCAGCTAACGACGGCTCTAACTCCTGCACCTTTCAGTGTCTAACCTGTGCTGTCTCGTGTCTCTGAGAGACCTAGCCCCCCCACACCCACCTCCCCCCGCCCGCCCTGACCCTGAAACGTGGAGGGGCCTCTCTGCCCCCGCTCCCCCCAGCCTGTGTTCTGTGTGGTAAAGTTCTTCTCCCCGCCGCACGCTAGCCCGGAGCAGCCGAATCCCGCGGCCCAGCGTGAGTCAGGGCTGCAGTCGCGAGAGCAGCCGGGACACCAGCCCCGCCCGGGGCTTCACCCCTCTGGGTGAGTACGCCACGTCACCCCACGTCACGTCGAGCTGGACCCGGACACGCCCTGCCCTCCCACCCCCATGCGGCCCAGCCCCCAGCCCCCAACCCCCGGCCAACCGGCTCTTTTCCATGCCCAAATTACGAGACCACTTTCCCTACTACCCCTTCTTTAACCCCCCTTCCCCCTCTCTGCACCTTTGCTTGCCCTTCCTGCATGCACTAACCCCTTCAGGGTCCCCGTCTGGGTGCCCAGCTGTCAATCGATGCTGTCTTCTGGAATGTTCTATTGATACTTACAGGAGATTGTACTCCCTAACCTGCCTGATCTGGCTTCTGATATGTGTCTGTACCTTTATCTTATAATATATTTTCTAAACCCTGTTTCATTCTTGATTTGGACTATTATGTGGTGGGGTTTTCAGGGTAACCGTAATCAAAGAATCAGCTATCTTTTCTTGTAAAATGCATCTTGGCAGGGCTTTTTATGTAAAGATGAAGACGCAACAGCTGACCAATAGGAAGGATGAGAGAACGGTCGTAGCGAGCTAACTCTGGCGCTCCCGTAGAGCGCTAACCTTTGTGGTCCTCTAGAGGGAAGACCCCCTCCCCCCTTACGCTCTACCTCCGATGCTTGTGAATGCAGCCTTTCTCCCCTATGCAGTGATGTCACACAGGAAGTGCCATTACATCGTCATAGTGTTGTCATGGGCGCGGTATCGCGTGTGTGTCACATTCACGGAGAGGGAGGGGGGTTGTGGCAGAGCATGTGAACCCCTCCCCTCCTCCACTGGGGGAGGGCCTGCTGGTGAGGTCGCCACTCCGAGCAGGGCGAGCGGTACCGCGTGTCACTAACCCGGCGGGTTTCGCTCCTTCCTGTCCCCCGCAGCCTCTCGACGTCACTCCCGTTCCACCAGCGCGCTCTCCACGGCCGATTCCTCCGGCCAGTCAGGTGACCTGCATGTCCAATCCAGGCCTCGGGCCCGGTAGCGTCCGACCAGCGCCGGGCCTGTATCTGCATGCGTCCGTAGTGCTATGAGTCTCGTCCACCATCGGGGGCGATAGAGAGCAATAACTTCTACCCTTCACATCGCAGACAGATATAAGAACAGAGCAGATGCACGCACAAGCTGTGTCGAATGTGTTAGGAACACGTTATGCATTTACCAGGGTAATGGCCGGAGTGGGGGAGGTGTGGAGGGTGACGGGACGTTATCGGTACAGTTTATATCGTCTGAAAGATGTGAAGAGTGAAGGTTTTTATGTATATATACGCGATTTTCATTTGGAAGCTTCATTGGTGTTATTTTTGTGTACGGCAATTCGTTTTTACTGAATTTAATTTCAGCTGGCTGTTTCTTTGCAGCAGATATTAATTTGTATGCGTTTATGTGTTTATTGCTTTTTAGTTATTTCCACTGCATAGTTTCATTTAGTTCTTTCTGGTCATCATTTGCTTTTCCTAGCATTCGGGCTTGAGTTCTGAACAGACTTCCATAAAGTGTCATTGTAGTTCTGACAGACCTGGGTCAAATACGTAATTGTTTTGGATTCAAATTCTTTTCTGTGCTTGATTGGTGCAACTGGGAAGAGGCAGAAGGTTGGGTTTGCAATTTTTGAAAGCATTTCATAGGTTCCAAAGCTCAGCAAAGTGTAGAAAAGTTTTGTATTTGATCCAGGTCTGGTAGACACACTGAAGCAATACACCAAACAAGCTCAATAAAGCGGAGAAAACTATTTGAATACAAAACAATTATGTATTTGACTCTGGTCTAATTGCTGAAAGGTGGGATTTTACCTGTATGGAGAGTCCGAATAAAACTCACCCCTTCATGTACGCTGTGTCTGAATCATGTAGAGCTCTAGTGTTTATTTTTCTTTGAGGCATCGGCTGAAATCCTACCGCTTCAGAAAGTGCTTTTTTCTGCATATTTGAACCGTTTCTTTTGCGCTTGCCGAGTTTTCCTTTTAAGACGAGATTACTGGTTCTGATTTTGATTGCGCTGTGTTCATATCTTGCTCTGTGTTCATATCTGGGATTTGGGGCACTTTGTTTTGGAGGTATCACAGATTTTTCATCACCTTTTCATTTCTTAAGTCATTCTTTACCATTGAGTTGGAGCCGCATCTCTTTGTTTAACACTCATACGGAGTTCCATCTGGGTTCTGGTGGTTTGGTCTCTCCCTTCTTCATTTGGACACCGAATCGGCTGCTTTCTCAAACTATTTTTCTCATTGGTTCATTCAGACTTTTTAAGCCAAAGCCTTATCTGTGCCCATGCTTCACACACAATTCTGAGTTTGATAAAGTGAAACATTAAAAGGAATAACATGAAAAAGTCACAGATTCCCATTGAGCTCTGGTCTAATAGAGTTCTTTGTCTTAAAGGCCTTTCAAGTCTCCTGGAGACGTTTAATTATCACAGGCTTAATATGTTCATCTTTTTTTGGCTTTGGAATTGGTGTGAATGGAAGTGAATGTAATGGCCAGGTGTTTTGACTGGCCAGGTATTTGCACACATTTGTGAGTTCTCTCCATACTAGTGCTAAAGGCCAAAAACAGCTCTGTAATGAAAGTGCCATATAATGCCAGAGAATAAAACCGACAAGTGGAGCTGACGCCAGTCATATAGACACATTCCATCTCTGCCCATTCTCCTCAGTTTTGTTGTCTGTAACCACCCTTTCGCTTACTTTTTTAAGTTGCTCCACGACTGGAGGACGGCCGCCATTTTGTTTTTACTGTTGAGGGACACTGCGGCGGTTTTTGGGTTTGTTCTCTGCCTCCGTGTCTAGCTCACCCGCTCCCTCTCTCTCCACCCCACAGACCGTTTTGGGCTGGTCCACCATGCCCGGATCTCGGCCTCTGTGAACGCCATGCGGGTTTTGAACACCGGGACAGAGGTGGAGGCCGCGGTTGCGGACGCCCTGGTAAGCCAGTGTACCTTCCTGTGCTGTGTAACCACTGCAAACTGTGCTCCTGTTTCACTGCAGCAATGCGCAACATGTAGGTCAGTGGTCTCAAACTCCTTGCCACGGAGGGCCGTGTGTACAATATGCAGCTTTTTATTCCAAGCAATGAATGTTGCCATAATTGATTCTAAATTACTCATTCAGCCATATGCATTTGACTGCATTAAAGCACAGAATATAAGCGACAGTTGTTATTTAGACAACACTGCACATTTCACTTTCTATATTTTATGCAAGCCTACACCAAACCTGAACTAATTATGTAATCTTAGATCTGAGGCTGAAAACTAGCATAGACATGGCCTTCCATGGCACTGTGTTTGAGACCATTGGCGTAGGCCCAGCTTCTCCTACAGTGTTTGATTGTGCTAGCAAAAGTGTTAGCTGTGAGGTGCTAATCCAGTAGCGCCTGTTGCATTTCTCTTGTGACAGACGAGTAAGATGTGAAATTCTCTTTCAGCGAATGCGGTTTACTGTATGTGGTTGTGAAGAGGGGGGGAGTGGTTTGGGGCATGAAGGACAATGCTGATCTAAGAGAGTTAAAATGTCTTGATGTCAGCAAAGCTGATGAAAGCTGCTATATTTGGAAGTATTGAAATAACACTTAAAGCTGTCAGGAACTGCTGCTTTGCTGAGATGTGTTTTCCTTCAGAAATGGACCTGAATGTTTTTAGCTCTTTGCCAGTCAATGGTAATATCATTGAAGCCTGCTTGTTTGCTATGTCCCTGCACTATATCCGACTGTAGAATGACTTATTCCCATAAGGGAGGAGTACTGTTTATTGTGATTAGGTTAATGCCCATATGGCCTCTGAGGTAAATAACATGCCCTCTTGACCCCTACAGATAATTTTGTAACATAAGATAACCAGAACCGGCCTTTCAGCACAATAATGCTTGCCATTTTCCTACCATTCAAGTTTCCTACCGCATAAAGCTTAGCTTATATTCAAACTAGATAGTATCTAGCACCATATTCAGGTGAGCGAAGCGTTTGGTACACTCTAGTTGTGGGAATATGGTGAGCATTGTTGGGCTGAGTGTCCTGTTCTCATCAGTATGTTGTGTTGTGTTGTATCTTATATTACAAAACTCTGCAGGGGTCAAGAGGTCGTGTTATTTACCTTGTAGAAACATTGTTTTCTCTCTCTTGTTGACAGACTGTCTGTTTTCACCTTGTGTCTCTGACAAACAGTAACTGTCTACTCTTTCTCAACTCTCTGTAACCTTCTCAGCTGTTAGGAGACTCCCGGAATAAGGTAGTTGTTTTGATTTACACGTGGTCTTGTCGCTCCATCTTACTCACTAATCATCATGGAGACTGCATGTGGATCAGGAATGTCAGGTTCCCCTCATAAACAGCTACAGACCTGAGACCAGCCCCATTTACAGATTAATACAGAGGCACTAAAAGCATCAAATGTCCCTTTTGCTGATGTATTGAACATAAAATTAATTTAACCATTTGAAGAGTACATTTAAAAAAATAATAATAATAATAAAAATTCTACCTCCGTGTTGTCCATTGCTTACCAGTTGTGACTGCTACATCAGCATTAGAATGTTCACTGAGTAACATACAGTATTTGTGATCTTACACCTAACTGGGTTAAATCCTCGATTAGGGTTTTAATGTCATTTATTTATTGTTCTGAAAATGGACAATGCTTGGGTTGGACATACAGAACCTCTTTGTTGTGATCAGCAGGTCATTATAAATGCTTGCTGTGTCCAACTAAGCACTTCACTTTGCCTTTATTTGCTCACAGAAGAGCGCTTGGTGCTTTTTGAAGCTCTTTAAACTCATCAGCAATGTGTCCTCTTGAATTCTCCCTGTCACTGCCGTGATTCGATTTCCCCTCCCCTTGCATCTCAAATTTGAACATTTTCATTAAGTTCTTTTTTAAAGGAATGTAATCCATCAAACTGCATGCCGCATCATCCTGAACTTAATCTCACTGTCGGAGGACTTTACTGTAGCCTGTCGAACAGGAGGATTGTGGGATTTATGTAACAGGACAGGAACCAAATTAAATTATTTAAAGCAGGATTTCTGCTGTCTGCATCATAAGCATAATTTCCATTGGTGACGTGGAAGAAATAAGAAAGTCTTAATTGATAATTAGTTAATCATTATATTTGATTAAATCAATCATTAGAGAATGAAATGTCTATTTTATTAACGTTTTACCCCCTTTCAGTCAGCGGTTATATAATTTAAACTTGCTTGCTTGGCCGACTGTTGACTTATCCCCATAATGCAATATTACTGTTTATTTATCTCTATGGAGGTAAATAACATGAGCTCTAGATATCTACAGATGTTTTTGACCATCACAGGTTTTTACCTTTAATAATTGATGGATATTATGACAATTTATGAAAGCCTAGTTTTATTAAACTCATTTTTATATTACCAAGAGTCAAGAGACTTGGGTCAGTTTGCCCCACCATGCATAACAAGATCAAATCACTCATTGCACATTGAGTCATTCAAATCAAAACTGATTTATTTGAACTTTGTCACAGTTCGCTTTTTCAATGGACACTGGTCTAAATTCCCAGGAAAGTAAACCTAGCTAGGGTGACAGCGGCAAGGAAAAACTCCTTCAGAGGAACCAGACTCATCTTCCTCTGGCCAATGCATGCTGAAATTTATCTTTCATTTGGAAACATCAAACCATGATGAATATTCCCCATTCCCCACCAGCACCACGCCACCACAGGCTCTGAAACAGGAAATGAACAGGGGCCTAACCGCCCCAAATCAGCGGGAACCCTTGCATGTTTGTAGTTGCATGCAGGTCTGTCGGGACTAACACGGTTCGGAGCCGCCCCCTCGTTCTCCGACATCACTTCCTGTCCCATTTCCCCTCCCCAGCGGAAGCCCGTGAGGCGGCGGTACGAGTCGCCGGGGATCTACTCGGACGACGACGCCAACAGCGACGCGTCGAGCGCCTGCTCGGAGCGCTCTTACGGCTCCCGGAACGGCGGGATCCCGCACTACCTGCGCCAGACGGAGGACGTGGCAGAGGTGCTGAACCACTGCGCCAGTGCCAACTGGTCCGAGAGGAAGGAGGGCCTGCTGGGCCTGCAGAACCTGCTGAAGAGCCAGAGGATACTCAGGTTGGTCTGACCGTGTGGGTGTGGATGTTTGAACTGGGGGGGCTTCAGAAATTGTGTTGAAGTGCCACCCGCCACAAAGTAGTGACTGGACCTAGGAAATGGTTTGAAATGATGGGAAGTCCCATAGAGGAAAAAAACTTAACAGCTACACAACAGAGAGATACTCCATTGTAATTATTTCTTTGTTATTACAATGGCCCAAAGCTGGGCTGATTTTTATCATGGCTGCACCAGGGCTTAATCCACCAACCTTGCAGGTCCCAGTCATGTACCTTAGTGATAGCTTGATCACATTGGTACACTGTTGTGTAGTTTTTTTTATTATATATTAAATCTGGCAATATAATTGTAAAAAATATATATATTTTTATTTATTTATTTATTTATTTATTATTTTTACAATCATCTAGGTTTTATTCTTTGCACTATGAATGCTTAACTGCCGATGTGGTCATTTTGTTGTCTGCAGACTAGGATTTCTGAGAGGGAGAGATTCTGTCAGTGTTTATTTTTCTTCAGACGCGAGAAGGCTTGTTTTATGAGCAGGTGTACAAGCGACAGGTGGCCCTGCATGAGATTGGTTTCAGACAAAATGGCGTATTCCTGGGTTCGCCATCAGACTTCAGATTTGTGTGTGTGGAGAGGAATTTAATCAGCATCTCTCTGAGGTGTGAGATTTATGTGGTGATGGGCGCTTGTGCTTTGCAGCCGAGTGGAGCTGAAAAGGTTGTGCGAGATCTTCACCAGGATGTTTGCAGATCCACACAGCAAGGTAATAATAAATAATAATAAAGTAAATTTATATAGCGTGGCAAATTTCAGAACTCTTTACAGAAAAGCAAGAAAAGAGGGAAAAATATGTCTATGTTTATGAAACCGTTGGAGGCCTGTGATACCACTAACCAGCTGTGTGTGCATGAGCGTGTGTGTGTGTGTGTGTGTGCGTGTGTGCATGGGCATGTGTGTGTGTGTGTGTGTGTGTGTGTGTGTGTGTGTGTGTGTGTGTGTGTGTGTGCGCGAGCATGTGTGTGTCTGTGTGTGTGTGTTCAATTTTGTTTTAATGTGTCCCTTAAGGTTTCAGTGGTGAAAAATGATACTAATAATGTCTTTTAAACGCTATATAAAAATGTGTGTTTTTATTGAAGAATAGGATTTAAAGACTGTTTGTTGCTCCTCTTATTAAAGAATGTAATGATCTGAAGGGAGTGGCTAGGGCAGAAGCCAGAAGCTGTTTCTATGGAGAACAAAGGAGAGATTCATGGCTTCATAGTACTTAAACAGAGGCAGTAAAAAGCAGCTTTATGCATTTTAATAGTATCATTTAGTTTACTGTAGTCATTCAGATTTTTATGTGCATTCTCACGTGAATATAGCACTGCCAGCCCTGGTTAAATCACGCGTTTCTTTGCTCTAACGGAATGTTTATCTTGTTGCATGGTCGGCCTTGGTGTGGATTAACATCAGAGAGTAAGTGTGTGTTTTTACTCTTCTTAAAATTCACTACAGTTGAACACATATCTGTGCCAATACATGTACTGTCTACTTATTGTAAGTAATGTGCTCAACATTTTCAAAGTTATCTTGGGATAATGCTGTATTCACTCACTGAGCACTTTATTAGGTAGACCTGTACACAAAGTATCAGACATGGTCAGAAGGTTCAGCTGTTTTTCAGACCAAATTTCAGAATGGGGAAGAAATGACTGTCTTTGACTGTGGAATCTCAGAAACCGCTGATCTCCTGGGATTTTCACGCACAACAATCTCTAGAGTTTGCAGAGAATGGTGTGAAAAACCAATTGACAATGAATCAACAAAAACTGTGAACAGCAGTTCTGTGGGCAAAAATGCTTTGTTAATGAGAGAGGTCAGTGGAGAAGGGCCAGACTGGTCAAAGCTGACAGAAAGGTGACAGTGACGCATGTAACTACACATTACAACAGTGGTATGCAGAAGAACACACAACGCGTCAAACCTCTAAGTGGATAGGCTACAGCAGCAGAAGGCCAATTAGTCTAAAATATTAGTCTAATAAATACTGAACAAAGTGCTCTCTGAGTGTTTTTATTTTTTATTACTTCACTATATGTGGACTTTGACTTTGTGGATGGGCCCCCAGGTGTTCAGCATGTTCCTGGAGACGCTGGTGGACTTCATCACCATCCACAGGGAGGACCTGCAGGACTGGCTGTTTGTGCTGCTCACGCAGCTGCTGAAGAAGATGGGGGCCGACCTGCTGGGCTCGGTGCAGGCCAAGGTGCAGAAGGCTCTCGACATCACCAGGTGAGAGGGAACCGAGACCGCTTCTATTTCTGCTCACTTACGTCTCTCTCACTCCCTCTTTGTTTCTCCTTTTCCATTTCTCACTCTCTCCCTCTCCACTGTCTTCCCTCTTCCCTTCCCTCCCTGCTCTATCCCTCTTTCTCTCTTACTCTCCTGCTCCCCTCTCTCATTCTTGGTCACTTGCTCTCTCTTCCTCTATGTCCAGTTCATTTGAAAAGCACTAAAGGTGACATAACGATAACCGTATGAGTGTGCCCCCCTCCCCCCTCTCTCTCACACAGGGACTCCTTTCCCTTTGACCAGCAGTTCAACATCCTGATGCGATTCATTGTTGATCAGACACAGACTCCAAACCTCAAGGTGTGTTCGGACTCATTTTGTGTGAGGTAGTGCCTTCTCTGGGGGTGTGAATTTCAGTTTGTTTTGGTGTGAGGGGGACTGTTTGTTCTTTGGGTCGTGGATTCACATCCCATGCAAAGGCCATTGCACCTGGATTAAGGCGTTTGGATATGGATTGATAGTAGTATGATGTGTATACTTTTATGCCTGTAGCCTAGGGGCTAAAGTACATCACTGGGACCCAGAAGTTGGGTGGTTGAAGCCCCAGTGTAGCCACGATAAGGTTCCCAAAGCTTTGGGCCCTTGAGCAAGGCCCTTACCCCACATTGTTGTAGAGGGGATTGTCCCCTGTTTAGTCTAATCAACTGTAAGTCGCTTTGGATAAAAGCATCAGTTAAACAACAAATTATTGTATTATTTTATTATATTTATGTGGTGAGCTGCTGTGTATATTTTAGTTGATGGCCATTGTTCTCAACATTGTCGTCGCATGTGTTACCTTCACGTCCAGGTGAAGGTGGCCATCTTGAAGTACATCGAGTCCCTGGCCCGGCAGATGGATCCCGCGGACTTTGTGAACTCCAGCGAGACGCGGTTGGCCGTGTCCCGCATCATCACCTGGACCACAGAACCAAAGAGCTCCGATGTCAGAAAGGTGAGCCGGGCTGGGTAAGGCGCACGCGCTGGGGTTGGTCATGGAGATCCTCCCTCCCCCGTGTGTGTGAAGGACCTCTCTATCCAAAGAAGCGCTCAGCCGCCATCAGGGCCCGTCCTCTGCCGACGACTGCTTGTCTGAGGAACCCCTCACACAGGTCTGCTGTCCTACAGCTCAGAACTTTGGGTTTTGAGGGAGGATTCTCAGAGGATTTTCTTTTTTATATACTTATTTCAGTGTTTGTCTTACAGTCCAGCAAAAAAGTGAAATTAAAATAATTTTCTCATCTCCTAAAATAAGACACAACTGGTGAGGTTCCAAGTCCCTCGCTCCTCTCTAATGAGAAATGCGGCCCACACAGGAAATGCCACCGTTTGATTTGATTCAGCCATTTTAAATAAAAAATTTTGTCACGTAGAATTTGAAAAAATAGTCATTTTAAATTGTGTGTGTGTGATTTCGGCGAGACATAGAAAGAGCTGTACTGCCAGGAATTAATTTGATTTAAACACTATCCTGCAGTCCTCCCAGTGGAAAGGCCTGTCAAACAGTGTTCTTGTGTGTGCATTCTGCTTGCTGGATAATGAACTTGCTGGGAAGTGAACGCTTGCAGCTCTAACCTGCTGTTGGATGGCAGGGAACATTCATAATAAAGATTAATAATAAAGGAGAAGGTCAAAGATCATCCTGGAGGAGAAGAGCAGCAGCACCTCATGCCTTTTTATTTAGTTAATTTACTTTGTTTATTTTTATTTAAAATTATTTTGCTTGCTTTGGTTTAATTGCCCCCTAACCCTGGTGTCTTGCCCGTGGAACCCCAGACCCTTCATAACTGGGCAGGAGAGGAATTGTCAGGCAGGCCCAGTACCACGCCCTTGCTGCCCGGAGAGGGCAACCTGGAGGAGAGGTGCAAACAGGTAGAGCGCCCCCCATCGGCACGCACGCCTGCGCTTAACCAACTCCGGAGTGTGAAACCTCTCCAGTGCGCCCTCTCTCTTTAACCCGGCTTTGCCTGGCAGCTCACTGTTCACTTCCGGGGAATCCATTCTTCCGCTTTTTCCCTTTGGGAAAAGGGGTGGGGAGGGATGGCAGAAGATATTTATACATGTTTTCCGACATGTATTGTACGTTAAGCTTCGTTTACACGTCGGGGCTTCGGGTAACCGGCCGTACGTGCGTAGAAAGGGTGCGTGAGCTTGAGGCCGATGAATAACGTTTAGGAAACTCGGAATGCTGCATCTCATCCAAACCCTCGACACATCACCGCTTCTTTTGCCTAACACGTCGTCTGTTTAATTTTAACGAACAGCTTGGTCAACTGACAGTTTTGCATGCAGGTGTGTACTAAGAACGTCTCGAAGACGCGTGTCACATGTTTAAACTGTGTACTTACCCAGTAAAATATGCCGTGTTGTGTGTGTTTGTGAAGGGTGACCCATGCATTGGACATCTCCCGTTGATCCGTGTGATGGTACAGTTCAGTCCTGTTTCAGTTATCCATGCTCTTGCACTGTTAGGGTGCAAGCAACAAGGCTGTCGGTTGACATGGAACAGAATTGCCTGTGCCGTTATCAAGCTGTTATTAAATGAAAAATCTTGCAAAACAAGATTGGATTAAATTAGTATATTTGAAAGCCACTCAATGTTCTCATTGTTTTGGAATCCTTAACATCACCACTCCGAGTGGTATCCATTTTGCTTTGGAGATGTTCCAATTCTCAGTGTCACTGAACATAGAGACTGAACACAGCCGGCACCTTTTTGTTCCTACAGTATGTTTGAAGGAAAAAACGGTACTTAGTGGAGTGAGACAACTGCACACCATCTCCTTTCTTCTGGAGATTGTTGTCCTCTTTGTAAGTTGTCCTCTTTCGCACACTGATAAGTATCCTGTTCCATGAAAAGAAGAAGTTCGCTGAACTTTGGTAAAGTGTCTTATATCTGGTAAGTATTCTCTAGAGTGCTCATACCAGTGGCCTGTATCACCAAGTTAACTGAATAACTGCACTGAGTAGAACAGCTCTTTGTCAGTGTTCCAGATTTGGGAGGTTTCTGGGTATTACTCAGTGCAGTTATCCAGCCAACTCAGTAATCCTGCTTTGTGAAACAGGACCCAGCTGACAGACTAACAGTGTTGGCACACCAGATGCGTTTCTCCGGCCCTGTTTCTGGGGGTTCTGGTTTTCTGCCCCGTGCTGAGTGAGCTTTGTTCTGTATCCCTCAGGCTGCCCAAGTGGTCCTGATCTCGCTGTTCGAGCTGAACACGCCCGAGTTCACCATGCTACTGGGAGCTCTGCCCAAAACATTCCAGGACGGGGCTACCAAACTCCTGCACAACCACCTGAAGAACTCTAGCAATGCTAGTGTGGTAAATTCCAGCCTTCGCAACTCCCCCCGCTCTAAATGTTTATTCTCACCCTCTGCCCTTGGCCAGTGCTTTGGCATGTACCAACTCTACCTTAAGGGGGCAGACCATATCTTCCTGAGACTGCAGTCTGAGTGTAAAGTGGTGTTATTCCCGCAAACAATCTCTTAGCAGAAACTTTGCTTTTTGTTTGTTTGAGAACTGTGACAGCATTGTGTAAAGATATATTTTACCAATAATCAGCAATAGCACAGACTCATTTTCATGTGATGACTCTCTAAGGGGACTCTGGTGTGGGCTGCATGGCTTTGACACTGAAGGTAATATCTAATATCCGTGTGGTTCCTGGAACCCTGACGCCATTTCTCTTTCTCCTCGTGGTTCACAGGGCTCTCCAAGCAACACCATCGGACGCACCCCCCCTCGGCACCCCGCCAGCCGCACCAGCCCCCTCACCTCCCCCACCAACTGCTCCCACGGGGGGCTTTCACCCAGGTAGCCCACACCCTCCCGTATCCCACAATCCTCTGCGTACCACGACCGGACGGCCAGTCTGCATGGACACGCCCTGAGCATGGCGGCCAGCTTCGCCCTTTAACAGACCTGGGAAATGAAGGTCAAACCACTCGATAAGAACAACAACAACAACATCATCCCACCAAACAACCAGTTGTGTTGGTTTAAGCAATTTTATGAATGGATTGGACCAGTGGTGCCCAATCATATGTCATGGAGGGCCAAGAGTATGCAGGATTTCATTCCAAACAATCACTACACCTGATGTCACCTTCACCTTCAACCAGAGTGGAGGGAAATAGTAAGTGAAATCAGCTGGTGTAGTGATTGGTTGGGATAAAAACCTGCAAGGCCCTCCGTGGGACATGATTGGACACCCCCGGATCAGAGGAAGCGGTTTGTGGCCCGTTTGAATTTCGGACGCATTGGCGGAGGGTTTGACACATTTTCCACTGAGCCATGTTCAGCGGCGTTTGTCTTAGTTCTAACAGGACTGACATGTAACGAATGGCCGCCTGACCTCGTAAAAGCTTCTACTGGAACACGGTAAACAAAGGAGGAGTTGTTTTGTGGTCCTAGATTGGGGTCCTAGGGAGTTCCGCGCAGGCACTGGGGCGTGAGGGAACTCTGGCGGTCAATAGAAGGCCGTCCTACTGCCTGCTAAATGGGCGCTGAACACAAAACCTCTTAAAACCGAAGAGCTGGACCTTTTGTTTCAGTGTGCTGGCTGGGTTTGGGTGAAAGGAGATGGAAAGAAGCAAAATGGCAGAAGAAACGGTTGATGACTAGTTCTCCTTTTCTGCCATTTTTTTTTGCCATTGCGCTGTTTCTTAACATTTTTATATACCCGCTGTTGCTTTATGCTTGCGGCTAACTTTACAGCTAATGCAGGTCAAACAGAAATAGAACGTTTTGTATACATATACACAAACATGTATATAAACGAAAAGTCTGAAGCAAAATACTCCATCTTTGTTTATGGGTTCCTAGTGAATTTTTTAACTCTAATAAACGCATGCCCCTAACCTGCCACTCAGACTATAGTTTCTTTTTCTCTTCTCTCCCTTTCTTCTCTCTGCCTCTCTCCCTGTCTCGCTCTCCCCCCCCCCTCCCCTTTCTCTCTTTCTCCCTTTCTTCTCCCTGCCAACGTCCGTCTCACAATCTCTTTCTCCCAACTCTCCCTCACCTCTGACTCTTTCTGTTCCCTCCCTCGCCCTCTCTCTTGCTGTATCTCCTTCTCACTGTCGCTCCTTCTCTCTCTCCTCCTCTCTCTCTCGCTGTTTCTCCCTCTCTCTCCTCCCCCCTCTTTCCCCTTGTATCCCTTTCTCTCTCTCTATCGCTCTCTCTCTCTCCCCCCCTGTTCTCTCCTGGTCGGGCTGTGGGTACAGTCGGTTATGGGGCTGGAGTGCCGACGGGCTGTCCAAGCACACGCCTCCCCCCCCGCCGCCTCACCCCCTCCCCGCCGCCCCTTCCCACAAGGCCTTCCGCCGAGCTTACTCTCCCAGGTAACCCGCCTCCGCGGGGGTGTCACAGTATGCGCCAGAGGAGAGTGTCAGTAATGGAGTCGGCTCATAGCAGGGATCAGCAACTCACAGTCCACTACTGCTTTTCCACCCTCCCTTTACCTGGGAGTCAGGTGTGAAGATAGTCTACTGCAGAGAGACAAAAAGTCTGTCTAAGCGAGTGTTTTAGTCTTCTAATGAGACTTAGTCTCTCTTTTCTGTCAAGTGTTCTAGCCTTGTAATGAGACTTATGAGACTTAAAATCTTCTTTTTTCTCTCAAGTAGAAAATATTAGCTTGCTTAAAGTTACTGCTTGTTTGACAAGTGGCAATTTCTTACCCCATTGGCAAATCTTGAACTGTTACTGTCTCGCACCATTGGCAATACTTTTGTCTCATTTAGCATGATTTTAAGTCTAAATATAAGACTAAAATACATGTTGAGAAACTTCTTTTTTGGTTTTTGCAGTGTCTGGTTGATTAGTAAAGAAAACCAGGGCTGCCTTTAGATTTGAGGGCCAGAGTTGATGATCCCTGGCTTTTAGTGTTCTCATTTTTTTGGAATACTCTGTTGTTACAGAGTCCATATACAGTATTAGGGCTTTTTGAAATTTAACCCAGCAGCCATTCAGTTGAATGCAGTATCAGCTGTTTGTTTTCAGAGTAGCCTAGATTACCAGCTGTTTTCCAGCTCATAGACCTGGTGGTAAACTGCAAAAACTCTTAAATGTTTTAGTCTTGTAATGAGTCTTAAAGTATAATTTTTTTTTCTTTCAAGTAGAAAATAGTAGCTTGTTTTAAGGTACTGCTTGTTTCACAAGTGAATCTATCTTCACATGAGTCAAACCTTTCTTATTTAATTCACAGTAGTTTTGTCTTATTTAGCAAGTGGAAATAAGATTTTAAATCTCAATATAAGACTAAACTTCTTGTTGAGATTTACTTAATTTTGTTTTTTTGCAGTGTAACCATGCTCTGTAGCTGAGATAATGTATGCACAAAGCCTGAGAGCAGGCCCCTTCCCTTGTCGGCGGAATGTACACGTGAAAAATTTTGGTTAAGTGCAGTTTCCAAGCGACCTGAGTCTGCCTGAAGGACTCAGGCCTGCTGACTAGTTAAACGGATTTGCGCATTTCCACATGTACTGTACACGTCACCCTGCTCTCTGTACTCCCTCACCTGGGTCCAGCTGGTCATCCCCGGACACTGTAACTGAATTCTACGCCCTATGGGTGCACACACGCGGCACTTAGCAAATGTTTTTGTCTCAGAAATAGTTTCTGCATCTGTGGGTTAAAGAATAGCATTAGCATCTTAGCTTTTAAGCCATTTAGCATTTTAGCCTTTTAGCATTAGCATTTCTCTTGCAAATCACTGTTTCTAGTACCATTCAGATTTATGATATTAAACGAAGATGAAGCGATATTAGATGGACTTTTAAACATGGAAAACTTCATTTGCCAACAAAATGTTGCTTTGTATGTTAAAATCTCCCCTACAGCTGAGTTTCGTTGAACATTGTATCCAGAAACGAAGTGCAGTTCACTTTGGTGGAATACTGTGACACCCCTGAAGACAGCTTCTGCTGTTCCCCTCCTGGCTCTGGGGAATCGCCACTTTGTTTAACCCCCTTGCATGCATTTTGAGTGGCGGATTGTGAAGGAGCCTTTTCCTGTAGAACACTTGTTTCTTTTCCCTTGCACAAACACTACTCATTGCAATAACAAACATGCTCCGCCCCCCCCCCCCCCCACTGCCTGATCTCAGAACAGTGCTTTTTGTTCACTTTTAATTCTGAAGGGTAGTTTAATTGTTTTTGTGGTGCTGCATTCCAAAATGAAAATTCCTGTGCCCTCCCTCAAGGAGTTCACACAGACTTGGAGATTTTTTTATTCTCTTATTGTGGCGTTTTTCTCCCTGAAAATTACAGACATGGTTTAAAATGGGTGGCTCCACGACTCTAGGACTTTTTATGATGACATCACAGCAGTGAAACAAAGTATCAGGCCAAACTGGGACAGGCGCTTTTAAACAGATTTGGACCAACTGGATGCATGTGAATGGCTGTGATATTTTTACCAAGTTTGACTCCACAGGAAACCTAATTTTTAGGACGCGGCTTTCACATCTCGTCCCAGTACTCTTTCATCGCATCGGGCTGTTCACTCATTTGTGTGTGTGCGTGTGTCCGTGTGTGTGTTCCAGCCCCATTGCTTGACGACTCTGTTTCTGCGGTCTCGTTCTAAGCATGCTGGAGTACGACACTGAGAACATGAACTCGGACGAGATCTACAGCTCACTGCGCGGAGTCACCGAGGCCATCCAGAGCTACAGCTACCGCAGCCAGGAGGACCTGAACGAGCCAATCAAGCGCGAGGGAAAGAAAGACGACGCTGTGAGTTGTAGTAATTGAGTAAGGTTTGGGGTTAGGTACTGACCAACATGAACATGTGCAGTCAGTAGTCGTGTGACGTGCCTTGTGCTAAGTTTGTCTCGTAGAACGGTTGGTAACTTCAGGGTCAGGTCCTTTTTTATCCAAAAAGGGTAGTGCATTCGTTGAATCGGGAGTCTTAGTGCTGGGCTAAAACAAAAACATGCACCCGCACCAGCCCTGTGCAGATGCCAGGGCTGTTATCCTGGTGTCATGAATGTTGACACCTGCCCCTCTTCCTGTACCCAGTCCGGTCGCGATGGGGTGGCAGCTTCCCCGGGCATGGACCCGCGGCTGGGCATGGATGCAGTGGAGGGCTGCCGAACAGCGCTGGATAACAAGACTTCGCTGCTCAACACCCCGTCCCCCCGCTCCTTCGCCGGGCCCCGAGGTCGAGAGTACAACCCCTACAGCTACGGCGACACCATCAGCGCCTACGACAAGAGCGCCCTGAAGGAGGCGGTGTTCGACGACGACGTGGAGCAGTTCCGAGACGGTGAGGCGGCCGCCTTCCCCAGATCCCACCCCTGTGCCGCCCCCTTCAGCTTAGTGACTCGCCTTACCTCTATTTGTCCATCACGTTTTCTCCATAGAGTGATGTTATGGTTTCATAGTGTGCTGTCATGGTTTCATGTGTGCTGTCATGGTTTCATGTGTGCTGTCATGGTTTCATAGTGTGCTGTCATGGTTTCATAGTGTGCTGTCATGGTTTCATAGTGTGCTGTCATGGTTTCATAGTGTGCTGTCATGGTTTCATAGTGTGTTGTCATAGTTTCATAGTGTTATGTTATGGTTTCATAGTATGAGGTCATAGTGTGATGTCATGGTTTCATGGTGTGATGTCAGTCTTATCCTGAAAGTACATCAGAAAAGAAGAAGCTATTTACTGTTAGGTTAAACGGGGGGGGGGGGGGGGCATAATACCTGGACAAAGAACTGCCCCTTCCCTGACCCTGCAGTGTCTTTGCACTGTAAGCCTCTGAGTAAGAGTGTCTTACTGAACGCCAGCGAAGTACAAAAAAGAGTGTTCAAATGTTTACATGCTAAACATTTGTGGACGTTTCACCTGACACTGAGCTTCACCTGTTGTGCTTAAACACCTGGCTATGGTTTCATCCAGGCACTTGTAGAGTCGGGTTGGTAAGTTCTGGTCAGTTTGACATCCTTCTCAAACTGCTGGTTCCTCCTGAGTCGCCAGAGCAGGCCGACCTTGTGGTGGAGTCTATGATTGTCTCCCTGCTGTCGCCCCCCTCAGGCCGACGCCAGGACTGCGGTGAAAACAAGATGTTGCATCCCAAGGGCTTTGCTCCTAGTAAAGGTGCCTACTCTCATTCATCTATAGAGTTAACATTTGTATGTGAGTGTGTGGGTGTATGTGTGTGCATGTTTACCAAACTCCCATCCATTCTCTTTCATCAAGGTTCTTGCTTGAACATGATCACCTGTCACTAAGTGTTTTTACTGTATAATAATGTTCCACTCTGTCATGGTCCTGCATTTGTGCATTGACTGCATTCCTCCCTGAGTTAGCTAAGTTAGTTAAAGGGGAGGTGGAGAGTTGAATATTAGATGCATCAGGTGAATCATGCTTTCATATGTACATGGATGTGTATTGCACCAAACATTAGGTATGAATGCACTAACACTATTCTGCTCTGGAAACTTCTATGCATGAATAAATTAGTGTATTAACCATATTAATGTGTGGTAAAATGTCACTAATATGGTTTCCAAACTTACTTAAACTGGACTGGACTGGATTGCTGTACCTGGGTAATTGGTCATATGCTGTGTTTAACTAGTTTAACCGTTTAACTAGTCAGCTGTTATTTTTGTTCCCACTAGCCACAGAAGCAAAGTGTATGGTATGTTCAGAAAAGGTGTCCTAGATGTTGTGGGTGGTCCCTTGCTAGCTCTGAATAAAAGTTAAGAAGCATTCATGTACTAAAACCAGGGAGAGAGCTGTATGCATACAAACCAGCTGTGTGGCCTTTTTAAAGGACGGGTAGGTCCTGTTTGGTGTGTCTGACGTTGAGTTCTGCTGGTCCAATTCATCTGGGATGTTGTTTAATTTGGGATTTGATTGGTTGCAGAAACAGGCGAAGGGCTTTGATTGGTTGCAGATGGGGGAAGAGTTGTGGGTGAACGTGAGAGGGGCGGACGTTGATGTCTTGTTGACGTTGGCTCCTTTCTGTCGCTCAAAGTTCCCCTGGACCACTCGGACCTGGTGGCAGACCTGCTGAAGGAGCTGTCCAATCACAACGAGCGCGTGGAGGAGCGCAGGGGGGCGCTGGTCGAGCTGCTGAAGATCACACGCGAGGACAACCTGGCCGTCTGGGACGAGCACTTCAAAACCATCCTGCTGCTGCTGCTGGAGACGCTCGGGGACAAAGATGTGGGTCTGATGCGCACACACACACACATACACAGAGACACACACACACACACACATACACAGAGACACACACACACTTACACACACACACACACACACACACAGAGACACACACAGAGACACACACACACATACACATACACATACACACACACACATACACACACACACACATTTACACACATACATACACACACACACATACACACACTTACACACACACACACACACACACAGAGACACACACACTTACACACACACACACATACACATACACACACACACATACACACACACACACATTTACACACACACATACACACACACACATACACGCACATACACACACACACATACACAGACACACACACAAACACACACACATACACACATACGTACACACACACACACACACACACACATACACACACGTACACACACACAGGCACATACACGCAAACATACACGCAAACATACACGCGTACACACACACATACACACCAGACCTGGGTCAAATACGTTGGTGCTTTGGATTCAAATACATTTCTGTGTTCGATTGAACTTGCCTGGTGCAGTTGAGCTAACCATGAGGACCAGAATGCAGGGTTGCACTTTGTGAGGTTCCAATACACCAGACAAGCTCAGTAAAGCATATAAAAAATCCCAAACAATTATGTATTTGACCCAGGCCTGACACATACACACACACACACACACACACACGCACATGCTCACGCATAAACACACATGCACACACACACAGAGCTCTGACTGCAATGTAACCCCCCTGTCTGCAGCACACAATCCGGGCCTTGGCTCTGCGCGTGCTGAAAGAAATCCTGCGCAACCAGCCGGCCCGCTTCAAGAACTACGCCGAGCTCACCATCATGAAGACCCTGGAGGCCCATAAAGACTCCCACAAGGAGGTGAGTGGTGGGCTGGAGCCATTTTGTTATCATTAAAACACTGTTTTTACCTGGCACAAGCACCTTTCAGGAGCACCTGCGCATCACACAGAATGAGCAGTACAACAGCTGTCTGCTTGTTCTCAAACACCACTGCTTCAATGTGTGTGTATGCACGTGTGCGTCTGCTTGTGTGTGTATGTGTGGCCATATGTGTGTATATTTGTGTGTGTGTGTGTGTGTGTGTGTGTGTGTGTGTCTGTCTGTACGTGTCCGTGCATGCATGCGTGTCTGTGTGTGTCTTATGTCGGTGTGTGTATGTCTGTGTGAATGTGTGTGTGTGTGAATGTGTGTATGTATGTTGATGTGTTTGTGTCTGTGTGTGTCTTCTGGTGGTGTGTGTATGTCTGTGTGAATGTGTGTGTGTATGTTGATGTGTGTGTGTGTGTGTGTGTGTGTCTATATAGGTGGTGCGTGCAGCAGAAGAAGCTGCCTCCACGCTGGCAGGCTCCATCCACCCGGAGCAGTGCATCAAGGTCCTCTGCCCCATCGTGCAGACAGCCGACTACCCCATCAACCTGGCCGCCATCAAGATGCAGACCAAGGTCATCGAGCGCATCGCCAAGGAGTCTCTTCACCAGCTACTGCCCGACATCATCCCCGGTTTGCTGCAGGTGTGTGTCCATCTGTCGGGTAGCTACCAGGATTGTCAGTCCAGTCTGCACTTCAGATACTTGCTGTCTCTTTGGGTCTATACTTCTCCTCTTTGGGGAATTACTGCACCTGGAACCCTGGTGTTTGAACTTGTGTTGTTCTTTGTATCTCACTGGATAAGAGCTGAACACTGATCACTGAGTGTGTCTGTGTGTGTGTGTGTGTGTGTGTGTGTGTGTGTGTCTCCACAGGGCTACGATAACACAGAGAGCAGTGTACGCAAGGCCAGTGTGTTCTGCCTGGTTGCTATCTACTCTGTGATCGGTGAAGAGCTCAAACCCCACTTGGCCCAGCTCACGGGCAGCAAGGTAAAGGTCCTTCATCATGTGCTCGCTATGACAAAGTCCTGTACGCCCAACCCAGGCCCCCCGCTCAGCGATCGATCCTCACTCTCATGGACAGTCGGGTTCGTAAGTATTTGGACAGTGACACAATTTTTGTACTTTTGCCTCTGTACACCACCACAATGGATATGGGAAACGGAACAATCAAGATTTGATTGAAGTGACTTTCAGCTTTAATTCAAGAATATTTAGGAATGACAGCCATTTTTATGCACCCTCCATTTTCAGAGGCTGAGTAATTGGACAATTGCCTGTCAGGCAATTTCATGGCCAGATGTGCCCTGTTCCCTCATTATTTCATGACAGATTAAGCAGATAAAAGGTCTTGTTGATTCCGAGTGTTGAATTGGCATTTGGTATCTTCATGAGAACTCTCAATATGCAGTCCAGATACGTGTAGATGCAAGTGAAGGAGGCCATCATTAGGCTGAAAAAAAAACAAAGCAAACCTATCAGACAGATAGCAGTGGTCAAATCAACAATTTGGTACATTCTTAAAAAGCACTGCACTGGCGGGCTCAGCAACACCAAAAGGCCTGGAAGACCACGGAACACTTAAAGATGGTTAGATTGAACCAAATAATTCTTTCCCTGGTGAAGAAAAACCCCTTCACAACATCTAGCCAACTCAAGAACATTCTTGAGGAGGTTGGTGTGTCATTGTCAAAGTCTGCAATCAAGAAACGCCTTCATGAATACAGAGGGTTTACCACAAGGTGCAAAGAACAGAAGGCCGGATTAAACTTTGCCAGACAACATCTTAAAAAGCCTGCCAAGTTCTGGAACAAGGTTCTTTGGACAAATGAAACCAAGATGCACTTGTACCAGAATGATGGGAAGATAAGAGTATGGAGAAGTAAAGGAGGGGCTCATGATCTGAAGCTTCAGACATCATCTGTCAGACCGGGTGTTATGGTTTGGGCATGTTTGGCTGCCAGTGGAACTGGGTCACTGGTGTTTATTAATGATGTGACTGCTGATAAAAGTAGCAGGATGAATTCTGTGTATTGGGCTATACTGTCTGCTCAGATTCAGCCAAATGCTGCAAAATTGATAGGACAGCTTTTCATAGTACCGATGGATAATGACCAAAAACATACTGTGAAAGCAAGGCAGTCATTGACTGCAAAGGATTTCCATCCAAGTATTAAAAATGTTAGTTTGTCCAATTACTTTTGAGCCTCTGAAAATGGACGGACTATGGACAAAAATGGCTGTAATTCCTAAATGGTTAATGCAATATTTTTGTTAAATCCCTTGAATTAAAGCTGATAGTCTACACTTGTTTCAAATCCATTGTGGTATACAGCGGCAAAATTCAAAAGATTGTGTCACTGTCCAAATTCTTATGGACCTGACCTACATGTTTAGGCTTTCCGCCTCTGGTTCTGACTGGCGGGCGAGTCAGCGCTGTGGTTCGTGCTCCCCGCCCGAGGGCTCGGCCTTGGGTTGCGTAATGTGATGGCAGGCAGGCAAGCCGTAACCCCGCTGTCACCCTGCTGTCGGCCCTCGGCAGCTGGTGCCAGCCCGTTACACATTGACCGGATGCACATTGAGAAACATGGAGCAGAAAACACCAGTTCCTGCTGTCGCTTTTCACGGCGGCCTCCCGTGCAATGGATTACAAGTGCGGTCCGTCAGATGCCAGGGAACATGATCAGCAATAGCATAGCAGCGAGGCTAGCAGGATTCAGCCTGAAAGCACATTCCCCCGGTTCCAGGCATGTTGGTTTTTTGGTTTATCGGTAGCTTGCGATTCTGTCAAAACGTGACTGTGGAGCTGATGGGAAGTAGCTGTTAAGTTTACTATTAACTAAATGATTTAGGCCTCTACTGTCTCGCATCTGTGGAATGCCTAACTTTGTGTTGGACAAGAGCGGAATGATAACCGTGTTCCCACCTTGGTGCAACACCACACCGCACAGCTCCTGAACTACAGTGTACACAAGAGCACTAGACCAGAGCTGCAGAAATGCCACTAGTGCTGCTGTAGTACACTCAAATTGATTGAAGATTGTGATTGATTGGCCACAGTTCCCAGGTTGCTCTGAATTTGTCTCTAAGTGAAGGAATGAAAACCCCTGTACTTTTTGATTCCTTAATTTGTGACTGTCCATCAATTTGCGACAGGATAATATGGATTTCTAAACTTCCCTTCTGCCTGTGGGGCACATTTCTGATGAGCCTTAAGCCCACTCTTGGGTATCAGGGAGCACTTGACAAATTCTGGGAGACTCCCGGACCTTCCGGAGAGGTGATATGTCTGCACACTGCAGATGTACCCCCAGTCACTCACTGCGCATGTCGCTCCAGGAGAACTAGGTCAACGTATTAGCATTTTGTGCGTCTGCAGGTGCCGCTATTATTATCACACCCAGTCTCAGGGTCC
Organism: Conger conger; assembly: GCF_963514075.1. Taxonomy (NCBI): domain Eukaryota; kingdom Metazoa; phylum Chordata; class Actinopteri; order Anguilliformes; family Congridae; genus Conger; species Conger conger. The sequence continues at coordinate 58,647,332 of NC_083762.1, forward strand.
TTGCAGCCTGAGCCACCCAGAGGTCCAAAGTGAGGTCTTGATTCTCCATGGATGTCTCCAGCTCGAGTCTCCATGGATGTCTTCAGCTTGATTCTCCATAGATCCAGATCATGCCTGTGTGGGTGAAGGTTATGGCTAGCAGCCCCTCCAAGGGTTCAACAGGCTGTGTGTTGCCCGGCTATGGGAAGATGTGGCCATAATGTGTGGCCATTTTCATCGCCACACATGTGCTAGTGTTGGCATTTCAGGCTGCTAAGGTCCAGACTGTAACCTGCACCTTAAGGCCCGGACACACCAAACCGACGGTCGGCCGTCGGACATCGGTGGCGCCCTGTCGGCCGAGTCTTTCCGGTGTGTCCCGCACGCCGACACTCCATCGGCGTGTTTTCGAGGGCTCCCACGCCGATTCAACATGTTGAATCGGCGTCGGAGCCCCCGGAGCTGTCGATGAGAGAGAGCTCTCTGATTGGCTGTCCAGCTAGCGAATCAGTGCACGAGAACAGAAACGGAAGCGACGAAAGCAAGCCATTCCAAAGTTACTATCACTACCAGACATAATTTTCGATTAGTATTACTAAATAGCGAGAGAACAAGGAAATTGCAGCAAACTGTTTGTTGTGAGCGAGACAATGGCTGCTTCTAGGTCCAACGTAATGCAAACGCATTCCCCGGTCTTCCGGTTTCCATTTTTTGAAAGACAAATACAGACTACCGCCACCTGCTGGTGTGGAGAGTTATTACCTCTCACACAGGCGCAGAACGTACGTGCAACTCGGCCGTCGGCGGACCGTCGTTGCGGTGTGTTCGGCACAGCCAACATTAACGACGCGTATCGACGCGAGGCGATCTTTGTCGGTGCTCCGCGGCCGACCGTCGGTTTGGTGTGTCCGGGCCTTTACACCCCAGCAAGACCAGTCTGGTCTGCCGGCTCTGGTCACCTTGTGGTCCGCTCATTTCGAGAACCAGGAGTTCATGCTGCTCGATGTTCACGCCTGTGATCAGTTCTGGTTCATCAATGGTGGACTAACCTGCCAACTACTGTCAGAATGGCAGAATCCTGCCCTATATTTCAACTAAGACTGAAAACGCACCTTTTCAGACTGTACCTTAGTCCAACCTCCTGATTTACCCTACCCCTCCCCATATCCCATACCCTAAATAAATAAATAAAAACGTTCTTTTTTTTAATGCACTTACTATGACTATTAGTAAGGATGCACATATGCAGATTAAGTCCTGGATATACTGTAGATGCATTTGGAAAAATCATCATGGAGGAATTAATTCTAAAGTGAGTGTGTCCTGTTTCCTGGCTTGTTGCAGTGCTGCATGGTCACTGATGCCTTTTTGGGCCTGACCTACGGTATGTCCATGGTGGATGGTGTGATTACAGTTCAGGTGAAGATCTTTGCTATGTTTATGGTGGATGGTGCGATTACGGTTCAGGTGAATATCTATGGATGTCCATGGTGGATGGTGCGATTACGGTTCAGGTGAATATCTATGGATGTCCATGGTGGATGGTGCGATTACGGTTCAGGTCAATATCTATGGTATATCTAAGGTGGATGCCCTGCCTCAGGGCATTCACCTTCAGATTAAGCCCTTTCATTATCAGAATTTTAAAGAACATTAGGAGCTTCAAAGAGTGATATTTTGCAATGTTTGTTTAGCATCTAACCAATGGCGATTCCAAGTAGTGATACGAGAAAATGAATCCAAACTCTATCCTATCGTTGTTTGTTCTGTGCTGTAGTATCTAGTTGTTAATATTTAAAATAGCCACATAAGCTTGGGCAGCAGCCAACATGTCCCCGTCCCCTGCCAGGCTGTAGTGTTCCTGGGACACAATGCTTTGGTTCTGACCTGCAAATACCTATGGAAACCGTGACTGCTGACATGTCCCTCTTCTGCACCTGCATCCACTTGTCATTTGATTCGCTCAGACAATTATGCCCCTGGGAAATAGCTAGTATTTGATTGTTTATAGATATCGGCACCTTTTTTTGTGACTAGATATGGATGTACGTATTGTCCCCATTGTTGCCCTTTTGGGAATGCGCTAATGTCGGTGTGGCCTCACTGTTTCCTGCAGATGAAGCTGTTGAATTTGTACATCAAGAGGGCCCAGACGACCAACAGCAACAGCAGCAGCTCCTCGGACGTGTCCACGCACAGCTAGCGGGGGTCGAACACGCGGCACCCTGCAGCCGGCCGCGTAAAACAGCTGTGCCTCTTAAAGACCTCTCCGTTCCACGTGCTCCCCCGCAGACCCGCTCAAGGGGAACATTTTGCTTGTTGCAATCAGTGTTTTCCGTTTATCCCATTTTCATTCTCATGTGAACTTAGCCTTTTATTCCACACTGTATCCCGCCCCCCACCCCTCCCCTGTTGTTTTATAGAATGATGAATGTATGGAGGCCTGAGGCAGTGGTGAATGCTTTCTACAGGTTTTTTTTTTGGTCGTTATTGTTGCTCCTCTTTTTCAGTCTTCGGGAAACAGAGGAGTGTCACTCCATAATTCAGCCTCCTGCATCTGGTATATTTTTTTTGAACTGCGGTCAGTTTATTTAGCCAAGAGTGAAAAGTAGTTGTGTGAAAATGAGTAAGCAGGTGGAGGGCAAGGCGTACTCCGGGTGCTTTGAAGCGAAATCTTCAGCAGCTGCCCTTAAAATGAAAAAGGCTAAAGAAAACAGTGCTTAAAAAAGTAAAGTTCGCAGCATTCCGCAAAATTGTTGTTCTTGGGAAAACACTAAACTCAAAAGAGCCTGCATTTCAGATACCTTTGTAAAGTGGTAGACTTGTTTTAGGTTTAATCGTTCATTTGAATTTCGGTTTGTGATTGACGATCATTTGGCTGGCCCAGTGATTACATGAAAGAATTGTAACAGGGGTAAAATTTAACATTGAGGTTTGGGTACAATAATAACCAAAAATTGTAGTATTAAAATTAGGATATTTTATTTCCATTTTATGGGACTCTTTATTTAACCAGTGTCTAAGGACCATGCTGTCACCCCCTGTATTTAGTCAAATTTGCATAGCAGTTTCTTCTGTTTTATATTTTACTTTTGTCAATCACTATGAAGGCCAGATGAAGCCAGAGAAATGTTGTCTTTTATTATTTTAGTAACAAATCTAGTGAAACAAATCAGAATGTTTTGTAGGGACCTCATTAAATGAAAAGTATTAGCAGACTGACTTGCTGGCATATTGCTTAGCTTAAGGAAAGGATGACAAAGCTACTTGTATGTGGTGATGTCCTTATCAGTGTTCTCTTTATTTTGTGTAAGTTATTGATCACTTTAGTAAACTTAGAATGTCAAGTTAGACCACAATGTGAAGACAAACAAGTGAGGAAAAAGATCAATCAGAGGTCATCCTTTTTTCCTGGAAAAACCTTGACAATCGGAAATGTAAAATGTTTATAACTGGTAAATACCTTGAGACAAAATGTTTAAATATAAAGTGCCAGTGAATGAGATTGTTCACGTAGACCTACTATGGCAAAGAAATGCTTATGAGTAAGCCTGCCTATTGCAAGAACACTGATTTTTGGAGAGAAGAGAAATCTCCATTTATTGGATGTGCTGATAAGTCAAAGCACTGTAAATTCCAAATCTGCAATATTTAATCTAATCAATTTAATCTTTTTAGCTTCACAATCGACTGGGTTTGTCTAATAATATGGCATTTCAAGTGTAATTCCATACCAGATTCCTGATTACTATGAATGTTACTGGTACATATTTGACACTTAAGACACTACCAGGCCTTACTTTCTTTTTCAAAGTACTCTTTCGCTATATGGACTGTTAAATACAGCCTTTTCTCCTCTAATGTGAAGACGCATTTAGTGCATTTAGTTTAATGCATTTAAAATGCCGGAATAAAATCAAAGGAAGGAACCTCTGTTTATAATTCCAAATTTGTTGTCACCTACCCCACTGTATAGTCATAACTCTTGCAGTTGAAGAAAGAAAATTATTAATGAGAACCACAAATTTGTACATTATTTTCGCCGCTTCGCAGACTTATTAGAAAGCAAAAAAGGGGTCACTACGACCTCATGTTTTGCACGTTAGCAGTTAGCCTGCATGTTTCAGCTACACTTCTTTTCGCTGCTACTTGATTCTGATTTAACAGCAAGCACCCTGGCCACTTTTTGCAGCCCACTTAACCTGTACATACAGTATTAATTTCAGCCTGTGGAGCAAATGAGTCTAAATGTAACTGAGCTCAATGGGTTGACCAAAATCTCCAAATATCCATGGTTCCACGGGCTGCGGCCTGCTGCCTTTACAGAACAGACGTATGAAGTACCTTAGTTCTTCTGTAGTGCAGCGCATTGAGGCATGTGGCTTTTCAAGAAAGTACACTGTGCGCGTGCCTTGGCTCTGTTTGGCAGTACTTTTTAAATGGCTTACTAAACCGCTTAAGACCATGTACAAGTAATTTGCAATTTTGTCATATGGAACCCTCGAACCGTTGCAAATAATTATCTGTCTAATTGCTGTAAGGGGAAAGCCAGTGTTTTGTAGAAGATGACAAAAGTGGTTTACTGTTCATATTACTGCGCTGACGCATCGCCCATTAGAAATCGTATCCTAGCAAATCGTTATCTGCGCATGTTCTGTTTATCTTTTTCTTTTTGCTTTTGTCATGTAATATCCATATCTGTATTTATATTTTTTGTTTTATTTTGTGTGTATTATGACAACTGTACAGACTACCCTTTTTTGTTAACACCCTCATGTGATAGAATTTGCGAAAATATAAACTTCAGTTTGCTCTAGAAATAAACCGACTTTAAAGCTCGCCTTTTGTCTCATTTGTGTTACTTTATCTCCCTTTGAATTGATACATTAATTAGAGCGGATTGGTTCAATTAATTATACAGTATGAATCTGAATTGCTTTTACCACAAGTGTGCTGATACCAGCGGTGTAAAATATTAACTGAGCGACACTCATGTTACGGATATCTCGGCTTTCCCGTGCTTTGAACAATGTGTTAGCAAAACAAACCGTCGTTTATGGATGTAGCCTACTGTACCTTCGTTGCAAGGATGATAATTAGCAGACGGCTTTTTGTTTCGTGTAGGCTCCTTGTTGTTTAGCTCTTTTTTAACATGTATTTAACCAGGGTAAGTCCTTGCGATTTGAGCTGCTCAGGTGCCCCTCTGGTGTGACATTCGGGGGGGAAAAATTACTCTTACAGAAGTGACGTGATCGTGATATGACCGGACAAAGGCCGCAAGTTACTTGGAGCAAACGCCACGTGTGTTTTACTAGTAATACCTATCCTATCAAAAGAAAAGGAAATAAATCCAAGACTGAGGTCAGGAGTGTGTATTAGAAGGAATGTAGGAGGGAGGGGGACTATTAAAAAGCTACGTTAATATTAAAGCAACGGGTAACGCGCTACTGGTAATAGGCTACTGGGCATCGGTCCAATTTCGAAAGGTCACCTCAGGTACGCTAATGGTATGACGTCAGTGTGGTAATAAAAGCAAGGAGTCGCGAGAATCCGCAAAGCTCCAGTTACCTGTTGGAAGTGAGACATCTCCGGCTCCGTTTTCTCTGCTTGGATACTGTACAGACGGCGAACTGGAAAACATGCTGTTTTGGCACTCGCAACCTGAAAATTACCACCAACACTCACCACCCAGTCTCCGGTAGGTTGATATTATAACGGATCATTATATATTACATTGTCATTGGTTTTGTTTGTAAGGATTGATAGCGCCACTGTACAACGTTGTCTATGGTTTTGTATTAACTTCTCTAAAAAAGGACCATACCAGCCGTACCAGCTTGAAATGTGCTTCCTATCAATTAAACTGGCGAATAAGATTTCATGAATGTCACTAGTGATTGTGCTCATTGCTTAAATTAAAAATCTTTATTTACAACATGCTTGAGTGCTTGTTAGCTAACCTACTTAAGAAACTTAAATGGATCCCCTAATTTGGAATGGTAATGCATCCTGAACCGATCATTTAAAAAGGATAATTTCAAAATCAGTCGGTCAGACCGAAATTAAAATTCATATTTAATAATCGTTTGCAAATCATATTGTATGAGACTATTGTTTTTCACGGTAATTGAATTAATAGAGAAATTGCGTTTCTCCAGTTAATTGATCATTTGTTTTGTATTTGATTTAGGCTAGATTTAATTTAAATATTAGACCTAATTTTAGGACTATAGTGGATGTTGAATCAGATAAGTTTCCTTCAACATTCAGATGTCTAAGTTTGCAGCATTGCAGCAGCTAGACCAGATATGAAGACGTGCAATAACTCGCCAAATTCAAAGAACTGAAATTGGAATTTTAGTCGAACGAATTTGTCACCTTCGAGTTAATTGGCACGTTTGTAGAAAAGTTGTTAAAGTTCATTAACTACATCTCCACTGTATTCAAAGTGAAAAAGCATACTTTCCATCTGAGTGTTGTCTACTGCTAATTTCCCTTTAGCGACGCGCTGGCACCTTTCTTCAAGCATGAAGACACACAACCCTCAGCAGGGAATGACGCCAAAATACCACCTTTTCAGTATATTTTATGTGCAGCCACGTCCCCTGCGGTAAAAACGCACGAAGAGACCCTGACTTATCTAAACCAAGGTACAGTTAACTTCTTCCATTTTTGCTGAAAGACAGTTTTTTTTAATTGTACAGTGTGCTTTTGACCCCACTAGTTACATATAGAAGGACAGAACATTTCATACATTTGCATTTCTACAATAAATGTTGTGTATTTTATCACACCCAGCAAAGTGAATCTAAATCAGCTAGAGCCTACAATAGGCAACTTTTACACAAATTAAATGTGTGGGGTGATCCGTAAGCATTTAAAGCATGGCTGAGAGATATTCAAGAATTTATTTATACTTGTTTCAAATGTTTGTCAATATTTTAATTTCATCTTCTCCTACTAAGCCTACCTTTTCTCTCATAAAATCATACATGCCTTATGTCCCGAACTGTACTGTTTACACCGGTATTCTGAAGAATAGAATTTAAGAGATGTTGGATTAAGCCACTCCCCCGTTATACTTGCTCACGTAGAATCTCCCAATGTACAAACTAATGCACTAGAACAGACATGCTGTGTGCACTTTAAACCCCTCAGAATAAATGCCCTTCAGTTACAATATTTCTTTTTTTATATTTTTCTCTAAACCTCCATTCTGTCCACATTTCTACTGGCCCTCCTAGTAGAAAGCTGCCTATTCCTTGTACATGTACAATTTATTCTTTTTTCACACCTTTTATTCAAAGGTGTTTACAAGGAAACTGCACTCTAAAGCAAAGCAACAGAAACAGGAATAGCTCATGCCAAATGCTATATTTCAGTGGCAGCATGTTTTACTTGGAGATTTTCCCTTCCAGTTTTGTCATATTCAGTGTGTGTGTGTGTGTGTGTGTGTGTGTGTGTGTGTGTGTGTGTGTGTGTGTGTGTGTGTGTGTGTGCATGTGCATGTGAGAGAGATAATTGCAGACACTAGGAATACTGTGTACAACTACACTTTTCACAGTGTGTTCCAAATGAGCCAATGCAGGTATAACCCATAAAACTGCTCTTTTCCATCACGTAAAGGGCCAGGTTCATGGACACAGATTAAGGTTAGTCCTGGACTGTATGGAGAATCTTCATTGAAAATGTATTCTCTAGGACTAGGTCTTAATCTGTGTCAGTGAAAGTGGCCCATAGTCTTAAATCCTGCTGTGAACTTGTCGTGTCCTATGATATTTTGACTTGTCTTCTGGGACATTTTTTTAAAATACACGAAACATATTTTACCCACAGAAATGGCTTCAATTAATGTAAAATGTAATTCTTTTTGTGGGAATTTGGTTAGTGCTTTTGGTATAATTTATTTTCAAAGTACAACAAAACACAATATCAGTTGGAAATATCATTTGTATCGATGTCAAAATGTTGATTTAATATTCCAATAATAAATGCAGTTTTTCGAACTCCCAGTTTACTAGCATTTCAATATTAATGTCATGAAGTGCAAGAACTCTTGCCATTGGAAGAGGTGTACTTTTGCCTGAATTCATTAAGAATATACTTCAGTTTCACCTTCCAACTGACCTACTTTTTCTGATTGAATGAATTTTCGTTTTTCAATTTTAATCAGGTTTGTTTTAATTTCTTAAAATGTAGGTCAGTCCTACGAAATCCGTATGCTTAACAGAAAACTAGTGGAGTATACAGATATAAGCAGCAAATGTGTGAAGGTAGGTTTAAGGTACCGTGTATGTATTTTTTAACTCTTTAATGTGACTTCCTTTTACCTCTGTCTGCTTACTGTATGTGTGTTTTTTCCTGGTTTGTCAACACACAGGTGAACCTCAACACTGCTTTCAGCTTCAGGTCATGGGTACCACTGTGGGAAACTTTGGTACTATCAACCAATGTCTAATGTCATTTAGCACATGCATAGCATCATACACATTCCACATTACTGCATACCAAAACAACACATATTCTCAAGTTACTTTTCTTTCTCTGAAATTGTGAAATAATTGTGGAAGTCGATTTTATGATTTTGATCTCCTACGCTACCGTATGTTGAGAACTACTTTAAAATGGCCTCTTCATAAAACATAAAACATCTTGAGTTTAGCTACTACAAATATGACCAAGAATGCAGGGTTGTTCTCTTATTCGGTCCGTTTGGTTTTCCATAGGAAAGTATTCTTATAGAAAGAACATTTCTGCAATGACCTTTTCAGATGAACAACACTAGATGCCTTGAAGTCCCTAACATACTATCTTTATTAAAAAATACAAGTGTTGAATTTTAAGATGATAATGTTTTATGAATGAATCCATGTTTGTGAACTAAAAGGAGCCCATGTACACAGTGCCAATACATGCACATTTAACATGATAGGTAAATGTTGCATTATGCAGTTTAAGAACTGCAGGCTTCTAATTTTCAGATTAATAAGTTATTGATTATTAAGATCTGGGTGTCCAGAAGGGATGTTTCTTTGCCATGGGTGGAATTGCTAACTGCTTGCTAATCACCAGGTTATAAATCATCATTTCTTTTTTGTCGAGTCGTTTTGCATCATAAACTGAACTCCCAACCCATTTAATGTAGAATTCTATGGTTGATTAGTGCACAGTTAGCTGGTTAATTGAAGTGAAGCTTATTTCAGAGCTATTGCAGCAGCTGGTGAATTCTCTGTCGCTAGGCTGTGAAGACATTAGCCTCTCCTGTGATGTGCAGTCAGTCGATCTAATGACACTAGAATGCAGTAGTTGCCATCTTTGCAAACAAATTAGGATATTTCATGGTCTTGAAGGCAGGGACAGTCATGCGTGAACATGAATGCTCTAGCCTGGGAAACATTTCTTTTTACAGGTTACTAATATTGTAATTGTTTTAAATTGCAGTAAGTTTTGTTTCATAGGAAATTAATCTGTAATTTTCAGAAACTGAACAGCATAGTATCGTGATATTGATAGCTATCGTTAAAGGACACCATTAATGTGTAAAATTAAGGGTTGATAAAAAGGCTTTCATCTGCTTAAAGTGTTAATTTGGTTGATAAAAGTGGGAAATGTGAAGATTTAGCCCCAGCATCTTCTTCATATGTCTGATTCATATGAAGTCTTCATATGTAAACACTTGAAAAAATGACCACTGATTCCTTTTGATTAAATGTACAGTGCAGTCTGTAAGTATTTGGACAGTGACACATTTTTTGTTGTTTTCACTCTGTACTCCAGCAAAGAAATAGTATGGAATAAAACTATCATTATGTGGTTAAAGTGCAGACTTTTAGCTTAAATTTGAGGGTTTGCATCCATATTGAGTGAACAGTGTAGGAATTCTAGCCATTGCTATACATAGTTCCCCCAATTTTAGGGGACCAAAAGTAATTGGACAATTGGCTGCAAATGTTTCCTGGATAGGTGTGTTGTGTTTCATAATTAGTTCATGCATAAAAGAGCTAGCAAAAGATCGATTGTTGACTCAATGCCAATAAAGTAACAAGGCTGGGAAAAAAAAAAGAATCAGAGTAAATCAATCCGAGACATAGCCAAAAATTTTAGTATTTCAATCAACTATTTGGTACATTGTTAAGAAGGAAGAACGCATCGGTGAGCTCAGCAAAATAGCAAACGACCACGGAAGACCAGTGTCGTGGATGAGAGAAGAATCCTTTGAATGGTGAAGAAAAATCCCCTTGTAATTGTTCAACAGATCAACACTCCAGGGTGTATGCATAGATGCATAGACAACCATCAAGAGAAGACTATGCCAGCATAACCTCAGAGGGTTCACCACAAGATGCAAACCCCTGAAGGCAAGCCTTAAGATTAGAATGGCCAGTTCTATGGCCAGTTACAGTTCGCAAAAACATTCATTAAAATCATGTTCTGGAACAAAGTGTTGTGGACAGATGAGACAAAGATGAAGCTGTACTAGAGTAAAGTGTGGAGGCCAAGAGGAATTGCCCAAGAACCAAATCATGCTAGTTGGGGTGTTATAGTTTGGGCATGTATGGCTGACACAGTTGCTGGTTCAGTTGTGTTCATTGATAGCAGCAGCTGCAGGATGAATGAAGTATACATGAACATCTTGTCTGCTCAGATCAAAACAAATGCATAAAAACTGATTGGACAACAGTTCATCATGCAGCAAGACAATTATCCAAAGCAACCAATGAGTTTTTTGGGCCAAAATGTAGGATGTTCTTGACTGACAAGCAGGAGCTGAAGAGGGTTGCAGGACAGGCCTGGTAGACCATCACCACGTAAGATGCCCAGCATCTGATATCTATGGGTTGTAGACTGAAGCAAAAAATGATTTGCTACAAAATATTGAATATGATGACTTTATTTCGGTTTGTGTGAATTTGTCCAATTACTATTGGTCCCCTAAAATAGATATAAAAGAGGCTGTATTTCCAACATGGTTTATCCAAATAAAGCATTAATTCTGCACTTTAACTTTAGTTTTATTGTTTTATTTCACTGTTTGGAGTATAGAACAAAAACAACAAATAATGTGTCACGGTCCAAATATTTACGGACTGCATTGTAGGTGTATGAATATTCTAAGAGGGTTCCTTTATGCTCAATGTGTAATGCATGTAATGCAGTGATGCAACGGCTCACTTTGGGCCTTCAGAACCCAGGCCCAGAAATGTGGTTAGTTCACTTTCTCTGTATGTGCTTATTCTCTCCAACCAAAATGTTCTGTCCAACTCTACATTTCCTTTCCTTTAAAATAAGTAACTTAACACTCTTAAAACCAGGAGATTAGAGCCTTAATGTAGCCATGATAAGATCCATGCAGTTGTTGGGCCCTTGAGCAAGGCCCTTAAGCCCACATTGCTCCAGGAGGGATTGTCCCCTGCTTAGTCTAATCAGCTAAATCGCTTTGGATAAAAGCTTCAGCTAAATAACAAATTTTATTATTATAGATTAAATGGATAGAGATTAGCAGATGCTAGATATTTCATACAGTGGCTGCGGCTGATATAGTGTAAGCACTGCTGAAACCCAACCGAGAGCCCAACAGCCCCTAAAGTATGGCATCCATTTCCCCCTTCACCAGTGTCACTTAGGAATCCGTGGCCATTATTCCGAGTGCGAACCCTATGAGTCTTCAGATACTACAATGGGAGTCAACTGACGCACACTTTGAGCTGTCAGCCCGCTGTTGGGCGGCGGTTGTGTGCGGTCATGTGGCGGGGAGGCTGAGGGCTTCTGGGAAAGCTGTCCACGGCACGGAGTGGCGTTGGCGTGTGCGGCCGGACAGCTGTGGAGTGCGTCCGGTGGGTGCGGTGCCCGCCGGTGATGCGTTGCCCTGCTTGTTTCCAGAGCATTGTGCGAGTGCTGTTTCACGACCGGCGGCTGCAGTACACCGAGCACGAGCAGCTGGAGGGCTGGCGCTGGAGCCGGCCGGGCGACAGGCTCCTGGATATCGGTTAGCAACCCGCCGCCATCTTCTGTGTTGCATTATCAACGACACAAATCAGTTTTTAATGGACAATAAATAAATGAATTATCGATGGGCATTTGCGCAGATATCCCCCTCTCTGTGGGAATGTTGGAGTCGCGAGCACACCCACAACAACTCAACACCATTGAGTTCCTCTGGGATCCCATGAAGAACAGCTCGGTGTTCATACAGGTACGCTCACCCAAACGCCTTTCTGGAATGTTCCGATCGGGGCCCTTATGCCTATTAGGAATTTGCCGCTTTCTTTCACAGCAGGGTTTGCAGAGCCCTGATACAGTACTGCAGAGCTGCTGTGTCTGCAACGTTTGCTCTCAACCAACCCGAACCACCCGATTCGGCTCCATTGTGTTGACCAAACCGGTGGCTCTGTGGTTCTGGCAGCACGATGAAGAGGCTTCAGGCCCCGAATAGCAGCAGCGAGAGGGAGGGAGGGTTGGAGACTCACCAGCCCCCTCCTGTGCTGCAGGTCCACTGCATCAGCACAGAGTTCACCCCCCGAAAGCACGGAGGGGAGAAAGGGGTCCCCTTCCGCATTCAGATCGACACCTTCACTCAGAACGACGATGGAGAATACCTGGATCACCTGCACTCTTCCAGCTGCCAGGTCAAAGTCTTCAAGGTAAAGGTGTCTGAGTTCATAACCGCCGATGATGGCATGCTAAGAATATCTTATTTACAATTAATTCATTTTAGTTAATGGTTTTTTTCTGCCCACCTTCTGTTCTGTTTCTGAAGCAGAGGATTTCTGTTGGTAACTGACAGATTTGGCCTGTCTGGGTGTCCCCTGAATGTATGAATTGTGTTCTGTGTATATGTAACTGTATGAATATGTCAATTCTGCATCATGTGAATTTGTGAATGAACTATATGAATGTGTTCCCTGTGAATATGTGAATGTACTGTATGAATGTGTTCCCTGTGAATGTGTGAATGTACTGTATGAATCTGTGCCCTGTGACTGTGTGAATGTATAAATGTATGTTCTGTGAATGTGTGAATCACTAATGGTGTTTCTGTCCTCATGAAGCCCAAAGGTGCTGATAGGAAACTGAAAACTGACAGGGAGAAGATTGAGAAACGGACCCTTCAGGATCGGGAGAAATATCAGCCTTCATATGAAAGCACAGTGCTGACCGAGGTAAAACGGGATTCTCAGTAAGACAGCGTCTCTCACTGTAGGTCACTGGTCACAGTGAGGGAAGGGAGTCTACCTCATTGTGCCCTAATTCTCAAATTTGGATGAACTGTGATCCATGACCTTTTGAAGGGCAGGTACTCAAAGTAAGAAAAGAGCATGCAAACCTAAAAAAACTGTTTTATGACACCCAGTTTTTGCACAGAATATATCTTTCCAAATTGAATGAATGGAAATGACAGCAACAATAATACAAATATTCTTTTTTTATGAAATGAAAGAAAGTGGCAGATTGGGTATTTTGGGCAGGTGCTTGGTCGCTCGGAGCCACCCCCTCTGCACATGCCTGCTGTGACCCCTCTGTGTCCCTGTCACTGTTTATTCTGGGTTAGTTGGTAAGATATTTTGGTCAGCGACCGTCCTCGCGGTGCAGCTGTAACCAGTTTGCTTTGTCTTTGTGCCATCTTGTTTTGGGGTGTTTCTGTTCTTCGAGAGTCAAGCTGACATAAGTTGGTTAAATAGTAACTAAGAGCAGTCACTCTACTGGCAACTAGTTACAGTAAAGGTTATGACCTTTAATTGCATACTGCTGCAGCTAGGTTAATAGGTAGGTGTGTGTGTGTGTGTGTATGAGAGAACAAGAGCATGAGTGTGTGTGGGTCTTTGCGTATGACAACAGAGGACATTCTCCAATTGGTGACTGATTTACCTCTCTCTTTCTCTCTCCCTCTCTTCTCTCCACAGTGTTCTCCCTGGCCTGACGTTCCCAGTGTCAGTAGCACCACCAGCACTCCGTCCCCTGCCAACCACACCTCCCCGCCCCCCTACACCATCACCGAAGGGTATGCCCCCCTTCACACACACGTCACTGCCCCCCACTTTACGCTCCCATGGAAACCATTGTATTGCTCCGCTGAGTGTTAAACCAATTTCATTCTCTGTCCTGTCCCATGTGATTGCAGAAACTGCTCTCCAAACCAGCAGGGAGAGCTGTTCCTGCCCAGCTGCTCTGATGTAAGTATGGGGTTAAAAGTGCTCTTTCAGACATTTGTTTGCAATGATTCTGTTTTTGAGGGACCATGAGAGATGGTGGTCACTAGTCCCACTGCCTTCGGCTCCAGTATAGGTCATTCAGACCCGTTTTCAATGTAAAGTCAATGGTACAATTGCGGTAAAAACATGAAGTTTTTCCCCATAAGAAAATGTTGTCACAATCTGTGTTTTTTCCTTTGTCTAATGCCTCCCCATGTTTTGATTTTAAGTTATTGTGTCATTGGGACAATAGAGCAATATGCTTAGTGGAGGAGCTGCACTTGGCTTCCCTAATGTGCAGACTCCAAGTGTACAATATTGCGGTGCCGGTAAACTTGACTTCCTGGGCTTCAAAACTTACGTGGTGCGTGGTTTCAAGCCTATGGAAAGTGAATGGGTAGCATCACAGTCACTTGGTCCATATTTTTTCTGCAGTCGATGGTTTTCACTATGGCCTGCTTTTTGCAGCACCTCCTCCCATCCTGCAGCCCCCAGGACACCCAGCTCTGGCTGCATCGCCACAGGTTCTCCCCTTTCTGCCGGCTGTTCTCCAGATTCTCAGGTAGCTGCAGGACCAAGCTGAATAAAGATGAGAAAATTTAGCTTTATTTGGGCATAAAACCCTATGTTTTACTAACTCACTGTTTTGGGTGTCTAAGGTGCTGACCTCCTGAAGATGTCCAAAGAAGACTTCATTCAAATATGTGGGCCGGCTGATGGGATTCGCCTCTACAATGCCACCAAAGGGAGGTCTGTCGTTTATTTCCTGCTTATGCCACTCTTCTCACAGAAGTGAGGCAGAATAACTGCTCACTGGAGTGTATTATAAGTGTGTCTCTGACAGGTGTGTTGGTCTCACTCAGGTGCATACAGCCACGGCTCACAGTCTACGTCAGTCAGCAGCAGCCCAAGCCAGCGGGAGGGGACGGTAGGTTACCAAACCTGCCGATTTATCAGCCGAAACCATACAACTGCAGCAATGCAAATTGTGGTTAAGTGAAAAAATTGATGTCACGGCATGGATTATATTGGTACCATAAACCTTAGCCACAACCAAAATGACAACCAAAGAAGTTCAACAGAACACGCTGTGGCTCTAGCATCTGTTGATTAGGTTGAGGTTGGGGCCGATATGGACATATGAATTCAGAAAGACTCAAGTTCAAAAGACCAGGCAGGTACCCCCTCTGCCCCACTATCGCCTGACTAACTCATTACTGCAGTGTACCACGCCATCTACCTGGAGGACCTCACTACCCAAGAGCTGACGGAGAAGATCGCCAACCTGTACAGAATCTCCCCCAAACAAATCAGCCAGGTCTACAGGCAGAGCCGCGCTGGAGTCCACGTGGTGGTCTCTGACGAGGTGAGATAGACCCTGAGGATCAAGGGATATCTCTCTCTCCCACCTCCCATTATTCATCTCAGCCTTTGCTCTTTCCAAACTCATCCCAGCAAGAGTCATTCTCAGTCAGACCTGGGTCAAATATGTATGTCATTGTTCTGTGCTCAATTGATCATGTCTGGTGCAGTTTGCACTTTTTTAGAGTATTTCATAGGTTCCAATACACCAGACATGGTCAGTGAAGCGTAGTATTGGAATCCAAAAAAATTACGTATTTGACCCACGTCTGTTCTCAATACATTATTAATTTAACCTTTTCATTTGTAAGATCACAATTATATTCTTAACTGAATATCTTAATACTGAGGTAACAATCACTCCTGGTAATTGAAAGCAATAGAATTCTAGAACATTGCCTTAAACTTTGTAAAAAACATGTGAAAATCTACTCTTCAAAGGGTTAAAACATGCAGTCCTAAGATGTGATTCTGGTCTAAGTGCTTACGGAAGCAAACCGTGCACTCAGTAAGTTTCCATGCATTGAGGAAATGTTTAAGGTCCCAGACCTCTTGCTTTAGGATCTCTAGTGAGAGCTGGGGGTCAGAAGACTCGTGTTTAACCTATGCTGCTGTTCGGTGAAACGTGTCCCGGCATTCTAGTGGCCACACTTAATGATCAGTGGTGTGGAAAATGGCTCATTAATTATTCCACTTCTACAAGCGTGAACGTGGGAACACATTTCCTGAACAAGAGTCTTTTGTCAAAGCAGTTTTTTTGCTGATTTCATTAAGGGACCAGGTTATTTATTCACATTTTGCACTTCAATACACTCAACTAAAGAAAATGGTGTAGAGCACTTATGGAAGAATGTCCCATCCTTGCTTGTCATCCTGACATATGGGGTAAAATTATGAATGTGATTTTGGCCCTGAAAGATCCTAGTGTCTCTGGCACAAGAACTGGTAAATTATTTACTGAATTTTGTTAGGACATCCGATTGGGGTTGCAGTGTGGCTCTTAAGGTCACACACTCAAACACACACACACACACACACACACACACACACACACACACACACATGCACACACATGCACACATGTTTCCCTAGCTTCAAATGTCATCACAGGACAGGACCTCTACTGTAACTGGTTCCCAGTGGACTGATGGCCCTTTGTTACAGTTTAACCAACAAATCTTAACTTGGCCCTCTAGGAACAGGAACACTGCATTATAGATAGGTGATGAAGGGATAATTCATAGTTTTAATGTACTGTTAACCTTTTAGCCTCCCAGCATATTGTAGGCCATGTCAAGTCAGCTCAGCAGGTCTCTTTCAGACCTGGTCAACCTTGTTTAACCCCTGAGGTATTACCCCTTTTATCACAAGCATATTTTCTCACTGAAAATATCTTCTGTTTTTGAGTGGATACAGACTATTGTGGTGGTACCTGGTACACTTAGAAACACAATGGAGCCACAGCCAAAACACTGGACAAATCCCCAAAAATGAACAGTTTTTTGGAACAGCCACTGACCAGCTTTGACCTGCCACTGGCTAGCTATGACCAGCTCGAAGTGTCAAACACAGGTTAAACCACCTTAAACCAGCTGGAATTCTTAGCAGGAGTGTAAAGTATTTACATATGGTGGGTCTACTTGAGTTTAACTTTGATCATTCTGTTTTCAGATGGTCCAGAATTTCACTGAGGAGATGTGCTTTGTTATAAGCCCACTGAAAGGTACATGTCTTTTTAAATGCAAAAATCCCTTACTGTACTAATGTAGATTTACAGAATGTGTATTATATGTTCTGTGTATGGATATAAACTCTTAGATAAACTCACTGTGATAACTGTGATATGTGTCAGTAATTCACCTCTTCAGAATTTTACCTTTTTAAGTCCTGACTGCTTAAATCGCTTTGAATTTGATTATTTTGAATTTTGATGATTAAAATATGTATTTCTCTTTTCATCTGCAGATAAGAACAGTGATGGATTTAGTTTTGTCCTAATATGAACAGGAAGAGCAGCTAAACAGAGAAGATGGGAGATATTTTCTCTCCATGAAATCTGGAACTCGGTTTACGAAAAAATAATTCGCTTTTTGTATTTTTATATTAAGTTATTGATTGACTTTTGATGACATGTGTAATTGTTTGTACAAAAAAAAGTGCATTTAAAAATATTTTATTGTAAAAATGGAATATAATCACTGGAAAGTTGAGTCTAATATCCAAATCCTTGAAGTCCACTTAACTTGAACTCAACAGAGGTGTAAAATCCAGGTTCAGAAAGTAAAAGTCCTCCCCAGTATTTTGTTCCAATGACCTGGATTTGCTAATTAGCAAATTCTTCAGCCAGGAGGTAGAACCAATTAGTGACAACCAACAAAACTCATCACTGTGAAGTTGGATGGTCTGTTACTGTGATACTCCTGCATGTAAACTTATTTCAGGCTCATGACCGTCCTGTCATAAAAGCCTTTCAGGTTTTAAATGTCGCAAGTTAAATTCTGAGAATCATACCGTACACCAGGGATCATCAAATCACAAATCTCATGGCCCAATAACTACTGGTTTTCCACCCTCCCTTTATCTGGGGGTCAGTTGTGAAGAAATGCTGGCCAATTGGTAGTGATCATTCTTTTAGTTAATTACCTGGGAGAAAAGAAAACCAGGGTTGGATTTAGATTTAAGAGCTCGATTTGATGATCCTGACGATCTGTTGTCTGCATGTTGTTATATTAGTAAACATTATTAATTTGTTGGTGCACTTGGATTCATGGCATGTTCACACATGCCTGTACACAGGAAGCTGCATTATGTCTCTACAGATGGACATCATAATTCCAAAAACAGGGTTTCATTTCATATGTATTGCATGGAAAGCTTGGTTCTTTTAATATCCCCCCCAGAAATCTACCATTCTACCATTTGTCCAGTCTTATACTTTATGTAACATTACAATACGTGTCCATGTTATATATGTTTAATTGTTTGAAATTTCTTAATGCCCCTGTTTTTAAATCCAGTGAAATCACAAGAAATGTGTTGCCAGTTTTAAATTCAGATATGAAAGATGAAAGCTCAAAGCAAATGAACAAAAATCTGTAATGATTAAGGACGGGGTGTGTAGAAGTACTGAAGATGGATGTTAAGTGTATTTTGTCCTTTTGTGTTATGCATGCCTCTTGTGAAAAGACTGCTGATGTTGGTTTAGCATTCTTTAGTTGTCTCTGTACTACTGATTCTTGATTTTCTTAGGTTAAGGCTCTACAAAACAAACTTTTACTATTTAGTATTTTATGTCTGTGATATAACTACTGTAATACAGTACAGCCCTGTGTTTTCAGTGTTTATAGTTACTGCAAGTTATTTTTTGTTTAACAGCAAATATGTGTTACTTTCCCTCCCGAGGCATTGATTGTAAAATGGCTGAATCTCTCTGAGTTGCTCAAATCTGTTAAATGGATTTGAAAAGCCTTTCCTGTCGTAGCAAAATATATAATACTGTGTATATAATACCAAAATAAAGCATTTTCACTGTTCTCTTTGTAATCAAGTCTGGTTCTATGTACACTGTTAAAATCCAATAAAATGTTTCTTCACCAAGTGAAGCAATAGTTCCTTCTACTGGTACCCAGATGACACAACACCACATAATAAGAATAGTTGTGACCTTATCATTATATGGTCCTATCTGAGTGGTTTTGAGATATTGAGCTGCAAAGATACCAACGTGATTGGGCTCCAAGCAGATACAAACCTTTACATTTAGCATTTATTTCATACTTTTAAATAGTATTTTTGTGTAAACCTTCACACATATGTTTACTGCCCTGTAAATAATGTATTTATGACACTAACATTCTTTTGTGATCTTTTTGTTACAATTTCAGTGAATTGCCTTTAAAAGCGGTTCTCATTGGTATATTTAACCCACTATTATGTGTATTTTCTTCTAAAAACACATTTATTGAACCAGGAAGTAAAATTAAGATTTTACAGCAATCAGTAACACTAATTTGAAAACCAGGAGCAAAGAAGGGAGGAGTGCCTTGTGCTGGCCGGACCAGAAAATGGGGAGACATACAGCCTTGTCAGAGAACCCCCTCCCAAACACAGATGCTCTGTCAGCTCACACAGTTGCTTGGTAACAGTGGAAGTAGCCACCCTTTATTGCGGAGACGATGAAGTGTTCATCCTCTCCATGTAGCACTCCGTAACTGCACCAGGTGGTCATGGTCTCAGCTGTCCCAGTTCTCTCATCTGTACACTGGACCCCGCAGGTGCACACCTGCCACTTAGGCGCTGGTGTTAGATGTGCTAACAGTGAAAAGACATGTCATCGCCGTCTGATTTACACACTTAAGGGCATAATTCACTTTCTGTGGGTTTTAGATTTTACGATGTGCGGAAAGTGGACTGTAAGGATTCTTAGACTTTGTTTCTCTAGTGTGTGTGTGTTGGGGGGGGGGCTCTACATTCCACCGTCTCCCTGCTCGACTTGCTAACAGAAACATTCAGTTAGATCCGGGGGGGTGGAAGAACAAACATACTTCAATGGCAATGTTGAGGTGTTGTGATGAACAGAGATGCGGTATTCATCTACTCCTTCCATACACACTAGTATCAACCAGAGCAACAGTTCCTGCTGTTATGCTTTCTCTTACATTTGTGCGCAGCGATTTGGACTTGGATTAGTTATTTATTAGTTTTTTTCTCTTCTCAACATCTTGTGTATTTTCTAATTTGTCAATTTGATTGAACTTGGATTTAACAAAACGCGATCAAGTTCTACGTTTTTAAAAAACTTAATTTCAACAGACTATGAGCAACTGCGTTTTCTAATGCAACAAGTTCTCTGCCAAGTAAGGGAGCATTCCCATAGCATGTTCCTGTAATGTTAAACATTAATAAAAATGTTCTGACTGCAACATTTTTACAAAGCTGTTGGGTTGTTGTCGAAGGCAGGTTAAACCTTTTTTTCCCCCAAGAATTTTACATGGAAAGATAGTTCTAGAATTTTTAAAATGTCAGGATGTTGTGGCTCATGGGTTACAAAATAGTTTTCTATCCTCGAGTTCTGAATATAACAATGCAAGGCGGCTTTGCTTTAAGGACGTGAGATGCTAATGTTGGAAGTTGTCAATCAAAAAACGCTGGCGATTGACCCATCAATCCTTGCTTAGCCAGATTGTAATTGTAACAATCCCTGCTTCAATATAGTAAGCGAAATTGTAAAATTTACTGCAATGTGTAAACGGAATCATGTTGGGAATAACTGAATGCAAACTGTAGATGCTTCAGGAAAACTATAATGGACAAGTCAAGTCAGCTGCTATTGTGCTAACTTCCACTCAGTCCTCTAGTTAGCCCGCTTGGCGACCTTGGATCTGAATGAATCAAACGATAAGGGCTACTGTGGCCTAAACTAGCCGTCAGCAACCCCTGTTGCATCATCATTTCCTGGTTTTCAGCGTTCCGAGCTAATTCAGATCTATTCATTTTTCTTGACCCCATTTTATGGTTTAAACTGTGTTCTCCACACTTCTAGCTGGTCGACCAGCTGGGGCACTAGCTTAGTCTATCAGCTTTAACCAGCCATAGACCAGCTACAACCAGTTAGAAGTGTCGAAAACACATCTTAAATCAAGCGAGAATCACAGCTGGTTTAGCTGGAATTTTCAGGAGGGAGGGGTATCCAATCAAAAAATGTGTGGGTGGGTTTTTTTTGTTTTAGCCCAGCAAGAGGACATCTTATTCGACTAATTCATTATGGTTTTCAATCAAGACAAGTGGAATCAGGTGTTGGGCTAAAACAAAAAACCTGCGCCCAAAAAAGGGTCCCATTCAGCCAATAGGCTATTGGTTCAGCCCCGACCAAACGCAACAAAACGGTGGCGTATTGAACATCCTGTTGCAAACCGTGGACGGACTAACTGACGTTGTACAGTTTGCCCCTTTGATGTCTGAGAAGACATTATCTTGGCAAGTGGGCTTAAGCCATAGGCCTATGTTATTAATGATTCGGGCTACATCCACAAAACTGGAGCAAACATCTCAAAGCCTGTTGCAAAACGTTGCACCGTTAGGAGGAAACATATCGTTCAACACAGAAGCCGTAGCAAAACTTTATGTTGGTGCAGCTGAAGGAGCTTGGTGATTAGCAAAGTGTACGGTAATATTTGCTGTATTAGTTTTCATTCTGTAGAACCAGTTCGGTTAATTCATCATTTAAAACGGTAGGAAACAATTAAGTCATAGTCGGTAAAAGACACAAGAGGGCGCTATTGGCAAACTTACCAGAGTATCGCAGCTAAATCCTGCACAGTTTATTAATGTGAGTACACTTGCTAACTAATTAAATTCCGTTTGCTTGGGTGGGGGGAGGGGGATGTGGTGGGGTTGGTTGTGGACGCCCAGACTGCTGAATTGGCAGGTTCTGACAGGTGACCTGTGTGGCTTCGGTTCGGCCCTCCCAGGGAGCTGGGGTTCCGCCAGCCAGCTGCAGCTCACCTGGCCCCTGTGGGCTGTGGCTGGTGGAGCCTGGCAAAGCGCCCGGCTGTACTACCCGCTGGGGATCCACCTTTCACACCGTCTGCAGTGAGTGATGCCTGTCACCATTCTGCTGCAGTTAGGCTTTTGTGTGACACCATGGCCAATTTTCTATGTTGGTGTTTGTGTTTTGGTACTTGTAGTAGTCGCTGTAGTAGCAGCAATAATATTCATAACATCTACAGCAAACCCAGAAATAATAATTCATCTCATAATCTTGAATTGTTTGATACAAACTCACCATAGTCCCCACATGGGTGATGCATGGCAGCCATTTTATGCCAAAATGCACACCACACATCAAGTGGAGAGCGAGGGAATTACTGAGCCAGTTCAACTGGGGCATGGTTAGGTGAGAGAGGGCCAGGCCTTTCATCAGGTTGTGTGAAAGAACATTCTTTCTGGAATTACTGATTTGTAATAATTATTTTCCAATATATTATTTTGTTCTCTTTTCAGATGATCGTCTGCACTGTTTAGGTGTCTACTGAAAAACATATATAATTTTCCACAATAGGCAGTGATTTAATAGCTACACAATTATGGAAGTGGGTCTCAGTACTGAGAACCCATTACTAACTGAACAGGGGTGACTATGTAAATTATTACATTATGACTTTTACCTGCTTAAATGGAACCTAATGATGAAAATCAGGTTTTTGGACTGAACACTAGGAACAGTAGGATGTAATGGAGCGCAGGAAGGAAAAAGTGAGAGAAAAGCAGATCTGGGTTCAAAATGTTGATTTGCTTCACTACTTTTCAGCAAATGACTATGCCTGCCTGTTGTATTTGAAAAAATGAAATGCGGCCAAATTGTAAACCCCGCCCATTTGCTCCTCCTTACAAGCTCATATGCATCAGGCAAGCTCAATAGAGCACAGAAAATAATTTGAATCCAAAACAAATACTATTTGCACCCAGGTCTGGAGAACAGTAACTGGCTGTGAATGTTGGCGCGCTGTGTGTATTGTTGCAGGATGTGGGTGGTTTGTGGGGACTCCTGCAGTTAATGGAGACCTCATATTGTTCTGCTCGACACAGCTGGAGCCTCTCAGACGTTGTGGGCAGATGTCTCTTGGATTCTGCCCAGTGTGATGAAGACACCGAGAACCAGAGGCCTGCTGTCCTCCTGGTAGGCCTGACATCTGAAAGTGTTCTTCGATGGCACTGCTTTGCACTCAACAATATAATTACAGGCCTACGGTCTTTATTTGCTTCGCATGTACACTTATCCAGTGATGGCTATGCTTTTTGTGTACATTCCTACAGCTCTGTATGTTTACTGGTGCAGTTCAGGTTAAGTAGCTGGTTCGAGAGTATAAAGGCTGCATCCCAGCTGGGAATGAAGCTGATAACCTGCTGGTTACAGGCCTGGTTCTATTGCCCTAGCAGTATGCATTGCTGCCCCCCTGTTTGACTGTGTAGTTCGAGACCTTAAAATTATACGGTTCTAACCAACATTTTTGAAAAAGATTGGTTGGTGCATTAGATATATTGTTTATAGTATTGCTATGTGTGAAGTTTTAAACAAAAATACTGTTTAAAAGTATATGAAGATAAATGTAAAAGGTTGTATCTGCTTGGAGCCCATTCACTTTGGAATCTTTGAAGCTTAATATCTCAAAACCACTCAGGACACAGATAGAAACTTATAATTCCAAGTCCACAAGTTCCTGAGGGTAGGAAGCACAACAAATGGCTTCTTTTATTCTTTGATGTGGAGAGGTAAGAGAAACATGTTGAGAATTGCTCCAGTGACAGGCCTTGACTTGCCCTCGCACTGGGTGCGTGGAAAATGTTCCGTGGCGAGGTATTGATCGCCGGGTGCCTTGGCTGCCCCAGTCTCAGGACTGGGCCTTGTGGAACTGCGTAAGGGGGACGTGGCAGAGCCAAATATTTTAATTCCTGTGAAGGTAGGACCAGGGTGTCCTACGAGCCATAGCGCAACTCAGCCCGTAGTTATCTCCAGCTGCAAGTGCATAACTACGGAGAAAGTGAACCATTCATTTACATGTTGTGCAAACACGCAGAGTGAGTGTTTGGAAAGTGGCCTGGGTTGGATGAGATTTAACTGGTCCCAGAGAAACAGTGTCCTGCTCCAGGCTAGGGCTATGTTAACAGGGCCCTCCTCCTGAATATGAACCCACAACTGTTTGGTCTCACAAATGTTAGCAATGCTTAATAATGGCTCTGTATTGCCAACTTTAAAAACAGTCTTTACTGCCACCCCCCCGCCCCCCCACATTGTAGGACATAGATGAAAAACTGAAGAGCATTACTAGCATACTAGCATAAGAGCATACTAAATTTGCATCTTCAACTTGGGCAGGACACTCAATAAACTTTGGAACAGCAACGTGTGAAACAGACTTAGATGTTTCTTTTTTTCAGCGCTCTAAATACTGTTTGTTTGTTTCTAAATACAGTTTTCCCTTCTAGGATCAAGTAAAACCAGTTGGCATACTGAAGCTGATTTGTGCAACGGTCTTAAAGCAATGAGTACAGATTCCCTGTCCCAGGAGTCAAAGCAAATGCTGTAATTTGACCACAGATAAACAGACATGCAAATAGACACTTGTGAAATAATGTGCACATAATAAAATGTCTTATGATTTGGACAGGTGTCAGTTGATGTACGGACTGCACATTAAAAAAAGGTTTTCCCCGATATGCCTATTCCAGGAGGACTTTTCTATCTATATTTTAAAATACAGTACCATAACCATTTAAAAATGTTTATTTCATAAGTAGATAAAAAGTAGATAATTTTGCACAGTTCAGGGAAAGTGTCTGTACAGACACACACGTGTGGGAAGATAAGGGAACAATGCAATTTTATAAATGATACTGTAGATATGGCCTACCAAAATACTTCCCTAAGATTCCCTAATTCCCTAAGAGAACCACCCATATTCCTTTAATACCCGTCCAAACATTTGGTTTAATTTCAGGATAAAAAGATAAAATTTAAAGTGCGCACTTTTTAACCCGCAGCTAGTTGATCTGAGCAGTTAGCGGTTTGCGTCGTAAAAGCCTTCCCGTAAGCCCACCGTCTCTGAGGTGGCCACATCTCATCTCCAGCTTGTCATTTGCATTCACCCTCTGCTGAAAATTAATTCTATTAAAGGGCTCAGCTCCCTGCCAGCCCCCACTGTTTAAATATCCTTTTAGTGTTTGATTAGCGCACGTTTCCCCCGAACCTGGCTGCGCTCGGCGCGGAGGTCGGGGGGTGGGGACAGGGGGGACAGGATCGGGAGGGGGACGGGGGGGTGGAGCCGTGCAAATGAAAGAGAACGACTTCATTGTGGGATGACTGGGCCATAAATCACTGCCCATTTTCTATAAATCACGGCAGATGGCAGCGAGCGAGCAAGGGCTCATGGGAGCCGGCGTGCCCCCATGCATGATGGGAAATGGTAGACTGCAGCAGACGCTGGCAGAGCGAGAGGTCACCGCACAGAAGACGGTGATGGGCGCGGCGTGGAGGCGAAGGCGGGCCCCCTACCTGTGGCCCACCTCCGGGGCGGGTCAGCCCGTTCAGTGAGACACGGCACCCCAGGGACCCAGGAGAACCGGCCCCTCATCCTGGCCCCCAGTTAGTCATTTTTTCCCCCTTATTTTAAATCTGTTTAATATGTATGTGGTTTCACTCTCAGTCTCCAGGTGATTTTGTGAGTGCTGTCAAACTGACACCGAAGTTCAGCCGTCCTAAAT
This sequence comes from Conger conger, assembly GCF_963514075.1. Classification (NCBI taxonomy): domain Eukaryota; kingdom Metazoa; phylum Chordata; class Actinopteri; order Anguilliformes; family Congridae; genus Conger; species Conger conger. Next base: position 58,673,122 of record NC_083762.1, read on the forward strand.
GAGGGGCTGTTAAGAGATGAATTTCCTCAAAAGTCTGGAATCTAGAACGATTATAGGATTGTTACCGACTGGTCCACGCAGACTTTAAGAAAATGGTGTCAGAAAAAGGACCATATTTTGCTGTTAGAAAAACTGTAAATTAAAGGTGGAAAACTAGAGAAAGGAAAAAAAGGAATGGCAGTGTGTTGTCACTCAGGCAGTTGTGTGTGTCCTCTGACTAGTCCCGCCTGTAATCAGCCTGGCACAGTGTCTCTGCAGGAGGAAACCCACACCACTTGTCCATGAGCCAATAGCATGTGCTTTGTTGATGGAAATGGAAAACTGTGTCTCGGATGCTGTAGAACATTGCATATGTACACTCAATGACCATTTTATTAGGTAGACCTGTACACTGGCTTGTCAATGCCAGCATCTAGTCAGTGAATCGTGTGGCCGCAACTGAATGCATAAAAGCACACTGACATGGTCAGGAGGTTCAGTTGTTGTTCAGACCAAATATCAGAATGGGGAAGAAATGTGATCTAGGTGACTTTGACTGTGGAATGATTGTTGGTGCCAGATGGGGTGGTTTGAGTATCTCAAAACTGCTGGTCTCCTGTGATTTTCAGGCCACCCCTAATGGGAGATCAAAGGAGAATGGCCAGACTGGTTCAAGCTGTCAGGAAAGTGACAGAGACCTCAAGTCTTTCTCTCCTTTGATTTCAGAACCACCAGAACCTTTCACCACTGGAACATTTACATTTTAGTCATTTGGCAGACACTTTTAATCCAAAGCGACATACAAGTGCATAGGTTCTTCCCCAGGTTAAAGCATCAAATCCATGACTAGTAAAATAAACATGAAGGGCTGTTCTAAACAAAAAGACAGTCATCGAGTGCATTTTATTTTATTTTTTTTTATTTTTTTTGGGGGGGGGTTAGACAAGAGGGATATCGGAAGGAGGGAGGACTACTGTATAGTTTGCAGAGGTGTGCTTTTAGTCTACGTTGAAATATGGGGAGGGATTCTGCTGTCCGGACAGTGGTAGTCAAGTCATTCCACCACTGAGGAACCAGAACGGAAAAAAGGCGTGAACGTGCAGCTTTACCACCAGGTGCTCGTAGTGAGGGAACCACAAGGCGACCAGAGCTGGCAGGACTGGTCTTGCTGGGGAGTAGGGAGCGATTAAGGATTGTATGTAAAGTGGGGCAGTCCCCTTAGCAGCCTGAAATGCCAACGCTAGGGCCTTGAAGCAGATGCATGCAGCAATAGGAAGCCAGTGGAGGCCAATGAGGTGTGGGGTGACATGAGCACCATTATAGAACCACCAGAACCCTTCACCACTAGGACACCATTACAGAACCCTTCACCACTGGAACACTAGAACCTTTCACTGCTGGAATGCTGGCGTTTCCACTTACCTCTAATATGTGTTCAAATAAAAAACTATAGGAAGCAATAGCTATTATACTAGTTTTCTAGTATACTAAAATGCATGATTGTCCATTTAAGAGCCCAACCATGTACCGTTATGATGTGGAAATGTTTATATGAGTTATGAGTTATGTGAACTGAAGTCCTGTTGAGTTTGCTTCAATGGTAACAACTGTAGCTCAACCGAACACAAATACCATATTCAGTGGCTTCTGATTGGACCTCCCAACCATATTATCTGTGTTTAAAAATACTTCAAAGTAACTGTAGAGCATCTGAGACACAGTCCAGCTCCACCCAAACAAAGCATAACTCATGTCAGTGTTCTCTATACTACCACTGCTGGTGCTGCTGTGCCGATACAGGTAGCTGGAGAGGTCTGGGAGATGTCTGCGCAGAACATGGTGAGGTCCGTGGCTGGTTGGAAAGCTGTAGCCCACTGGAGGCTTTAGAATTAAGAGAGTAACCCTAAAGGAATCTTCCATGTGTCACCATGAGCCTGGGGTCTCTGCCAACGGTCAGAGGTCAGGCTGGGTTAGGGTAAATCCGCCTGAGCCAGCAAAGCCGGGGAGGGGGGTGTTTGTTATATGGCCGCAAGCCAAAAACAGTCAGGTAGCCAACTACCAAAGGGCGTATCCCAATGGGGGCCCAGCGTGAAATAATCCACAAAACCAGGACCTAGACATCTGTCCCGCACCCTCCGTGTTCTGCTTAATGGGCAGTTTCAGTGGGATAGCTCACTACCAGAGACACAGTCCAAAAATCAGAGGCACTTATAATAGCCTCTCTGGACGTAACGTAGCATAGCATAATATACTGACAAGAACAGGTCATTCATCCCAACAATGCTCACTGTTTTCCTACCCCGAGAGTATACCTACTCTAGTTTACCTAAAAACTAGATATCTGGCATCTAACGTGGTTCTTCAGAACCAGCATTATTCTGTACATTGTTCTGATCCATTAGAACAGTGGTCCTTAATCCTAGTCCTGGAGAGCAACAGGGTCTGCTGGTTTTTGTTTTCGCCTTAATATCAGCAACCGATTCAGATCCAAGAAACCAGGTGAGCTGAATTAACTGTGTAATCAACTGCTTTCATTGATCCATTTGGTGTTGAGTAACAACAAAAGCCAACATACCCTTCCTTCACTTTTCCCACATTTTGTTATGTTACAGCCTTATTCCAAAATTGAATACATTCATTTTTTTCCTCAACATTCTACACACAACACCCCATAATGACAACATGACAGAAGTTTTTTTGAAATTTTTGCTAATTTATTAAAAATAAAAAACTAAGAAATCACATGTACATAAGTATTCACAGCCTTTGCTCAATACTTTGTTGATGCACCTTTGGCAGCAATTACAGCCTCAAGTCTTTTTGAATATGATGCCACAAGCTTGGCACACCTATCTTTGGGCAGTTTCGCCCATTCCTCTTTGCAGCACCTCTCAAGCTCCATCAGGTTGGATGGGGAGCGTCGGTGCACAGCCATTTTCAGATCTCTCCCGAGATGTTCAATCTGATTCAAGTCTGGGCTCTGGCTGGGCCACTCAAGGACATTCACAGAGTTGTGCTGAAGCCACTCCTTTGATATCTTGGCAGTGTGCTTAGGGTCTTTGTCCTGCTGAAAGATGAACCGTCTGAGGTCAAGAGCGCTCTGGAGCAGGTTTTCATCCAGGATGTCTCTGTACATTGCTGCATTCATCTTTCCCTCAATCCTCCCAGTTCTCCCAGTACCTGCCGCTGAAAAACATCCCCACAGCATGATGCTGCCACCACCATGCTTCACTGTAGGGATGGTATTGGCAAGGTGATGAGCGGTGCCTGGTTTCCTCCAAACATGATGCCTGCCATTCACGCCAAAGAGTTAAATCTTTGTCTCATCAGACCAGAGAATTTTGTTTCTCATGGTCTGAGAGTGCTTCAGGTGCCTTTTGGCAAACTCCAGGTGGGCTGCCATGCGCCTCTCTCCACAGAGGAGCGCTGGAGCTCTGACAGAGTGACCATCGGGTTCTTGGTCACCTCCCTGACTAAGGCCTTTCTCCCCCGATTGCTCAGTTTAGACAGGCGGCCAGCTCTAGGAAGAGTCCTGGGGGTTCCGAACTTCTTCCATTTATGGATGATGGAGGCCTCTGCTCATTGAGACCTTCAAAGCAGCAGAAATTTTTCTGTACCCTTCCCCAGATTTGTGCCTCGAGACAATCCTGTCTCGGAGGTCTACAGACAATTCCTTTGACTTCATGCTTGGTTTGTGCTCTGACATGCACTGTCAACTGTGGGACCTTATATAGACAGGTGTGTGCCTTTCGAAATCATGTCCAATAAACTGAATTTACCACAGGCGGACTCCAATTAAGCTGTAGAAACATCTCAAGGTTGATCAGTGGAAACAGGATGCAACTGAGCTCAATTTTGAGCTTCATGGCAAAGGCTGTGAATACTTATGTACAGGTGATTTCTTAGTTTTTTATTTTAAATAAATTTGCAAAAATTTCAACAAAAAAAAACTTCTTTCATGTTGTCATTATGGGGTATTGTGTGTAGAATTTTGAGGAAAATAATGAATTTATTCAATTTTGGAATAAGGCTGTAACATAACAAAATGTGGGAAAAGTGAAGCGCTGTGAATACTTTCCGGATACACTGTATGCAGGGCCCTATGGAGACCAATGTTATGGCCAGATACGGGCAGATGGCCAGCCTGCTTTCTCCAGTCTTGCCTGCTTTAAGCCCTGAACACTGTTCGGTTGGAGTTGTCCAACAGCTCTGATATAGTACCGTGTTACACTTTTGGACAGTGTAATTTTCTCCCCATAGAATACTTATAATCTTGTAAAAACCCACATTCTTCATGAACGGGACTGTCCATGAAATCCAACCCATTTCATTGCATTAGCCCAGCGCGTATTTATTTCCACGGAGCCGTTGGCCCATATGGCAGCAGTTCTGCTGTCCTCCTCTCATTTTGGGAGTGGTGGCTGATGCTGAGGTGATATTCTGTGTTTTGTTTTTACACAGAAGGAGGGGCAGCTCAGCCATGGGGGGTCTTTTTTAAACTTTGACTTGGTGCCGCAGGGTCTATAGATCAGTTCTGTCTCTCCTCCCGGGCTATCCCAGGTCGCGATAAAAACGCAGATCTGCCATGCGCTCCTGCATGCAGTAATCGCTCTGGAGTAAGGGCTCTAAATCCCAGAACGCTGCCATTTTGTTTTGGGGGGGGTGGGGGAGGACTGCTGTAAAACACCGCAGCAGTGACCAGAGGAATGTCCCAGATAACTTTTAGTTTGAAAGTGCGGCGGAAGCTCTAAAAAAGGCGGCGGGTTTGTGTTGGCCCTGAACGCTGCGGCAGCGGGGATGCGGCTGGCAGCGCAGGACCAGCTGCGCGCTGACGAATGCGTCCCGCTGCACGCTCCCACCGCTGCGCAGGGTCAGTGCCCGGGGTGTCCATCAAACGCGCTTTAAACACTCCCACAAGCCCCCGGGCCCACCGCCCGGCCTGGGCTGCGTCACACGCTGCAAACACACACACACACACACTCATTCACACACACACACACACACACACACACACACACACACACATACACACTCATTCACACACACACACACACACACACACTCATTCACACACACACACACACACACACACACACACTCATTCACAAACACACACACACACATACACACTCATTCACACACACACACACACACACACACTCATTCACACACACACACACACACACACACACTCATTCACACACACACACACACACACACACACACACACACACTCACTCATTCACGCACACACACTCATTCTCACACACACACACACACACACACACTCACTCACTCATTCACACACACACACACACACACACACTCACTCACATTGTGTACATACACACACACACACACACACTGATTCACACACACTGATTCACATTGTGTACACACACGGACACACACACTGATTCACATTGTGTACACACACACACACACACACACTCATTCATTCACACACACACACACACACACACTCATTCACACACACACACACACACACACACACACACACACTGATTCACACACACTGATTCACATTGTGTACACACACGGACACACACATTCATTCACATTGTGTACATACACGGACACACACACACTCATTCACATTGTGTACATACACGGACACACACACACTCATTCATACACACACACTCATTCACATTGTGTACTCACACACACACACACACTCATTCACGCATACACACATGGACACACACACACTCATTCATACTCATTCACACATACACACACAGACACACACACACACACTCATACACACACATACACATACACACACTGACACACACACTCATTCACATTGTGTACACACACGGACACACACATACTCATTCACACATACACACACAGACACACACACACTCATTCACACGGTGTACACACCCACTCATTCACACGGTGTACACACCCACTCATTCACACGGTGTACACACCCACTCATTCACACGGTGTACTCACCCACTCATTCACACGGTGTACACACCCACTCATTCACACGGTGTACACACACATAGACACACACACACATTCACACAGTGTACACACGCAGACATACACTCATTCACACGGTGTACACATGCAGACACACACACACACTCATTCACATGGTGTACACACACTCATTCATACGGTGTACACATGCATACACACATACATACACAAACTCATACAGTGTACCCACGGTGTCTGCATCTGTCGTTGAGGTGTTGAGAGGATGTGATGGGGTTTTCGATCCCCATGTGTTCTGGGATGGTGTTGGGACCTTGCAAATTTCTCTTTCGGAATCAAAGCTGTCTTTACTCCTGTCTCGCACACCGTTTCCTGTTTTTCACCTGAAATTTACAGCAGGTACCCTACCATTCCCGGAAGGTCTGGGAATTTGTCACCTGCTTCCCGATACCTACGATTGGGCAGGAATCTGCACCTGTTTAGAAATTACCTTTTCATTAAATGATGAAAACCAAAAAGTATGGAACCAAAAAGTGTGAGGAAATCCCCCAACCGTTCGCATAGTGTGCAGGGGAACCATCCAACCACCCAACCCCCCACGTGCCACCCCTATTGTGGTGTCCCACAAATAGTTCTCCCAAGGGTGGGGTTTGTTGCTACAGGCAGAAGACATGAGCAGAGCTTTATGCTGGACGTGCTATCCTTTTCTACACATTTCCTGCCTGCACAGGAAGCTACTGCCAGCCGCTGGACAAATTTACTTCAACCCCATTCACCTTCAATCAGGATTATTTCCTTAAACTCCTGTAATTTCATACCCTGCCAATATTTATTTCTTCCTTTGGTTTAACCTTAATTCAGACCCTCTATTCAAAGGCCAGTCATGAATGCACTAATTACTGGCTGTTCATGAAGCCAACTGGGACAGTAGAAATGGGACAGTGTACAATTGAAAACGCAGCCCATGAGAGGTTTGACTTGAAAAAATATTTTGTTGAAATCTTGTGTTTCGTATCAAGAATTGAATTGTAGGTTTGCCCATTCTGACAGTTTGTCCTCTGAAATGCCTGACACGAGCAACTACTAACTGCCAGAACAGGGAGAACCTGGGAGAAAATAAAATAAGGGCCAGATTTAGATTTGGCTGTGCTAGAACAATACTGGTGCATGAATAAACCAGCACTAGGCCATTGGTTATGCAGCTGTATGTTTCCACAACAAAATAACCTGTCAATTTATTTTATTGTTAGTTACCCACGGCTAAAATAACAATCTTGGAGTCTTGGAGTTGATTGCATGCCAGAATTTCCTGGTGAATTGGAGGGACACCATGTTGCTAATATTGAGTTCCCACCCCAACCCATTCTCTCAAAGCAGCTCCACCAAGTTAATAATCGGGGATCTTCTATAGCAGCTTTCCTTGACAAAAAAATAAATAAAAATAAGACTTCACTTAAATAATGACCTGGAAAGTAGTGATTTACCTGCTGCTATCACATTTCTCCACTAGAGGGAGTGTGGAGGCTAGTCAGTTGGACTTTGTTGACTGAGTAAAGGATGGGGAGACCTGTTGCTCTTACATGTAGGAGAGAAATATGAATCAATTGCTTGCAGATGAAAGCACCCGATTCTTTGCAGCTGAATGTAAGGAAAGTTGTTGGGGAGGCTCGCTAACCTTCTAGACATGTAAAGGATGTTTTTCTTACTCCAGATGGCAACAAGCAAGCTGTCATTCAGACGCTGTAAAGCGTATTTTCTTTCTGTAGCTCAAACTATTTCTTGCCAGACGTGAATTGTACATGTAGAAATTAAGACGCATATTTCCCCCCCTAAGGACAAGGCTTTGAAAATGACCCCAGTCATCTTAAACAGCTTCAACCATAAACCGCAGCTGTCAGCTCGGAGCTAAAGTGAGCGTATTTGGCAAGCTGGTGGAGGGACCGCGTGAATAAGTCAGAATAACTGATGCAATATCCCAACATGTGGAACTTTGAAGACATGGCCGAGCTTTGATTCCTGTCCCGCTGTTAAGTTTTTTCCATTTTCTGATACGTGTGGGTTTTCCATGTAACACAAAACATGTTTTATAATTGGAAGAGACAGTCAAAGAAAGCCAGACAAGCTGCGATTATGATTTGACATAAAATAGTTTGAGGAATCAAATATGATACTCTTTTTGTCACATTGATAAAGTCAAACAAACCTAAGAACAGTGAAATGACACCATGAGGTCAATATGAGTATTTTTCTGCACCATTGGAACGTTTTGGCTGTTGCAGTTTCGGGAGGAGAGGACTACGACATTTGTTGAAAAAATTAAACTGTGAAATGGCTCCGGCTGCAAAAATGGCCTTTTTAAAAGTTGTGAGTGGACAGGCTGTGACCATTTCCCACAGTTCTCCTCTGCCTGTGAGTTATCAAGAGCGCCCGCCCTGCTTAAACTTTAAAACAGGACCTAATTGATCCCCCATTATCCGTCTCTCCGGGCCCGTGAACAATGCTAGGATTGTGATTGCGTTTTAATTTAATGGGAAAATAAAAGATGGCTTCCTCTGAGAGGGGGATTTATGGGCTGGCCTTGGCAGCCCGCCTCCCTCTTTTCTCTGATCTGGTTTACACTGGCGACCCCCGTGACCCCGGGGTCATTAGGGACCCCGGAGCAACTGGATTGGCTGACCGCGGATCCCAAGCCGCTTGTTTTCTGTGAAATTACTATATTTAAAATGGGCGGGGCGACGGGCTAGGCCAAACCCTACAGACATCTGTTTGAAATTGCCCACTCTAATAATTACACGTGCGATTTTTCTGTGTGTTTTTGTTTTGTTTGCTGTCCATAAATGTATGTGTGTGTGTGTGTGTGTGAGAGAGAGAGAGAGATTCTGCTACGTGTTTTCTGGACTCTGTTCACTTCACTTCCCTTCCTGCTACACTCAGTGAGCAGTTTATTAGATCTTTATTACTTATTTTTTAGACTTATGGGTCTTCTGCTGCCGTAGCCTATCCACTTAGGGGTTTGACATTTTGTGTGCTCAAAGATGCTCTTCTGCATACCACTGTTGTAATGCTGCTGCTCACTGGATGTTTTTAGTTTTTTTTTTTTTCAGGTGATCAGCTTCTGAGATACTCAAACCACCCACCAACAATCAGTCCACAGTCAAAGTTACTTCGATCACATTTCTGCCCCATTCTGACATTTGGTCTGACAACAGCTGAACCTCTTGACCACATCTGCATGCTTTTATGCATTTAGTTGCTGTCACATGATTGGCTGATTATATATTCGCATTATCAAGCTGATGTACAGGTCTACCTAATAAATTGCTCACTGAGTGTATGTTGCAAATCCATGTTGAGTGGAGGTGAGGTTTCCTTTGTGTCTGAAATGCCATGGTTTCCATGCCAGTGTGGGTCTCATCATGGCCACAGCTGTACTTCCCCGGAGCTGAGCTGTCCAGCATTACCGGGAGAGTGAACCTAGCCCAGGCTCTTGAAGGGAAATATGGGTTATATTCCAAATATTTCCTCATTTCAACATGAACTCACTTGCATTAGGCTCACACCCTGGTTTGATGTCTACCAAATGAGAATAGAAATAGAAATAATATGTCCTATGAACTCCTGGTACTTTTAAGAAAGTACAGTTTAAGAAAAGTGGCTTTTGTTTGTAGTTTTCGTCGAAGAGACTGCTTTGGATATACTTTGTGCTGTCCGCTGCTGCTGCTATGTGTCCTCTCCACACATACACGGCGCACACACACACATGCACACACAGCTCAGTGTGTACTCAGACGTGGACTTGTACACATTCTTGTATTCCTCTGGTAGATCACACATAAAAGAAGAACAGCCCCGTTAGTCCTAACCCCCTTTTTTCTGCGCTTATTTCGAGTCCAGCTGGCTCCTCACCAGAGAACTGTGCTACCCTCTGAGACACGTTCAAACACTTAGTTTAAAAAAGGACAGCTGAGGCGAACGCTTCCAAGTCCTGCGCCGACTTAATGAACAACGGTCTCCTCGCAGGTTCAAGGGCTCTCCTGCGAGCCGGAGGTGACCGAATCCGTCTGACCACGGATGGGAGATATCAGACAGACTGCGTTATCATACGCGGAGAGACGGGGCTGGCGTAAGAGAGAGCTACGGACAGACCTCCGGCGCCACTGTTTCACTGGCCACCGAATTCGTCACCTGTAAAATATCCTCCTGCCATCGTTTACCACAGTACTGTTAAGAAAGTCTCCTAAAGATAAACAGCAATAGAATGCATGTAACGTATTCGTTTGTCGTGTATTCATGGCGGAATGCAAATCACTCTGGAAGTGAATTTAGAGATTTCGCAATTCGGGGCTAGGGAGGAAGGTGAAAAATGGAAGCCATTTCCGAACAGCAGATAATGGAGATGTCCGTAATTTGAAATTGTGCGGAGTAGGCTACTTATCAGCAATTTGGAAACGTGTATTTTCAGGGCCGCTGGCACGCGTGCAAGCACTTGGGAGCAGCGCCAATGCTATCTTCCATGGCCGCAGGTTTCTGTAGTGACCTCTTATGCAATGAGAGCGGGACGGGGTGATTGGGAATAGGAAATCTCTGGAGGTCAAGGGCGCGCAGCACTTTTGAAGGTGAACCGTCCTAACAAGCCGAAGCGAGATTCCCGTCAGGCGCCGACACCCGACATTAATGCAAATTATGGTCTGATAATTTAATAACTTCGCCGGCTTGATCTGTCCTTTTTATTACAATTATCGTCAGCCAGGGGGTTGCGTTCCATCATCAGAAAATAAACATCATCTATCATCCTTGTAATGATTAGCCAGTGACAGCTGGAACTCCGCTTTGCATAAATGTGTACTAATGCTGCCTGGACGAGGGGCGGGGGGGAGAGGAGCCTATTTTTCATACCCTGAGATTAGATGTTGTCTGCGGAGCTTTATGTGCGGTTGTTACCGCGCCGATAATCAGGAGTACGGAGGACATTTATTATTTATTTATTCATTTACTTACTTACAGAAGAGAAGACTGCTGCGCTAAACCCGTTGTCCTGGCAGCATTTTCCGTGCTCGAAGTCCGCTTCGCCAGCCAAGGAATGCTCCACACGGCCAACCAATCCCTCGCAGCCCGGCCGGGGAGAGCCAAGCGCAGGCCACGAGAACCATCAAGTTGAACCGTTAACAGGCCTTCCAGTTATTGCAGAAAATGTTTGGTTTTCCCACTTATCGGAAAAGCGTGTTAAAAAGTAAAACGTATAAATGCAGAAGCACTGCAGTGGAATTAACATGAAGCCACTCTCTGAACTTTTTTATTCTAGCGCAAACTTGTTGGGCTGCAGTGCACTGCTAAAACTTATTTCAGTGAACCTCACCGGGTAGTGCACTGCACAACTAAAACTTCTTTCAGTGAACCACACTTGGAACTGCAGTGAACAGGTACAGTAAAACTTATTTCAGTGAACCACACCTGGAGAATAGCACTTTCTTACAAGCTTTTTTCTTCAGTTGAGGCCATATTGCATCATTCAATAGATACATTTTATCAGTCCTCACCTGTCAAATATATCTTCAGTTGAGGCACTGTTTCATCATTCAATTGATCACTTTTCTTCCTTTGTGCTCTTCCAGTGCTGTAGTTTCCCTTTAATGAGAGTATACCAAACAACAGGGACCCTGTTACATCCTTTATAAAAACCAATATCTAATTTGTAAAATTAAGTGAATATAGCCATTTATAATCACATCCTTTCTTTGTGTGTGCTTGTCTGTGTATGAGTGTGTGTGTTTACACACACACACACACACACACACACACACACACACACACATACAGTTATACAGGAACAGAGTGCCTTTGTTCTGCAGACTCCTGAGTTTTTGTTTTGAAATGCTGTGTTGAGATGAACTTCCCTCCAGGAGAATATGTCTGCTCTCTGACCACAATGGAGTGGAATTTTCAAACCCACATTCTTTGTGAAGATGTAAAATATATTATTTATGTTCAAACCACCATTACATTGTTGACTTTTCTTTTTCTTTTTTTACCGTGGAGATGAAAAAGCAGTGGCCCTCGTGCGCTCGGTATTTGCTCGGAGCTGCGTGGAAGTTCACGTTTGCGGAACGTCTCAGAAGGTTTTAATGGTGGCGGTGCGTTTGAAACGCCGCCAAGGGTCAGCTGCACGGGAGATGCTCCCTCTTCCCGATCAGTGAAACTCACCGTCATAATTACACAAAAATACGGGCAGTAATCAAAGGCCTGGCAGAAGTTCAGATTGAAAAGCTCGCAACCCGATCCAGATAATGGCTGTCCTTGCGAGTGTACTTTGTGCGTGCGATACATGTGCTGCACGTTAAAGTCATCCTGGAGTTCAGACTCTTTTCCTGAAGGCTTTGCGAGATTCCTCAGGATTTTCCATATCCTCTCAAGAGTAGGAACGGGCTGACACGCAAACGCTTTCCTGAAAGGGACTTTGGAGCAGTGGAGAAATGTGACATGTTACGGGTCAGACCTGGTTGATTGATCTTGCCTGGGCCAACCAAGAAGACCTGAGGGCAGGGTGTGCACTTTTGGAGAGTATTTCATAGGTTCAAGTCAGCATAAGTATTGGGACAAAAAGTACAGTTTGGACAAATTTAATGTGTAGCATTATGGTCAATATTTAATTGTGTAGCCCTTACATTTGTTGAGTCCGTGACTCATGGTCATCACTAGGCTTGTGGTGTGATCCTTTCCATCTTTTAGTTGCTGTGTGTTTGCTAGGTTTTACTTCAGTCAGTTTCCTTTTGAAGCAAATTAAAAGCTTGGCCAATGGTGTTTAAATCTGGTGACTGACTGGGCCATGTGAAATACTTCCACCTCATTGGTTAAGTTCTTCTGTATGTTTTTTTGGAATTTTGCCTCATAGTCATTGTTTCATTTGAAAAACGAATTTGATTAGTACGGAGGAAAATACCCAATTCGACACAACTGACCCAACCCCTTTGCATTTAGGTATGTGGCTGGAGAACAACAGTTTTAATCTGTGTTTCTTTTTTGCCGGACCCATAGGGACGGGCTAGAATCATCTTTTCCATTATGTGTGACTGACTTACCTTGTAATGTGCAAGATGGCTTCCGCAGTATGTACGAAGATTATAACAAAGTTATATTTAAAGGCGTCACGCTTGTTTCAGTTGAGATTATTTGGATTAATAATGTAAACTCTATGTTCGGTTTCAGCCATTGCCCTCGATCCCATTTTTTGGCAGCAAAGGCTCTCCGTCTCGGCAACGTTAGGCATGGGTTCACAGTTCCTACACTGGCACCAATTTCTGTCCCCGCTTCTCTGCTCTCTGTTAGCTTCGGCTGCCTTGTCCTCTGCTGTCTGTCTCTCTCGCTCACGCAATTCTTCCTCTGTAAATTCCGGTTCAAAACTGTAATGTTGCATTTCTTTGTCAAAATCAAAGAGCTTATTCTCTAACTTGGCGTAGTCAGAGCTGTTCGTCATATCGCTCAGGCTGGCCAAGTTAGATTCTGTGATATTTGTTTGCTAATGTTACCCTATCTATTTTTGTGTGATGAGTGGCCGTCCATAAACCGGTCTCTGCGTTCAAGGGTGGAGTTTGAGCACCTGTTACCTTCTGGGAACCACAGGCTGGAGATTCAGGCTGTCATTGGAAGGCATACACACATCATTTAAGAATTTAATCCAAATAATCTCAACTGAGACAATATTTTTATTATGAATAAAAGTGAAAGTGGGTCCAGATCCACTTTTGCACTGACATGGGCATGGGTCAACCCATATAGATTCTGCCACACATACTCCCCCTTAGCTTCATTAGGGTCCGGCTAAACCAGACTCGCCCAGTCTTGTTTTTAAATGCATAAAGCAGGTTTAAAAAACACATCAGCAAGTCATTAAGACATTATACCAGAAATGAAAACTACATCTGTATCTGTAAATATAAATTCTTGTTTATACATATAAACCCAGTATATTACAACACGATAGTGTGTGCACCTAATTCGGGGAAAATACTACCTGACTGATATTCTGCATTGGAAAGCGGGAGAGATGAATACAGCAGGAATAAGCTGTAATTGGAAACCTGCGAGTGAAATGGAGGCTGTCCCTTCACGCTGAAGCGGGGCAGGACGAGCCTGATGCAGTTTGGCGATGTTTCCTGGAGGAGGGGCGGGGGCAGGGGCGAGGGTTAGGGAAACAGCAGGCTGAGGATCGGAGAGGGGCTGCACGGGCGCCCCTGAAGCCTGGCGCGGGGGTTTTAATGAGGGCCGGCCGAAACTCTGGGGAGAGGAGGCTTGGAGGCCCCGTGCACAGCGAGGTGGCATTCCTGACCTCCCCAAGCAGCCGCTGCTACCCTGACTTCCTGACTCCTGCAGACCCCTCCGCTGAGTTTTAACACCCTACCCCCCTCCGCTCTGGCAGGCTGGAAGTTTCATAAAGACGGCGCTCGGCTGGGGTCCTGCATAATGCTGCAGCCGAACTGTACAGCAGACCGCTGCTGCGTGTCACACATTCTCTCTCTCTCTCTCTCTCTCTCATTCTCTCTCTCCCTTTCTCTCTCTCTCATACTCTTCCCCCCCTCTCTCTCTCTCTCTCTCTCTCTCTTTGTCTCTCTTTCCCTGTCTCTCACTCTCTTTCTCTCTCCCTGTCTTTCCCTCTCCTTCACTCTTTCCTTGTCTTTCCCTCTCTCACTCTCAAACTATTTCCCTGCCTTTCCCTCTCTCTCTTAATCTTTCTCACACTTTTGTCCCTGTCTTTCTCTTTTTCTCTCTCTCTCTCTCTCGCTCTCTCTCTCCCCCTCTCGAGTGCTTTCCCACCTATAAAGTAGTGGTTTAACACATTAGGAGTGCTAAAAGCTGAGATATCGCTGTGAAGTTTAGCGCTCTTCTAAATTAAACTAAAATGGTGGTCAGTGTTGTTTTCAACCACGCTAAGTTTGGGGCTGAAGGGCAGAGGTGTTTGTATGGGGAGACAGACACTGTCAGTCTCTCCCAGGAGCTCAATGCTGGATCAGAATGATCAGGTCTTGACCTCTGACCTGAGACTGGTGCCAGTACCTTATTTGTAGGTAACTTTTTACTTCTTATTTTAGCTGTGAGTACTACTATTAATATTGACAATTCTTTTAATTTGCTCACTTCCATTATTGTGTTGAGCACATTATGCTTTTTTGTACAATAGTAGTAGTTCTAGCATTGATTGCTCAGTTTTACTGATAATTGACAAACAGCATAGGCATAGCACCTTTTTAGTAGCCTTTCAACCTTTTATGCTTTGTTTAATTTAGTTAATAAAGTACACGGCATGTGGAGGGTATCAATTTATCTGTTTTGATTTATTGTTTGTTTGGTGTGCAAATGATTGCCTTTAAGTGGGGCTACTGTAAAATATATACCCATATTCACATGGGTAGAACATGAATAAAATTAAGCGTGATGTTAAGATATGCTATGCTAATGATGGGCTTCACTGTTCTGCATAATAAAAGCTTAGGGTATGCCATTGCTTTAATAAGTCCTAAATGTAGCAAGTCCCAAAAACAGATGGTGAGTCATTCAAAAACAGATGCTATTTTGCATAGCAACACATCATGAATATTTATGGATGATTATTTCATGACACTGGTAGTCGTATAAGCAGTCAGGTAAACCTTTTCACCCGATTCATGCATGATTATTTCATGACTCTGATAGTCCTATAAGACATCAGGTGAGCCTCTTTAGCTTTGTTTAGAGTAGGAGGTTAAGGGCTATATTTTGCACGCAATTGTGATAATATATTACCTGTTGAAAAGATGTTCATAATGGCTGTTTCCTGGATAAATCCTAGAATGGATCATAGTTTTAAATATATACACTCAGTGAGCACTTTATTAGGTAGACCTGTACACTCGCGTGTTGATGCAAATATTTAATCAGCCAATCATGTGGCAGCAACTAAATGCATAAAAGCTTGCAGACATGGTCAAGAGGTTCTGCTGTTTTTCAGACAAAATGTGAGCAAGGCCCTTAACCCTGCATCACTCCAGGGGAGGATTGTCTCCTGCTTAGTCTAATCAACTGTACATCGCTCTGGCGTCTGCCAAATGGCACTAATGTAATGTAAATATCCTGGGAGTTTCACACATACAACAGTCTCTAGGGTTTGCGGAGAATGGTGTGAAAAACAAAAAACATCAGTGAGAAACAGTTCTGCGGGCAAAAACGTGGTAATGATAGCGGTCAGAAGAGAATGGCCAGACTGATCAAAACTGACAGGAAGGTGACAGTAACGCATATAACCACACATTACAACAGTGGTATGCAGAAGAACATCTCTGAACACACAATGCATCAAACCTCTAAGTGGATAGGCTACAGCAACATAAGTAAAAAAATAAGCCTAATAAATACATAATAAAGGTCTCAGTGAATGTAAATATTGCTTACTTGTCATTGAGTAATTGCCATGTACATATATGCGTTTAGAATTTTTTGAACATACAAGCTATCTCTCGTTCTCTCTCACACACTCACGCACACACACACACATACGCGAACACACACATAAGAGAAAGCATTATGCTAATTATTGAAATGTGGCTTTAATCAATATTGAATGACCTATTTTTATAGTAAAGCTATAGTCCAAACGGTTATGATTTAAGTCTGTGCTGTGCATTAAGCTTGACACCTGAGGCTGTTCCATTAGGGGAAACAAAGTCTTCAGTTTACATATGGAGCACATAACAGTGTATAGGGTGTGCTCGGAATTACCAACTAAACACATTCCCTGGAGTTCACTTTCAAATACGTACTGACTTTCTTGAGAAAACATAGACTCAATTCCACGCAAAGTGGTAATGTAACCGTAGTAATAACAGTAATTATGTGATTCAGGAAACAACACTGCGACTTGTATTCAGTTAATCTTATATTCGACTCACTGTTAAATACAAAAGTCCAACCCCCCCACCCAGTTTATCCTAATTTTACACCGCAACACTAATTAATAAAACCTGTATTAAGTCAAATATAAGAGCAGATCTTGATTAATCCCTGATTAAACCTCATTTAATAGAGGGGGATCAAAACGTCCACATACAGTAATCTGTCGTTGCACAAACTGATTTGTCACCCTTTCCTTTCTTTTTTATTTTCAGTCATAAAGATATTTCCCTGATTATAATTTTTAATTGAGACCTCACCCAGACAATAGATCCAACTGATGACTACACTCAGAAGAAATGGGTCTTCGGCTTGTCTCCATAGAGGAACCGTTTTTGTTTATTTTTGGAACCCATGTGAAGTATTAATCCTCCCAGACAAAGAACCATTTTGTCCGACAAAAAACTCTTTAACTAGATATGGTTATTCTATGGGATCACAGGGTTCATTTTGGAATCATTTTATTTGAGAGTGTAATTCTAATTCCTTGAAATGGCTTCTGACAAGGCAAGGACAGTTAGAATTTATCCTCATGACCTCAGAAGGTGCAGATTTCAGTCCAAACATCGTCTAGGATACACAAGGGCATTGCTGTACCTTTTGTATCGCTGAAAATGTATTGTATTACAGTGCTTGTTCTGTGCTATGTGCTATATGCTTTCATCAGTTGTGAACGCTTCTCTACCAAGATTTATCATGTAGTATTGCAAAGAGGAAATTCCCACATCTCAATGAATGGCAGGTTGGGTTTAGGCAGTAGATGTATTCTCCGATTGGTTTCCAAAGAGTAATATTGCATAGGTCTAATTACGTGATCATATTAATCTGTCTGCCTGATGCTGACTTAGATTTACTTCTGCTTACTGCATTGCTGCTCACATTCATATGCTCTGTTGATCACTGTCAGCAAACATTACTTTTTAGTGAAACCTTGCACCCTTTCCATGTACTTTTCAGTCATATTGACACAGATTTAAACAAGTCTGCGTCAAGCTCTGTCGAAGGTTGTGCGGGAAATATTTTTTTCGATTTCAACTATGTAGAGAAAAGCCAGTATGAATCAGCAGCAGGCCACTTCAGACACAAAAGCTGTAATAATATTTGAGTGTTTCTCTCCTCTCAGGTAAAGTGGGGCAGTGAAAAACAAGGGCATCTCTGTAGCGGGTAGCGCTGGCTCAGAGAACTTTCCCGTGCTGCTGTTTCTGTGCATACCTCCAGAGCTGAGCTCTACCCATACGCAGGGTGATTTACAGTCCTTTGTGATGGACCGCCTGCCCCTATACACAGACAGATGCACACACACACATGCACATACACGTACATACACACAGACACACACACACACGCTCACACACATACACACACATACACACATGCAAACACACACACATTCACACACACACACAGGTGCTCACAAACACGCACACACATACAGATGCATGCATACACATTGCGCGCACACACACAACACTCATGCACACATACACTCAGAAACATACACACACACATGTTCACATGCACACACACACACACACATACACACACACACTCACATGCACACACACCACCACACACACACACACACGCACACACACCACCACGCTAAGTTTTATGGCTAGGAAGCACCCTCCATCTCCGGCATGTTTAGACAGACTCCTGTGCAGATGGCGGTCCCGGGCCCCTGGTTACTGTGCGCTGATAAAGAGCTGAAGGGGGCCTCTGATTGGCGGCCGCCGGGGCCGATTTGGCTGCTTGTTCAGACGGAGGTGGACTTCCTGTATGAGGGCGCAGCCACACTGGATGGATAGGGGCTGTCAGCGGCGAGGGGGGAGGGGGTTGGGGGGACCGCAGCTGGGAGCTGTTTGTCTGCAGCTGGAGTCCATTTCCAGTAAATCTGAACCTCGCCACAACATTTGATTTAGCATTCCTTGTAAAGTTATACCTTATGAGAGAGAAAACTATGGATGGACACACACACACATATACATACTCACACGCAAACACAGGCGTATATGCTTACAACCACACTTAAAAATGAATACACATACACAGGAACACGTGCTAATAATAGTAATAATAATATGCAATCTCCTATCACATACAGTATAATACAGACAGCCATCTTAGACACACACACACACATATACACACATGCGCACACAGGCATACACAAATACACATGTGCACACACAGGCATACACAAATACGCACATAGGCACGCGCACACACAGGCGTATATGCATACAACCACACTTAATAATACATAAACATACACAGGAACATATGCAAATAATAGTAATAATAATATACAATCTACTATCATCCAACTGTAGTATCATCCAACAGGCAGCCATCTTAGACACATGCAAGCACACAGAGACATTCATATATTCACAGACCATCTCCTCCACATGCACACATTTTTGTTCATACCAGTAATTGTTAGTTCTTCAGTTCTTGGCCTCCGTCTGCAGTTTCTCACCCCTCCTTGGCGGAGCGTCCCCCGTTGTGAGAAGGGAGGCCGTGTTTACGTCCGGTGGCTTGCTTGAGGCCTACTCCATCAGGCTCAGCCCGGGCTGTTCCTCCGCACGCTTTGATGTGGGCCAGCCGAAGCCTTTCGCTAACTAAGCCACCGGGCCCTCCTCCGCGACCCCTGACCTCCGGGGGTGCTGTGGAATTCTGCATGACGGAATATTAATATTTACCAGGTACCGATACCTGGCCCCTGCCTGCCTGAGAGCTGCCGATTCCAGCCCCTCATTGGCCAGCGCGGTGGTCCTGTTATAATGACTGGAGCAGGTGTCATCAGGACATAGCCATAAGTTATTAATGCACCCCCTATACCACCCGGAGGGGTCCTCTATCCCCGCACCTCCGTGCCACTCCTAAAATATTCAGCACATCTTCTTATGGGGCCTCTGACACATCAGAATCATTAGACTTTTACCATTGACTCCACTTTTTCCTCCCACATTGTAACAGTACCTGTGCCTCATCACTTTTTTTCTCCCCTCAGTGTACACCGTGGAGTGTGTGTGTGCCTACATGTGTGCGTCCAATGATGGAAGCTAGCATCCGGTGGTTCTGCTGTTTTTTTCAAAAGGTAACTCCCCACTTCATAAATTACAACCACTGACTCTGTTGGTTGGTTTGGTCTGGTCTTTGAACAAACACTGTCTCTGAAATGTTTAGTCGTTAAATCTAATAATAGTGAGGAACGCCTTTCGAAGAACCTCAGGCCGAATCGGCAGAGTTCCGACTCTGCCGCAGGGAAGTCTCTTCAGGAACTCCTGCTGCTTCCCAGCTGCAACTTTCCGACTTCGCTCTCTAACGTCTCGGAAGTCCAGGAGATTCCAACTTTCCTTCTCCATTTCCGCTCTCTAACAGATCTTCCGCATGAAAGACCAACCTTTTACACACATCATCGCGCTGACCTTGCATTCTCTGCGTTCAATATGGGAAAACCAGGGGAGCGATTTCAGCACGCTGTTAAGGTTCCCAAATTTAGAGTCCCGTCGACACACAGCCTGCTCCCAACCTTGGGATTAAACCCACATTTACAGTCTGTCTGCACTCAATCCTCACGTCTGCGTCCACCCCTGCCTGGGGCCTGGCGTGTGGCGTGCTGTGATTGGCCCATCAGGGGTTGGATTTCACCGTCCTGTATCCCCCCTGAGTCACATGACTTGTTTGCAGCACGGGGGATCGCTAACCGCAAAGGAAGCGCACGGGCCAAAGTTTTGGGAACGTGACGCGACCAATCAAAAACCCGAGACGCTTCGTTTTTATTCTTCCGACACCGCTGGGTTGCCCGCGTAATGTCATTACGTGGTCGGGTCGGCCTCGTTCTGCGTTTAACTGGAGGGCAGCTGCACTGTTTTTGTGAGCCTTTGTGCATTGTGCGGCGGGAGCAGGGTCTGGTTTAGTGCATAACCCGTTCCTGTTCCCTGCCTGTATATGAGATACACATGGGCTGTCGCTAAGGGAGTTTGCTCACCCTTCCAAACCACTGCAGTCTGCTTGCACTCAAAGTCATTGTACTGTAGCCCTGCTCCGTAGAGGTCAAACGATTCTCTCTGAGACCCGGCCAAGGGCACAGGCCCACTGCCATCCAAACCGCCCAGCTGTCAGTTCCAGTAAGTCAGCCGGTGGCTTTGCGTTTAGGGGTTTTACACGGGAGTGTTTTAGTGAGCGGTGGACAGGGTAGGGAACAGGTTCAGGGGAATGGATGTATTGACGCAGAGCGATTGGGAGGTAGTTTTGCTGTGCTTCAGCCTTGGTTTCACTCCCCGTTTCTGTTTTATGTTTCTGAATGTTTCCATCAGTGGAAGTGATTATTTTTAGCCGGCACTTATGTGTAATTTCATGGCGAGGGTTAGTCATGGAACAGCACTTTCCATGACATGCTCAGGAACTGTGCTGTGTTCAGTAGCTGTGCTGTTCTCTGTTGCTGTGCTGTGTTCAGTAGTTGTGCTGTGTTCAGTAGCTGTGCTGTTCGCAGTAGTTGTGCTGTGTTCAGTAGCTGTGCTGTTCGCAGTAGTTGTGCTCAGTAGCTGTGTTGTGCTCAGGCTTTGGCTGAGGGCTTCATACTGTTTGACGCTGTGTCACCTGGATTTCTCTGTGAAAAGGAGTCCCGAACTTGCTTCAGATGAGCTCGACACAGAGCTGCCACGCAGAAAGACAGCTCAACGCCCCCCTCTGACAGAAACGCACATGCTCCCCCTCCTCCCTCGTCCCCGAGGCCTTTCATCCCCCGGCCCGGCAGTCACAGCTCCAGCGCAAACACGCCATCCGCAGACCCCGCTGATCTCCCCCATCGATCCAGCGCAGATCTGAGGGCCTCCTCTCCCCCCGGGGGCCCTGCGGTACCGGGAGGGTCGACCCACCGCCGAATCCACCGCCCCTCGACTTCAGGCACGCTCACACGCCGTTAATGAAGTACGGCGCGTTAACCCCGACCGGACGCTGTCTCAGGCACCTATAAGGGCTCTGCTCGTCGGATACGGGTCTGATGTTGTTTGTCTGAATGCTGCCTTCGGAGGGAGGGGGGGGAGGATTAAATGCACACCCTCTCACCTCCATCAACGCGCGCTGTGTGGCACGCCGTCGCCGCGGCGACGCTCCAGCCTCCGGCGCGCACCCGATCCCATCTGAAATGAGATTGTCTAATGCCGCTCAGCTGGAACAGCAAAAAATATTAATCTCTGCATATTATTGTGTTATTATATCCGGGCAGTCCCCGCCGTGGCAGTGCTCAGTTTTGACCGGGGCCTCAGATTGATTCGTAAATTACTCATGACTTTCGGTGGCAAGAGGCGGTCGGAATTCGCCGGAATTTCACTTGATATCGTTATAATAAAAATGAATGACCTATCAAGAATTTCAGAGCATGATCTATCAATACTGTCATCCGCGGGAACGGGCCGCCTGACTCCGGCGGGCTGCTTTCTGAGGAAGATCCTGCCCTGTTTGAACGTGACATCTGTAATAATGCACAGCGCGCGACATTAATACCGCCACGTGCTGTTTCATCAGTCACTCGCCTCCGCGACGGCTGTCTTCCAGAGAAAAGTGGCCCACAATGCACCTCTGTGGCGCAGTCTATCCTAATCCCACGAGCAGGTGGGGTGTAGTGCAGAGTTTGGATCCCTGTCTCACCTGGCTGCCCGTGTGCTGAAGCTCACCTGTGCCAGCTCAGCACTGTGTATGACTGCAGCACATCCAGATACAATTCTTTAGGGTGCTATATACTATTTTGCTTTTAGGCAAACTAGGCAGTAGGTACACTTGGCCAGTTCTCACCATTATGTTATGTTACTTTAATTTGTACCTTCTTTTTAAAAGACTCCTAATGCTGCTGATATACGGTCACACTTTACAATAAGGCTATTAATTGGCATTAACTAATGTTGTTAATATATTTGTACACCAATTAATTAATGTTAAGTGTGAAATGAACTTTTCATTTGTTAATTGTTAACTACTAACACATGTATTTAATATTACGTTATCTATGTTATATTATGTTTAATATTATATGTTACATGAATATTTCTACATTATCAAAACATAGGATAAACTTACAGTATAATTAGTTAACCATTAATAAATTACATTAACTTTTTTGCAACCCAATATGAATTGGCATTAACTAATGTAGTTGTTAACATGACTTAATGATATACAAATATGTAAACAAAACTGTACATATTAACTTTTCAGTAGGTTACAACTGAATTCATGTAAACGTATTGTAAAGTGTTACTGCAAATACTTCAGCAAGTTTTCACATCATAAGTGTAGAAACTTTTGGTTATGTTAAACATGCAGTACCAGGTACACACCCTGAAGAAATGGCCCTTAATATCAGATTTATAAATGTTTTTTTCTGTAGAGCTACCAGACAGAATATCAGGGTGGTCCATTTACCTGTTGTTACCTGTATTGATTTGTGTTGGCTTGGATGGGTACTGGAGCCTGTTTCACAAAGCAGAGTTACTGAGTTAGTCAGATGCAGCAAGTAAAACCTGGACCCCTCCAAAATCTGGAACCTGAACTGAAGTAAAACCATTGCTCTGGGTTCTGCTCTGAGCAATTGTCCGTCTAACACAGTTCTCCTGCTCTTTGGAACAGAGTTCTGATCTTAAATTGTTTTTGTTTTTTACCCTTTGTATGAGCGTTAGATGTGCTGTGCACTGGTGTTAATATTGGCATGCCTACACTCACTTGCAAGGCCATCATACAATTTATTTGACTGGAAACAGTAGCATTGCCATGCCATGTTCCTTTTACTAACACTTTCACATAATTATCAGTGCTGAGGAGTATTGTGTTTGCCAAATATTAAAGCAGGCTTATAATAACCAGGGTATTAAGCATTGTTTGCCTTTCTCTCTCTGAGAATTTGCAGCAATCAACATTTTTCTCTTAATGGTCCCATTAGCAACAGCGGTGGGGGATTCCTAAACCCCGTTACTACCGGAAGGAGGGAGAATTCCATCCCCTCTGAACGGAGTTGGAAAAGGTCAGCTATTCCGCCATTCCCCCCCGCTTCAGCCTTTCAGAGCGACTCAATCAAAAGTTCCGGAATAAACTGTGACGCCACTTAACAACTTATCCAGGGCCTCGTGACCTACGACCTCTCCTCCTCTCCACTGCTCTAGATGGCGGAGGTCATGGATCAAAGGCGGGGTTGCCGGAGTCTCAGTACCCGTACGGTGGAGGGTGGAGGGGTGGGGGCAGTTTCCGGCCAGCGGTGTTGGTTCTGGGAGTGGTGGGGGTGTAGTTTTGGGGTAAACTCCACGCCTGTCCCGGAGAGGACTTCCCCCTCTGTCTGATCTCAACGGGCCGACTTGTGAGCAGAGAGCCTTTGATGCCCCTGATAAAGGCCCAGTGAGATCCAGCACAGTGGTGTGATGACCCGCCTTCCACAGGTCAAAGGGCAAAGGTCGAGGAGCAACTCTAGCTAACTCTTGTTCCCTAAAATAGTACTTTCATCCAGAGTGTGGACTCCAAAATCCCTGCATGTACAGAACTTTTTTTTTTTTATCCATGAAGTCTCAGGGCCTACCATATTTTTTCCATGTCAGTAAAACCATAAAAGCATTCTCTGTGCCAGTTGAAATAAAAAATTTTAGAGGGAAAAATCGAGCACTGCTAATTTATTGTGGTGCTGCGGTAAAAGTTTTACACTTTAAAAAAAGTTTGCATGCTAAAATTTAGGAAACAAACGAGAAAGGCAATGAAAGATTTTATGAAAAGATTTTGTCTGATTCATATTTACAGTAATGTCCTCTTCTGGCAGTTATATTTTTACACATTTTTCATATTTATGTCCAACAAATTGCCTCCTCCGCAGTAATCACACTGCACCCTCACAAGCACCGCGTTTGTTTCCCCCGTTTTCCTCCCAGATCGGGGTTTGATAAATAGTTGGAGTCATATTCTCTGACACTGTCGCCACCAACAAAGACCATTTGTCTGCCTGCAGCTGGATCGAGTTGAGCTGCTTTGGGGGCCGGTATCCGATTCTCAAACTCCAGATGAGAGCGGGAGTGAGAGCGCTGGAGAGAGAAAGAGGTCTGTTAGCAGAAGAGCCAAGAGAAATTTCCCCAATTGAAAATTTCAAGTGCATCGTTTTCTTTCAATATTCCTTCCAGCAATTGTATTATTGTAATATTGTCAGTTCGACTAAAATATTTTTCTCAGTGCCACTCCCGACTCTTTGTTAGCCCCCCTGACAGCCTGTCCAGGATCAGCGCGCCTGCCCTTAATCACAGGCCGTGTCCCTGTGGCACCGGCGCTGGACGCTGATTCAGGATCAGCGCTGGAGGGCAGGATTTATGCGGCAGAGGGTGCTGCTTTCGCTCATTAGCGACGTGTGAAAGGGTGAGGACCATGTGTTCGTTAGGAGGCCGGGGTTTGCCAGGGGCTGCCCGGCCGGTTAATTGATTGATTGATCGGCCTGCGGGCGAACGCCTTGATCTCGTCGCCCGCCGCAATCAGTCACTGGCGTGTTCAGGTGGACGGCAACACCGCGCTAAAGCATCATTAGTGCAGTGGGCTTCCAGGCCCGTGCTACTCTGCGCTAATAACATGGGCTTTGCAGGATTTTTGTGGCTACCTCTCTTAGAAATTCATCAAAATATAACCACATTTACGAATAAAATACATACTCACTGAACGCTTT
The DNA here is from genome assembly GCF_963514075.1 of Conger conger. NCBI lineage: Eukaryota > Metazoa > Chordata > Actinopteri > Anguilliformes > Congridae > Conger > Conger conger. Next base: position 58,698,686 of record NC_083762.1, read on the forward strand.
ATCAGGAACAACTGTACACCTACATATTCATATTCATTATCTAATCAGCCAAACGTGTGGCAGCAGTGCAATGCATAAAATCTGAGTAAAAGGAATGTGGCATGGCAACGCTACTGTTTCCAAACAAAACATTTTATAATTGCCTTGCAAGTGAGTGTGGGCATGTCTGTAATAGCACTGTGTATTCTGTTTCGTGTTCTTGTCCCTGTTGAAGCATTCACTCTATTTTATTTTAGGTCAAGTCAGGTTAATTTATTTGTAACCGTAGGTAGATTTGGTTTGCAGTAGACGAGTCATCCGTCTTGACATATACATTTTATAAACAACACCGACAGTAGACATAATAAAATAAAGTACTCAAAATACTGAAATCATCACTAACCCACTAAACCTAAAAGATAAAATAAATAAAATACAATAAATAAAATGAATAAATAAACATTGCTTCTAATTATTTGTGCAATGTTGCTACGACTTGTTCATCTGAGTGATGGCTGCTGGAACAAAGCTATTTTTATACCGCTTTGTTCTGCTCTTCTGGACTAAAAACCTTTGTCCAGAAGGAAGCAATTCTATTTGTATTTACTTATAGAGCAACTTTCATACATGATTGTAATCACAAAGTGCTTTTTTGAAGTAAACCAATAAAAGCAAACTAATATGAGGGTATACCACCCCCTATGCGAATAAACACATTTTTTGTTATAATTAGCAACTACAAAAACGTTTATTTTTATACCATTACAGACCACTATATTATTTATTATCCTTGTATCATATTTCTCAGAATAGTCAACAGGAATCTATCTACTTCCAGTTTGGCTGAAGTTCTGTTTCCATTTTAAGATTCCTGTTGTGAGGACCTTTGACCTCAGAATGGCTGCCATTGGCACAAACACAACAACCAAACGTCCCCAGGAATATCCCACGCTGGGTGCACCTGATGAACACACCAAGCTCACCAGGTCCCACCAAGCCAGCACTCCTTCCTCAGGGCCGAGGGACATCAGTCCCAGCTCCCTGTACAATGACAGTTATCCAGAATGTGTGTGAATAATCTGGAGTGGATGTACTGCAGAGAGATCACAATGGGGTCTTGGTCTTGAACAGGACTGTATTTCATTCTCAGTGAGTTGGCCACTTAGACGTTCTGTAACGTTCTTTTCTCAAAATATCTAAATATCCTTTTGAAAAAAGCCTTTAAAAGATTTTGCCATCTCAGTACCTTGGCGTGGAGTTTACCTTATTCTTAAGTTAACTCCTTTTATAGATGACTGGAAACTTTCATTTCCATTTTTTATTTGCAAGATTAAAGTTTGGAGCCACAGTAGACCATTTTGTTAGTCTCTAAAATACCATTAAACTCCTTACTTCATACTCTGTGTCAGATGTTTCCATGATGTCCTCTAACTTTTTACAGATAAAAAGAAAAATTCTGCATTACTATTTAAAATAGAGCAAAGCCTGCCAAAAAATTCATATGGTACAAGACAAATGATTATTATTCAGTTATAGTGCACATGCTGTCACACTCGATGACCCCCTGTCCCAGTACAGTAACGCTGTTACTGTTCATTAGACTGCAGAGATTCTCCACTCAGATTAGCCAAACATCAGTTATTTGATAATCAGTGCAAATTGAAAGAATATCTGAATAGCACTTTGCAGTTGACCTGATATGAAGCATTTCATGAAGAAACCCCAGTTTTCTGGAGAACAAACCTTATTTATATAAAAACAATCTTCAGCAGGGCTTCTCTCCCACAACATCTAGTCAAACTCTCCTCCTTGCCCCTTGGACGGCTTTGAATCATCCGAAATGAAACGTCCCGGCAGTCAAAGTGAAGAAAGAATACAACTTTGAAATACCTGTGGAAATGTAAACATGCCAGATTGTTGGCCCTTCAGCGAGTTTGTTTGGTCTAGAGGTGGATAGCCTCGTTTTCAAAATGCACGCTAGTGTCAGTTAGCGCCCTCCCACATCCGGCTGTCTGCCGGTGAGGCCTGGGGACAGGTGGGGGGGTGGGGGGGATGATGAAAACCTCTCTCTTGCTCATAAAACACCCTTATAAAAATGCATCTCTGGGATTGCAAAAAGCATGAAGGAAATTCTGTCAAAACATCAGGCCTTAAGCCCTTTTAGACTCGCACCGCAGATGTCCGTTACAAAGGGTTCGGCATCACGCGCTCCGTGACACGTGGAAAATCGGCCATAAATAAATCTGGCTAATTACGAGGCCCTGTCCCGTGCGCCTTGCCTATATTTCATATTAACGTGCTGTGAGTGACTGGGGGGCCCCACTGGGGAAAGGAGTCATTAAGAAAGTTCCGGAAACTGATGGCTGCCGTTGCTGTGGTAATGCAGCGCTCCTGTCCTACCGGCGTCTGAAGCTGCACTGTGAGGGTAACGCACCGAGCTAACCGGACCTGGAGACCTGACTGACGGGCAGGAGGGCTGAACCTCTGGGGAGCCGCAGAGGATTGTGGGAGAAGCAAGTCTGCGAGATGTGAAGGAATCGGAGGTGAAAGGGCTGTCAGTTATCCTCCCTGTCTGTCTGTCTGTCTGGCAGATCAGAGGGCCAGACTCCAGACCCAGCGCTCACATTGGCAGAGAAAAGGATTCCTTGATCTCGGAGACAGCAGATCTCACTCCTGACACCATATACCATTAAACCAAGCCGGTAGCTCACACCTGTGAATAAGAGGGGAACTGCACAGGTGTATTAGCGCTGGAGGATGCTCATAACAAGGCCTAAAAAAAATATATGCTTTCATTATTTGAGGAAAACTCAGAATTATCTGGCAATTGAATATTTATTGATTTATGTAATCCTCATATTTAAGCTATTCATGCTGGATGAGGTTTTATATACAGTGCACATGCACACAGACACAGATACGCACACATTGAGTGTCAGCAACTTAGAATGTAGGAGAACATAAATGCATTCACCTGATTTATATGAGCAATAGCGCCTGGCTGGCAATATTTCTACATCTGTGTGTGGGTGTATGTGTGCAAGTATACATGCACACATACTGTTTGGTTTGTACTTGGACAGTTGTAAAATCCATTTTCTTTTGGCTAGTTGGATTTGAAATTAAACTATGAATATGAGGTCAAAATACAGACTTTGACTTTAATTGGAGGATATGTACATACATTGGAATTGCATCCCTCTTTCATACATAATCTCCCGAATTTAGGGGACCAAAAAGTAATTTGACAGTTGGCTTCTCAATTGTTTCTGATTAGACAGGTGTATTCAATTTCTTCTTTAGAAGAAATATGTCAGTATTGGGTCTTTTGACTGAGTTTTCAACATGAGGACCAAAGTTGTGCAAATGACAGTCAAGAAAGCCATTATGAGGCTGAGAAATAAGAAAAGAATCTGTCAAAAGGCCAAACAATAGGCTTACCAAAATAAACTATTTGGAACATCGTTATGTAGAAAGCGAGCACTGGTGAACTCTGCAGTTGATGGCCAAAGAATTCTCAACCCCAAAAAATCTGTCTGACAGATCAGAAACACTCTTTAGGAGACAGATGTGGATGTGTCAGTGACTAATGTCTGTAGAAGGTACGTACAAAAATACAAGGTTACGCTACAGTATGGAAACCAGTATTAATCTGCAAAAACAGGACAGCTCAGGTTACAGCTAGCCAAGAAGTATCTAAAAGAGCCTGCAGAAATCTTTTGGACAGATAAGACTAAGACTGGCTTGTAAGAGAATGATGGCAAAGGGAAAGTATCTAGGCAAAAAGGAACTGCCCAAGATCCAAAGCACACCCGATTCATCTGTGAAACTTGATGGGGGATGTTAAAGTTTACTGACTTACTTGCCTTCATTGTCAGTGCTTCATCCCAGAGCAAGGCAATCATTCCAAGCATAGACCAGTGTTCTCTTTCCTCTGATGTTCCAAACAGTTTATTTCAGTGAGCCTACTGTTTGACCTATGCTGTTTTGTTGAAATTTCTCAGCCTCATAATGGCTTCCTTGACTTTCATAGGCACAACTCCTGTCCTCTTGTTGACAAATGTCAATTGCAATCAAAAGCCTAGTATCAGGACTAGTTTCTGAAAGCTTTCTAATACCTGCACTAAGGATGTGATTGAATACACCCAACAAATCAGAGACAGCTGAGAATTACTTCTGGTCCTCTAAAATGAAGGGACTCTATAAAAAAAGACAATGCATAATTCCAACACAGATCAACAGATATGGATGTAAATACGTAAATTAAAGGTGACAGTGTGCACTTTGTGTTATATTCATTGATTCATTTCAAATGTAATGTCGGAGTCCAGAGCCACACAGATATTTACAGACCTCACTGTACATGTGTGCTTTCATGTGTAAGCATGTGGCATGTGTTCCTACATATCCAGTCTCCTATACTACCCTAACTGTGTCTAGTTCAAGAGAGATGTGCTTTCTCTGATTGTGTGTGTATGGTGATCATCCCACTCACAAATTACCCACCCCTGTAAGGCTTTAAATATGTGAAATATCTCCATTAAACCCCAATTTAAAATCTATTTGCCATTAATTGTTCAGCACTTCAGAAGGCCTGTATCGTTTTGCTTGTGCAGTTTTCCTTACAGCGCCTGTAACATATACTTGGGCGATGGTACAGTAGGAATGCATGCATTGTCACGTTTATTTACCGAGTTTCTCCCCTGTGCAATGCGGAGACGCATGTTTTCTGTAAGCACCGGAGCCTAAGCTTGAACATATGCATATATATATAAAAAATGTACAGCCCTTCTCTGGCACCAAAGGTCTTCGGGACAATGCATCATTCACCCGCACTATATGCACCTGCGTCGGATTACAATGAGAGATGCACCCTCTAATGCGGCGGAACTTTATCACCATATGGTGTCAAGGAACTGCAGAACCTGGACCCTCTGTTCATTATGTATGGAAGGTGAGACGGTATCTGAAGCCACTGAAGAAAATAAATAGGTTTGGATCAGCATGGCCCATTTCCACAGGTGATCTTTAACGGGTCGGCAAACACAGCGCATACAATCCTTATTTGTCGGGGCCTTTTAGCTGGGCTTAAAGGAAATGCCTCAAGTCATCACCTGCTTCTCGATCCCTTTTCGCTGAAAAGCATCCGTCTAAATAGCCTAGCACAGCGCGGCTTTTTCATTATTATCTTTTAGAACGTAGGCCTGCCTGTCTTTTCATATTTCTGTATGCTTTGTGTGTCACGTTAAAAAAGGTCTAATTTCTCATCGAATTAGCGCCGCGGTCTAATTACGGCATTGTGAGTTTCTGATCGGCTCAATACTCACACTAACCTCTTGTTCTCTGCTCTGTAGGATTTTGTACCCCGGGGCTATTTTGCCTTCGTTCATTTCTCTGAGAGAATAAGGAATTCCAGTGGCAAAAGCAATCAGCGAATGTGGATCAAACGGATCCTCTGCAGAATTTGCTGTCAGAATAAAACCATTTGTTCCCCTTCCTCACACCCACTGCCTGGTCCCTGGACCTCTCTTTCTCTTCAAGTCATGCGTTTTATGTGGTTTCTGCAACCATTTCCTCAGGGCCAGTCTGTCACTGTTAATTTTGGACAACACGCCAGCTAAGTTTAGAAACTGCTTAATATGCGTTTTGTCTTTTCAGAGTATCCTTTTTCACCCAGGTTTCTGGAAAATACTGGAATCGCGTCCTTGCCGGCATAACGAACACATAGAGAAAAATTATTTCAAAAAGCTGCAAAATAACTTTAAGAGCTATCCAGTAATCTACCTTTAAAATGTCTGACGCGACACGACTGAGAACAGTGAGCACTGTGGAGATTGGATAGCTTCTTGCTTTAAAGAAAAATAAAACAGTTTGCTTGTACATTATTTAACCAATCAAGCCTCGTTTTCGTCAGAAGATTAAAAGAAGAGTCGATGAAGAACTGAACACTCTAAGGAATGGCCCGAGCATCAAGGAGGAGAGACCGCAGTAATGCAGAAACTCATTAGTGCCACGTGCGTTTAGCGATCTGCGCATGGATTTCAGTGGTAGATTGAAATACTCCCTCATGGATAAATTTATATTCAAATGTAATACAAAAACTATTTAGGAATATATTTTAAATGTATAAATATGCTCTATTGTATGGTTCTTTACAATTCTATTAACATGCAATTTATAAATATGCATCATATATTAGGATCTATGGATACATGCGTCTTGTATCTTTGAAATATACTCACTTTATTAGGTACACTTTTTTTTCTTTTTCTTTTTTCTGGTCATTCTCTAACCTTTATCATGAACAAGGTGCTTTTGCCCACACAACTGCTGCTCATGAGATATTTTTTGTTTTTTGCACCATTCTCTGTAAAATCTAGAGCCTGAAAGTCCCAGGAGATCAGCAGTTTCTAAGATACTCTACCACGTCTGGCACCAACAATGATTGCATGGTCAAAATCACATTTATTCCCCATTCTGATGCTTGGTATGAGCAACAACTGAACCTCTTGACCATGTCTACATACATTTATGCATTGAGTTGCTGCCACATGATTGGCTGATTAGATATTAATGAGCTGGTGTACAGGTCTACATAAGCGGTCACTGAGTGTATATTTAAAGGTTACGTTCTTATATTTTTGTATGTGCACATGCCATGGGTTCTTTGAGAAATATATCTCAATGGCACTCGCCTGGATGAAGTCTAAATAATATTGTATTGTGAATAATAATAATAATAATAATACTAAAAATACATATGTATGTATATAGATTTCTAACAAACAGAAGTTGTAGAGTGTGTTCCGCTGTGCTCCTATATTTCTGCATAAATAAACAGTATCCAGCAATGACACCATCTGATGCTTTTTAGATCAAGATGAATGTCTTTGAGCTGGTGGTGTGACATGGATGATTTTTTTGGTTTCTTGAATGCGTTGGGGTGCAGGGGACCTAAAATAATGACGCCTGCTTCCATGCGTCCCAGGGGAGAGACGACCATGTGATTTCAAAAGAATCGGCACACAGGACTCGGTAACAAAAAACCATACTGTATTTTATAAAATGTACAAAAGCTATATACACACCCAGCACAGCAGAGGTGCATGGTAGCAGGTACAAAAGACAGCTTTAATTCCAACGAACAAAGGAAAAAGAGTGTTGTTATTACACCGTCATTGAAAAGTTCCTCTGGTTGCCAGTCTTTTGAAGGGCAGAATCTTTTTTGTAAGCATTCTCAGTTCGTCATCCACTCGTGTAATTGCCTTTCAGTCTTCACAGAGTGCATTTTGAGTACTTGCATATTCCTTTGAACATAATCTGTGTCGGGGCACAGGGCTTCCAGTTGCAGTTCCTGCTTGAATTGCCAGGCTGGTACTGAGATATGTGGCTGTTCTCTTCAGTCATCTCAGTCATGAGATATCATTTGACAGACAGGCCCAGCTGATGCGACTCACTGCAACACAGCGCATTGGCTTCTCCGAGGCTCTGTAATGCCGTGCGCTGTCACTGTGTGTGCCTGCGTGCCCTTTCGCCCCGGTGGCAGTTGCATACAAGCAACTTTGCAAAAAAACCAAAAATAAACCACTGTAATCAAGTCATAAACATAAATGACAGAACATACCATGTATATTATTAAACAGGAAGTTAATAAAGAATGTAAAGTTTTCTAAATATCTGTATATTTTTTAAATCTTTTACCTGGGTTCATATATGTTACATGTCTGCTTGAAGTGTTCATATGTTTACGCTATTATTCAGTATCTCAAGGCACTTAGTAAACTTGGTTCAGTACACTGTCTCTAAAGGGCGACTCCACACACTGAACAGTGGCCTGTTTATACCCTGCTCTAACCTTTTGCTGGAAGTATGGCTTATTTTAACAGAAAGAAAACTGCCTACTCAATCTCTTGCCTAATAATATTTCTTTACACTGTAATATACATATCGCGGGAAAACGAGTGGAAACTACACGTGTTTCAGTGTGTAGCTTCTGCCCGATTTCTCCTGAACTGAGTCCCTATAATCCTGGCTGAGGTCAGTGCTTTTATTCTGTTTGCAGAAAAGACCTGTGTTCTTCCTCATTAGAGAGAGAGAGAGAGAGAGAGGGAGAGGGAAGGAGAGGGAAAGAGAGGGAGGCAGACAGAGAGACACAGAGATAGACCGAGTGAGAGAGAGAGGGAGAGAGAGAGAGAGAGAGAGACACCGAGCATGCCATTTGATCTTAGGACCCCACACTCCAAAAAGCCTATGTTCCATGAAGCTGTTCCTGCATGTTCCACACACACACACACACACACACAAACAGATGGTGTGCAGGGTTATCGCATGCAATTGCACCATGACATAAGATTCACAAGCAAATCAAATCCAGTTTAAATCACAAAAGATGTATTTTCATAACCCAAATGAGACACCATGCCCTTTTATCTTATATGACACATGTAAGTAAACACAGGCACAAGTGCGTTGGGTTTGTCAGATCTTAAACCAAAACCGGTGGGCGAAATCAGCAGGAACACGAGGAGTTGCTCAGCGAGTCACAAATCACGTCTGATTGGACAACGGAAAAACAGTGGCATGACGGGAGCTGTGTGCGATGATCCGGCCGCATGACCGATAACCTGAACCAGATGCCGTAGAAAGGCCCGGAAGAGTCTAGCTGCTAGTGATTCAGGCCGTGTAGGAACGGCTTGCTATGACGTGGCCTCTAAGACATCAGGTTGAGAAACCTGCTCTCCTCGGCCAGAGCCGTCAGCATGGAGGTCATGTCCCCGATGGCCATGTTGCCCATCCCGGCCGGAACCGGCGGTAGCAGGGTCACCGAGTTGCGAGGGGTGGTGAGCCGGGAGGAATTCTGGGATAGGCTCTGGAGGACGCTGGGGCTGAGGGTCCCCGACATGAGGCTGGAGTGGTCCCCGTCGTCCAGCATGGAGTCGAAGTCGATCTGCGGGTGCTCGAGACGCTGGGAGGTGCTGGACACCTGCCCCGCCCCCGGGGACGCCATGGCCACGGCCGTGGGCGTGACCTCTTCTGAGGGGCAGGGGGCGCTGTGGGGCGGCTGAGGGTCAAAGCTGGGTTCGAACATGTGGATCTGCCCCGTGTAGAACATGGCGTCCTCGTCCCCGGCTGGGTGACCGGAGCCGTTCGGTCGCTTGGGGGTGGCTTCCGAGGTGCCGTAACTGGGGCTGAAGTTGGACTGGGGGAAGGCCCCCGAATGCTGCCTGCTCAGGGATTTGGGCTCCATGGGCGGCCTCGGCTGAATTAGTCCTTGGTACCCGTTTTGGACAGACCTCTGGGACGGTATGGCCGGATTTTGTTGGTTGGAGTTCATTTGGGAGTAATTATCGAAAGAGACTACATGGTTTTGATTTCCCCCAGTCTGGGGGTGGGTCCTGGACCTGTAGTTCTGTGTTTCGGGAGGTTGGACCACCCCCCTGCCACTTGGCGCAAGCACACCCATGGAGCCGTCAGCCACGCTGGTGCAGAAGGGTCGAGGGGCGACACCGCTGTTCTGGGCTTGGCCCGCTAAGCTGCCAGGGTTCTGACAGGGCTGGGCGCAGCTCCTCTGAGGCGCCAGGCCCGAGTTCCGGCTCTGCTGGGCGGCTTGCGCCAGGTTCTGACTCATGTGCGCCACCTGCTGGTTGGAGGTCGTGCCCTGGAAGGGCCCAAAGTTGTGCCTCTGCTGAACCAGGGCGAGGTTTCCCCGGGGGTAAGGCTGCTTGACCTGTGGAGGTTCCACAGATCCCGAGCTCACCTCGTTCCACTGCACCGGCATGCTGGTCCTGTTCGGGAAGCGCTGCCGGGAAGCGGGGCTCGGCTGGCAAGCCGGGGGAGCGGCAGGGACATCCGCCAAAGCCATCCTCCGCTGCCCGTAGAACTGAGCCTGCTGGGGGGTAGTGTTCCCCCGGAAACCGTGCTGCTGGTTAGCGTACGGAGGAGCGTTAGCGTCCTGGTTCTGCGACCGTAAGTACTGCACCACGTCATCCGGCAGCACCAGCTCGTCCTCCCCGCCCTGAACGCCGGCGTCGTCCGCCATGGTCTCCATGGCAACGTTCTCGGAGATGCTGGGCGGGCGGGGCGCGAAGGGATGGCAGTGCAGGCTGCCGTCGGAGCGGGCGTGGTAGCCCTGAGGAGCCAGGCCCCGCCGCTCCAGGACGGACCCGGCCGGCGGAAAGGCGGGGTTGACGCTGCCCATGCTGCCGAATCGCTGCACCCGGGGCAGGGGCGGGAGGTCGGAGGTCAGCCGGCGCACGGGGTCGCTGGCCCGCCGGGGGACGTTGGCGGGGACCTCGTGGGGCATGAGGCCGGGCGCCCCGTAGCCCAGGTCGCTGCAGCGGCGGGGGACCGCGGCCCCATTGAACGGACGCAGCAGGGAGTCCCCGAACGTGCCCACCTGCGCCCCCAGGGTCATGCGGTCCATGTTGGGCAGGGGGGTCGGCGGGGCGCCCCCCGTGGCGGCGGCGTACTTGGCTTTGAGGCGGTAGTGCTGGGCGGGGGTGAGGCTCAGGAGGCCTGGGGGCGCCCCCCACCCCCCGCCGCAGTGCGAGGCTTCGCTGGAGCGGCGCGACAGGTCGGCAGAGATGGGGTCGTACGAGTCGGCCGAGCTGACGTCGTTGGGCCGGCCGAAGTGCGAGGCCTCGCTGGACCGGCGGCTAGAGCAGCAGGGCGAGATGCCCGAGGACCGGCGGCTCAGGGTGTAGGCCGAGCTGAGCAGGCTGGTGCCGCTGTCCCTGCGCTCGTTCAGCTGGTTCAGCATGGTCACCTCCGCGGAGGGCAGCTCTCCTCCGCCAGGGCAGGGGAACGCGGTGAGGGGGGGCCCGAAACCTGAATTCTCCAGTAAGGAACCTGCGGGACAGAGAGAGGCCATTACGGAGTGGTCCTTGATTCTCTTACACACACCTGAGAGCCATTTGCAGTGTGGCACCTGATTGGGCATCCTGTGTTTGGGCACCTTCCCTATTTGTGCTGTTATCTGAATAAATGGTTGAGTGGGCGGAACCAGAGACATGTCAACAAGAGCAGGTGCAATGGATGATAGCGTAACGCCATTGAGTGGCGCTAGCGTAGCATATCGTGACATCTCTTTCACTCCGTGGCTCATGGCCTGACTCATGCCGTATGTTGTGGTCTTCTGTTGTAAAATGTTTCAGTAGCAAAAGTGGAACATCATGTCAAAAACGTTGTTTTAGCTGGATAAATATTTGTTGTCACACTACATTCACGTTATTCACCATACATTGAGGTAGAGAATTTTCTTTTCATGCATAAAGAAGAAAAAAAGGGAAAAAAGGATTGTTATTGTCAGGGTTCAATTAGAGCCTACAATGAAATTAACAATTGACTTTCATTCATTGATTTAATGCTAGCATCTGACGCATCTCAGGTGGAACTGTTCTTGGAATAAACGATTGAGTGGGTTCTCTGAATGAACGATTGACTGGGTAGAGCTATATTCTGAATAAATGGTTCAATGGGTGGAGTTTGGATGGACAGTTCGATAGGCGGGGCTGTTCTCTGAATAATAGGTTGAGTCAGTGGAGTTTTTCTCTGGGCAGACAGTGGGTAGAGCTATATTCTGAATAAATGGTTCAATGGGTGGAGTTTGGACAGACAGCTGAGTAGGCGGAGCTGTTCTCTGAATAGCAACCGATCATATGCGAATTGTTTCTTTGATTCTTATCTGACCTGTTCAGTTTGTTCTGTTTTGTTCGTTGCCCTGGATAAACACGACTGCTAAATAAAATGTAATGAGTGGGCCAAGCTGCTCTGACCTGTGGCTGGGATGGGGGGCAGCATGGGGTTCCGGGCCGGAGGTGTGTGGTTGGCCCAGGAGCAGGAGTCCCTCACTGTTTTCAGCTTCTCCCTCTTGAGGTGCTCCAGCCTGTAGGGGGCGCCGACGTTCTTGTGCAGCTGCAGGCCGAGCGCCGCCATTCCCCCGCTGCCTGGGGAGACGGTGGAGTCCACCACGGGGGCGTCGTCCAGCCCGGTCAGGTCTCCCAGGCTCCCCCCGCTGTGATTGGTCAGCTCTACTCCACTGTCGTTGTTGGTGGCGCTGCCGAGCGGAGACGGCTCACTGCTGCAGGAGGACTGCCCCCCCGGGCTGGACTGATACATCTGGGGGGGGAAGAGACAGGGTCACGCAACCGTACCACACAGCAACATAACCACCTAGGCATGCCTGGGGCCTCGTGGCTATATGAAGTATCTAATCAGCCAATCATGTGGCAGCAACTCAATGCATGGATCCATGTAGACATAGTCAAGAGGTTAAGTTGTTGACCACACCAAACATCAGAATGGGGAAGAAATGTGATCTAAGTGACACTACACTGACTGTGGAATGATTGTTTGTGCCAGATGGGCTGGTTTGTGTAACTCTTGATCTCCTGGGATTTTCACACACAACAGTCACTCGAGTTAGCTAAAAAAAAACCCAGCTCTCTGGATGAAAACATCTTACTTATGAGAGGTTAGAGGAGAATGGCCAGAGTGGTCAGCAGACAGGAAAATGACAACAACTCAAATTGGGCTGACATAAGGTGACACTCCATCTGACAGCCCTCTCTACCATTCAGCTGTTCATTTAGCATTAGTGCTAAGTGGTATATGATACCCCACTTGTGTTCTCCTCTGGGCAAGAGTGTCTCCTAAATTAACGTAAAGTGATGTGATGGGATGCTGGTCCTTAATATGACTAATTATTAAAAATGTTTTTTTTCCAAGAAACTGCTTCAATGAAAAAATGCAGGGTTAAATGGATGGCAAACCCTTGCGAGGCCACAGCCACAATGTTTGTGAAGGTAATATGTAAAGGATGGATAGGGTGAGCCGTCTGCTTGCATAACCCACAGACTAAAGGTCTCTAATGACACTAATTCATCCTGACCCAAACTGAACTAAAAAGCAAGTTTTGATCACAGTGTGATCTCTGGAAATATTTGTTCAGCATGGCGCAGTACTAGCGGTTGAATATTAATGGCCCGATGGCTTTTATCCTTGCATGATGTGGATTACTGCCAGATCTCCTGGCCACAGTGAGAGGAGGGGGGGGGGGGGGTGGGGGCGATTGAAGGTGAATGTAGTGTGTGTGTATGTGTGTGTGTAGGGGGGTTTGGGACACCCAGCTGGTATGTGGTGTTCAGAATGAAAGCTCACACGAGAGACACAAATGAATCCCAGGTGCAAGCAATTTGCAGCTCTATATGTACAATATTTTGGTGATAATATTTTTTAACTGCTATTAAACCAAACACTTGTCTTGCATAAAACACGGAGTAATGCTAATTGTGTGATAATCAGCTGTAGGCCTTACTGACAGCATTAACAGTAACAGTTACGGTGCGTCCTGTGTTCATCAAAAGTGCAGTACACTCTCAGAAAGAAAGGTTTCTTTGGCTTGTCTCCATAGAGGAACCCTTTTTAGTTATTTATGGAACCCTTTATCATAGGTGTGAACTGTGAAAGCTCCCAGACAAAGAACCATTTTGGCCAACAAAGAACCCTTGAACTAGATATGGTTCTTCAATGGAATCACAGGGTTCTTTTTAGAACCATTTTTTTTCTGAGAGTGTATCATATTAGCACCACAATATAGTGTGAAGCCTAAATATGAGTCCATTAATGTTTAATGAATAAGTCCCTGAATGTGAAACCTAAACAAAGACAGCTTCATTAACGTTTTAAAATGAATTATGGAACATTGAACATTGAAAGAATGGAGGGCTGAACTGTAGCTGTGCTCACCTCAGTAAGGTCTGTCCTTAAGGAATGTTTTAAGGAAGAGAAAGAGAGACATTCAAGCAACAAGCAAGGAAGTGTTATATAAGCAAGGAAGAGTTGAGTTACAGGATGAAGACAGATCTCTGGGCTTAACAAGCACAACATGTTAGTGTTAGTACAGAAGAGTGAACAAGGCTCATAAATATACAGAGGTGGAAAATACAGGATCCTTTCTGATATTTAGTTTCAATTGCTGTAGCATAATTCCAGCCAGGAGGTAGAACTCATTAGTGAAATCAGCTGCCTGAGTTCATGGGTGGTAGAAATATACGGTAGGACTTTTATTTCCGGATCCTTGGACTTTCCACCACTGTAAATATATCTTAATTATTCATTTGCTGTTGAATTCATGCAGCCTAAAAATACCCTGCTCTTGTATGACTGTAATGATGTTATTTTTACTCAGCATCTCTCTCAGTACATCATAATGTCCTGTATAAGAACTGATTGTAACAGCGCGTGCGGACGGATTAGCCCGCGGCACTCACCACAGAGTTCTCAGTCTTTATGGATTTGACCTGCAGACAGTCCTCCACGCCTCTGAGGGCAGCGTTGCCCTCCAGCCTGTCCTCCGAGTGCCTGCCGCCCAGCTTGGCGCTGGCCTCGTTCTCCCCATTCTCCTTGGGGCCCTGGGGCCTGGGGGGCCCGTCGTTGCGCTGCTTCTTGGTGACGTGCGCTTCGGGGCCGTGGACGGTCTTCACGTGTTTCCTGAGAGAGCTGGGGTCCGTGTAGCGCTTGGTGCAGCCGGGGATCTTGCACACGTACGGTTTCTGCGGGGGTAAACAACGACGCGGTTGGCATCAGCTCGCGAGCGATAGCGCTCAAATATATGACTTTGAATTAAAGTTTCATTTTCCCCTACTTTATTCAGATTAGCTGTGACTTGCTCGTAGTTTGTAAATATGCAATTAGAAATATAAATGATCCGCGCCAAGCGATGACACGCTGATTTCGGTTACGGTAAGCGCGGGTGATTCATGAGCCCCGGCGTCGTAATAAAGTTCGAGTTACCGCTCCGTCCGCGGGATTTTTTCTTTACGATCCTACGCTCTCTTTGTCTGCTGATGGATGGTCGGAGGATTGAAGTGGTTCCAGGTTTAATTATGTATTCACCATCTGCAGGTGGTCCGGCTCCACAGGGGACGGGCTTGATTCTCACTAATGCATTGTGGGTCGTCGTGCTCTCTCGTTAGTCCCTGCGCCTCATTATTTACATACGCGGAGCCCTCATTAATGGGACAGGGGGGTGAAGGTCTGAGAGCAATCACCACGGCGTGGACCCATCTAATTTCTGCATTAAGCTTGAAGTCTTAGGGGGTCCTGCACGCCGCCTAAAATGCACCTTAAAACTGTAGCGCTGTAAGTGCCTCTGGGGAGCAAGTTAAGTTTTCTTCACAAGTCTGTAAGTTTACTTGGGTCTCTGAGGTTAATTTTCATGAGAAACTCTCTATATGTTTAGCGGCTTCATGGGTCTCCAGACGTTGTTCTTCGCTTTAAATGCAAATTTTATGTTTTTCCTCACAAATACAGTTTGCCTGGTTAATTTTGAAGACTTGCCAAATTAAAAAAAACAAAAGAAAAACGATTTATATTAAGAACATTCACAGTCATGTTTGTGATCTTACACTTCAGCGGATCAAACTGTCAATTAAAATCAATGGAGTTCTCGACCACTGACTTAGAATTTTGAAAAAACTATCCAACATTTCAAAAAAGGGTTAAAGCACAGGTGTCAAACTCCAGTGTCTGCTGGCGTTAGTGGTTCATTGAAGTCCTTGATTGGCTAAAGAATCCACACACCTTGTCCTCAAGGCCTAATTGGTAGCTGATTGTAAGGAAACCACAAAAGCCTGCAGACACTGTGGCCCTCTGGGAATTTAGTTTGACACCCCTGAACCTTCACAGGGAGTGTAGGACCCGGTCGGTCTCCGTACCTCGTTGGAGTGAGTGCGGTTCTGGTGCTTGGCCCGGTCCGAGGCGTTGGAGAAGGCCTTGTTGCAGCCCTCGTGCTCGCACACGTAGGGCTTCTCGCCTGTGTGGGACCTCAGGTGGGTCTTCAGGTTTTCCAGACGGGAGTAGGCCTTGGAGCAGCCTTCAAACTGCAGCAGAGAGAGAGAGACGTCAGCTTTGGAAACAACCCCGACCCACACTTTCCCATAGCTCCACCGGCGTTACATACACCACGCTGCACTCCATCTCGTTCTGAAGTTTCAGTTTTCCCCGACGTTATTTGCCATAATTTGATATTCTTTTAAAAGTGGCTAATGCAGAGTCGTACCACAGATCATTAGATACGCGGAAAAAGCCAATATAAAAGCAAAGGATCCATATTCCAAAAAAAAAAATCTTGTAAAAGTTCTTAAAGGGGAAATCTGTCTGATGGTGTCCGTAAGGGATATACAGGCTATGGCTCTTAATAAGGACCCATGGACTTTGCCACCCCTTTTTCTGCCTTTAATTGCATGCCCCCTTCCTGTCCGTCACCTTTGGGAAGTCGGATCAGAAGTTATTTTAATAGAATCATAAGCCTGGTAAATTAGCTTTGAAACGGAGGCCCACAGTGCTTCTCTGGAGCATGCTATAGATCTTTCAGTGAGTAAAACCCCAAACTATGCATACTATCTCTCTGCATAGTCAATCACCACAGCACAGACTCTCATGCTAATCTGATACAAGACTGGAAACTTTTGAAAGGAAATTGATTGTATCGTATATCTCACGCCAAATGTGATTCTTGTGCCTTTGGTGTGATAATCTTATTATGATTGTGTTGTTATAGATAATTAATAACTGAACTCCTTGATTATGGTTGGCATCCATCAGTGTTTTGCTTGGTTCCCTTGCTTGGATACGATGAGAAAACAGTGTGTTCATGACCAGTGAGTGGGTGTATAATGTGTGTCTGTGGAGTTAATTTTTTTAAATGCATACACATGCTGTGTTTTGCACCAAGGTATCCAAGTAGGTGTAAAACTGTAAAATGTTCCTGTGTTAAATCAACTCTTACAACATACATACGGGCCCTATTGGACTCATATGTACTCTTTTAGTGCTGAATTAACTCCAAACATTTTACTATTTTTGTACGTTTGTGTGTACTTCTGTTCTTATCCAGAGCAACATACAACAAAGTGCATAACCATGACCAGCAACAAGTGCACTGAAGAGGGAAGTACTGTTCCTAGAGCTAGGATGTACATACATGTGTGTGTGTGTGTGTGTGTGTGTGTGTGTGTGTGTGTGTGTGAGTGCATGTGAGTGTGTGAGTGCATGTGCGTGTGTGAGTGCATGCATGCGTGTGTGTATGCGTGTGTGTGTGGTCCTGGCAGTTGACACGTACACTGCCCTGCCTGTTCAGCAGAGAGAGAGCACTCAGAAGTGTGAAGACGCACACACGGGCCGTGTACAGGCGCGAGTCACTCACGGTGCACTTGTGCGGCTTCTCCCCGGTGTGCCTCCGCATGTGCACCACCAGCATGTACTGCGCCTTGAAGGGCTTCTGCTCCCGGGAGCACTCCTCCCAGCGGCACACAAACTCCTTCTTCTCCCCGTGGATGTGCTCGTTGTTGATGTGCTGCAGAAGAAGAAGAGGCACCCGCATCCTGTCAGCGTTCAGAGTCAAGGCCTCGCAATCAGCGACCCTCCAAAAAACCACTCTCACCTCCCAGCATTCCTCTGCAGAGTGAGACATTCTCCTCGCGCACGTCTCCAAGGATATCTTCTATTTACCCCCCCACACACTTTGGGTAACAGCCCCTAGTAACAGTGTGTTTAATCTCTGATTTGCCACGCCATTCCCCCCCCCGGTGATCTTGCGTTGCGTTAAAAGAGCTTGTAAGAAGAGATCCCGAGCCTACAGGCTCCTGCTAATAAGGGCTTGTGCAAACAACCTCCTAATTCCAGGTTCTGACAGAGCAGCCATTTATCTGCGACGTGAAAAGTAACGCCATCAATCAAAGCTGCAGGTATATTTCCATTTGTCACACTTAAATAAAAGGATGTGGCCGCGCTGTTTTCTCGGTGCGTACATCAAGAGCCGCGGGCCTGTCTGCTTTGATACGGAGCTCAATTAAGTTCCCGCGCTGCAATGAAAGGGATCGGCTGATAGCTGTGGTCTGAAACCCTCCCCCCCTTCCCCCCCAGACCTCCAATCAATTGTCTGCCAAATACCTCTCTCTCTACGTTCCGTCTGCCGGAACGTGAATCGCCGGCTTATTTTTTTGACGTAACGGCTTTGTTCGCTTCAAGCGGACCATTACGCGCAAAACGGCGGGAGAAAAAAAAAAGAAAAAGTTAAATGCTTGAAAGTCGCCGTCTCTTGATTAATGTAATTCACCGTTTTCATGCGGACTGAAAAAAAAAAGAGTAATTCGGGCTTTTCACGGAGCTGAAAGGTCGGTGTCATTAGAGTGGTTGTGTGTGGGCCTGCTGGAACGCTCGGTGGAAAGAAAGCAATGGGATTACCCATAACCCACAATCTGCTGTGATCCCTTAATTAGGCCCCTGCATGTCCAACGGAGCCCGGGAAGCGCCCCGCTCAGGCCCCTGATTGGAGCCTCTCGGGTTTCGCCTCGGCGGCTGAGACCCCGCCTGCGATCGACGGCAGCAACCGTCGCGGGCCGAATCCACGGCCGGTCCGTCAGCAGCCAGGCCCGTGACCGGCGCGTCGTTCAGGCCTAGCGGCCTCGTTAGCCGTCCGTTTTCACCGTGGCTTCGCTTTTCACTTTGAAGTGCGTGTGTTTGCGTACGGCTGTGTTTGCGCTCCTGTTGTCAAACATGTACTCCTCATAGTATAGCTAAGACCATAATGGAGCGTTACTGGGAAGAGGGATCGCTTGTACAAACAACCCCAGCTGGCGGCATCGTTCGCACCGCGGAAGATGAAGAACCTGTGGATCTCGCTGCGAGACGCCGTATCCCAGAGTGCAGCAGGGGGGAACCGTGGTCTGTGTGTGTTCACCACTCATGCTTCAGTTCTCAGTTAGCATACTTAATTTGCATTAACGCTTTGGTAATGATGCATCTTTACTTGCTGGTCTGTGACTGTTATTAGGCAGGTCTGATGCTATCAGTCATATTAATCAGGTGGCTGCACTTACAGTGCAGTCCGTAAGTATTTGGACAGCGGTACAATTTCTGTTCCTTTTTTGTCCTTTGGCCAACTGTCCAATTACTTTTGGTCCCCTAAAATGGGGGAGACTATGTATAAAAAGAGCTCTACTTCCTACACGGGTTGCCCAATATAAATGTAAATACCCTCAAATTGCAGGTGACAGTCTGCACTTTAACCTCATATTCATTGTTGCATTTCAAATCCAATGTGCTGGAGTACAGAGCCACCACTGTCCAAATATTTACGGACTGCACTGTATGTTCTTTTTTACCGTTACTAAGTTGCTTAGGATAGATGTAATGTCATGTGATTATACAGCAGAGCTAACGGCATAGGCCAAAGCCTGACCTCGCTGTGTGAAAGTGTGGCTCCAGTCACAGAACCCTCATTCGTACCCCCCCCACCCCCCAGCACCTCTCTCTGCTTCACTGCCACACTGGAATGTCCCAGAACTACAGGGCTTCCAACTGAGACTCCACAAGCTGACTGCTTCGCCCCCAAACAGACCCCCAGGTAAAAAACACCGCCCCCGTCCAATCGGGTAGCAGACATCAAAAACAACACATAAAACACAGGCCTTCATTAATTGCTTGCAAAAGTTTTTCCATTACCCTCCTAAATGCACTTTTATCAGCACTTGCACTGTTCTGAACTTCCTGTACTCGCACTTTCAATGTGCCTATTCACAAAGAGCTGCTTTGTGTTCGTAATGTTATATTAAGGGCAACCACGATGTCACTTTTAATGTAAATTACGTCAATTAAATGAATGAATAAAATTAATGCTATTAGCAAAGCCCTATTTCTTTCCATACAAGGAGACCGGCAGCTGACTGGTGCACGCACGCACACATGTACAAACACATACACACACACACACACACACACACACACGCACGCACACATGTGCAAACACACACATACTGATCAGTACTCTCATTCTGGTAGCCTGCAGGTACCTCCATGCCTCCAGTGTTATGAGTTGTGAACACAGCATAAAGTACAGTCCCCCACTGCTGTGGACCCCCCATCCTAGCCAGTGTATGAAACAGCCCAGCATAAACCCGTAGGGTAGCCTAGGGTACCCCTTTATTAAGGATTTTTGATAGGTTAAAACACAAAAATAACTTTTCAGCCGGTTCGACATTCTATACCAGTGGCCTTCCTCCTAAAGGCTGGTTCTGCTGAAATTGCAGAATGTTCATGAACGTTCTAACGTCGCCTGCCATTGACTATGGTCAATGCTTAATTGAAAATATATTTAATTTATGAAGTATAAACCGAATGTCAATACAACCAGCGCTGGTTGCAGCGACGGTCACCCGATGGAGTATAAACCAGCTTTAAAAACAGACAGCTTTGGTTGTGTATATTTATTATTATGTGAATGACTTCTCTGGAGGAGGCCCTGCGTATAATGAGCCCCGTAGGATGTGTATTCCTCCCTGTTTTGGAACTTGGCGCTGAGTTGTAATCCTCTTAAGCTCTCAGAGGAGAGGCGAGGAGATGGACGGGAGATATCCGGGACGAGTCGAGTCCCGGCTTGCCCAGAAAGAGCCGGAACAGAACGAGGGTGAGGGTTTCTCCTGCGAACGTTCGCGCCCTGCCGATCATCGCCCTGAGTTACCTGGAGGGGATTGAACGGGGGCCGAGACCCGCCCTCCCCCCGACTTATCCTTGACTAACACACAGGATGGCCAGAGTGTGTGTGTGTGTGTGTGGGGTTGGGCTTTCTTATTAATCCCACTGCAGTCTAAAATAAAATCTTTAAAATGCTCAAGAGCCGAGGGAATTTAAAGCTCCCCGCATGACGACAGGTTTACTCTGGGCCTCCAGGGGTCAAAGGTCAGGCTTCTCATAGAGGCGGAGGTCAGGGGTCGGTATGGCTTCTTCCCGCACAGCTGCGATGTCAGGGTTCTTCTCTTACAGCGAGTTTCAACAGGCACAATAACCCGCATGCATCAGCGACTGGGAGATATCAGTGAGATATCAGCTCTGTATCAGTTACCCCTCCTGCTGTTGCCTCATCTCCTCTTCTGAGCTTTCAACAGAAAGAAAAATAGGGATGTACCATGGATCTAAATTGGAAGGGTATTATATTTCTGCCAAAAAGTTGTGAATTACCTCTTCTTGTCTGGTTAAAAAAAGATGGGCACGGTTTTATTAATAGACGCTAAGAAGTTGATGGAGTTTCTCTCAGGAAGTGTGTCTGTGCACAGCAGCGTAAGCACGACAGATGATTTACAAGCGTGATTCGGGATCTTTCCGTAGCCGTTTCCTGTCTCCGTAAAGCCTGCAGCAGCTGCAGATTCACGCCAGGCAGTACCTCCTTTAGCACTGCGTCACTGTCATATTTTCACCAAACACTCACTCACCTTATCATTGCCTTATCGCCCTGTCACTCACCAAATTCACCAAATCACACTGTCCTTGTAACTCCATCACTCTTTCACTGTCACTCTCACCCTGTCACTGTCAATCTCAACTGTCACTGACAGTCTTTCACCAAATCACACTGTCCCTGTCACTGCATCAATCACCATATCATTCTTTCACCCTGTCGCTCTGTCAGTCTTTCACTTTGCCTCTCTCATCTAGGCATTGTATCACTGTCATTCAGTCATTCTCACTCTTATCACTCTGTCACAGTCATAGACTGTAGTTGAAATATGGACCAAGGGCCTCTGACATCACTCACTCACTTCCCATGGGCTTGTGAAAACTGTTTTAAAACTGCGTGACATTTTTGGGTGCCGCCATGTTGTACAATTTGGAAGCAGACTTCACAGCATTGAAACAGGAAGCCCTTTTATGGACATGAAGTCCAACAAGTGGGGCTCGTCTACTAAGTGTGTGTGACAGAGGGACTCGGCATTGACGCAGACTGTCCGTGATTCATCCACTAAGTATTACTGCATTGGCGTAATAACACAATGACTTTGGCACATGGAGAGACTAGATGAAGAAAAAACATTTTCTTTGGGGAAAAAATGGCTGACTTCGTATTTTTACTGTATTGTTACCATTGACTTACATTGAAACAGTGAAACACTTATATTGGACCCAACCGCAGTGACGCAAGTAAGCAATGTCTTTCAACAAGGCCAGGAAATGAGCCTCAAAAACGGAGTACGGTTTTGGCCGCTTGGTCACAATGTAGTCCTCCTACCCAGTTACCCTGTATCACTACAGCCCCCCTTCCCATTATATTTCCCAAATGCACATGACATTTCCGAAAGTACAGTAATGTTAAATAATAAATTAGTACATTCTCCAAGCAAAAAAGGTACAAATTAATTATATATTGCTGGCTAGGTGCACAATTTCATGCACCTATAGGGCACTCCCCGGAGACGAGCATTTGTACCTTTTTAAGCACTTTTTGTACCTTTATTTCTGAGAGTGTATAAGGCTTTCGCTCTGGCAGTGTGATGTATTGTGTGTGATGTATAAGGGCTTTCACTGTGGCAGTTTGATGTAATGTGTGTGATGTATAAGGGCTTTCACTGTGGCAGTTTGATGTAATGTGTGTGATGTATAAGGGCTTTCACTGTGGCAGTGTGATGTAATGTGTGTGATGTATAAGGGCTTTCACTGTGGCAGTGTGATGTAATGTGTGTGATGTATAAGGGCTTTCACTGTGGCAGTTTGATGTAATGTGTGTGATGTATAAGGGCTTTCACTGTGGCAGTTTGATGTAATGTGTGTGATGTATAAGGGCTTTTGCAGTGGCAGTGTGATGTAATGTGTGTGATGTATAAGGGCTTTTGCAGTGGCAGTGTGATGTAATGTGTGTGATGTATAAGGGCTTTTGCAGTGGCAGTGTGATGTAATGTGTGTGATGTATAAGGGCTTTCACTGTGGCAGTATGATGTAATGTGTGTGATGTATAAGGGCTTTCACTGTGGCAGTGTGATGTAATGTGTGATGTATAAGGGCTTTTGCAGTGGCAGTGTGATGTAATGTGTGTGATGTATAAGGGCTTTCACTGTGGCAGTATGATGTAATGTGTGTGATGTATAAGGGCTTTCACTGTGGCAGTGTGATGTAATGTGGGATGTATAAGGGCTTTCACTGTGGCAGTGTGATGTAATGAGTGTGATGTATAAGGGCTTTCACTGTGGCAGTGTGATGTAATGAGTGTGATGTATAAGCGGTTTCGCAGTGGCAGTGTGATGTAATGTGTGTGATGTATAAGGACTTTTGCAGTGGCAGTGTGATGTAATGTGTGATGTATAAGGGCTTTCACAGTGGCAGTGTGATGTAATATGTATGATGTATAAGGGCTTTTGCAGTGGCAGTGTGATGTAATGTGTGATGTATAAGGGCTTTCGCAGTGGCAGTGTGATGTAATATGTATGATGTATAAGGGCTTTCGCAGTGGCAGTGTGATGTAATGTGTGTGATGTATAAGGGCTTTTGCAGTGGTAGTGTGATGTAATGTGTGTGATGTATAAGGGCTTTCACTGTGGCAGTGTGATGTAATGAGTGTGATGTATGAGGGGTCTCGCAGTGGCAGTGTGATGTAATGTGTGTGATGTATAAGGGCTTTCACTGTGGCAGTGTGATGTAATGAGTGTGATGTATAAGGGCTTTTGCAGTGGCAGTGTGATGTAATGTGGGATGTATAAGGGCTTTCGCTCTGGCAGTGTGATGTAATGTGGGATGTATAAGGGCTTTCACTGTGCCAGTGTGATGTAATGAGTGTGATGTATAAGGGCTTTCACTGTGGCAGTGTGATGTATTGTACTGTAAATGACTCACATGCACCAGCTGGTCCTGGGTGTCGTACTCCTTGCTGCAGCCCTCCCAGTGGCAGTTGGTCTCGTACACCACCTCAGGCTCCTGCTTGCCCTCGTCTTTGTCCAAGTCCTCCTTCAGATCAAGAGTCCCGCTCAGATGTGCCTGTGTGGAGACAGTGTGATGAGGAACAACCAACTGAGCACACACTGTGTGCGTGTCCAACATATTTGTACCTACTGCTTTTCATCATAAAGCAGAGAATGATTGACAGACTCTCTACATCCCATTGATCTGTGAATGTCCAGGTCACCTCAAACCGTAAATCCCTTATTATGTGGGAAGGAGTGACAGAAATTCTGCATCCATTCCGAGCTCTCCCTCTCTCTCTCTTTTTCTCCGGAAGCCTCCGATTAGAGGGAAATTAGACAGCCGGGATGTCCGTGTCACGCAGGCAGGAGTCCTGATAGAGGAGATAATGGCGGCTCTCTCTCTCCCCGGCCCCTCCGAGAGGCGAGCTGACGGAGCCCCGCTCCCGAGGCGTCTGAGAGTGCCGCCCCCAACCCCCCCCCCTCCCTGCCCGCGGCGACGGCCACGCGGCTCGACGCCCCCAACGTGCTGACTGCAGCATGTTTATCTCAGCGCGCCGCACTGTCTTCATCAATTCTGCCGGCCCCTGGACGACGGCGGCACACCGCCCCCATGCATCATACCCCAACCTGCCTCGCAATCCGGAGAGGAGCCGCAAATTTGTCAAAAGGGAGAGAGAGAGGGAGAGAGAGAGAGAGAGAGAGAGAGAAAGAGATGGGGGGATAGGAAAAAAAAATTCCCCTCAGATGACAATAACGGCCGGCCGATATTTCATTAAAATGAAGTGCTCTGGCACACTTAACAGTGCCCGGGGAAGGAGGGTGATACAGAGCTCTTATCAGCAGGAGTTTTTCTTTCAGCGGCCCACGAAAAAGGGGGTCAGGGGACTCGGTGGTTCCCACGGGTCCGGTGTCGTGCCATTGATCAGGCAGGAGTATTTCGGGGGAAAAATGATTCTTTGCGGGTAAGAGCACGACCGGATATATAAAAAGCTACAGTTTTAGCGCCGCGGGTTTTTTTTTTTTGTACGGGCGGGCGAAGGAGGGCCCTAATATGTAAGTAATGCAAGACGCACGAGAGCAGAGTTCAAAAGAGCAGGATGGCGCGGAGGTGATTGATATCCTTTTCCGTTCGGCGCTGTTCTCCGAGCTTTCCCGAACTGCTACACATTAGCCGGTCTACTGTTACTGATAACTTGTTGACGTCTGTAATTTGTAACCATTTGTCTGGAATTGAGGAGATGTATGAAAAATGCCGCTAATTAAGTTACGTAATTTCTGCACACACAATCCGTACATAAATCAGAGGTTTATCACAGAGAGCTCATACTGTACATTATAGTGCTGTTTCCATGCGTAAGTAGCAGTGTTTCTATTTTCAGTTTAGCAAAAAGTAACATGTGTGTGTGCGTGTGTGTGTGCATGCGTGTACAGTAATGTGCAAAAGTCTTCCGGAAAGCAAAGATGCTTTTCAAAATAAGTTTTAAATACAAAAAAAATACTATAAAGAGTAGTGACGTTAAAAAACGAATTCAGTTTTAATTCTTTAAAACTGCATCAATTATCTTAGGTACACTGTCCTGCAGTTTTACCAGTAAACCAGCTGGTAGATTGTACCAAACGTATTTGGAGACTTGCCACACTTCTTCTGCAGACTTTGGCTGTCTTGCTTGCTTCTGGCTACCCAGCTAATCCCAGACAGCCTTGATTAATCTGACTATTTGAAAAGTGGTCTATTACTAAATATGTAGTAACATTACTTAAAGTGCAAACATTTCACTGTAACATTAAATTTTTTCCCAAGATTAATGATTGGAAATCTCAAATTTGCTCTCTTCTCCTGACACCAATGAAGAAAACAAAATAAATATAAAGATATCTACGACCAAATTTATATTATATTCAGCTTATTAGGTACATCTGTACACCAGCTCCTTAATGCAAATATCTAATCAGCCAATCATGTGGCAGCAATAAATGCATAAAAGCACGCTGACATTGTCAAGAGGTTTAGTCGTTGTTCAGACCAAACATTGGAATGGGGAAGAAATGTGATCCATGCGATTGTGGAATGATTCTTAGCGCCAGATGGGATGGCTTGAGCATCTCAAAGCTGCTGATCTCATGGGATTTTCATGCTCAAGAAAAAGCAAAAAACAAAAAAACATCCAGTGAGTGGCAGTTATGTCGGCGAAAAAATGGCTTGTTAATGAGAGAGGTCGGAGGAGAATCGCTGTAGGAAGGTGACAGTAACTATAACCCTGCGTTACAACAGTGGTATGCAGAAGAGCACACAACACGTTGAACCTTGAAGTGGATGGGCTACAGCAGCAAAAGTCCAAAAGTCTAAGAAATACCTAATAAAGTGCTCACTAAGTGTATATCCTTTAGGAATATAAATATTCTAGCATGCAAGGTCACCTTCTGGTAGTCTGCTAAAGCAAGGCTAACCTGTTGGAAACGGCACGGAATCTGCATTTTGAATTGTAGTATTTTTATTTTAATTACCTCCTTGCCTGGTGTAGCTCTGCCTTACATAGATTCCTCATTTCTTATCTATTTCATAATGTCCTCAGATTGATCATGAGCAGCCGCCCGGACTCTCCGGATAAGACCGTGTAATAAGTCACATAACGATAAGCACACAGTTTAGCGTAACGATTTGGCACTCTGGAGGCCGATAAACGCGTGGCGCCCAGATAAACACATCGGTATTCACAGCGCTCCTCTGAAAATCAATCCGGGAAAAATTGTAGAAACTCACAGCATCCTTGAAAGATAGCATTACATTCTTTGAAGACACCTGGTTGACCCTTTCTAGAATATGTTTAGTGCTAATTCCTCTTTCCACAACTGGTCCCTAGACCATCCATCCATCCATTATGTAATCCACGTATTCCTGGTCAGGGTGCTGGTGCCTATCCCAGCATGCATTGTGTGAGAGGAGTCCAGGACAGGTTGCCAATCCATTGCATGGAACATACACTGTTCACTCACACACTCATACATAGGGGCAATTTAGACCTCAACTAACTCCTAAACGGGAGTACTGGTCCCTTGTATTCAAAACTCTCGCATGCACACGATAACCATCCAACAAGAAATCACAATGTTCAAGTTTCGCATCTCATCTGCCCTGCTTTTTCGTTTTGTTTATCCTGTTGCAGTATACAAGTCGTGTTTTATATCCTTGCAAATATAAATGCATATGTACAGTATAATGAATGATGTATTGATTCTAAATCTACTCATGTTTATGTTGCACTTTATATTGTGTTGTGTACTGTGTTGTCTGATAAAAAATTAAAGAAAATCTGTATCCAGTGAGACGGGGCGTGTACCTGTGAGCAGGGGGAAGCAGGCCGCGGACACTCCCCCTCCGTCTTCACCTTTGACCTCTTGGTGATCATGGGGTTGACGGTGCTGCTGACGGCCGAGTCCCCTCCGGCGTTCTGGGGGGGGGGGGCAGAGGAGGCGGAGTTTGAAATGGGGCCGGCGGCAGAGTTTGGCTCGACGCCATTTTGTCTCGCCGTCCTAAACCCGCAGGGAGGCGCGCACCAGACGCGAATCCACCACGGAGGATAAACGGTGCGGGGCCCTCGTGACGAACGACCGGAGGGTTTCCAAAAAAAACGAGCGCGCGAGTGTGACTCAAGAGAGGGGACTTTGATCCTCTGATGAATTCTAAGCGGAACTGGGGGAACGCTGAGGGAAGAGGAGGGGGGCACTGACTCACTCACTCACCCACCCGCCCGTTCCCCCTGCACTGCCTGCTGACAGTGACCGTGTGTGGCATGTCTGGTTTGGGAGCACATGTTTTCAGTAACCCAGAATGGCATCAGCGTTAGAGTAAATGTGTTTCTGCTCAGCACAACCGGCCTTCCACCGCACGTCAGTCTCTCTCAGGGCTGGGACACCGTGGAAATATGCACAGAGATGGTGGTGGGTGTGTGTGTGCGTGTGTGTGTGCGTGCGTGCGTGTGTGTATGTATGTATGTATGTGTGAGTGTATATGTGTGCATGTGTGGGTGGGTTGGGGGTAGTGGGGGTGAGTGTGTATGGGTTAGGGGGTGGTGAGTGTGTGTGTGTGTGTGTGTGTGTGTGGGGGCGGTGAGTGTGTGTGTGTGTGTGTGGGGGGGGGTGAGTGTGTGTGGGTTAGGGGTAATCGGGTGGTGAGTGTGTGTGGGTTGGGGGTGGGGGGGGTGAGTGTGTGTGGGTTGGTGGTAGCGGATGGGGGGGGTGAGTGTGTGATTAGTTCATCCTGTACTTCTGCCTGAGGGGTTTATCTTCAGAGGCCTGTTTGCATACGCTGTGATAATAAAAGCCAGTGGAAGAACCGCAGCAGAGGAACCCTCGCTGTAGCGGAAGGTTATTCCAAAGTCCCCAACAGACCGAAAATACGTCTACCGGGGTTACAAACTCTACAGGGAAAATGAAACCGTGGGAATTGAGACTGCGCGTAATCCGCTTTAAATGAGCATTTCGCTGTTTTAATCTCTCCCTTAACCCCCCACCTCCCTCCAACCTCCACCCAAAGATGTCACTCTCTAAACGCCCTCAGTCTATTTCCCCACAGCGCAGCGTGGGGGCTCACCTGGTGTGACTCGGCGTGGTGGTGGTTCTGGGTGGCGGTGGGCAGGCCGGAGATGCCCAGCGGGTGTGAGCGGGCGGAGAAGGCCGGGGAGGGCTGCATGAGGGGGGGCGTGTGTCCGAACGCACTCAGGCCCCTCTGCTGGGACAGGATCTGCTGGTAGGCCATGGGGTTGATGGGGTGGGGGAAGGTGAAGGAGGGACTGGGGGGGGGGGGGGATGCAGAAATAATTTCACCTTTTATTTCAGGAATATACTTTCAAACGTAGTGAAACGGGCTAGCTGTGTGTGTTTAGCTGTGTGTGTTTAACTGCTTGTATCTCAGGCTGAGTGTGTGCCTCGAGCAGTGTTTGCTTCTCTAGCTGTGTGTGTGTGTCTAACTTTGTGTGTCTTTAGCTGCTTGTGTCTCTAGCGCTGTGTGTGCCTCTAGCAGTGTGTGTGTGTGTAGCTTTGAGTATCTGGCAGTGTGTGTGTCTAACTGTGAGTATCTGGCAGTGTGTGTGTGTGTGTGTGTGTATGTGCGTGTGTGTCTAGCTGTGTGTATCTGGCAGTCAGTGTGTGTGTGTGTGTGTGTGTGTGTGTGTGTGTCTAGCTGTGTGTATCTGGCAGTGTGCGTGTGTCTAGCTGTGTGTATCTGGCAGTGTGTGTGTGTCTAGCTGTGAGTATCTGGCAGTGTGTGTGTCTAACTGTGTGTGTATTTGGCTGTGTGAGGACTCTGGCGCTGCGGTTGGGCGGGGTGCGGTACCTGATGCCCCCGACGGAGAGGTGTCCGTAGGAGCTGCTGGCGGCCGAGCTGCCGCGGGAGTTGTTGATGTAGGCCACCAGGGAGTTGGGCGAGGTGCGGATCATGGTCTGCAGGTCGATGCTGGCGTCGGAGAGGGGCGAGATGGACAGGGCTCTCTTACGACTCAGCCTGGGGGTGAGCCTGGGGCTGGGGAACCGGGACACTGTGGAGGAGGAGGGGGAACACACAGGCCCTGTTACACCATGCAGGGGGGCCCGGTCCCCACAAACCCATTCCAGTGTAAAAACGGTCCTCACTTCTTCAGCGGTTTTTCCCCCCCTCCACTCCACCCCTTTGTAATTAGTAACATCCCCACGAAACAAAGAGCAGTCATTGATTATGAACTGTTGACCCTTTCCATGCCACAACACTCCTTTCTGCTCTCCTCCTGCACATGACTGGAGATACAGGTGGGCCCGGTCCCCACAAACCCATTCCAGTGTAAAAACGGTCCTCACTTTACTGTAGTTTTTCCACCCCACTCCCCTCCACCGCCTTGTAATTAGCAATGTCCCTCCCAAACAATGAGCAGTCATTGATTATGAACCGTTAAACCTTTCCATGCCACACTTTCCCTGCTCTCCTCCTCTCTCGCTCTCTCCGCCACACGACCGCTCTCCCTAAGAGGGTCACCCACTTAGCGCCGGGATTATTGATGTCGGCAACTTAAGATATCATTTCTGAAAAAAGCAGAAGTCTATGCAGTCACTCCGAGCCGTAGCACCGCGTCAGTCCCCCTACCTGTTCCCTGCGCCGGTGAGCTATTTCTGGAGCGGAGAGGTGCTGGCGGAACGTTCCAGACGGGACCGCGTGATTGATGCTCGCACGGACCCTCCCAGACACTCAAACCCCCTGGAAACAGTGCGGCCCTATCAATAAGTGCCCAAGATTGATTCTCAGCTGATACAGTTAGCGGTTTGTAAGGGGGATTGGCGGGAGTTCTGGCTGCCGGGAGGACTGTGAGGGCGAGATGATCTCATCTCCCGGGCGCTCGGCGTGTAGCGAGCCGCGGCCGCTGCGTTTGGGAGAAAATAACTCCGCCGCAGCGTCCGTGTGGAAATGTTCTGAAAGAGCCGTCCGGTTTCTACAGAGCCCCCCTAGACACCCTAGGTAAAGAAATAAATACATACATTTCAATGTGAAAATCCAAGCTTCATGTTTGCTAATCCGTACACTCGGTTTTGCAAACCTTGGGCTTGAGCTGCAGAACTGAATGTACAGACTGCAAAACAGAGTGCAGATTTTCACATTTAAATATTATTCCTTTTGTAACCTAGGTTGTGTAGGTAAGTTTCTGTCTACTGTAGAATTTACATCCTTTTAATCGTACTTTCTTTCTTTCGGGTGCCGCTCTAGTCCAACAAAAACGTGGTCACAAAGCTCGCTAAATGTTTGAACAGTCAACGCAAGGGATGACAAACTGCTCGTCAAAAATCTTTTTGGAAGCACAATAGCGAGGTTCTGTTTAAACGGGGATACAACAGAAAGGAGTAATTTTCACAAAGTCCACAAATAAAAGGGTACAAGCCATGGTGCCACACTTTCACTCTTTACCATCTGGGGAAAAACAATATTTACTTTGCTTTGTCGTGACAATGAATCATTCTGAGGATTTACAATCGAGATCCTCTTATCTCCAGGATCTTGCACATACTGTGTCCTTGTACAGATCCACATCTTCCGATGGATAATTAATCGCTCCCAATAATTTACAGTCATTACCGAGATAAGAATCATTCCGCGGCAGCTGTATTTCACATTGTTAAATGGAAGTAATTTACAGAATTGATTTCAATTAAAATTAAGCTAATGCAAAGATGGCGTTAAGCATTCCACCCTTCATGGTGGGCCTTTTCAGTTTTTTTAAAGCAAACGGCGTAAAAATGCTTTGAATTATTCATTCATTCTGTTTTCCCACTATTCTCCCAAGACTTTATTTTTGGACACTTAGTAATGCACGCTGCATTCACGTCTGTACATGTACACTGTGCATCTCCAAGGGGATTGTGCAAGAAAATATACTGCATGCTGTTTAGCTCATTTATTTTAGTAGCATTACTTTATAGCTCCCTACTTATTTTTAATCCTGAATCGGAACACCCGATCGTATGTGAAGGCCTGCCCTGTTCCCATGGCTGCGACCCGGGTCGGTTTGAGAGCGAGCCGAGTTAACCAGGCAAACGCAAAACGTCCTCACAATGTTACTGGAATGTTTTGTCAACGTTATATAGCATTGGCACAACATGACAACAACACTGTGAGAACGTTTTGTGTTTGCTGGGATGCAGTGCACATAACAGCCATTGCTTATGTCCACTCTGCAGTCCAGCAGCTGCCTGACCACTGTGGGCTGAACTGCCAATGGAGCTGGTGCAGTCCCCTGATCATCCAGAGGGGGTGCTCTCGCTCAATGAGGCAAGGTTCTACAACATGGCCTGGATTCAATCAATATGGTCTGTAATTTGTACCATTTTTGCACTGTTTTTCTTTTGTACCATTTTTGCAGTTTTTCTTTACAACAACAGAATGTTAACTTTTTCCTCAATTTGAAGTTTTACCATTTTCCTTTACAACAACTGTATGGCACGATTAACTTTGCTCTGTTATTGAAGCAGAAAAGTAACATTGGTATTGAAGTTAAGAAAAAGGGTCAACAGAATTCAGACAGATGGCCAATGACAGAGTATGAGGAGGTGCAAAATAAACCTATTTCAGCAGCAAATTATTTAAAGGAAACGGAGCTCAAATAAGATTATTTGCAGGTATGCGAGCACTAAACCTAGCAGTCAGCTATCACCCAACAGCAAGAAGGCTGCAACACTCTCCAGCGGAAAAGGAAGGGAACTGCAGGGAAACTCAGACGAGTATAGCTGACAGATGAGCCCTGCATCAGGCACATGGAGATGCTGAAAGTGCTCAGGTTCTAATTTAAAAAGAGAGAGTGACTTGGGGGTTGGGGACTGTGACAGGCAGTAACTGGAAGGGCTCTCCAGCTGCTTCAGGCCCAACAGGTGCTGAACATTAGGGCTGGTTTTAGTGGAAGCAGGAATGGGGAGGTGATAGGGAGGTGGCAGGGGGAGGGGTGCAGGAATGGGGAGGTGATAGGGAGGTGGCAGGGGGAGGGGTGCAGGAATGGGGAGGTGGTTAGACTCAACATTGGAGGGGGTATCTCCGAACCAGAGGTGCGGGAAAACGGAAGTCCATAACGATCTCACCACGCTTTGCCAATTCAAGCAGGTTTCCAAAAACCTTCTTTCCATAAATCGAGCAAAAAGCAGCAGACAGACAGACAGACAGCCTGTGATCCCCAGACTGAGGGTTTATTGGTTAATTAGTGGCCCTCCAACCCTGCGGTCTCCTGGCCTGTTATATTTATTCAGAGCTAATAACTCACAGTGACCCCTTATGTGTTTTCGGTTGTGGATACTACCCTTTTAGTTTTATATGAACGCTCCGATGGGTCTTAAAACACAACACACGTGTGCTCGTGTACTGTTCTGAGACAACTCCAGCCCTGCAGACACATGAAAAGATGTAAAAAGATATTTAAAGTTGGCAAATTAAATGAGCAGTCCCCTGGATTTTTCCAGGCCTTGAGACTATAAATACCCTTCTCATGTATTGTGGTTGTAGTGTGTGTGTGTGTGTGTGTCTGTGAGTGAGTATAGGTGTGTATGTATGTGTGTGTCTGTGAGTGAGTAAAAGTGTGTGTGTGTCTGTGAGTAGGTATAGACGTGTGTGTATGTGCGTGGGAGGGGGGTAAATAGAACAGCTAACTAGATATGGGTTGACAGTCTCCTTGAGAAAGCTGGAGTGAATTTAGCTCAGATTTGCATGGCTTTAATGGCTCTCTTTCAGTTGACGGGGAGGAGCCAGTCAGGGCCGAAAGCCTTATTTATCTCTGTTACACCCCTAACCTCTGGGGAGACGTGTTTATTAATGTGCCACTTCCCTTGATAAATGAGCAAATGTTGAGCCAGGCCTGGGCGTCTGCCTCACCCCCCAGACACCCCCCTGGTGATTTATGTCAGCAGCCACTGCTCAGCCACTGCTAACCCCCACCTACCCCCCCCCCCCCCCACCACCACTCCCCTCCAAAGAGTGCAGGGAGCAGTCGAGTCGCCGCTGAACTGATCGGCAGACTTGGTCTGGCCAAACCTGCCAATGAGCAATGAGGCTCCTCCTGCATAAGAAGTGCATCTCTGGGATCGTTGCGTCTGGCCTGGCTGGGAGGTCGCTCGTGTGCACAGGGATCAGACACCACGCTGCTCCACATTGGCTGGTTTTTAGCGTCACCGGCTTTAGGTTTTTGGCCACGGCAGGCAGACCTGGGTCAAATACGCCCTGGTGTAAAATCCAGTTATGACCTGCTTGAAATACCAGCTACCAGCTGTTTCAAAACATAGCTTAAGCTGGTCGAACCATGTTGAGTTGGAGCTGGTCTAACCGGCCAACCAGCTACCAGCTGTTTGAAAACATAGCTTGAGCAATTTTTTTCAGCAGGGCGTAAACGTCAAATACTTTTCTGCACTCGACTGATCTTGCCTGGTGCAACTGAGCCAACCACGACGACTAGAATGCGGGGTTTGCACTTTTTGAGAGTATTTCATAGGTTCCAGTACACCAGACTCCAGTACCGTTAAAGTGTAGAAAAGTATGCAAATCCAAAACGGTTAGGTATCTGACCCACGTCTGAGGGCAGGGGAAAGGTACGCGGCGAGCACCGCTTTGTACGTCTTGCTCGTCTTTGCGTCGGCTCGGGGGGAGAGGGAGCCGGGAATTTGGCGTGACACGGCATTATAATTACAGGCGCTCAGAGGCATACACACAAAGCGCTAATTATTACCTTAGACATCTGCTTCACTGTTTTAATTGGGATGGCTTTGCAGAAAAGCTAAATAATGTTGGAGGGTATAATCTTTCTCCCCAGCCCTGACCCCCGTACTGTGTTTTTACCTCCCAGGTCTGAGCCAGGAGAGCCCATTCTGACTTTCTGATCCGTGGCGAGTAGTGACACGCGCACACACACACACACACACACACACACACACACACAGACACACACACACAGACACACACACACACACAGACACACGCACACACACACACAGACACACACAGACACACACACACACACACACACACACAGACACACACACACACACAGACACACGCACACACACACACAGACACACACACACACACACACGCACACGCACACACACACACACACACGCGCGCGCGCCCTGGGCCCTTTCTGAAAAGCTCTGGAGCTGTCCGTCAGGTGAGCAGTGACACCTTCCGGTCCCACAGAGAGTCTCTGCTGGAGGCCTTTACAGCAGCAATCTGCTGGAATTTAACTATGAGTATATACTGAGATCTTCAGTGATCGTATACTATACTGAGATCATTGGTGATCATATACTGTACTGAAATAATCTACTGAGGTCATCAGTAATCATATATTGAGATCACAATGAGATAATCTACTGAGATCATCAGTAATCACATCCTAAGATCATTTACTGTTTTCATCAGATATCAACTGAGATCATCCCATACTGTACTGAGATCATATACAACATTTTCTTACTACAGTGTATATTCACAGAAAAACTGAACTAGCACATGCTTTAAAACTGTGGAGAAGGGAAAAAAAAAAACCTAATTTAACATGAGGTATATTTTAATGGGAAGAATGCATGTTCCATGCTGTAAGGGTTTGTCTAAGATTAGTAATCTTTCAGTGGGAATAAAGTGTGTTTATTAGCCACACACCCCCTTGCTGGATCTGGGCCTGGCAGGCAGTGCGGGGCCTGTTCTCTGGGTGCTGGAACCTGCCACCGGCACACCAATGTTTATTTTCCAGAGTAAATCTAACTAATGCCATGACTGCAAATTTTATTAGTGAGAGGCTCACGCTTCACGTCTCCAAGCCCCCAGCGTCTGACTGCAGCCAACTGTGTGTGTGTGTGTGTGTGTGTGTGTGTGTGTGCGTGTGTGGGTGTGCGTGTGTGGGTGGGTGTGTGTGTGTGTGTGTGTGTGTGTGTGTGTGTGCGCGTGTGGGTGTGTGTGGCTGTGCAGGTGTGTGTGTGTGGGTGTGGGTGTGTGCGCCTGTGTGTGTCTGTGCCTGTGTGTGTATGTATGGGTGCATTTGTGTGTGCAAGTGTCTTAATGAGTGTGTGTGTTTGTGGGTCTGTGTGCCTGTGTGTGCGCGCCTGTGGGTGTGTACATGTGAGCTTGTGTATGTCTGTCTGTCTGTATCCATGCATTTATAAAGCAGGGACAACCGGAACCCCCCAGGCCTGGTCCAGCCCCACGTCCCCCCCCCCCCCCCCCCCAAAAAAAAATCCCTTTCCTCAAGACATTCTCCTGTGTCTCGCTGGCCTACAGACACTTTCTCTGACAGCGGCTGTTGCCTTGGGACTCCAGGCGATTCCCGCCAGCCGCCTGTCCTCGATTATTCCCCCATCCTCCCCCCTTACATTTTCCCCAAAGCTACTCGAACAGAGACAAGGTAGCCTTCTTTTACCTGGACCTGAAAAAGAGGCGGGAAAAAAGTAGTGCAAAAACTTATGTAAATGCTGCGGTGTCTGGGCAGCATATAATCATGGTCTACTCTGTCCAGGCTGTGATTCAGAGGAATAGGGCCTCGGTCAGCGATGGCCGCCTTTATTTATTTACTTGTCTATCCAGGCCGCTGACCTTCAAGAACTCCCTCCTTGCCGTTACCGAGTGCTGAGACCGTTCGCAAAAATAAAGCGAAACTTATCTATCAAAAGCGCACAAAGGGTTTAGATGCCCCCTCCCCTTGAGTGGAAATCCCTTTTTGGGGCGAATAACGTGTCCGTGTTGTTTCAGCGATAGCCAAGCTTCTCTCGCGCACGCGGAGATGTCAGACTCAGGCGGTGATTAACACGTAAGAGCACGCCACTGGCAGAGACGTGCGACTGGCACAGTCTAGGGGCGACGCGTGTGGGGCCGGGGAACAGCCTTTTTATCGCTGCGACGTGTTTGTTTTTCAAGGCCCCGCTGGATTGTTTGAGCACGCCATCAGACGAGAGCAAATATTTGCGCGAACGCAACGAGCTGCCGGATTTGGGGAGAGAATGCCGAGAGGGAAAGTCTGACCGACGCGGAGCGGCCTTTCGCAGCACCACGGCGGGGTTTTGTTGTGGCCTTGATCTGATTAATTATGCGCTCCTCAGAGAGAGGGGAAGCGTTAGCCTAGGGGATGCTTCCGGCAACTCAAGCCTTTAAGTACCTTTAAGAACATGAAGATCTGGGCTTTACCCACAGAATCTACTCTTGTTTTGATACGGAACCTTTATGTTGCCATTGATTGTCCAAAATACTTTCGGTTATGATTAATACTGTCTGTCAGTGGAGCAGACTAAAGGACAGTTTAAATAAATATATATGTTCCTCTGGTATCTGTGTCTACAGCAAACCTTTGGTAGCTGATGGTTTGAGAACATCAGGCCTCAACTGTGTACCCATGTTACTCCTGAAGGTGGGTTTCAAAATGTTTCTTTCTAACGCTTCTCATTTTCTCACAACGATGGCTATTCATGGTTGACCTCAGACTTCCCCGGTGCGTCTGGTAATTGGCACGCAGGAATCAATAGAGAGAGAAAAAACAGCAACACGTCGGGGTTCACTGAGGACTCTTGTCTTGTGGTAGGTCGGAGGAATTTATTAGAGCATAAATTGATTTTAAATATGCATATAAATTTATCGGCCCTCCGTTCCAAAGAAACGAAGATCGCAACGCATATTTATCACCCTCTCTGCTAAATGAAAGCTTTCATTCGGGAATTTCCCCGCTCGGCAATTAAGCGGCCGGCTCTGTCAATACGGCGTCTGTGCGAGGGCTCGCCGCTGCGTCCTCAGAGTGCTTGGGCCCAGAGCGCCCGGCGTGCCAACCGACATCAAACCCACCAACAGAGAAAACAGAAAAACACGGGGGAGGGGGGACAGGGAACGCGCTCGGCGTGTCTGTGGGCGTTTGGGTAAACGGCCTCGGTAAACAGCTGCGGGAGGGAGACGTTCGTTTTCTTTTCCAGGTCTGCTGCGGTGGCGGCGGTCTGGGGTACCGGGGTACCTGGGAATGCTCGCCACAGCCCTGCCAAGCCTGTGGGTTTGAGTTTTTTAGTTTTTTTTGGTTGGGGGGGCGCATGGGGTTAAATTGAAACTGAATGTTGTCTCCTTGTTGGCTGTAGCCTGTTGCTGTTCTCATCCTTCAGGAGGGATACCTGCTTAAACATCACCCTGGGAAACACCATGACGGGGGTGGGGGGGATGGCACTTGGCGTGGCAGTTTTTTCCAGGCGGTAAGAATAACAGGGTGAAAGCGTGTGAGGTTTTAACGGGCGAGTCAGTGCCCCCCCCGAACAACACGACCGACTTGTCGGAGCTCAGCCCTTTCTGTGAAGTTTAGCCGCAGTACGGCGAAGGGCGGGGGATTTACCAGCGAAGCGCAGGGACAGTGACATTACAACACGTCCGCCCCCCCCTCCCCAAACCCGCCTGTGAGGTCATGTACCGCGCTGGATTCCCATGGCAGCTTCCATTAAACGGGCTCTGATCGATGCTACGGCTGTGGCGTTCGTCGCAATACGATCCCCGCAGACATCCATCTCTGCCCAGACGCGCCTACCCTTTTAAGGTGACGGAGGATGTCGGAGATGAAAGTCGTCCCGCGTTACAGTAAACACGCCGCCATCCACACACGCTCCAGCGGCTCTCCTGAAAGGACCGTCACCTCATAAATGTCACATCCTTCTTGATCTGTCTCACCGCTGTTTATGGGAAGTCTGTGTACCTGGGGGCCCCTTCTCCTTTATGAAGACGCTTGAACCCGAAAGCTTAAACCTCTTTACATTTTTCTGCCATTGATCTTGGGCTCTTTTCACCTGGGGTCATTCCATCATCTTTGAGTTATTAGAAGAGGAACGTTATTGCACAGAACAGCAGAGAGGGGGGCGGAGAATGTAAGAAAGCGGGTATTTCACTTGTTGGTTTAAAACCAGCATGCACCCCTGACTTTTCAAAGGGACTGTACACTCCAAAAATATGTGTTTACATAGAAGAACCCTTGTTAAAGTGTTCTTTGTCAGGCAAAAATGGTTGATTGTCTGGGAGCATTCACACTTCACATCTATGATAGGGGAACTGGAGTTCTTCCATAAAGAACTGGAGACAGGCCAAAGAACCCTTTTATCTAAGAGTGTTTGCTGACTAACACTGCAGTGTGCACACACCACCCCAGGCAAAAGAGACAGTGTGAGGGGTAACCTGAGATAACCATTGGCTCCTGGTACCCCGGTTCTCCCTGGCACGGAGCAGGGCTGTACTCACCGTCCACAGGGCTGATGTAGTCAGGGAGGTGGGCGGTAGCGGCTGCCCCGGTTTGCATGAGCAGGTCTCCGTAAGGGTTGCGGTGGCTGGCCATCAGGTGGTAGTACTCCGCCGTGTTGGAGCCCGGAGGGGGCGGGGGCAAGCCGAACAGCCCGCGCTCCTTCAAGTGCTCGTGGGTAACTGCGGGAGGCAAGCCAGACCAGTAATCAGAAAGCGTCCGCTATTCGGCCAGGGGAGTCTTAGCGGCCGGACGGACATCCCGGAAAGCGGTCCGATTTTGGGAGAGGGAGGGTTTGAGGTCTGCGCTGGGCTGTTTCGCTGTTCGGGACAAAAGCAGAGAGAGAGAGAGAGAGAGAGAGAGAGAGAGAGAGGAATGCAAGGCCAGAGATGGTGTGGTGGGGGGAACACTGCATTCCTGAATTTCCTCTGACCTGTGAAGCCCCCCCCCCCTCCCCAAGCGGCCTCTCAAAAACGTGTCCAGCGCCTTGGGGCCGCCCGCTACAGAGCACCGGGGTAATAATGATGTAACCGTGTTAACATCTGTACCCAGTAAACCCCCTTTAAACGTGTCAGGGGCAATAGGAACGAGATATGAATTTTATAGGGGCCACGGCATCCACCTGGGTTCCCCCTTTCTGACGGGTGCAGTGGTTAGGTGGTTAGGGGGTGACGCCCGCGCTGTTTAAGGTGAGGGGCATAAACAGGGGCCGAATCCCCCCCTCCGAAGAGCTTGCTTTAAGCACATGCCGTAAGCGACCTTTCTGGAACAATTACGCCCGGCCCTGGTAAAGGAGAACAGGCGTGTGTTTGTGCTGTTTCGTGGCAGAACCAGACTTCCCCAGATCATATAACCACTTCAATTGAGTCACTTTGTGTCGGCTGAAAGAGGAACATGCTAGAGAGTCCAGGACGGAGGCCCAGTGAAACAGGCTGTTTGGCCAAAAAGTACCCCAGCGGAAGAGGCTTGGATAAGGGCAGTGCAGTGCAGAGCTCTGGCCCCTGGAGGTGCTCCGTCCCGTCATTTTGGAGTGAAATAACATTGGCAAGGGATAGCGATAGAGACGTCTCATGCTACACAATACACTCCATCTGTGGCTGTTGCCAGCAACCTTGCAAAGAATTTCCAACAATGATTTCCAGATGATCATAATTATGATATATTAAAAACTGTAATTATTGTGAAGGGGGAAAAAAAGACTGTAAAACTAATAGTGTCGCCACTGTAATCAAGAGAGCAGTCTCGATCAGTCTACACCCCTTCCACACCAATTTGCCTTTCAAAATCCAGCCCAGGCTGCAGTGTTTGGTAATGGCTAGCTCCGATAGCGCTGGACTGAGGCAGCCATTTGTAATGTCTGACAGAATCCAAGGTTAGAAACCTCTTTGCCACCTCTGCCCATTTGCATTCACTCCAGCTCAAATAGGCTCTGTTTTTTTCCCCCTCTTCCTCGCTGTTTTCCAGGGCTTTATCAGGGACGAGATCTCCTGCGAGCTGCTTATTTAACTTTAAAAGCACAGACGCATTACTGCTGACAGACTGTAAAAGGTGATTTATTCTCCATTCTGGCTCCTCGCCTCAGCCTGTTACCGCGATGTGGTCCTGAAGAAAGAGTTGTCATCACGTCTAAGTAAATTTGGGGAATTCTTCTGGGCCTGCTTTCCTTTATTAATTTCCACAGCCTCCAATAACTCCCCCCCCCTCCCCTTCCCCTGACCCCCCCCTCCAATCCCCTCCCCCAATTCCCTTTCCCTTTCCCTTCCCCCGACCACCAACCCCCAACCCAAAGAATAAATCAAAGAGACAGAAGGTTCAAAGTTTCTCACAGGCTTATATGCCGTATTAGACAATGTGGTTTGTGTGTCGAACCTTGTCCGCCTGCACACATTTTGAGTGAGCAGAATTTTGAGAATTTGAGAATCATTTCTTTTCCCCTCTCTGTGCTCCTGGTTCAGAGGACCAAGCCTGTAATGCTTATTAACGTGTAAGATCCTGCGTAGAAGGATTGCGGTCTGTGGCCATGCAATTTGATATAGTGGTTATACGGTAATATATTTTGTTCAAAGGAGCTTGAGATGAAAACTCATGTTCATACCTACAAACAACAAACAACATTTAAACTAATGTATACAATGTTGACAATTATCAAGCGCTTTCACAATTTAACCCTTTCAACCAATCAAAACGACTGTGATTCTATTGTTTTGAGCCCCTATTAAAACCCAACTAAATTTCAACCAAATCACAACCAAAGCTAAAGCCCTATGGGATTTGGGTAGAGGCTCTTCATATTGGGTTGGGCCTGAAAGGGTTAACTCAGGGTTAAAGTTAGTATTCCTGAAGTGAATGATAAAAAGGAGAGGAGAGAGGGGCACTCACGCTCGGCAGGGCTCAGGCCCCGGGCAGCGGAGATCATGGAGAGGGTGGGGCTGCTGTGGACGGACCGGAGGTACTGCTCCATGTGCGGGCTCACGTAGGGGTGCGGGGGGCTGAAGGGAGACTCCCCGGTGCCTGCGGCGTGCGGGGACAGTCTGATGAGAGAGATGTCCGAGATGACAGGGCTCCCGCCTAATCCCGGAGGCCTGAGGATCACAGAGACAGGTTGAGAGAGAAGAGGTTAAACGGCGCATTTTCAACATAAGGGAAAAACATTCATCTGGCTGTAGTCAGGCTTGGCTGGACCTGTCTGTTATCCAGTCAAACACATAATTGTTTTGGATTTAAATACTTTTTCCGTGCTTTACTGAGCATGTCTGGTGTATCTGAACCTATGGAATACTCTAAAACAAGTGCAAGCCCTGCCTTCTGGTCCTTTCGGTTGGTTCAGTTGCACCAGGAAAGATCAATCGAGCACATAAAAGCACTTGAATCCGAATTACGTATTTCATCAGGCTAGGATGAACAGTTAACTGTTAACCTGCTCCTCTTCTAATGTTTCTCCCTGCTGGTCCACAATAAGTTCCCAGAGCTTCCATGAGGCTTACTGAACCTGCTTGGCCGGACATGATCTGTGTCTATCTGAGACTGGGATAAGTTCAGCAGCCCGGTAAAGATCAGGTCTCTGCCTGAAGCGACTTATCAGTGGATTTTGATACCAACTGTTTCCTTTGCC
The DNA here is from genome assembly GCF_963514075.1 of Conger conger. NCBI lineage: Eukaryota > Metazoa > Chordata > Actinopteri > Anguilliformes > Congridae > Conger > Conger conger. The sequence continues at coordinate 58,740,232 of NC_083762.1, forward strand.
GGCATGTTTTTTCTAGTTCAAATGACAATGAGGTAATGTCTCCTTGTGTTCTAGGACCCGATTGGCTCGGAGAACATGAGCGAGTTGAGGCAGAGGGCAACAGAGGGGCGTGGACCTCAAGCAGTGCCGTATGGGTGGGCAGAGCATCGTTCACGGATGCCGCAGTAATGAGGAGATGCGTCCGGAAGTTAAAGCCTCCAGCCTCCGCGGTTCGGCTTGTGCCTCAGTCGAAAAAAGAGACAGAATTGCGCAAATTGGCCCGCAGGTGGAAAAGAGGATAAAAACGTGCGCTCTCCTGGCTGGCAGTCGGTCTGTCCACCCACGCTGGGCGACTGCTGTAACTGTAATACCTCCTGAAGGTGAGCGTGAGGCCCTTATCAGTCCCAGCTTCTGTCGAGAGCTGGGAGAACTCCCTGGCGACAGCCTTTGAAGGCATGTATTTGATGTCAAATTCAGGCCCGTGGCGGAGAGGAACCACCCGACGAGAGGGTGGCAGGGGGTGAGGGGAAACGCTTGGTGGTGGGGGAGAAAGGGGGCGAGTGCCGTGCCACCCAGAGTAGATCAGAGGGCCGCTGTCTGTCCGTTTGTCTACGGACTCCGGACCAGCTCTGACATGGGCGGGGGGCGGGGGTTACGCGGAACTCCGGCGGAGGTTCGGGAAGCTCAGTTCCCTTTTCAAACAGCGGGAACTCCGGCAGAGAGCACATTACACCGAGCAGAGCGCTTCGCCCGTTTCTGTCCTGAGGTTCTGGGAGGAAACGACCATGAGAGTGGATCTGAGCTTGATTTTCACTGTGGTAGGGAGTGTGTGTGCACGTGTGTGTGTTTGGAGGGGGGATTCGTGTAACGCCAAAAACAAATTCCCGAAGAATGTAGTGTGTAAGTACTCTTGCTCTATACAGATCCCAGACTCTTTCAGGGTGGGAGTGTTTCCTGCAGTGCTCCATTCATCACAATGGGAAGGGCCTACAGGATCTCAGAGCCTGCTCTCCCACTGCTCTCCGCCACGCAGATACTCGCTCTGCCAGCAGCAAGCAAACATATTTACCTCTGATCCCAGTTCTTTATGCCCAAACATGAAGAACGTCCTTTCTGTTGCTCCTTTTGAAGTGAAGTGGCCTGACTGGGTGTCTTAAATTCACCCAAAATCCATTAACCTGATGAAGCCGATAGCCAGCCCACAGTGGTTCTGGGTCTGAAAGGTGGGTCTGAGATCCAGTATTCCTGGGCAGAGTCCTGAGTGACCTCAATCTCTCATTTTTCCCCCCACTGTCCCAGGGGCCAGCCCTCCTGACCCAGAGCTCCACTCGGTTTCCAGTAAATGGCTGCAGACTGCTCGCCTTGTTCCGGGGCCAACTTTCTGCCTGTAACCCCCGCCAAAAGGATGGCCATAAAGAGGTCTCTGTTCGGGAGCCGAGTGGGAACAGGCAGCCCATACACGGGACACACCACCCTCTGCTCCTGCTGCACGGCGCGGCTTGTGCACGTTCGCCACATTGCCGTTCGGCCCAAGCGACGTGCCAGTTCTCACAAGCGGGCAACACAAGCGATCTTATCTGCGTGCAAATGGGAGCCAAACGCTCTTGGTGTGGTGGGGTTTGCCCAAACCCCATCCAGCCACGCTCTCGACCCTCACAACGGCCTTCCTCAGGCCCGTTTCTGGAAGGTTGTCGGAGTAACAGCAGTGAGCTCTGTACCCAGCACAAGCGACGCACAGACCCTCTCTTGGTCCAGAGCTCATTCGCGGTACCTGTGCCAACTACTCATGCGTCCCCAGGCTTTTTACTGAATGTTTTTACTCCAATGTTTTAATGGTCATTATTCACACACCCAATATTTGCACTGCAGAATTGGACCCTTAACAAATATTTACCACAATGTATGGAAAAGAAATATTATTAAAGTGACGACTGGCCAGTGTTTTAATGAGTGGTGTAGATGCACTCCCAGAGTTTTACAGCTCCTGGCACTGTTTCAGCTTGAGTTGTGTCCAGATAAAGCATTTAAAATGAATTGAGAGTTTTGATTGTGCATCTCGACGTGAGCGGAACACAGGAAACCCTCTGTGCGAAAACACCCCGAGGCTAGAGTGCGCATTTAGGTGCCGAAACCCGGGAGATGAGCCCCCACAAGTCTGTGTAAACTGCGATAACACACACACACACACACACACCCCAAAACACACGCGTTTCAACACCATACCCACATAAAATACACTTGTAATGGTATTGAAGATGGAGAACATCAGTGAACGCAAGTTAGTTATGAATCGCATAAATATTTCCGTATTAAGACAGCCAGCAGACATACAATATGCAAACCACTTTCTCAAACAAACTCCTTTGTAGAAACTACTTAAAAAGGTCTGAGAAGAAACCTTACTAAATAAGTAATGTGATATTCAAATTTCTGAGGCCCGGCTGGAATTAATAGCAGCATTACAATGGGGGTTCATATATACATGTGCTGCCAACAAAGGAGTCTAAACCGCTCTCGGAGCAGAGAGACCGTGAGATCTTTGAAGAGTAATTCTTACCTCAGCACCCCTGCAGGGAGGAAGGTCCTTCTAGTTGTGGCATGCTGCTAATACCAGAGAGCTATTATCTGTGTGTGGTAGGCATGGGTTCCCGAGCCTGTTTGCACTGTATGTGCTCATCCTGCTCAGTGCCGCTGCTTCCCACAATTTTCAAGGCTATCCCGATTGGTTAAGATACCGTGACTTAACGAGTGTCGCCAGGTCTAAAACTCCTGTTGCCACGGCGTACGCGATTTTGGCTAGGTTTATATTTTACACGGGTTGTCTCGAATGTATTCAACGATGACAGTGGAGACAAACCTGTCTTAATTTTTCTAAGTATGACATTTGAGGTCGTAAGTAAGTGTTTTGACATGTTTAATGGCCGACAATGATTTAACTGAGTGGCGCAGCAATCTGTGGTGCTTTGAGTAACACACCACAACAGAAGCATTACTTAATTTAACCTTGCCACCACTGCTACTTGGATTACTGTGGTTTTATACATCACTTCTGTCTTGATGAAAGTACATTTGAAGTAAGACATCAGAGGAGGCTAAATGGTGATATCCTTCACCTTTCAATGAGTACTATTGACAAGTTATACAATAGATAATATGATACTGCTAAATCTCACATAGTGTGGAAAATCCGCCCCTTCTCTTAGATTTTTGGAGTTCTGTTGACTTTGTGGTGAAAAAAGAGTCTCTCCCTGTTCTGTGACTGGATTGCGTAGAACAGAAGACACCAGGCAGTCCGTTTCCATGTAAAACATTCCTCTCCTCTCCAAGGTGTCCCCCTCCACCAACCTCCCCCCCCAATTTTCCCATCGGTCCTTTTACACCGCACGCACAGACAACACAATGACAGAATAAAACTCAAGGAACTTGTCTCGTTTGAAGTCGGGAGACAATTCGGAATAATTTATCGCCGCACACTTTATAGTTTGAGACACAAATAGGAGGCCTCCTCTGACAGGTACTATTATTGAAGACTCCTCGATCCGCCCTTTCTGACAAGACGTTACTTGAGCCGCTCTTTCAGAGATCAGACTCGGGCTGCTGCAGGCCTCTGAGCTAAGGAACCGGAGGAATCTATCTCTTAATCAGCACCTGTCATTTCAGAAGGCTTCCATCACATCACCACCATGGGTGGCTCAGCCCGTGTCAGAGGTAGCTGAGAAAGAGAGATGCTGTCTTTCATCGAGATGGCAGGGTAGGGAAAGTAGGGCTCTTGTAATGCAGAGGCTAATATTGCAACAGTATCCTCTGCTGTCCGACATAGAGAGCTTGCGTCAGATGCTCAGCGGTTTAGCATAGCTTCAGACGGGGGAGGCGCTAGCTTCCTGAGACTTGTCCTGTGAGGATGATCCCCTCTACACTGTGTTCAGGAGGGGCAGCAGAGGTGGTGTGTCACCCCTCATTATGCCACACAGTCACTGAAGCCGAACTAGGGAGAAATGGGGAAACCAGAAGAAATGGCGTCCCCCAAGGGTCAAGCACAGGTCCAGTATCATGTATTGTTTGCCGGGCCAACCAACAGATTTGTTCTTGCCTTTTTACCGTGGCCCCCGCTACTCTTGCACTGCAAGGTGATGCAGTCTTGTCCGTACCTCTGCATCGCTTCTCTTCATTTCTGTAAAACTGCATCTGCGGCTGGGCCTGAAGGCACTCCTCTGCTGCTTGGTTCGGAACTTTAAGCGAATTTGCTTTCGCACCCCGTCTTACGCGATAGCAAATTATATGCATATTGATCCATTTGTTTGTTTGATACTTTATTTGAATCACCTTTTTGATGCTTATTTTTTGATACATCCATATACTACTGATTACATTACAACACAATAGACAAAACCTGTGCATGTTTTTTTGCTGCTTATCTCTGGAGCCTGTGATCTACGACGACAATACAAGCAAAAGGATAACAGGTGTGTTGAAGCGATGCGTTCATAGCCTACTATTCCACCCTTGTAGGGCAGTGGCTAAAAGTTTGTTTTTGTTATTGATAGCCACTATAAGCAGTGACCCAGAAACAAACAAGTGTGTGAAGTCTACACTCCGCCTTTCCAGTAATGCGTTTTGGGGCTTTAAAGTTCTCCATGAGCACGGAGGGTGACGAAATATACAAAGAGCGGCAGTAAAGACTCTCCTGAGAAGTTGTGTCTCAGGTTGTAAATAATGTGCATATTCACATGATTAATATTTGATTCCTGCACGTGTCTGTTCACACAAGCATTATTGTATTCCAGGTGTATTGTGTAAGAATTTTTAGATCCTTTCCATTATTGCATGAAAAGAACGTTCCGGCAGGATTTGTGCCCACGGGGCATGTGCGTCAGCTAGCGCCTTGGCAAACACAAACTGTTGACATGGAACATGTATTTAACTAGCCCACTCTTAATGCAGCCTAAACAAAACTGATTGGCTGGTAGGATGGAGCAGGTTTGTTTGTTTGAAAAAGGAATGCAGCAGGCCACAACTACACTATACAAGACTGGGAAGATCTGAATCTCATCCCAAACAAAATGAGCGCGGTCCGGATCAAAGGGAGAAGAGGAGCTCTGTTTTCCTCATCTGCTCCATCTTCGCCCAGCTTCTGAAACTGTGGGGGAGGATTCTGGGTATTAATTACTCCTCTCCAAAAACATGTCAGCGTACATCCACGGGGAATCGTTCATCTGCGTGTAAACAAAAGTTCAGGGCCCTCCTGAGTGCGGTTCACCTCACTCCAGGATTTACTGAGAGAGTATCTGTTTTCTGCTTTCCGTTTATGAGTTCTGGCTCTCGGAAAACCTCTTGGACTTCTCGCCAGGTCTTCTGTACGACGCAGAACCTTTAACACCAGAGCGCGGTGTCTTGGATTTACTGTCCAATAAAACCTATCAAACATTGTCTCCTTAAACGTGGCCACCTGCGGTCACGCTTTTTCAAAAGCTCATTTGTGTGTGAAAATGTTTGTCATCGTCTTACTCACAGGTGCAGCTGTAGGTCCGTAGCTGTCAATCATTTGGAGTGGTATACGTATGTGTAACAGAGGGGTAGACATGTATGGTATAATAGGTAGGTACAGTAGGCAGTTCTGCGGATCTGCTCCTAACAGTGCACTGAACAAACAATGACCGATTGAGGGCCGGGCAGTATCATCTGAAAGCTCAGCCAGAGAATGTGGCCTTTGTTCAACACTTAGTCACAGAGCACTGGAGGCAGAAAGCGCAGATTTAGGAATTAATGGGGCACGATCGCAGTGACTCGCCCTCAAAGCCCCAGGCTGTTTTTCAGTCCTCTCAATGAGTATACTAGAGAGAGAGAGGGGGGGGGGGGAGAGAGAAGGATGAGCGGGAGAGGGATGAGAGGGGGGTGAGAGAGAGAGCGAGAGACAGCGAGAGAGAGGGAGGAGGGGGTTCTGTGGTCAGGTTCATGGTTATGAACTCTGTATAAATACTGAATGAAGCTGCAACTCGGATGAGGAGGTGGTTTCAGTTGAAATTCTTCCTGTTGTCCTGGGTCAGGCTTTAGTCTGAGGCTGACTCGCTCCATCTCACAGGTCATTTGATGAAAAGGTCATCAGGTAGTGCTTATGATTATGTGGCCACTGGAATATACCGTGCGCATTGTTTTTATGCATTTTTCGTATTTTTATTACATATAATATTCATAAAAGTATTATTGCCACTCTAACTGGCTGTTCTGGAGATTAGTTCAGCTCTTTAAGGTGTAAGATCACAAATAGGTGATAAGAATGTTCTTACCAGAACATTCTAATGCTGATATAACAATCACCACTGGTAATTCAATGTAATTGAGTTCTAGAACACTTAGAATGTTGAAGAAACATTCCAAAACACCTCCTCTACTCTTCAGAGGTTTAAAAGTGTTAGCGGTGCCTGCGAAAGTTTGCGGCGGTATAAGAAAAAAAGAAGGCTTTTCCGAGTCCGGCGTGCTGCTTAAAGTCACGTGACACCGCGCCGCAGACGGGACGGTCCCCAGTGTGTGGAAACGCAGCGCTCGAGGCCTCCCGTCATCCCGCCGGCAGTGAAGAAGCTGTCCCGCGCACTCGCGGAAAAGGAAAAAAAAAAGAAAAGGGAAGCGTCCCACTGCTGCTCTTATGACAGCTTTGACAAAATAACCTGCGCCCTCATTATGTTATATGCAAACAATGATAAAGGGGACCGCGCGCGGATGTCATGTTAAGCAATCGAGGAGGGGACCTTTGACACGCTGCCGCGAGCGGATAACAAAGCGCCGGAGGCTACCGACAAATGACACCACACTTAATTTGCTGCGCAATGTTCGTGTAATTAGATGAATTTGGCACAGGCAGAGCAAAAGACAGCTAGATCAAGGTCTTGATGTATTAGGGGTCCACTGTCAAGATCAAATCACATTAATCAAGGTGGCCGAGAACAGAGACGGAATTTTTTCCCGACTTTCCAGCCCCGGTGATGAATAGCTCTGCTTCTCCCCGGCACCCGGCATGTATCACCATCAAATCTGTGAATTTTAATGGAACAGCACAATTTCCACAACTCTATTGATTTTCCCCCTTTTTTAAGATAGAGGTAAACTCGGACAGGGGGCCTTCGAGCGGCTCCGTTAAAACACTGCTTCGGCGACTGCGTTGTAGCACTGGCAGTCTTAACACAAAAGCGGGATGGAGCTTCCCAGAATCACCCCGCAGACGCGCGTAAGTCCGTCCACCTGAAACCGAAGTGGGTCGAACACACGCTATTCACCGAACTGGGAAATGAGCCTTAATTACAGTTTTATGGCTTAGTAGCTTATTTCCATAATTGCTATTTATGCACAAACAACTCCTTGGTAGGATATTAGACTGTTGTAACTGGATGGGTGGATGGGACTAGGGCTCTGAGCATGCCCAGTAGGTCAGGGGTCTCTCTGGCTATACAGCGGCAGAATGAAATAATAGGAGGGGAGGTGTTAGCGTTCTCTTTTACCCAGATTAAGCTGCTGTTTATCAGATTTTTGTCTCTCTCTGATATCTGTCTGGTGAGCTTATCTGGAAGGGTTCTCTCTCATTGATATGTAATGTAGTGCTAGTTGACTGGGGTAAATAAATCTTATAATTCTTTTTTTTTTTTTAAACCCCACTGCATCTGAATTGAAAAAGGCTCTTTGCCTAAAATCATCCCAAAATTAACCCCACTTCCCTCTGTATCTTCACAGCACCCGAATACATAAACCCATACGACATACAGACTATGCAGAAATACATTCACAGACTTACACACTCAGAGATACACAGACCCACAGAAATATACACTCAGACACACTCACAGACCTGCTCTCACAGTAATACACTCACAGACCTGCTCTCACAGTAATACACTCACAGACCTGCTCTCACAGTAATACACACTCACAGACCTGCTCTCACAGTAATACACACTCACAGACCTGCTCTCACAGTAATACACACTCACAGACATGCTCTCACAGTAATACACACTCACAGACATGCTCTCACAGTAATACACACTCACAGACATGCTCTCACAGTAATACACACTCACAGACCTGCTCTCACAGTAATACACACTCACAGACCTGCTCTCACAGTAATACACACTCACAGACCTGCTCTCACAGTAATACACACTCACAGACCTGCTCTCACAGTAATATACACTCACAGACATGCTCTCACAGTAATACACACTCACAGACATACAGAAAGCACAATCTTCTCAATGCCTCCTGCCTACACCGGTGTGAAAAAGAAGCCCATTCAAAAGCGCCCACCTCAAGTGCAATCCATAACCTTCCCTTGAACCAAATGCTAAATAAACACCCTCGATTGTTTAACAACTAATAAAATCATATTTACTTCAAGTACAATTTACAAACTGGCAGACTGAGCAGGTTAATATATTTACATGAACTCTCGTGTCAGTTGAGCGCACGCGGCAGTGGGCGTGGGACTTACCCGTGCATGGCGTGCAGGGCGTGCGGCTCGTAATGGTACCTCCCCTCGTGGTGACGCACGTCGATGGGGATCGGCGTGTGGAAGGTGGGGAATATGTGGTGCGGGGCTGCGGAAGAGACAGCAGGATAGAGGGAGAGAAAAAGAGAGGGGGGGCTTTTAAAAAAAAGCTGGTGTTTTCAAAAAAAAAAAAAAAAAGTTCAAAGGCAAAAGCGCTACAATAAAGCAACATGAATTTCAGAGCGACCCGAGTCGTTTCGTGTAAAATATTGGCACTATCACACAAGAGAAGTGGAATAAATAAATAATCAAAGTCATCCTAAGAAATCCTACATCTCGAACATAAAAGATACCCAACTGGGCTTTTGACAAAGACCTGCAGCTAGACTAGTCTTTGAACTGGGGGAGATGATAGGGCCGACAGCGGCCCGACGCAAACGGGGGCTGACAGCTTTGGGAAAACCCCCTTCTCTGCCCCTGCTGCAGCTGCGCATCCCTGCCATTCAAAGCAGCCCTCCACAGGGGCGTCTGCGCAGTCACCTCAGCCCTGCATGTGCCGTCATACTTACTAACCCTTTATGGAGTACGATCAGAACTACGCGATTACAATGTTCTTAACTGAACATTCTAATGCCGATGTCACAATCACAGTAATGAACGATGAACGATTCCCCGTGGATGTACGCTGACATGTTTTTGGAGAGGAGTAATTAATACCCAGATTCCTCCCCCACAGTAATTCAGTAATGGAGTTCTAGAACACTGAAATAGAATGTTAAAAAAACATTTTGAAACACCTAACCTTCAATGGATTAAGATGTAATATCACAAGTATGTAATTGGAATGTTTTTAAGTGAACATTCTAATGCTGATGTAACAATCACTTCTGGTTCTAGAACACTGAAATAGAATGTTGAAAAAGCATTAAGCATTAAAGGGTTAAGATGTAAGATCACAAATATGTGATTAGAATGTTCTTAACTGAACAATTTTCTGAACTAAATGTTCTTAACTGAACATTCTAATGCTGATGTAACAATCACTACTGGTAATTGAAAGTGATGGGAGTTCTAGAACACTGAACAAGAATGTTGACATCACATAAAAAAATACAAATAAAACTCTTCAAAGGGTTAAATCAAGAGCTAATGGCTACCAGCCCCATAGCAAGCACCCTTTCCCCCCTCCAAACAAATGGCCCCCTTTTTTTGCCTGCTATCTGAGGATCTCAAACTATGTGGGACCAGGGGCAATAATTAATACTGTTCAGGCACAGGCAGGACTTCTCATATATGTCTGAGGCCTTTAAAATAAAACAACTGCTGCATTTATTTGAAGTTACAGCAAAGTAATTGGAACCTTTTAGTCAGCTGGTCTGCAGAACCTGTCTAATTACAACCTTCCACTTCCACTTGTACTGGGAGCATTTCTTTGACATTACAGCTTTCTCGCGCGCTGCTTTTTTATTTGTGAGAACCCCCCCCCCCCCCCGCAACAATCACCGTCTTCCCGTAAGTCGTTGGCTCGGGCTGTCTTATTAAAAACAAGCCCTCGTTAATTGCTGTGATTACAAGTAACTGCAGTTAATCTTTAGTATGCTTAAGCCTCATTTTAATGGTGTATGAAGGGTGTTTTTGGTATCAAAAGCTTATTTTTTTTTTTTTTACTGAGTTTTGTTTCTCATTAAGACTTTTTTCGCTCTTGTGACGCTAAGCTTTCCTGCAGTTTCCGACAGTGCCCTCAGTTCCTTCTCCTCCCTCGTAATCAAAGTGTTTCTACTGCGTTTGCGAATGTTTCTATCTGTGCAGTTTCACACGTCCTAATTGTAAACTCATGTGACATTCTTCTGCCGGGAGAAGAGGTGGCAGCAGATCTCTGGATCGTATTAAAATTCTTCAGCCGGCAAGTAAAAGCAGAGACCAGAGGGGTCAGTGCAGATCATTATCTGTACCTGAGAACTGTGCCTGTGTGTGTACGTGTGCGTGTGTATACTTTCTGTGTGTGTGCCTGTGTGTGTGTATGTTTGTGTACATTTGTGTATGTTTGTGTGTTTGCTTGGCTTTGTGTGTGTGTGTACGTTCTTTGTGTGTGTGTATGTCTGTGCACACGTGCTTATGTGCAAACACACATGACTGTGCATGGGTGTGTGTAAATGTGCGTGTGTGTGCTTGGCTTTGTGTGTGCGTGATTTCTGTGTGTTTGTGCGTGTGTCTGTGTGTGTGCATACATGTGTGTATCTGCATGCATGCTCTATGTGTGCTTATGTGCAAACACATGACTGTATATGTGTGCACACGTGTAGATGACTGTGTGTCTGTGCTTGCATGTGTGTCTGTGCTTGCTTGCGTGTGTGTGTAGATGACTGTGTGTCTGTTTTGTGTCTATGCTGGCATGTGAGTCTGTCTGTGCCTGCGTGTTTGTATGTGTGTGAGTGTGAGTGTGTGTGTGTGTGCGTGTGTGCATGTGCGTGTGCGTGCGTGTGTGTGTGTGTGGGTCTGTTTTGTGTCTGTGCTTGCGTGTGAGTCTGTCTGTGCTTGCGTGAGTGTTTGAGTGTGTGTGTGTGTGTGTATGCGTGCATGCGTGTGTGTGAGAGTGTGTGTGTGTGAGTCTGTCTGTGCTTGCGTGCGTGTGCATGTGTGTGTGTGTGAGTGTGTGTGTGTGTGCATGTGTGTGAGTGTGAGTGTGAGTGTCTGTGTGTGCGTGTGTGTGTGTGTGTGTGTGTGTGTGTGTGTGTACCTCAGGGGTCCAGGCAGACAGGACTTGTGTGTCAGCATTCCTAGTGCATTTCTTTCACTTAGCCCTGACAGAGTGACGGACAGGCCTGTCCCAGCGGCCGGGGAGCGGCCCCCTGTGCAGGCAGTCTGAGCGTGGAGTCTGATGCACAATCCCCACAGCTCTGTCTGTAGGTGTGCTCTTAGTCTCCAGGCACTTGTGCTTAGCATTTTTCTCTACTGTCTGAGCTTTATTTAGTGTTTATTTCACAAAGGGCCACCAACTCCTGTTCTCCCACAAATAGAGGATTTAGAAAAGATTTATAGCCAAAATACTATCATAGTGACTGCAAGGACATATATAAGTAAATATAAAAATAGTAAGTTTTATTTGTAGTTGGGACAGAAAAGCCATGGTCATGCCTGTCACACCAGTGTAGTGTATAAAATCGTTTTTAGTGTGTGACTCACACACCATTTCTTGCCTCCCTGGTCCTTTGTCATGGAACTGGCTGCAGGCTGTGTTTAACGGATTTAAAACATGCAGTGAAATACGCCTGAGAGACAAAATGCACAGAGTGCAACTGCTATACACACACTAAATCAGTAAATCAGTAACTGTAAGGCACACAGCACAACTAAGTTACATAATGCAACTAATTCACAGCACAACTGTAATGCACACGGCTCAACTGTAATGCACACAGCACAACTGTAATGCACACAGCTCAACTGTAATGCACAGAGCTTAACTGTAATGCACAGCACAACTGTAATGCACACAGCCCAACTGTAATGCACACAGCACAACTGTAATGCACAGAGCTTAACTGTAATGTACAGCACAACTGTAATGCAGAGCTTAACTGTAATACGCACAGCCCAACTGTAATGCACACAGCACAACTGTAATGCACAGCACAACTATAATGCACACAGCACAACTGTAATGCACACAGCTCAACTGTAATGCACAGCACAACTGTAATGCACAGCACAACTGTAATGTACACAGCTCAACTGTAATGCACACAGCACAACTGTAATGTACGCTGCACAACTGTAATGCACACAGCACAACTGTAATGCACACAGCACAACTGCAATGCTCACAGCACAACTGTAATGCACACAGCACAACTGTAATGCTCACAGCACAACTGTAATGTACGCAGCACAACTGTAATGCACAGCACAACTAATGCACACAGCTCAACTGTAATGCACACAGCACAACTGTAATGCACACAGCAAAACTGTAATGCACACAGCACAACTGTAATGCACACAGCACAACTGTAATGCTCACAGCACAACTGTAATGCACACAGCACAACTGTAATGCTCACAGCTCAACTGTCATTCACACAGCACAACTGTAATGCACACAGCACAACTGTAATGCACACAGCACAACTGTAATGCTCACAGCATTTGGCTTGTGCCAAACCCTCCCCCACCCGGGGATAAGAGCGGCTCCGTTTCTGAAACCCGTCGGAGGATGCGTCCAGGCAAACGGGCCCCCCCATTCTGCGACAGGCAGGCGGACATCTTCCAGGGAGAGGCAGCCAGCGGCATAAAGGGCCTCTGTGTGCGCACACGGGTGGTTGAGTGGGCGCAAGCAAAACAGCTTTATTCAGAGTCCAGCCCCGAGTTAATGCTCCATTAATAATGGGGCGGGAGAGGGGTCGGGGGGAGGCCCGGGACAAAGGGCTGGAGGGAACCGGGCCGCCAAAACATGACCGAGCGGATCGGCCCAAAACACCCCTGGAATTCTCCTCCGCTGAAGTCATCGAATGCCTACTGGTGCTCCTCCTCCTGCTCCTACTGCTAGTGGTGTGAAAATTCATTTCCTCAGAGAACCCCTCACTTCCCAATAATTTCCTCCCAAAACCTGAGATGTTTCTGTACGTTTCTATATATTCTAATCCCGGAACGACTTAGAAACGCGAGTAACCCACAAGTGCGTGTGAGCAACCAACATATCAGTAACTGTATGCGTAACATACCGTATGAATAATTTAACACTGTTCTTTGTGCTTAGAATTAACAATGAACTATTAACAATTCATATTAAAAACAGACAAAACTAGCCTAAATTAAAGAGCAGAAATGGATACGGTCTAAACCGAGGCCAGCAGTTATCTCAGCACTGCCGACTAATCATCACATTAGTGTATATTATATCTGTTAGTATTAGAAGTTTAAAATTTTCACATACCAATACAGCCCCACTGCAGTCCGCAAAACACACTAATTTCCCCATAAACACACTCGCCTCCCCCTTAAGTGCCATTAAAAGCATCCTCTACAGAAAAGAGCTGAATGTGTACTTGTGTAGCGGGGGGGTTTGCGGTCGTCGTATTCGGGATGCGGGCATGTTCCCACCGGCCCCCTCCCCCCGGGGGGGAACGCGGTTGGACCATCCCGGGCCGGTCAGCTGACCGGGGGGCGTTGGGGGGATTGACCGAAGCGGAGCTTATTCCATCACCCGGACAGCCCCATTGTTCCGACTTGATGGCGAGAACAAAAGGAGAGCGCTCTGGAGAGTTCAAGGAGGCCCGTTTACCTGATTTACTGAGCCCCAAGCCCCCCTCCCCACCTCCCCCGGGGGGCTGGCAGACCAGGGGTGTCCTGCGCAGGCCCACACTTCTATTAGTCTTTGGGGTGATAACATTTGTTTTTACATCTGGAGGAAGGCTGGAGGGAGACTGGGGGCTTTTCGCAGCACTTCCTCTGCACAGGCGCACAAACGCTGGCCTTCTGCTGTGGGGAGCTTTCGCAAGCACTCAGCCAGCCGGTCGGAAAACCGCCCGAGTATGATTACGTTTGCCGCGCTAATAATCACGTTAGCATTGGACCTGGGTCGTTGTTTGGGATTCAAATACTCTTCTACACTGTACTGAGCCTGGTGTAAAATCCAGCTATGACCAGCTTGAACTGAGCAGCTACCAAAACATAGCTTGAGCTGGTTTTTTTCAGCAGGGTGGAACCAATGAAATACTCTGAAAGTGCAAACCCTGCCTTCTGGTCCTGGTGCAATTGCACCAGGCAAGATCAATCGAGCACAGAAAAAGTATTAGAATTCAAAACATTTGTGTTTGGCCCAGGTCTGATTGGCATATATTATAATTGTTATATGCCCACTCTTAAATGATTCATATGCCAATGGAGGCCCGATGCAGTATCCAAAACACACAAATTTCTCCCATAAACGCACTTGTTTCCACCTTAATTGGTGCTAAAAGCGTTTGCTACGGAAAAGAGCTGAACGCTTGTTCCGCAAGCTTGCTCCATTCGACAGTGTGACGCAGTCACCTTTCCACCTTGCGGAACACCCCTCATAAAATGTTTGCTTTATTTTTCATCCATGATTTCTGCACCCTGCAGAATCTCCCGTGAGCCAACGAGGCCACGGTGGGAATCGTCCTGCCTCTTTTGTTTCTGACTTAAGCAGGGTTTGATCTCGTTAAGACAAAGCCAGGTGCTAAACGGCAACAAAAGGTGCCCTGAGCCTCGCGGCGAAGGGGAAAACATTCACTTTTCATGTCTGAGGGGAGCCCAGATCCGCGGCAGGCTTTGTAGTGGAGGGCTTCATCCTCGACAGGAAGTGCTCATCCTCGCAGGAAGTGCTCAATAGCAATAATAATATCCTGAGAAGCGAAACCCTGGGCTGTGTAATTAAAAAGCTTTTCTGTCTCCTTCAGAAAACGAGGAGGGGAGTAAAGGGGGGGAGGGGTGGGGGGGGGGGATTTAAATTCAGACAGGAAATTCCAACAGAATAAGCTGGCTCGTGTCCTAACGACACAGCGCCATGCCAACGGCGCTGCTTTGCACCCTGGGAAACCGACAGGCCGACCCGAAGCCTGTGACGGCCGATCTTTTTGGTGGGCTGCAGTTTATTACCGACTGTACAGCGAAATAAATGAATACAAGCGTCCAAGCCAAGCACACCCCACTGACTGCAGCTGAAATCCATATATTAGGTGGGTAAGCCTGTGTTTTCTTATGCTATCCTGTAACTGAGTGAGTTACACACTGTATGACATCCTTATTTAGTCTGCAGAGATAATTTTCCCAAGACTTTGGTTAATCATGGCGACAAAAGGGATTATGGTTTTTAGATGGATGCACGTAACTGCTCAGAGCAATGAAAGCAGGCATTAAGTGAATGGGCCTTTTCTTTGAATAGCACAAGGGGGTTTGTAAAATGATACATTTTTCTCCCCCCCCCCCATTGATGTGGGTTTTCTCAACAGAGGCTAAGTAGATTAGGTTTGGGATTCCCGTCTTTTAAATGGCAGGTAGAGTCGAGATGCTTAAGTCCGCGATTTAAAGTGGCTCCAACTTCAGTCAATCAAACTACATTTGTAAATGTTTTCAGTTCTGCCTTGGATTACAGTGTTGCAACACATTCCTGTTTTTAATATTTTAGTGTTTAGTATTTTAATATTTCAGTATTTTCAAATATTTTTTAAAGATTGTTTTTTTAATACAAAGGAGCAGATGAAACGTTGAGTTGAGTTAACAAGGCTGTGCCAAACAGTCTTCCACAAACAATGCATCATTTGAACTGTCAAACATGCTAATGTTTTCTTGCTTATATGACAGGAAATAAAATGTTTAGGCCTCAGAAAGTACATTTTCCATTAACTAATATTTTATCACTCCAAAAAGTCCATTAATTGAGTCCTCCACATACCGTTGAAGAAAGAGTTTCCTTCACTGTTGTCTTGGAAAGGGATTAAAAGGTCCTAAAGGTCTTGCCATCTTAAACGTTAATATGGGTTCAATGGAGAGGGATTTTACTGATATGTAAGACAGAGAAAATGGAGGAACATCAGTATTATCGAGAGGGAAAATCTTTCCCCTGAAGATTTGATTTGTTCCCAAAAACTAGGGAGAAGCAACTCCACAGTAGGCAAAACACGTGGAGCAGATGAATATGTGCAATTGCAATTCTGAAAAGTGTGTCCACCGCCTACATTTCAGGACACAAACGGCTCTAGGAAGGAGGCCAGGATAACATCTGTTGCATGCGAGCCGGCGGGACTGGAAGGCGAAGGCCCCCGTCCTCGCGTCCGTGGCGCGTTGTCATACACGTCTGACTCCAGATGGGGTCGATCTTCGTCCAGTTCCGCATCCTGAGTGCTTTCCTGTCCATGTTTACCCAGAATGGACCTGCTGGGCTTTCTCAGCCACAATCTGTTTGGTCTAACACCATTCATAAATCTGCCATATCGCACACACACACACACGCTCGCTCGTGTACACACACGCGCACACACTGACTCACACACACACACACGCTTGCTTGTGTACACACACGCGCACACACTGACTCACACACACACAGGCGCGCTCACACACACACAAGTGCACACATGCACACACACATGCATACACTCACACACACACATGCACACACACACACACACACACACATGCACACACACACACACACACACACACAGACTCAAGCACAAACACATGCGCACACACACACATACACACACTCACACACAAACACACACATGCGCAGACACACACATACAGGCTCATACACACACAGTCTCATGCACAAACGCACACACACATACTCACGCATGAGCACACGCACAAACACACACACACGCACGCACAGACTCACACACACACACACACACACACACACACACACAGCCATTGGAGCGAGCCGTGTGTATATGTGGGTTCCAGACGCTCTGTTTTCCAGCCTGTCTGTGGCGTCTCAGCCGGTGGATGTGATTCGTCTGCTCCAGACTGGGGCGGAGACTCATTTTGTTTGGCCAGGTTCCTGGATTTTCCTAACATTAAACCCCGGGCTTAGCTATGGCACTTTCCTGCTGTTTTACTAATATACACACGCAGTCGCAGACAATGCATGCACAAGCGAACGCTGTTAAAAAAAATACAAATTTCATTTTCGCAGAACGCTTGGCAGGCTCAACAAAGCTCTTGATCATGTTCGATTCAACACTGAATTATTGAAGTGTGAACTATTTCAAGCATTGTGTGTGGTAATTTGCTTTTACATGTAGAAACAGTAGATTGTCTCATTTATTTAATTGATTAAACAATCGTCTAGTCTAGTGCTATATACTTATTAGATTCTTAGGACAAAATGCAAGGTTGTGTAGCAAGGTAAAATGTATTTATTTCTTTATTTACATATCTATACATATACATGCATGTACCTGTCCACTCTTAAAGGGGCAGTGCATACTTGTTCACTCTTAAAGGGGCAGTGCATACCTGTTCACTCTTAAAGGGGCAGCGCATACCTGTCCACTCTTAAAGGGGCAGTGCATACTTGTTCACTCTTAAAGGGGCAGTGCATACCTGTTCACGCTTAAAGGGGCAGCGCATACCTGTTCACTCTTAAAGGGGCAACATGTACCTGCCCACTCTTAAATGGGCACCGTAGGGATGTCCACTCTTAAAGGGGCAGCGTGTACCTCTTCACTCTTAAAGGGGCAACATGTACCTGCCCACTCTTAAATGGGCACCGTACAGATGTCCACTCTTAAAGGGGCAGCGCATACCTGCCCACTCTTAAAGGGGCAGCGTGTACCTGCCCACTCTTAAAGGGGCAGCGCATACCTGCCCACTCTTAAAGGGGCAGCGCATACCTATCCACTCTTAAAGGGGCAGCGTGTACCTGCCCACTCTTAAATGGGCACAGGGATGTCCACTCTTAAAGGAACGGCCAGGGTCTACAGAGGGGGTGCACAGGGGGAGTTATCAGCTCACAGCAGCTGCGGCTGGGCCACCTGCTAATAACCCCCATGCATCATTCCCCGCGCGGCGACTGGCGGGGAAGACTGAGCGCGGGGCGGGGCCGGCTGACGGGCGGCCTCCTTCGTGCGCGGCCGACAGACAAGCCGCCGTGTCGTTAGCATGCTGTTCATGTAATTTGGGCACTTAAAGACGGCGAGGGTCCCCGAGACTGATTACACACCCCCGGAGTAAATCACCCACCTGGCCCACGGCTGATTAATCGCCCGCACTCTTAATGGTCCTGCTTACCGCGCGGGCGTGTCCGGATTAAGTAATTACCTTAAACAAAAAGTTTATTATCTTTAAGGCGCGGGCGATGATGAAACGGGAGGCGGGAGCCCGGGCCTGTGCGATCGCGCGGTATGCGCGCGGTAATTAACATACGATAAATGACGCCGTCGCTGGCGAGCCTGTCACCGCGGTTACATTCATATTACCCCTCCGGCACCCCAGCCTGGGGGCGGCTGGGATTACACCCCACCGGAGGGGAATGACACCACCCCCCTCCCCACAGGCCCAGTCCCCCCCGCACGCCTCGGGGAGCTTTCACAGGAAGCGCTGTGTTTTCTCAGGAGGGAGTAAAATGGCCGCTGTGGACATTAAGAGTAAAAGCCTGTGACAGTGACAGCGCCGGGGATCCTTATCGCGCTTCCTCAGTGACGCGGGGGGAAACCGCGGGACGAGGCCTGATGCGCCGCTACGCGGGGATTTTATCTCTGTCTGCGGGGTGAGCGGAGAGACAGGGGGACCGGGGAGAGGGAAGAACAGGGGTGAGGAGAGGTAGAGAAGAGAGGGGAGAGGGGTGAGGAGAGGAGAGGTAGAGAAGAGAGGGGAGAGGGGTGAGGAGAGGAGAGGTAGAGAAGAGAGGGGTGAGGAGAGGTAAAGAAGAGGGGGGAAAGGGGTGAGGAGAGGAGAGGTAGAGAAGAGAGGGGAGAGGGGTGAGGAGAGGAGAGGTAGAGAAGAGGGGGGAAAGGGGTGAGGAGAGGAGAGGTAAAAAGAGAGGGGAAAGGGGAGAGGAGAGGTAGAGTAGAGAGGGGAAAGGGGTGAGGAGAGAAGAGGTAGACTGGAAAGGGGAGAGGAGAGGAAAAGAGAGGGAGAGAAGCGATGGAAGAAAGGGGTGAATGAGAAAAGAGGGAGACAGGACAGGAAAGAAAGGGGTGAGGAGAGGAAAGAGGGAGACAGGACAGGGAAAAAAAGGGTGAGGAGAGGTAGAGAGGAGAGGGAAAAGGTGATGACAGGAGATGGAGAGAAAAAGATGGAAGAAAGGGGTGATGTGAGAAGAGAGGAGAAGGGAAGAGGAAAAGAGGAGAGGAGTTTATAGCCCGGCCCGCTCTGAATAATGTGCCATTCTTTTCCTTCTCATTGTCCACGCTGATGTGGGAGGGGGGGTGATGGATGGTCCAGGGGCAGAAATAGCCTCCACGTCCTGTGTCACGGCTCTTCACGCCCCCACTTCCACAGGGAGGTCAGATATGCCCCTACACTGGACTGAAATAGCACAGACTGGGTCTCAGCACTTCTCAGACCTCTGGCCTGAGGGGGGGGGGAGGGTGTGCGTAATGAAATGAGTTCTGCAACATCATGCTTCTGTGACGCCATGACATGATCCCACTTCGGCTTGCCCCGGGCACCTCACGGTTTTGCAAACTCCACAAATGGAAGACAAAGGTAAAAAAAACCAGGAGGGGCTTGTGGATCAGATCTGGGTCAAGTAAGTCATTATTTGGGATTGAAATACTTTTCTGCGCTCAATTGATCTTGTCTGGTGCAACTGAACCGAACAAGAGGACCAGAAAGCGGGGTTTGCACTTTCCATCACACCAGACAAGCTCAGTAAAGTGTAGAAAAGTATTTGAATCCAAAACAAATTATGTATTTGACCCAGGGCTGAGATGCGGACCTATCATCAAACCCCTGACTTTGATACGTCTTTGATTTGATTGGTGGATAAGGACGGGTTTAATCTAGACCTTTAAAACACAGCCCCAACAGCTGATAAACCAACTACGCCCCAGACCTGGCTCAATTTCTTTGGATTCAAATAATCTTCTGCACTTCTCAGAGCTTATCTGGTGTACTGAAACTCTCAAAAAGTGCAAACCCCGCCTTTCCGGTCATCTTGGTGAGCTTAACTGCACCAGGCAAGATCAATCGAGCACAGAAAAGTATCTAAATCCAAAACAATTACGTATTTGACCCAGGTCTGCTTTGCCTTCCCCACAGCGGAGCCGTGGTCCCTCAGGGTTGTAGAAATCGATTATGGGATGTCGTTGCCGGTGCTGTCCGCGGCAGGGTCAGTCGCACAGCTCCGGGACAGCAGTGGCTTGTGTCACCACATCAAAATGGCCGCCAATAAAAAGAACAGAACCGAGTACGTGCCCTCCGCCCCCGCCCTGTCTCCAGCTAACCCGGCCAATCAAAGCAGGGCTGCGGTGTCAGGCGCTCTGAGCGTCTCCTGTAAAAGGACCTAATTAAAGCGCCTGACACGGCCGATACTTCTGAACCTCGGGGGAACGGGATGTTCCTCCGCTGTCCGTGAGCTGTGTGTTAAAGAGCGTCTAGGGCCTGCATCCTGTGTCTGCGTCTGTCCTGGTCCTCTTTGGGTCAATTCCCCAGACAAAGTTTAAGCTTAGTCCATGACTGAATTCAATTGTGAATGGAGACTTGCCACAAACTCAATTTACTCAACTAAGCTTATTCGACAGCATCACTACTCAACTCCATGTCCTGCGGGCCACAGATTCTGCAGGCATTCGCTCCTCAGAAAAAATGTGATGCCATAAAACTAAAAACTAACTGAAACTAAAATAAATTAGATTCTGCCAAATAATCAATATTCAATTATTCAGTCCCATCTCAATTAATAAGATCAGAGATCTCTCTCTCTAAGTCTCTCTCAATCTCTCCCTCTCCCTGATAAAAGGCTAAACTCCCAGCAGCTGTGGGTGCACATGCCTCCAGTGAGCTGCTTGGCTTCTGTTCCCTGTGCAGGGGTTCTGAGGAGTCTATGCCCAGCTGGAAGCGTTCTTCCGCCTGCCTGTTTGGGGCCCTCAAATTTGTCTGGAGACGCCTGGAACAGTGAACGGTACACTCTCTTCATAGAGTCAAACCACGGGCATTGTTTTTTCCCCCCAAACATTTTTCCTTTTAGATACGAGGCAAACTACCATCTCTTTTTTCCTGGGGTTTCCAGCTTTTAACTTTTTTTTTTTAATCAAAGGGCTTTTCTATCTTACAATGTCTCTCATTCTGTGACAGCCTCTTCAACCTTTTGGAACCTTTTGGTTTTTTTGGAATGTTTTTTTCTGAATTCTAAGTCAGTGTTCTAGAACTGAATTAGCAGTAGTGATTGTTACATGAGCATTAGAATGTTGAGTTAAGAACATTCTGTTAAGAACATTCTAATCACATATTTGTGATCTCAGACCTTAAAGGGTTACAGAACCACTCTGTAATTTTAGTTGATAATCGAGAAATGCTACGTGGATGGCAACTAAGTACCTCATTGATCATGGTACTCATAGTTTTTAACATCTTGCGCTGGCGTCTTGGTAACCTGGGAAACAGCTATGCTCAGCCCTCTGGGCCTTTGTTACTGTGGCAGTTTGCATTAAAGCAATTTCCAGTAGACTGAGGTAGTTCGGCATGGCTTATTTGGCAAGCTCATTTCCATGGTGATAAGTTGCACAAGGACTACAAAAAGATATAAAAAACAGAAAAAGAAGAAGACGGAAAATGAATGAAGAAGTAGTTTCGGTCCAACCCTGAACAGTTATTTTCCTTTTTGAAGTGCTTTTCGCAAGGATCTTTATCGTTATTTCTATAAGGAGAATAATTCTGTCATATACTATCATATCTTTGTCTCTTTGCTTGTTGTTAGCCATTAGCTTTTTTTCGCAATCAAATTTAATGAATGGGCCTTTCCCTGAACCTAAACCTGCTATTCAGAATGAGCACGTCAGTCATTCACCATGCCGATCTGTATACAAACATCTAGCCAGCTGGTAAACTGTTTATCTTAACATCCTGACTTAAAACAGCAGGTAAACTTGCTCTAAACCATAAAAGAATATCACATACAGAAGCAGTGAACTGCTATAAACTAGACCCATAGATAATGTAGGGTGCAGAACAGTGTCCCAGATTAAGATTACAGTCTTAATTAGTGTCCCCATGGAAACCTGTTTTCCATGGAGACAGTTGAAGGAACTGGGCGTGTCTAATGCTCAGCAAGGAGGCTTCCCAGCAGTGGGGAGAGGGGATGGGGGGACGGAAGGGGGGGACGGAGGGCCAACAGGAGCTTCGCTGGACAATAGAGGTGCATTCTCAGTGGCGGTGTGATTAACGTGAGGGGGCGGTGGACAGACCCTAACTTTCCTGGCCAGCCTGTCCCCAATAGACAAATGACGGGGGGGGGGGGGGGGGTTGTGTGGGTCATGAGGGGTGATCATTAAATCAAACGCCTCTTACAATCACCTCAGTACAGCCCCCCCTCCCCTCCTCTGCCCTCCTCAGTTCAGGAAAAATAAACAGCCCAATTCACTGTGCAGTAAAGGGGCTGTGTGTAGTGGCAGGGTGAGGGGGGTGGGGGTGCAGAGTTAACAATGTCATGAATTACAAGGCAAACTTCAGCGGCTGCCAAGCACACAGGCATGAGGACGTTACTTTGTGTCCGCGGTGGAGTGCCGTTAGTAGAGTCGCCCGCTCTTCAGGAGGAGAGAGCCCTCAAAACACACACACGCACACACAAACACAGTCAGACACACACACCTTCCACGCTCTCACTGCTGAAGTGTTCGCATTCGCCTCCTATTTGAGCCTGTAGCTGGGCTGTCGTCTCCGTCTCCGGAACCGTCCAGGGCCTGTTTTCACTTTTTTTTCCCCTCTCACGACACATCACTCCCCGTATGCTAAAGGTTTGTAAAAATCACATATGTTGATTAGTATGTTTTACTAAATGAAACAGTAAGCATATGTATTTTTACATGATCTTGGCTCCTTTTATATAGATAGTGACATATTAGAAAGGATTGTGAAGTGACTTATATGTTAAAAACTAGTGAATTAATGGAGGAATTGTATTTGCCAGTTTTTTATTTTGCTATACTCCAGATTGCACTTTTTGTCTCATGCAGGGGAGCTCACATAAGCCATAGTTTGGGTGTGTTTGGGTCACGGTGCGTAAGGGTTCCTAGTGATGTCATTAACACCTGAGGAATGCTGGGTAACCACGCTGCCAATGCGCACCACGGAAATAATATGTGCTGGTTGGTCCAACTAAAAGTACTGGAATTCATTTTAAACTCTAGTTTTTAAAATGAAAATTCAGCAAGGATAAAGAGAATGTCGTATTGTTCAAAAATGTTGAAAATTACAAGGCAAACAGAGGATAAAATCAGTTTAAAAAATCAAATATTTCGTTTGGATTTCAGACATGGCCATAAAAAGCCTCTCCATACACAGATAACAGGGCCATGAACATCCCGGTTTTCCCGACGATGTCATAAATTGCCACGGCAACCCCGTGTCTTCCTGTCATTCTTCTACTCTCAGCGGGAGTCTGTCACTCTCCCTGCTGACTCCTCCCCCTCATCTACCACACATTACCACCCCCCCCTCCACACATTACCCCACCTCATCTACTGCACATTACCAGCACAGAGCTTTAGCACACACCAGCACAGAACATCTCATAAAAGCACATAATCATACATGTTTGTACTTCTGCTGTTACTTCTGGCCCCCATAGATGAGCTCACTTTACTATAAAAGTGATCATATTGTATGCATTGTGGAAAACATCAGATCAGTATTATGCTGCTATTGCATTGAGCTCTATTGAATCAAAACAGGCTTCTACTGAGGCACTGCACTGCTATAGTTCTTCTGATTCAATGTGGACCTTTTATATGTGGAGATGAGCATAGTAACATGTAAATATAATTACTTGGTAACACTTTAGAATAACGTTACATGAATTGACATTAACTATTGTAGTTAACTAACTAACTACTGAGAAGTAAATCTGTACTGCTTTGTTTATGTATGTGTACATCATTAATTCATGTTAACAACTACTTTGTCATTCCATATGAATTTGCAATAACCAAAAACAGATAATGTATTTGTTAATTGTAAACTAATTATAAGTTTATCCTATGGTTTGCTTATGTATAAATATTCATAATATATTAGTTAGTAGTTAACTTTTCATTAGTTCATGTATTTGTTAAGTTCATGCTTAACTAATGTATTTGTATGTCAATTAATTCATGTTAACTACAGTACCAATTGGACATTATTATAAAGTGTGACCAATTATTTTTAAGCTCATTTTTCCAAACATGTAAATTGTAACAGTTGAAAATTGTGCAGAAAATCGTGGTTAGGATAAACATTTTTCTTAAAAGCTTAACTCATTGGAAAAGTGAATTGAGTATGTGTGCATATCTATATGTGTCTTTTATGTATTTCATCTAGGGCCCAAGTGACGGGGGCAACACCAGGAAGGCCCTGTAATCGTGAAGCAAGTGTCCTCTCCCTAGCAATGAGGCCGGCATCTGTTTGGTGAGTTTTTGGTGAGAGAGTGGGAGGGGGTTGGGGGTGTGACTGAAGTGTTTACTTGGCTGTTAATCAAGTATGAAACAAAAAAAGAGCTTTTTGGGTAAGACGCACTGCTTTCTCCTGGTACACACTGGCAGCGAGGTCAGACCGTTTAAATAAGACGCAGACGGCTAACGAGGGGGGGCAGGAGTTGTGTTATTCTTTATGTCTGTCCTCGTTAGCCTTTTTATTTACAAGAGGCAGCAGCCATCTTGACAGGAGCGTGTTTTCGTACACCTTCGGTGACTGAGGTTATGATATCCATTAACGCAGAGGCGTCTAATGCCTCAGCTACCGGGCGGGCTCAAAGGTAAGGTTTCTCGGGTAATCGGTTCTCCAGCGCACTTCGCATACGCTATTGCACATTAACGTTCAACCACGTGCTCATGTCCCTGTGCCCTTCCACAGCATTGTGAATAAAACTGAGTGAAGAACACATCATGAGACCACAAAGTGCAACCATGTGCGAAGCATTTATAATTACTCCGAAAAAGATTAAAAGGAAACTCTGTTCAAAAGAAAAGGGAAAATTGCGTACAGGTAATTTACAGCTGGCGGTTCGTTCATGTTGGGCGTTGAGCAAATATTTATATAACAGTGACAGCACTCAACCAGCATGGGCGGAATAAGAGAGTGTATCGCAGTGACTTCACTCTGCCTTCTTGCATAGAGAGTCAGACTAAGGCATGAAACCAAAATGGCGTCATAGAGTGAGGAATCGTAGAGTGTTTTGCAGAGAATGTCCAGTTTGATGGTTGTTTGGTATTGGTACCAAGTGCTCCTAACCCACAAAATGGAGGTGCAAAGGACTGTTGGGACTGCACAGGGACAGGAAGATGAGTTGTTTTACAGCATAGAATGTTTTTTTATTATCTTAATTTGATAATTTAATATCTTAATATTTAGAAGTGAAAATAATGAACTGAAAGTGAGCAGGAGAGGAACAGAATGGGAGAGTGACAGAAATGAAATGCTTTTAAGCTATTTGGGATAACTGTATAGAGGGCTTATTGGCAGTTTGAATTCTGGGAGTTGGAGTTTGTGCAGGAAGCAGGCACTGCTGTGAGAGCGCACATAATGACTCCGGCTTCAAGGAGAGGACCTGCTCTCTGTCAGACCTTACCCAAGAACACCGACGCGAAAGCGTCTGAGGCAAGTCCCCCCCTCCGCCACCCGCCCCCGTCAAAGGGAAGGAGAGGAGTCAATTCCCCACTCCTCCCGAGTTTTGTTCGCACACTGCTTAAAAGTCTCTTTAGCGCTCTGGCAAATATTGTCGGACAAGCCAGGGCATACCCACGCTGGCCCTCCAAGCCCCCTCAGCAAAGTGTAATATTGATCTTAGAGCAGGCTGAAGAGGCAGCCTCGGCTGGTGGAAGGTGGGTGGGTGTAGTGGGGGGGGGGAGGCTGGACAAATACTGCCGTGGTTCCCCTGGTTCACTCCACAAGAGGCTGCGATGGCCCTCGAGCGCTTCCCCCAATGGGCCACCTCCTGACCCCCACAATTCAGCCTCTGAATACCAGCGGGGGGCCCGACAAAACCAGGCAAACACTGCGCTGTTTGATGCTAAAGTGCTTACTAGGGAGAGCGCTGGGGTGGGGGGGGGAGAGAGGGGGTACACACAATGACAGCAGTGTACGGCATTACACAGCCACCCTAAACCTCACGTCACGAACCGAGGGTTAAGGGGCAGAAGGTGACGTAGAAGATGTGGGGATTTCCTTCAAAAGCAAACAATAACCCCCGGCTAGGTGTGGCTTACATTTGACTGGAATAAGAAGCGTTTCATAGAACATTCCAGAATTACAGCTTATAGCACTTAGAATGAGAACTACTTAGAGGTGATTTGTAACATTAATTTTGCGGGTTAAACCCGCTGTTATTCTAAATGAATGACAATTACTCTACAAGTACTTTGTGCCAACGCTGCTCTTTATGTGGGTTAGGTGTCAGATTTTGAAGAATATCCAGGGCTGCCCAAATTGAAATATGTTTAACGCTTAACATATTATGCGTGAAAATAAAATGACTGAAGAGAACATACAACTTTTTCGAGGTATTCTATTATGGAATATACAAATTTAAGAACACGTTGAATTGAACTAATTTGAATTTTTACCTGTGAAATTCCTAAATTTTTAAAACTGTGAATTCAATACATTTGAATTTATTTACTTAGAAATGTATAGTTTAGAATTAAATGTATTAAATGAATGAGCATTAGCTAGCTAATATCTTACTTTACTACATGTTAATTACCTAGCTAGAATACATAAATACATACATAAAGTAACAGAACCAGCTCGATGGCAGTTAGCTAACAATCTGCTGAACATGGGTCTGGTTAGCTAGTAAGCTAACTCAATTTTAGAATGGTAGGCTGTTTGCTGGCTGACTCATTATATCATTTACACACACAGTATCATTCTAGCAATTGAATGATAGACTACAATATTATAGTCTAGACTAGCTACAAAAGTGCAGGACACATGTATAGATTTCTAAGTTAATAAATTCAAATTTATTGAATGAACAGTTTAAAAATGCTAATATATACATTTTACAGCTACAAAATTGAAATCGGTTAAAGTCAATGTTTTTTCATTTTTTTATTTTTTTTATTCCAATCTTTTAGAACCTTATTTCCTTCCAAATTGTATCAAACGGTTACCAATTTCTGGAAGAAATATGTCATCACCTTCAAGGGAAAGGACATTTCAGATTTGATGAGGCGGTGACTTTTATCTTCTCAATAAAACAGTCTTTCTGAGAGCAGAATGCTGTGGTCTTTACATCGCCATGGCTTCATGTCGACATAATCCAATCATTTCTACTCTGTCCTTTTCCCAGAATGCGGGAGCAAAAGATGCATTATGGGGGATTGTACTTTTATTAAGTTGAACATGAAGCCGCAAAGGAATGTGGAGAAATGTAGGACAACACATGACTAAATTCTCCTTTAAGACACTCCGTGCTTTTCTATTGTCCCGGGGGGACAGTTCAGCCCACCTCAGGGTTTCACACACTATGAAAGCAAGGGGTCATCAAGGGTCATATCACAAGTCACGTGACTCAAAATATCCTATCAGGTGTGCTCTCGCCCATACCACACTCAATTTTTCATTCTTCTACTTTCCCTCTTATCATGTGAGATACTTGCCATTATAACCTGACACAATTCTAAGGAAAATAATGGGATGCAATTTGGATTTATAATTAACCATAATTGGGGTTGAAGTTTAAGTGGAGAATCGCCCCGAAAGAGATGTACCAGGCCGTACAATGAGAATGTAATAAAAGTATATAATACATTCTGTCTTTGTTAAGTGGAGGGTCATTAAAGCACAATACCGACAGATGTCACTTTGGACATCTTCCTTTTAGGAATGCCATTTTTAGTGACAGGTGAGATTACTTAATGGGAGAGGGAAAGATAAAAGGAAAGTGATTACAACGTGCACGGTTACGCACACGCCTGCACTCTGACTCTCTTTCATTTGTACATACGTCTCCTGGCCTCTCTCCGTGCTGTTATCTTCTTACTCAGTCAGACGCAGAACACGGCACACGCTAGCACCGCCCCCGCGAGGCCTAGCCGCAACGCTCGCGAGTAGGACGCGCCGTGCGATTAGCCGCTATCCTTTTTCAATTCATTTATTTAGCATAGAGCGCTACAGAGATGCAATGAGCAAACTTTTCCATCATCACACGAGCTGTCCAAGCGAGACCGGCCGAGGCGAAACCGAATCTAATGCGGAACGAGAAAGAAAAAAAGAAAAAGTGGGCAGATAGCGGTGCTGTCGGGGCCGAGGCTGTTTTGAAGAAGGGAAGGCGTGGGTTTTCTAATTAAGCCTCAAAGCCGAATCCCGGCTGCCTGTAATCGTAGCCGGCAGGCAGTGGGAGAGGCCGCAGTTAGGCCGAGCCGAGCCCGGTGATTACGGCGATTCGGGGAAACGGAGACCTCCCCCGGTTGCGATACTAGCGCCTCTCGGCGCGTGAGTCCTGCTGGGGGGACGTGGGGAGAGCCCCGCCCTGGCGGAGGCGCCCCCGGAGCTCTGGAGCGGCGCGTGGGCACCCTGCCCTCTTTCGGCTGTCAGACGCACGCCTCCGAGCCTCGAAAAAACGGGGCGCGCCGGTTGATGGAGTTGCGCTTTAAATGAAAAATATGTAATTAAAACCCACAGCCCCGAGTTCTGCTCTTCCCGCTTTCTCTCTTTGTGAAATTTGCACTTCTCCGGGTTTCGAAAATGTCTGGCGCGCAGAAACTTTGTTCGACGGCGGATTGATTTCTGTAAAACATGGGCGGAGATTTACTTTACCTAAATGCGTATGCTGCAGCTGAACTGAACGTCTCCGAGGGAATACGCTAACGCTCGTATGCGTTTACGTGGCTTCTGGTGCGCTTTTCAGTCCTAATGTATGGCAATAACTAACTCACTGTCTTCACTTTCTGTTAAGAATTATGCCCCGCTCGCACCTAAGTATGGAGAATTAGAGTCGATTTCTCAACTAAAGGGAGAAGAAAACTGAGATGAAAGAACGCATCTGTACAAAAAAAGCATTCATACTCTAAAAAGAGAGTGCAGTTTCTCGACCCACGGGGAGCTATTGCATTGGCGCAGGTCATTACAGACGGAACTGCCTTTCGGCTCGAGTTACAGTGAACTATACTGCTGCTTTTTTAAGGCTCTGATTAAGAGGCTTTGTTCCCCTGGAACTTGCAGAAAACCACAGGCCCAGAATGCACTGCAGTTAACGATTAGCCCGGCCTTGATAAAGACACACATGTGCCACAGATGTCGGTAATCATAACTCTTATTCTTCTTGCGGGCAACGGGCGCCACACACAGCCCTGGCCTCTAACCGACCGAGGCCGATACGTATGCAAGGCGCTCCTACACGCAGACACGCGCATGCCAGACATGCGTCAAAAACACCGAATATTAGCTAACGTTAGCTAATGTCCGGCAACACATTCAAACTTTTTTCTGTTCGGCACAAACGTCAGCTAACAGTGAAAAGGTAGTGAACAAAAATAGCTGCTGACAGGATCAATCATTTGCCTGTTATAATGCACTTTAATCAATGTAATATTAGTTAGCTTTTTAAAAAATCCCAGCTAAGCAGCTAATCAGGTAGCTAGCCTTGTTTGACCGTCGCATCCATTTGTATTAAAAAGGCGTTAGTGGTGAACTAAATGGAGTGTTCATTTGAAATCGTTCAACAGCATCTGTTTGATGCAAACACAGTCTACAACATTCGCTGTCTTGAACACACGTCAGGTCTTAGTGTGGACTTGTGGGAGAGTCGCCGGTGATGTCTAAAACAGTGTGCTAGTGAAAACAGATCACCCCCCCCCCCCCTCCCTCCAGTACCCCTTCTCTTCTA
Organism: Conger conger; assembly: GCF_963514075.1. Lineage (NCBI taxonomy): Eukaryota > Metazoa > Chordata > Actinopteri > Anguilliformes > Congridae > Conger > Conger conger. The sequence continues at coordinate 58,770,186 of NC_083762.1, forward strand.
TCCCACTCCTGACCCCTGGTCCCGAGGGGAGGGGGAAGGGCTGGGTGACACGGCACAAGGAGTGGTGATGGGGATATGGGTGGGGAAACCCCTTTCTGACTACACAAAGGGACTCTTTTAGAGACAAGCCTTCATAGAACTGTGCGTGGGAGACGGCTGCAGCTTGGAGCTATGCGACTCCTCAACATGCCCCCTCCCTAGGGGGTACCTTCAGCACGCTGTAGCGGGGGTGCAATTCTCCAGAGAATCCCATAATCCAGGGGTAGGCAACCCTGGTCCGGGAGTGCCAGTGATGTTTCTGGCTTTTGTTCCATCTGAGCTTGATCACAAGAGTCTGATGAATAGCTAAAAGGCTGAGCCTGAATAGCCTAAATTCAGGCTCATGTAATGTAATGGATGGAGTAAAAACCAGGACCGACTCTGACACTCTAGGAACAGGGTTGCCTACCCCTGCCCTACTTTAACACTGGAGCACAGGACCCTTTCGTAGGCTCAAACTCCCTGCAGCACGAACATGCTAAAAGAGTGCCGCTTTACAAGGTAACGCAGGTCGCAGTACTCGTTCAGCCTTGGTGGAGTGGACCTCGACATGTTTGATACTGTGAATACATCAGGGCGGAGCGCTATGACAAACAGCCATCGTTCACCGAGGGCAAAGGCATTTCCAGTCATCCAATGAAGCTGGAACGAGGAGAACAACCATTAACTCCGGTGTGTTTACGGACAAAACCCTCAGTAACTTTTATGTGGAATTGGAGAATAAGAAAACCACCTGCTCTCAAGTGATATTATTTTATGATTATTATTTATTGTATTTATTTATTTTTTGAGTGGCGCGGGTGTGTAGACGGCGGGTAGAAGGGTCTGTTTTTTAATAATGTCACAGGAATCCTGAGCACCTCAGCTTCAAACCAGCGAGCGCCACAGCCGACAGCTTGTTATGACGCCTAATAACCGCCCGGAATGCACACAGCTGTGCTTTTCAATCACAATTTAAAACGCCATGGGTAAAACTGGATATGAAGCTTCCGGTTTTTTCCCTTTGTCCAACGGTGTTTTCTTAAGCAGTTACAGGGAGATTACTCAACCTTTACATTCAACTTCCTCAGAACTGACTCAAAGAACTAAACCAGGGTGGCCCAACCCTGTTCCTGGAGGTATACCGTCCTGTCGATTTTCCCTCCAGCCCTAACAAAGCACGCCTCATTCGACAGCTGGGGATCATTCCAATCGCTCTAACTGACGTGTCTTTGAACTGACGTTTGAAGGAGCAAGGACATTCCATTTGCCTAATTCACGTTTTCTCAATTTTCCAGTTTTTTTCTTGCCGCTTTCCCTAGCCTGTCACGATGGATGGAGCAAAGAGTAGAAACAAGAGCAAGAAAAAAAAGAGAAAAATAAGCAATTGGAATGAGCCCCTGGAGATGGCGTTTAGCTGCTAATTAGTAGAATCAGGTGCTAAGTAGTAGAAACCTCTGGGATGGTAGATGTCGAGGTACAGGGTTGGGCTGTCCTGGTCTAAATAGTAGTGAGGCTGACTTAAAAGCACACACTGGGGCAGAAGCTTACGGAGACTCCTCCTTGCCGTTGCTTCCACACAACTGCGTGTGTTTTCTGACAGCGGCGTGGCTAAAAAAAGAAAGCCCAAACAGTGGTTTCAGGCGCTCCAAAAAAAGACCCTTTGCGGTTAAGTTAATTCCCTGCCTTTTGCAGTGGACCCGGCAACTGCAAATAACAAATGTCCTCAACATTTGTGGCTGCAGTAGGACCTAATTTATTGTAATATCAGATCAGCCTGTAATAACTCATTTGTTCTGATAATAAATATATAAAAAAAGACAAATTGCTACACAGGGTGTACATTTTCCTCAGAGCATGTAACCAGTGCTCCAGGGAGAAAGTTAACCAATAGCAAATCCTTTAGCAAATCATGTGTCATTATGATGGACAACTGAAGCAGAAGGTATAAAATAGATTTTGGGGTCTGAGGTCTCTCCACAGAGCAGTGCTCGGACCCCCAGTAATCACTATACACCCCCCCCCCCCCCATATCCAACACCACCCCCCCACCCCCCACCACAGCTCTCTCTGACTTTTTTTCTCTCTCAGTTGGAACACTGAATGTGAAATGGTGGCCTTGAGTTCGGGAATAATTTCTTCACCTGCTCGCTGTGCCAGTTGGCCCCATCCAGTTATTTCATGCAATTGCCCTTTATAATTTATTTATAATTTTTTTTAGAGTAACTGTCATTAGACCTGCATTACATCTGAGGGAGAGATGCTTACAGTGCTTACGGTACACAAATTAAGCTTTTAATTAGAGTTTCACACCAGAGGTCTCTGAGCATTTTCATATCATAAACTAGCGGTCTTTGTGAGCTGAGTGAATCTGTGGGCCGCTGACACACTCATCAGACCTGCTTCAAATACGTAATCGTTTTGGATTCAATATATTTCTACACATTACTCAGCTGGTCTGATGTAATGGAACCAATGAAATTACTCTCAAAAAGTGCAAGCCCCACCTCCTGGTCCTCTTGGTTGGATCAAGTGCACCAGCCAAGATTAATTGAGCATAGAAAAGTATATGAATCCAAAACAATATATTGTACCCAGATCTGACACTCATAAAGTAGCCACAGGACAGTGGGACCTGAGCAACCCTGAGAAAGTCGGGCTCACGGATTTTGACGTATAAGGGGAGGAGACTCCCTGACAAGGTCAGCCTGTAATCGGCTGCCGGACGTCGGGAGAGGGGGAGGGGGGTTGTTTGGGCTCCCGGCAGGCCTGGGCCGCGGTCCTGTCGGGCTGCAGACGGCTCGGCGTCTCCCCCAGCGAGGCGAGGCCTGTCTGACGGAAGGAAACATTACCTGGGGCACGGAGCTCCCTGGCTCAGTCCCAGCAACTAAACTTGCCTACTCTGAAAGAAAAAAAACAAAACAAAAAAAAAACACTCCACCCCAAAAATGCACAAAGCCTCTTCTCCGGGGCTTTTCGCGGTCTCCCGCCAGCCAATTGCAGTGCCCGGCGCACGCCCCTTATTATTCTTCGACCGCGCTTCATGCAAATGCGAAAAGGCGCGGCGCGGGAAAGCAGACATACATCACGGCGGAAGCCCCTGTGATTTATTAACGCTCGATAAACCTTGCGCTATTTGTGTGAGCGCGCACGCTCGACAGTGACCGCATTAATGCACGGCCTGTCCTGTTGACTGATGCCGCTCCGCTGATGACTAATGTCCCAGGGAGCCAGCAGACATGCGCTTGAGGTCGCCGGCGCGGTTCCGGCCCACGCCTGGCGGGGCGGGCCCTGAAGAACGTCCGCCGCGGCCCACGCTGTTGGTTCAGCTGCCTTGCGGTGTTGGGACCGGGCGGGTTGGGCTGGTCTGGGCGGTAACGGGGCGTTTAGCGCTGATTTAGGCCCGGGCCCAAACCCCGATCGTTACTGGAGCGTGTGTTCGGCCCCCGCTCCAGGACTGTGGGAACTTCAGCAGGCTAACCCCAGGAGCCGGCGCTAGCTGGCACGACCCCACGGCCTTCGTCCGGGAAAACGCGCGTGTCGGCGCACGGAGTCTGGAGACACGCGGTCGGGGGAGCCCGCTCCGAACTCATGAAGGGGTTTAGCCCACACAATAAAACTTAAGCCCACTGTAAAAACACAACGAACCTGAAGAGAAAATGATTGTTATTGCGCGACGAAATGAGCGGCTGCAAACACAAACACGCAACTGCGCCTTAGCTGCGAGTCTCTCCTGAAAGAGCCTGCCTGTACCGTGGGAATCGCAGCCCTGTTCCTCTGACCACAACTGCGCTGAATAAAGGGGACTTAGTGGGGCTTTCTCTCTTAAGGACTTACATGAGCGAAACATCTGTCTGCGGAGGGCAACAATCACACATGCATGTGCTGCGTCGGGGTATATTTAGAGGTTAATAATTATGATTATAATCTCTGTCACAACATGTTAAAACCACAGTTTATTACTTCATAACTTTACTGCACCTTTCGGTATTCCAGGTATTCCTTGCCTTGTCAAATCGGCCATTTTGTATCAGTCCTGCGGATTTTTGTCTGAGTGATTGTCCTTCATTTTGGAGCACTACTGCAGATTTTCTTCTGAGTGATTGTCCTTCATTTTGGAGCACTTCTCCAGACTTTCCTCTGAGTAATAGTCCTTCATTTTGGATCAGTACTTCAGACTTTCCTAGAACTCAGTGATTGACCTTCATTTGAATCAGTACTTCAGATTTTCCTGTAACTCGGTAAGTCATACATTTTGGATCAGTACTCCAAATTTTCCTGTTACTCAGTGAGTGTCATACATTTTGGATCAGTACTCCAGATTTTTCTCTGACTCACTGATAAGACATTGCTCATTTAAGATCCATTTCAGGAGGTCTCCAGGGTTTGAACATGGCCCCGAAGGTCTTTGAAGCGGCTGCCAAAAACGTGCGTGCAAGAGAGGGCCCACAGACTCATCCAGGGTCTTTTAGCTGATGACGCCATGCATCTTTTCATCTGCGGTAAAGCAAAAGCATATAAATACGCGCCTGGAAGCAGTGACGGGAAGGAATCCTCCCAGGGTGTTTAGACGTTGGCAGTCAGGGAGTCGTGTAGAGCACGTCAACCTTCCCTCGTCGTCGCTGAAAACTTTGTTGTTGTTGTTGAAAAAATGCCAGTTTGTTTTGGGCCCGCCCCCCTCTTAAAACCACAGAATGAATCTGTCAGTACAGACGCATGATGAAACTTCAAACAATGGCTGGTGCTGCGAGAAAGTTTGGCTTCCAAACTGAGAACTTGTCAGGGTGGAAAAAAACATTGCTTCCCATCTAATATTTTTGGAAGAAGAGCAGGCTTTTTGAATTTCCTTAAGGGGAAATTATTGCATTTTTGGCGTTGTCTTGGAAACCGCTCGCGGGCCACACAGAAGTTATGCAGTAAGCACATAGCAAACTGTAACATGAGGCTAGTGCAGTGGACACAATGACTCTTATGGAGCCTACTATGGGGCTCCAAATTTTCTCATAAGTTCCTGCAAGCTATGGTTTGTCATTGCCTCATAGCTATATGCAGCCTGGTTTTCTCAACCTGGGTGCTAACAGATGCTAAATCAACCCCTGGACTATGGATGGTAAGAGCTGTACTAACAGTAGTACAGACTGAAGAAGACTTAATTTACTTCAGGGGATAAATATTTAGAGCTTATTAATCACTGATTATTATTTTTGTCATTCCTATCTTATCACTCGACTATCAGAATTGGAAGGGGTTCCTCTGCAAAATCGAGCTGGACAAGCTGGTCAAAAGTTGATCTAGCTGAGTATGAGCTGGTCAATCAGCTACCAGCTGTTTCAAAACATAGCTTGAGTAGGTCAAACCATGTCAAGCAGGTCTGAACTGGTCAACCAGCTAAACCATGTCAAGCTGGGAGCTGGTGTGAACTGGTCAACCAGCTAAACCATGTCATGCTGGGAGCTGGTGTGAACTGGTCAACCAGCTAAACCATGTCAAGCTGGGACCTGGTGTGAACTGGTCAACCAGCTAAACCATGTCAAGCTGGGAGCTGGTCTGAACTGGTCAACCAGCTCTCAGCTGTTTTAAAATCTAGTTTGAACAGTTTTTTTCAGCAGGGACCGACTCTCCAGCTACAAGCCCAGTCACCTGGGACCCACAGCGAAGGGTGTTTCACCATCTATGGCAGCAGGAGCTTCAATATTTGTTATCCCTGGGTCAGCCATTTCTTTGACAGCAACACCCTTTTGCTTATTTTGTTTGGTCCCACGGTTTACTACAGCCCGTCGGAGCCTACTTCTGGAGCGTGTACAGGAAGTGCCGCCGGGGTCACGACCCCCTCCGTCTATATTTAAACACAAAACAGCCTAATTGCACACAAGCGTCCAGTCTGTGGGAAACGGCGAATTCTCTAAGCGCCCCGCTTTCCCCTCCCGCTGCGGCCGCCTCTCGCTCCGCAGACGCACGGACGTTTTACTGAAAGACATTTTGCATCATTAAGCTTCGGATCTGTCGTTCTACTGCGGGTGCATCGCGGGCGCTAGGAATGACGTTGTTGTCCTTTCGCGGTATGGATCATTCGGTTAGGCTCGCAGGTGCAGGCTATCGACCGGGCAGCACGCTGCTGCTGCTCCAGCAGCTCGATAATTACTTTAATTGCTGATAGCTAATACTGCGCCGTAGACTGTGTTACTAATACAACCTTAGATCTGTAATTACCGGCAAACTGCCTCCCAGCGGGAAAACTCCGGTGTCAGTAGAAATCAATTTCTCCGCCGAACCGAACAGCCGCTACAACACAAACAACAACTCGAGCAGGCCCGTATCGGAAGAGGTTTACGAGTTCATTCAAGCGTCTTCCAGCACAAGGTTACGTTTATTTCAAGCGCCTGCCTGCCAGGATGAACCCGTCTGGAGTGACGGGTGGCCGAAAGTCTGCCCGTTCTTCAAGACCCATGTAACTTGTCAGGAAAGATAACCGTACATGAGTTTCTGCTTTGTGTCACTGCAGGATGGTCTGTGTCAACAGTCTTTGCTTACATACCTTTCCACACAAGGAAGGACCCGCGCACTTGGGTCTATTTGTACTGAGGAGGAAATGGCTGATGTAGCACTTGGGGATTTTGTCCCTTCTATTTTGGCCGCGTTTATTCAACGCTCAGATGACTCCAGACATGCACTTCGACTCACGGCTAATCGCCCTCGCGCAAGCCGCTGCGTTACGCACTGGGATAACACGCTGCGGGCATTCGGTGTTTTTGTTACAGCGGGTGGGGGGATAGACACGCCCCGTTCTCAGCCGTGTTCCCAAAGCGGGGGGACACGTTTACATACGAGGGCGCTCCCCGGTCCAGCTGACGTTTTTGTTCTTTTGCATGTTTCTCCTACCGCCATCTGTTTATTGTAGTTTTCCTCGGTCAGCGGGCCCTGTTGTTTCAGTGTCTGACTGCAGACTAACACTGCCGGGGGGGTGGGGGGGTGGGGGGGGACTCCAACTAGGAACCGCAGCTGAGGATCTCTGGCACTCCGCTGGCCTTCCCGTCTGGGCGAGCCTGGAACTGGCTGCTACTCGGGGGGGGGGGGGCCTCCATCCAAAAACTCATTCCTCTCAAAGGCGAGGCCTAATAACGTAGCCACGAAATGCGAGGGGGTAGCGGCCATGCAGCGGAGCATGCTGGGAATGGCGTGCCGTTCCTTTGAGAAGGGAAGGAAAAGAAGGGGAGAAGGAAGGGGAGGGGAGAGAGGGGCTCGGCTAATCCCCTAAAGCATCCATATATCCGCTTCTCTCCCAGGAATGCAACATTGTTTTCGAGGCCCTGCGTCTGCAAACACCTTTTTGGCTCCGAGAGATTTACGTCCGAAGACATCGCCTAACGCTCACTTTATTGCCTCTATCTGCAGACTTTGCGGTGGGCGTGGACTGTTCGACTGCAACAAATAACATGACAGTTGTATTTTCTTTGAGAGTGACTCAAGTTTTGAATTGGGATTAGAAGTTTTTCCTCAGTCTTCATGAATGATATGTACTTTGGCAGTAAGAGAGGAACTGTTTCAGTAACATCTGAACGCTTCAGTTAAATAAGACACAAGCAGCATCTTTTCATCTTTACTGAATCATAAATTGGAGAATGAATTTCCCCCCAAATAGTTTCAATTATTTTTTCTAATATATTTTTTTTCCCCTTGCGTATGACTACAACTGCAAGAAGCAATGTTCTCAAATATTCCTTTGGAATATCCCTTTGGAGTTTTCTTCCATGCATGGCTTCTTCATTATTTTTCAGTGATTAAAAAGTAAAAATATGTTCTGCGATTTTTTTCAGCAATAACTTCAAAAATATAAAACCACTGTGATTCATTCTAAGTAAAGTCATAAAAGCACCCATCCAGCCCCCAGTTCCTGGAGTATCTAGGCCGTTACTCAGAGAAGCCAGAAGTTTCGTTAATGACTGAGCACGCAGGCAGAAGAGACGACTACTTTCACAAGGACTGCTTTTCCTCGTGTGCTTCTAGCTGATTTCATCCTGCGACCAGCTGCCTATAAATAGAGTGAAAAACTGGAATGTTCTCTGTTTTCGGTTACTGCATCTAATGCTTAAAGCCCCCTTTAGACCAGCCCGTTCTCCCCGAGTGAAACTGAATATAAAGGGAGGCGGGGATCTTGGGGAGCCATCAAACCGAATGTTTACAAAAGCTGCGTAAATTAATGTTAGCGTGAATCTCGTTAGTGCCATTACTTTACGAACGGGAGGAGCGTTTCCCCTGTGGGAGAGGCAGAAATTGAGCGCTGTCTCAGCCACCTCTGCGTTAACACGTGGCGGCTCGGTTCTAATAACTGGAAGGGGACAGAGGTTCAGTCAATAGGCCTTCCTGTAATATACTTGCATCTCAGATATCGCCTCACGCTGGACATTATTGATACGCTGACATGAAGCAGCCCGTAGTGGAGACAGAGGTCATCATCCAGCCCCATCAAATCCTGCTCTTCATCGAAAAATTGCTCTGAATCTATCCGCTGAGTGTGTCACGTCCCGTGCATTACCAGGAATTTAGGGGTTTGTCAGCGAACCGGGATACTGCATGAAGCGCTGTGTGTACTGCGGTGCAGGACGTAACACACACTGTCTGATTTATTGGCTTTTAATTATTTTTACCTTCATTTATTTTGAGTTGTTATTTTTAGGGCTGTTTAGCTGACTGCGTATGCTCACAACACAGATAAGTAAAAACAGAGCTCTGCTGTTCTTTTAGATAAAGTATCCATCTATCTACTATCTACCGGCGAGAAATTATAAGATATATGGACACCTTAATTTTCATTATTTAAAAAATGGTACTTTTTTAATTTAAGTGATAATTGCGATATTTGTCAGCCCACACATCCTGCTATGCCAATCTTTACACATTTGACAAAGAAATAAGACGCAAGAGGTCATTAGCTGGAAGCAGGTGTTTCCTGTGCGAGAAATCCCTGCTTGTGTGTAACTAGCCTTAACTAATGAGCGGGAGAGAGCGAGGGAGAGAGGAGAGAGGAGAGAGAAAGGGAGACAGAGGGAGGCAGAGGGAGAGAAAGAGAGAGAGAGAAAAAGAGACGTACCCCCCCCCCCCCCCCAGAGCCTGCAGTCTTCTTGGGGAGGGGCTCATTTAGAGAGGGGGGGAAACGAGAGGAGAGCCTCCCCCTCTCTGGAAGATTAGTGGCCATCCTTTTGGAGTCGGGTGGTGGACGGCGGGCTTTTTGGGCTACATTTTTCTCTGCCAGTGGCCTGACCCTGGGAGCGCTGCCTCTGTAGCTGGCGCGCATGCAGCCCGCGGGGGCCTGCCGTCGGGCCCCCGTCCATTACTCACTGTCGTCCGCGAAGACTTCGCCCCAGGGTGATAAAGAAACTGCCCTTATCGCTAACTCGCCGCTCTTAAGAAACTATTTACACAGCGCGGCGGCCCCGCCATCCATCTACCTCCGCCCATTGTCCAGGCCTGTGACTCCGCACAACGGCTAAACCGCGCGGTCGCTACGCTTCGTACGCGCCTCCGCTAACGCCGCTACGTAGCGGGACTCTACGTAGGGACTGGTTTGAACCCCTGGTTTGTTTCCCGTTCGGGCACGTTTCCGTCCGCTGACCGAAGTTCCGACGGTTATTACACGTGTAATATGCGTGATGAATGAGGCTTGTAAATCTGTGGCCTTGTTGTTAATCGTCAGCAGTAAAATTATTACCTGGGGGCTTGATGTGTAATTGGCCTACCCCCCCTGTGTCAGTCAGTGTGTTTGGACCAGGGGCTTGGTCCTGGGGGGCAGACAGGGAGGTGTTAAGTACCTGCCGTCGTCCCCCACGCCACCCCCCCCCCTCCCCACACCCACAAGGGACGGCCCGACCCAGAAGAAATTTGTCTTGGGGAAGCAGAGATGCTTAGCGCATAGCATCAATCTCCCCCCCTGCGTGACAAACTCACTTTCAGCAAGATATATGTGATGGGCCACCAAACATAGTTAATCAAATCATTACCAGGACTCGCTCCGATGGCCTAGTTTACGTGTAGGGGCTCGGGAAGAGGAGAGGGAGAGAGGGAGAGAGGGAGGTGGGGAAAGAGAAAGAGACAGAAAGAGGGGGGGCAGAGAGAGAGAAACAGAAAGAGGGGGGCACAGAAACAGAAAGAAAGGGGGAGGGAAAGCAACAGAAAAATAAGGAAGATTAAAAAAAAAAAAGAAATAAAGTATCATTTTAAAGATCTTTGCACACACACACAGGTTATCTGACAGGACATTTGTAATTAAGATTACATTGCGTGTAGGACATTCTCTAGTGACTGATGATGCGAGCAGAACTCTCCGGAACACCTCCGGTGTGTGAAAAACACAATCGTCATAAAAGGAATGGTTCTGAATTACAGTATAAATATATGTACATTTTTTACGACTGCAATATCACAATACCTGAGCCGGGTCCGTGCCTCTCCTAATGCTGAACACAGTACGGAAAGTGAAATAGGCCAATAAACCTGCAGACCGGGTGTCTTATCACTGTGAGCCTGTTTAAGCCCCTCCAGCCTGACAGATGCGGGCTGTCAGAAGAAATACAGGCGGCCATTTAAATTCATTAATGAGACGCGGAGTCCAATGCATATTGAGGCCGAACTGCACCCCACCCACCCCCCCCTCGAAACCCCAGCAGTGTGGGGGCTGGCTTCTACAAAGTGGGCTGTGGTTCAGGACTCATTGGCCGCCACTTTAAAAAGCCCATTACATCACCTGCAAGAACATTAAATAAACAAGCTACTGCTACTGCTAATATAAAAAAAAACATTCCTTTCACTGTGCTGAAAGCACATCTTCATATGGAGAGAGAAAGAGAGCGCGAGCGAGAGAGGGTGAGAGAGAGAGAGAGAGAGAGAGAGAGAGAGAGAGAACAAGAACAAGAAAAGGCACCTGGTCTCATTTTAATTGACTTGAGCATTGTTTTCACTTTTAAACAAAGTGACTCTTTCACTCGAGTTCATTATATGCACCTCCATTTCCATAGACCTCAGGGAACAAGACCCTGGCTGCTAACATAAAACAAATGACCAGACCATGATAAATGGTTCTATTAGCGATCCAGATTGTTAAACTCTGATATAACAGAAGAGAGGGAGAAGTGGCCCATTCATTCTCCCTCCGCAGCCGGAGATGGCTGTAAATAGCTGTTTTTTTATGTGTAAATAACATATTAAAAGTCTGCATTAGCCCCGTCCTTTGATAGAGAGGAAATTGTTCCGAATAAATAACGGGGGACAGGAATGTAAAAAGAGGGTAGGGGGGTAAATAGAGCCGCGGCTGTTCGCCGAGGTGGCCCCCGCTCAGGTGAGGAGATTTGGGCGGCCTGTCGTAAACAACGCAGCGACAGCGAAGCGGCGAGTAACGGCGCCGTATATTACAGGCCTCGCTTCCGCCCCGCTCCTCCCGCTCCGCCAGTTCAAGGGCCCGCGTCTCCCCCAGACCCCAGCCGACTCCTCTTCTTCTCGCTCTTCCTCGCCTGTGTCCGGTGACCGGGCGCGCTACAATAACGTGGCTTACGCTGTGGTGGGCGGCTGAGGACAAGGGACTCGATTCGGACCCCAAACTTTCCAAGTATCTCTAACGAAAGGCTGTGCTGTTTCTGGGATTTCCGGTTATGAGCCAGCCCCTTGCTACTTTTCATTGTAGATGAATAATAAAAAATATATATTTGTAGATATTTTGCAAGTATGGACCCTGTTGTAAAATCCAGCTATGTCAGCTTGAAAACTGAGCTGGTCAAGCTGGTCATGAGCTAGTCTAGCTGGATATGAGCTGGTCAACCAGCTAGTGCTGCTAGCTTGTCTGAGCTGGTAGCTAGTCGTCCAGCTACCAGCTGTTTCAAAGCATAGCTTGAGCTGGTCAAGCCATGGGGAGCTGGGAACTGGTCTGAACGGGTCAACCAGCTAAACCATGTTGAGCTAGGAGCTTGCCTGAACTGTCAATGGTCAACCAGCTGTTTCAAAACCTAGCTTGAGTTGTTTTTTTTCAGCAGGGGAATGAATGTAAAAATGCTGTTTTGCCTGATTGCAAAATCACCTCCAGTTTGAGGACCCTCAGTTCTTCTTCCAAACGTATTCTCCAATTCACCAATCAGATTCCAACAGTGTTGCCTGTAGTACTAAACAGCTGGTTGTCCGAATTAGAAAATGAGTTGTTAAAATGTAAACGGACACATTTGTGGGCACCAACGATTTTCCCACTTGATATCTTGATTGACGTCGATATGACATAGACGTACCTCCAGAGAGATTGGGGCGTGGACAGCAGAAAACAAATCCAACTTTAGAGGTCAGCAGAAGATGCTTTTATAACAGTTTTTTCTGTCAAAATGACATCATTGTTACGATATTCTAAATTGTTGCATAGATTAAAATGTGTCGCTATAAAGTAGGCGTGTAAACAGCAATGTTTCCAGCTAAAAAACACAATCTAGAATTTGATTACCCTTTAAGGTGTAAGATCACAAATGCGTCATTGAAAAGCAATGGAGTTTCGGAACATTCTAAAAAACCTACTCTTCAAAGGGTTAAGCGACTTGCATTTCTAATATGGCGCCAATCAACTTTTATCAAATAAACCACCATTTCACATCTGAAATATGATCTCTTGCTGAAGAAAATATTGTATTATTTTGTTTTCCAGTTGGGAAACTATTCTCAGAACTATTTTATTGGCAAATACGAGAAACTTAAATGTTCCAGAATCAATATGGATGGGATTCACTGCTTTTGGAAAGTAATGGCCTCAATGGTCAAGGTGATTTTCATTGACCAATATCATTCGGTCCTACTGCCCTGAATGGCTAGAGAAGGGCATTCTTCCTTTCTCACATAATCTCTCTTTGCCTCAGACAACTGGTTTTTATCTTGAGAAGTTCAACAACAAAATCAGCTTAACTTAAAATGCTGAAGAAAGTAAATCTAAACAATCAGGTGAAGATGATGCTTCAGCACATTATTAGACACTCCGGGAGGAAAGTGTTTATTTTTAAACTGAATTATTTATGGATTTGACAGTCTTGGAAATAAAGTTGCCTTTTTTACAACTTTCATTAAAGTCTCCATTTAAGGAAACATGCAAATATAAGCTGGAACAGAAGGCATAGATTATACTTCTATCTCACAGGATGTTATAGAAGTGTGAAGATTGCTCTACTTACATATTCACTTGCAGTTCCCCAGCTATAATGTGCATACTAATTGCAGAGCCACAAAAGAGGACACGCAGAATCTTAATTACAAAAAGTTTTTAGTAAAATAGTGTGGATGCCAATGTCCTATTTCTTTAAAGTTTCTTTAACAATTAATGATTATTACTTTATGATGGCAGGCCACCAAGCCCTTCATTAAGCGCCACAATATGATATGTCCCATTACCATTTCAAAGGTAGCCTTCAATCGCCATCTTTGTCGATCTCAGAAGGACCGTGTCGTCCACTGCTCAACCAGCCATTTTAAGTAATTCATTACTTTTATACTCTAGAGGTAAGAAGAAGGTCTTTCAACCTCATTATGCCAGACTTTCATCACACGTTCACTGACATCTTTAAAAAACATGCATTCTCTCTCTCTTCTCTCTCTCTTTCCCCCTTGCTCTCCGTTGGTTGCTCCTTCTCTCTCCTTTGCTCTTGCTCTCTCTCTCTCTCTCTCTCTCTCGCTCTCTCTCCCTCCCTCCTTCCCTTTCTGGGCCCTTTCTGAACACACGTGCCTTGGTGTCATGTCAAAGACGATCTACTTTAAAGAGTACAATCTGCGCAAGGTCTCTGACATCAGCACAAATGTACTCCGAAGGTGTAAAAACCTACTGCTGCCACCATTTTGATCTCTGCAGTCACACCTTACCAAGCCACACTTGCCATTTTACACGAAGCAGAACAGTAAACAATGAATGCACTGCTGAGCTGGACAGCGAGCCCTTTGGCTACATTCTCAGAACTATTTTAGTGGCAAATTTGAGAAACTTAAATGTTCCAGAATCAATACTATGGATGGGATTCACTGCTGTTGGAAAGTAATGCCTTCAGTGGTCAAGGTGATTTTCATTGACCAATAGAATTTAAATCAATGCCTCATTTACAGAATCTGCTGTACTGAATGGCTACAGAAGAGCATTCTTCCTCTTGAACAAGACGTAGCCGCAGTAAGGCTGTACATATGTGTGCAAACCGTACTCTCTAACAGCAGGCAAATACCACCATGGAATAACGCCACACACAGCCCAGACAGCCAGAGCTGCAGACTGTAATGTCCAGTGTTAATTCAAGACTAGTAGAGTACATATGACTCCAATAGAGAGCGTACAGTATCTACTCTGTAAGAGTCTTTTTAACACTGAACATTTTACTGTGTGATCATGGCTCTGATCAAGGCCTTCAGGGCCATGGTCTTTCCTTCAGTCTGGGGAATGTCTGACCTCTCCACTGCTAAAAGAAAACCCATCCATTACTACTGTTCATCTCTCTAATAAGAACATGGCACACAAAGAAGTGTTTTTTGGCTGAAGAATGCAATGAAACTTTTTAGCCACAGTTTGTTCTGTTGCCAATAGGGGAGCTGTCCTATTTCCCACCCAATTATTTAACAATTAATGATTATTACTTTACGATGGCAGGCCACCAAGCCCTTCATTAGGCGCTAAAGATGCCACAGTATGATATGTCCCATTACCATTTCAAAGGTAGCCTTCTTTGTCGATCTCAGAAGGACCGTGTCGTCCACTGCTCAACCAGCCATTTTAAGTAATTCATTACTTTTATACTCTAGAGGTAAGAAGAAGGTCTTTCAACCTCATTATACCAGACTTTCATCACACGTTCACTGACATCTTTAAAAAACATGCAGTCCCCCCCCCTCTCTCTCTCTTGCTCTCTATCTCTCACTCTCTCTGGCTCTCTCCCTCTCTGCCCTGTCCTGGACACACGCACTGAAGCCACGCTACCCGTCATTAATATCAGCGCATTTAAAAAGCATTAAACACCCGCGCGCTCCGCGTCGCCGTAAGCGTCCGTTCCTAATGGCAACCCGCTGCCCCGCTGTCCAAGCCAGGCCGCTTCCTGCTGCACTGCCACTGTCCGACAGCACCGCCTCCATATTAATGCGCCAAAGTTACATTACCATTCCCATCAGATCTGCACTGTAAGTCACCTCTGACTGGGGCAGGGGACACTTTGGGACTGGCTTATCGGAGGCTGATTATAACCAGGGGCGTCTCATCCCAGGTCGCTGTTTTATCTTTGCGATGTATATTTCATGCGGCCGTCCTTTCTTCTGCTCGGTCGGCCGCCGCTCCTGTGGTATGTGAGAGTGGAGTGGCAGCTACCTACCCTAGCTTTCAAAACTGGCCACCTGTCACCAAGGTGACATTGTTGTATCAGTCCCTTCCCCCGTCCCAGACGGTGTCAGACGGGTGCGTGTAAAGTTTGGTTCGGACCGAAGATTCACGACGAGCTGCGACTGCCGACTCTTGCCTAAAACTCGCCCACCTGAGATTTGGTGAGTTGAATAGCCTGCAATAGCAGGGCCCGCTTGAAAAGTTCTGAGATGGGGAGCTCACAGTCTGCAACTCTTCTCTGTGACGTTCTAAAACATCGCAAATATTTGGTCTGAACTGGGCATACAAGGTAGTGGGTCAGCTATGTGAACAATGGGTTGGAGGAAGCTTTCGCAAACCCTGCCTTTGTAAGTTAAGTGTTCCTCAACCCACTGCGCATGAAGGTTTTTGTTGCTACCCTAATAACAAGCTCTGTATTGCTCTGAGCTGCTGGTTGTTCTTAACCAAATACTTTTACAGTCGATTAAAGGAATATTTACCCACTCACAGCCACACAGAAATAGCTAGTTATGCCCGAAAACATTAATGTCCCATGTTGACAACCCTGGAATGTGAAGGCAGTCAAGTCAGTTATACCAACTTTTGCTTTCACTTCCCTTGCTATCTGTACTGTATGGCAAATAATTCAAGTTGAAAGAGGCTCCATTTTAACTGATTCAGTTGCAAATTTACAGGTGAAGTCAGTGGGGCCCTATTTCCAGAGAGTGTGGAAACCTGAAACCATCAGTGTAAAATGGAGTTCACTGACGGCAAATGGCAACAAGCCAAACCTGCATTGTGTTAAAAGATGTTTAACCACACAATTAAGGTAGAAGTTAAACAACTTTTCAGCAACCTTATTTGATTAGGAGATTGGCTTTGACAAAGACACCGTAACAAAATACACAGTGGGTCCCCAGGCCCGAGGTTGTGAAACTGTTGTAAGCAGCGCTGGTGCGTGAGCCCTGCATGGACCTGAACGCACCTTTCCTCAGGTGTTTATTCAAATACGACATTTTAAAGGAAACATGAGCATAGCTACGTTATGTCAGGGGTGAGCAAGGAAGGCTATATCTGCTCAAAGACCTCATTGCAGCTTCAGTTCTTGGGCCAATCATAAAAGTGGTCTGATATTTTGGTTACATTCACTGATGAGCTTGTCAATGAGACCTGAAGACTCTTGTCTCCACCTGAAATGCTTTACTTCAACCTAATCTAGTGAAATTGGAGTTGAGGCAGGGTAACTGAAGGGGTAAACCTCCTTGCTCTGGTTCTCCAGAAGCAAACTTCCCCACCTGTCGATAGGTTCTTCCCACCAGGCCTGACACAGGTGGGTCAGTGGGTAATGGGGCTCACCTCGTGCCAATGTGGACGGAGAGGGCTTCTTGGGGAGGTCGGAGAAGCTGGGTCCTTCTGAGGCTGACATCTTGCACTCCTTTTTCTCTGTGGCAGTCTGGGTGGACGTCTCCATGGCGAACAGCGATGACTGGGGGAGAGAAGACCTGAAAAAAACAGAAAGACTGAGTGAGTGAGTGAGTGAGTGAGTGAGTGAGTGAGTGATTATACATTATATATTTCTGCCAGTAAAGCAACTTCTCAAGACTTGAATACACACTTGTAAGGAAACCAGCAAAAGTGTGTATTCACGATGCACACTGCAGTCACAGGAAAACAGCACTTGCATGAAGTGCCTCTCTCTACAGGACGGATTCCTCATTCGCACATTCAAATCTGTACCACTGCAATGCCCCTGGCTTCCAACAGAGGGAGCACTCCGTAGTCATTATCATAACACCTGATAAAGTAAGGCAGGGTCCTAAAAAGAGAAAATTAACGAGGTAAAATTTACAGGCGAGCACCTCCACCTCTCTGACTGATAATAGCATTAACTCAGGTAATTAGATCAAGTGGAGGCATGCAACATTGTTCAGCAAAGCTATTCAACCCAGATACAATGAAACATTTGTAACGCCCTGGACAAACTGGCTAATTCATATATCTTAAAAAACATAATTATGCTAATTTTAATAAGTGAACCTGTCCTAAACTGGGTCAGTAACCTTGGAAACCACCGGCTGTTATTACCACAGAGCCACTGTTATAGAGCGAATGTATCCAGACCAAACAAATAAAAATAAAAATAAAAACAAAACCCTACACCAAAAAGGAAAACTTGATGCTTGAAAAATATTTACATTTGCTGACTGAAGAAACACACTTATGGCTGTGAAAGTTATTGTGCTTGTGTAGGTTGAACTACTTTTTAAATGCATCACAGCCACAATACTAGCAGACATTTCAACTTGTTTCAACTTCTACTATGAACAACAGATTTATGTATTCTAAGTTTTCTCCCTCGATACCCAAGGGAAGAGGTTAGTATTTTCTTGCTAGAAAGTGAAAGGTCTACATGAAGGAAAGCTTATGCTCCTGCTTATAACATCTGTTCTGCTTTCTGATTACTTTTACTTCCTTTGCATTCTCCATTTATTGTTTATAACTCGACTGTCTGTCTTCCTGGGTGACTTTTTGTTTCATGTCAGGTCCCCCTTTCAAAAGAGACTTCAATCTCAATGGGGTATTCCTGGTTAAATAAAGGTTAAATGCACACAATGGAAATAAGCTTTCAAGCTTACTTGTGTTATCCTTTGTCATTTCTAATGACAGTTCTTGGATGCTGTTCATGCTTGAAAGTTCTCCTTGTATTTTTCCTGATGATTATCAAATACAATCAATAAATCCTCTGTGAGGACGTTCAAACACTCACGTTAAGTGTAAGATGGTCAGGCAGCACACTGCTTGTTTTGCAAATACAGATATTAGTACCATTATACAGCTATTAGTACCATTTCTTCAGTCAGCAAATGTAAAAATCTGTCTGAATTTGGGCCTGGTGCTGACTAGGCCCTGTCTCGCCTGCTCCTCCACGTTCAAACACTGGAGTAAGCGGGAGATGGCCTGGCAGCGCGCCGCTTGTTTTGCTTTGAGGAAACCTACGAGATTATCCTCAGCGCAGAGCAAACACGCGGCGGTTTGGGGCTGAAAGGGCCTCATTCCGGGCCTTTCATTCGCTGATCCCAGGGAAGCGGGAGGGGTTTGCTCTTGGGCGACCGCTTGGCCTCCAACGTAACCCAGAGCCGCCGCTTTCCTCGCCTTTTTATCGCTTCTGTTTGCGCTCAACCGCATTTGTCATTGTCTAACCTGAAAAGAAAAATAAAACCTGAAATTTAAAGTGTTACAAGCTCGTGGCGGATGGGGTCTTCGCCCCCCGAGACCGTGTTTGGCTTGTACCCTCGGTTGGCGTACAGCTGACACTCTTAAAGAGCTTACGCGGTAAGCTTTATTTTCTTTTTCCTAAGTGTTTGAACCTTTGGCCACATCATCAAAGTAAATAAAAGCTTTGTGAAGGTGCCTTTTCACTCAGGGAAGTAAAGAGTACAATGACATTTTTGAAAGATTTACCGATACTTTTTCAGCAACTCGGTTTTATTTTACGAGATTTGCGTTTAGTTTGTTTTTATTTGTTTGCTCTGGAATGTTTTATGGGGTGCACTCATTTTTATTAGAACTGATTTTGAGATGATAGTGCTTTACACACTCGCTTGTTGCTTGATAAATACCTTAACTAAGGCCATAGTCAACACTTTCAGGCGTAAACATTCTCTTCAAATTCATTCGGTTAACACCTCACACCTGCCTTACAGCTGTTGCCGGGTTGTACTTACGCCTTAAATTGAGACGCTTACAACATTTAATTACTTTTATAGACGTTGGACTTGGACACCGAGTAGGTCTCTACCCGCTTTACTGTCATGACGGTTGCAAGAACAAAAGACAGAATAAAACACCGACACATTCCTCCAAAAATCTAACAACCCGATGTGTAACCGCGTTCAGTCGGATTTCAGGAGTGTGCATTGGACCCGTCCCAGCACGTGGATCCTAATTCGCAGTGCACCTGCGTCTGGAGAGAGGGCCAAGAGCAGCGCACGCCAGCAGCTGAAACGCAGGCAGCGGTAACGACCGTGGCCTCGCCCATAAGAGCGGGAGCAGGGCGTCTTTAAATGAGAGCCAAACCCAAAGTCCACAGGCCTTCATTTCAGGACAAATGTTTGTTTTCCTTTACAGATACTGAGTAGCACACCTGATTTCAGTAATGTATAACAGCATCTATTGTGGAAATGTCTCCCATAGCGGTTACTGTTTTATGGTGAACTGAGAATGTAAAAAAAGATTTAATACGCTGGCAATACGATGGTCATTAATAAGGGCAACTTAGGTTGTTACACATACGCTCAGTTGTTACATATACACTCAGAACCACTGAGTGTATATGTACATTTCTTCCCCATTCTGACGTTTGGTCTGAGCAACAGCTGAAGCATGCATCTGCATGCTTTTATTCATTTAGTTGCTGACACATGATTGGCTGATTAAATACTTGCATTAACAAGCTGGTGTACATGCCTACCTAATACCAAAAGGCTATGCGCTGCGCTGTTTGGGATTCAGTTGTAAGACTTCCATATGATTAAAAACAAAATTAAAAATAAAAGCTTCATGCTCTCAATTTTTTTTGAGCGGGATCGTCAGATGATATGTTGTGATACGGTGTAGCTGCAGTGTTCAGAGTACAGTCTGTTGAGCTGTGAACTTACAGCAGTGATCCCCCCCCCCCCCACCCCCCAGACCAGCTCTGCCAAGGTAAGCCGATTAGCAGAGAGATGCTAACAGGGGTACAAGGCATCTGTTTCTGTTTTCCTCCGCCAAAACTGAAGTCCATACCCCCCTCAACTCCCCCTCCTACAAAACCACCGCCCCCTTCCTCCATTCTGTCACGGGCACCTCCTTCACCGTCCTTACTGAAAACTTCAGCACCTCTCCCAGTTCTGTTACCGCGCTGTTACTGTTTACACGTACGACGCCCCCCAGGGCTGACCCTGTCAGCACCAGGTCACAGAAACCCCTACACAACTTAGACCTGAAAGACTCACTTTGACCGTCATCCTATTTAGAGAGAAACGCATTCGTTATGTGACGCGAAACGTTTGTATTTCTAAGTGTGAGCCATGTGTTCTTTTTCTATCATTATTCTCGGCTTTGGCACACGGTCACAGGGGCCAGTGCCCAGATATTGTTTTTCCTGCTTCTTTGCCATGTTGTTATTAGAAAACAGGGGCCATTTTAATATGCAGAACCGAGTCTGATTAAACGTGTGGCTCGGAGAAAGCAGCAGTGTTTTATTAATGTCGTCCTACTCCAGTGCCTTGTTAGTTCTAATGCGGTGCCCTCCTCCCTTTCCCAGCTCATAGCCAGTGAATAATTCAATAAAAAAGTGTGTTGAATAATTTATTCAAACAACATGGTCATTTGTGGGGGGAAAAAAATCAAGGTACTAATAGCCGTATTTGCCTGTAAAGAGCAGGAAATCGCCGAACGTGAGGTCAAAGATCTTTCAGCTCGCAGTACTGACAGTGGGAAAGAAAGTGTGTCTTTGGGAGGGAATACCCCTATTTTTTACAAAAACACTGCCCCCCTCCCCTCCTTCACACCCCTTCCTGTCTGAGTGGTAGCCCCCTCCCAGTGACAGGGGGGCCAAGGCCTGATGGGCCGGTACAGGTGTCCAGAGCCCGACAGACAGATGGCGGAAAACGCAAACAAGCAACAAGAGGGGCCCTTCTCTCCTGCCAGCCAACAGGGCTGCCAGCACAAGCAACATCCCGCGAACGGGATCAGAACCACCTCCCCCGTACGTGACAAAAGGTGGCGGTGGGGTGGGAGGATAGGGGAAAAGGGAGGAGGGGGGCACAACTGGGGATAATCCTATCCCGACCCCTTCCTAATTCACCGTCCCAAACCCCCTGGCGGAAGCACATCCATGACCGAGGCCCGGATTGGCCGAGCTCGCGGGGGTCCTCCTGTGTCGCCGGGCGGACCAGGCTGCCGGTTACGGAGGCTCTCTCTCTCTATTCGCCACCACGGTCCGAGAGACGTGGGGCTCTCTCCGGAGAGGGGGCCTCTTCAAAAGGCCGTCACAGCGTGCGCTGCAGAGAAATCCTTCCTTTTTTCTTCTTCTTCTCACTAATTTACTCATCAGAGCGCCTCGGAGGTGCTGTTCACATCGAACACTCCTCCATGTTATTGGTCTGTAGCTTAGCTTAGTTTAGCCAGGCAGTTGAGGCTAATCTCAGAGTCTTCTTAAGGACACAACTGCCTCCTTGGGGTTAGGCACCTGGCTGTTTCACTGCAAAAAAAGTCAGTCTTAATAAGACTTAAGAACTTCTTTTTTCTGTCAAATAAAAAATATCAGCTTGATCTAAGTTACTGTCTGCTTCACAAGTGAAATTTTCTCCCCATTGGCCAATCTTGAAACTGTTTCCCTCAATGGCACTATTTTTGTCTTTTTTAATTGAAATAAGATTTAAAATCTCGACGTAAGGCTAAAATATTTATTGGTATTGACGTATTTTTTGTTTTTTTGCAGTGTTACTACGTTACCACATCAATACCGGCAGTAAAAAAACAGATTTTCTCTGCGCCATGCAAATATGAAAACAAAGTTGTTCGAAAAACAACTTGTGAAGTACTGGATAAGATACTGAGGCAGAGAATACGCAATATACCCGTAAGTGTCAGCTTGCATCGTGTAGATAACATCACTAAGTGTTGATAACAGCTCAGAAAAGTCTGACCAGGTGTACGGGGCTGTTGGATAGTTCTTTAATGTTTAAAGTGAAAAGATGAAGGACGGAGAATATAAAAAACCTGGAGTCTGGCAGCTATTAAAGGAATTTGAGTTCTACCCCCTCTCACTGTGGTTCCCCCTCCTCTTTACCGAGCACTTCATCTGACTCACTTAGTTTCTTTTCTTTATGTTTCGAAGCCATAAACCCCCAGAATTATTTCCACATCAGATAATCCGAGTAAACCCATCAATTAAGCTTTGACTTTGTTTACATGAGTGCCATTTCATTCAGATTCCAGGGGAAAGACATGCAGTACCGCCTCTGTGCAGCATGGTCAATACACACACACACGCACACACACACACACACACACACACACGCAAATGCACAAATACACGCACGCACACGCAAATGCACAAATACACGCACGCACAAACTCATGCACACACACAAACTCATGCACATACACATGCATACATTCACACACACAAACACATATATATGCGCACACACACACAAACCTATGCACGCACACACAACACACACAAACTCATGCACACACACACGCATGCATTCACACACACACAAACACACATATATGCGCGCACGCACACACACACAAACCCACGCACGCACACACAACACACACAAACTCATGCACACAAACACATGCATGCATTCACACACTTCCTAGACACGACAACACAAACATATATGCGCGCACACACATACTTTCACAAGCACACACACACAACACACAAACTCATGCATACACACGCATGCATTCACACACACACACACACACAAACTCATGCACACACACACACACACAAACTCATGCACACACACACACACACAAACTCATGCACACACACACACACACACACAAACTCATGCACGCAGGCACACACACAACACGCACAAACTCATGCACAGACACATGCACACACACAAAAAACAAGCACATTGACACTCAAGCACAGACACACGTATACACACCGGCACACACACACTCACACACCTAAACTTGCCCAGAGCAGGCTAACATGACAGCCTGACTGCAGACAACCGCATTTCATTTGAATGATAAAAATCTGATCTGTGCACAGACATGAACAAGGCAGAAAAAGCCTTTCTTTTCAAGCGTTTGTTCTTCCCTCTCCTTCTCTCCCTCCGCAAGGAGAACTAAGTAATTACGCTCCACAAAATTGAAGTCAGATGCTCCAACTGCACCTTTTCCCATGCAATTTCTCCTTGAATTTCTTTATATGTAGTTAAACACCCCCGAACCTAAAATGACTCTTTCTAATCCCAACCCACCTCCTTTACTGTTTTCAGTCCGACGGAAAACAATCGCATTTTTCTCGCATTAGGTCACGACCGTGGCGCGAAACTGTGGGGAAGATGAGTTTGTTACAGCATTCGCTCTGGGTTCTGCAGCTAAAGCGCACGGAGGCCCAACGCGTGACGGACAGCTTTGTGTGTTTCTTTACAGCCGCGATCACTTTGAGGAGGCGGAACAGGTGTGAGAGCTCCTTCTCTTTGAAGGTGATAGATGCGGCAAATGAATGTAGTGTCATTCAAGAATGCGCCTACACCCACCCCCCACCCAATTCCCTGGCCTATCTGTGAGCTCGTTATTGAAGATCAGTCGTGCTAATGTGTTTGACTGTTAAATCTCTAGTTTAACGACACCTCTGAAGCCCCAGTTGGCCATTCAGAGGTTCTTGGCCTGACACAGAGGAGGGCTGCTATTCTACAGAGGTAGCTTAAAGATGAATATGTAACATAAATATGATCTACGTAAAAGGCAAAGGAGAATTACACCTGGTTCATTTTACCTCTGTCCCACTGTCTATGTTTGTGCATTTGTGCTTCAATGTCAAATTACAGACCTAAACTTCATATGTAATTATTTTGGATTAAAATACTTTTCTACGCTTTACTGAGCTTGTCTGTTGTATTGGAACCTATGAAATACTCAAACCCTTCCTGCTGGTCGATTGCGCCAGGTAAGATCAGTTGAGCTCAGAAAAGTATTTGAATCCAAAACAATTACAAATTTGACTCAGGTCTGACAGGGAGTGGATGTGTAACTATGTGATATTTATGACCAGTCAATGTATATCTTAGGTAAGGATGGAAAAGGATGGTCTTTAAAGTCTCCTTATTTCATGCTATTGAAAGCTTGCGATCTGCAGGAGAAACTAACTAACTAGCTAACACAAAACAGTCGCTGCAATGTTGCAACATTCACAAAACATTGTGAGAACATAACAGGGTGAGGACGGTCACCAAAAACAGGTGCGATGAGACCCAAAAGGTCAGGCAGCTACAACACAA
Organism: Conger conger; assembly: GCF_963514075.1. Taxonomy (NCBI): domain Eukaryota; kingdom Metazoa; phylum Chordata; class Actinopteri; order Anguilliformes; family Congridae; genus Conger; species Conger conger. The sequence goes on from NC_083762.1 coordinate 58,794,567, forward strand.
ACGCTCCCCCCCAATCACATTCTCTCTCTCCCTGTCGGCCATTGTTGTTTTTCGGCAAGCTGGTGAGGAATCGCCACGCTACGGCGCCCGGCCATACGGACCGAGCCCCCCGAGAAAGTTCATCAACAAGGACAACAGTTCCTCAAACTGCCCCACTTCCAGCCCACCCCCTGCATCATTGTATTGAAATCCGGCATGTGTTTGTTTTAGCACCCTGTTCTACTGAGAGTGCCCCTCCACCAAACACTCCCCACCCCACCCCACCCCGCACTATCGTTCCCCAGCTCTCCTTTCCCCGGGACAAGACAGGAATGCAGACAGATATCAGGCCTCCCTGTACTCCTGGCTCAATAACAACTCCTGCAGTTTGATGCAGGTATGACCCACCCCCCCTCCACAAACACACACCTAAAAAAAGAGTTAATGATGTCAGCACTTTCACAGAGTTCTGTGTTACTGCCTCTGTGCAGTCTTCAAACACAGAGTCTTTTTTTTTTTCTTTAATAGCGTCTCACATATCAAACGTTTGGATGTGGTGACCGAGGTGAGCTAATACACCCACACCGACGGGATACAGGTAACAATGATTTATGCCGGTAAATAACAAAAATGTCATTAATTATACAGAAAAAGTGAACAAACTGCAAATGTTGCGGTGTCCCACAGCCTTCCCACAGTTATTTTATAGCTTCTCAGAAGTCGTATTACTGACTCAGGCCTTTAGCTGTTTGGGACGTCGACCGTCTGTGGAGATTTGTCGTATTTCGTTTCACCCGAACCCTCCAGCCTTGTTTTTTCGTTGTCATTTCTTTCCCAGAAAGGCCTGATTTACAGGAAATGCATTTGAAGCTCCTTGTTTATTTCAACATTGATGTACGTTTACTGAAATTACCCTCTCGGATCAATACCCTGGCTGCTGTGTTTTTTTTTGTGGTTTGTTGGATCTTCAGACCAAGACAGGAAATGGTCGACAAAAAATGGTAACAGCAATTGGTTTGCTTTTGAAAATATGATACGCCGCAGTCCTGTACTCATTTGCCGTCACCACGGCCACCGGGGTGCCCGGCAGCATACGAGCCAATGGGGTGAAAGGAGCTCTGTCTTTCACGCTAACAGGGGGTGGAGGGGTGGAACATTCTTTTAGGAGTGGCTGGAAACAGCAACAATTAGCAAACCCACTCTCAACACATGACTGGATCACAATGAAGACCCTATACAGTGCAGGAAGCCGGTGAATAGGGTGGATTTAGTGGGAGATAAAGCCAGTGGGGGCCTTCCTCGACCCGCGCCTCTCGCATTCTGTCCCTCCACCAGCGCGTTTCCCGCCAGCTACACCGGGCTGGCGGAGTCTCTGATGCGTTCACTTCACGGCGCGGCACTCATATGTCGACGCTTAACCTGAATTACATAGGCCCAGGGAAAAACCTGCATTTTAAGAAATAATCGTACCCGTAAAATATATATAGAAGCCCACAGTATTTATAGAGCCTTACTCGAGTTCCCTCGTTCCATAGGAAAAAGTGAACACCCAATTAAAAAATTTAAACATTGCGCTTTTACTGTATTTGAAGGAGGCTCATTTGCACAGGAAACAGCCTCTTATAAACCCAGATCGCAGATAAGCCCGTAAATGGGTGCGCATGACAGGCGGTTCCGTACGTTTGCCGCGCGGAGGTTTTTCTCTGGCCTAGGGGGGAGAGGCTTGGTTTAAGAGCTATTAGTCAGTCCCCACATGGGGGGATTCTAAGGTCAGCGCTATTTAATTTGCAGGTGGACAGCTGTCGGGTGTTACGATACTCCTCGTCCCGTTCCCCCGCAGACGGGCTGCAGTGACTGAGCGCCGCTATTCGGCCTGCCCACGGTCCAGCCCATTTCCTGTGTGAAAAAAAAAAACCCCAGCCAGTTAATTCAGACAAAATGCAGCTGGTTTTTCTGCAAGGCCAGGCCTAACCGCTGCGGCTAGACCGATGTGGACTTCCTCTCAGCTTTTTAAGAGCGCCACGAAAACCTTTTCGTACGATCCTAGTTTTCACAAACCGCTATTTTTATTTATTTACTTATTTTTATTCCCAAGGACGAAACTTTGAAACCATACATCACTGTCAAGGCCTCTGTGAGGCCGTGACAAAATTATCGCATCCTCCTTCTCGGTGGAGTGCTTTGGGGAAAACGGGCGAAAGTTTTTTAGCGGAAAGCACAGAACGCACGGCACTTCTGCTTTGAAAATAAACAAGACGGCGGAGTTGTGGGCCGTGGAGATCCGGACAGCGATAGAAAAGGGGGCTTCCCTCCTCTCTGTCTCCGAAATGAATGCCTTGGCAATCCGGGTGCAGCGCTTTTCCGAAGAGCCGAACGGCTGTGTCACACGCTGAAACATCCCGCTATGAGTAATTACACGGCTACCTGTCATACGAACAAATTACTTTGAGTGAGCTCTGAAAGGTAACGTTGTGAAATCATCCGCCGCACGCAATGCAGATTCCTCAGCTCTTACTACTCTCTGATAATCCCTGCATAGTTTGTCCCCCATTAAACTAGTGTAAGTACATGTAATGCCGCATCTTATTTCGGTTTAGATTGAGGTTAAACTTCTCCTGCCAAAGAGCACAGTGTGCAACTTAGTGTTTTTATTGGAACAGTAATATCGGAAAAAAATCTAACCTGGTCTTTTGATTTGACATCATTCCCTTAAATTCTGCCATATGTGCTTTTAAAAAATGAAAACATGGAAATATGGTAAATTTTAACACCATAAAAGGGCTCAGATTTTATTTGGAAATGTGTTCTCTTCTTGTGTAAAACTAAATTATTATTCAGTTTTACTACTGTTAAAAGCCATTGTCATACATTGTGAAAGTCTGTGATTAAAGCTGCTGGTATTTCTGAATGAACGGGAGAAGAATCTGCCGTTAAGCCTCGGAATGCGTCGAGGGCATTGTCTTCAAAGTTGGCTAGCGCCTGATTAAACACAAAGCCCACGAAGGTGTCCAGGGTTCAACAAAGCTTCCTTAATGAATTTAAATACAAAGGTGGTTGGATTTCCTGGAACCCGGGCACCTCCTGTGTACATGACTCGAGTTACATGGGGGTTCTGGCAGACAACAAGTTGAGACGCAGGCAGACAAGAGTCTGAATGCGTCTCGGGCGTGAATCAGTCTTCCCATAAAAAACATCCCTCCTGTGATGCTGGCTTTCGAGGGGGCCTCAGGTTTCTGAAGGAATTCAGTTTCTGGACAAAAAAAAAATGGCCGGTCTCACGTTAGTCAACGGTTTGGCACGGACACGGAGACGTCTGAGAGGAGACACTCGCCTGCCCGAGTCACGCGTTGTCAGACGGAGTCGACCAACTGACGAACGGTGACGAGAGAACATCCGAGGTGCTCTTCCTCAGGGCTCGACCTGTGCGAAGTGAGGAGGGTGGGAGGGCAGTGTGGGTGTTTGGGGGAGTGGAGGGCCCTGTGGATAGGATCGCACCCCCTGCCTGCAAATGCAATATCCTGTGGGTGAGCTCCTCTGGGCCCCGGCGATGTCAAACAGATGTGGAGTTCAGAGCCCTCGGCCCAGAGCAGGAAAGAGCGCGCTGGCGGTAGGATTTAGCCTGTCTCTCTGAATCAGGCCGTGGAGTAATCGCCGCAGACACACGCCAAAGCTCGCCTCCCCGGGAGACTTCTGGACTTCGCTCCAGCCCAGAGTAATGCGATAACCCACAGTAATAACACAAAATATATAATTATAATAATACTCTGTAATAGTCTTCTCAAAGGACCTTACAGTGAAGGAAAAATATCAACTCAATCACCACAATGTCACACGCGTACGCCACCACCCACCCACCTACAGTCAAATTTGATACGACTGATTTAATCTTTGTCAATCTAGACCGCTAATGGAATTTACTGGAATTTCTGCATGGCAGCAAGGAAACATCGGTCAGAAATGTACGTAACACGATGTAGTCGCGGCGTAGTTATTTTACCTCTTCAGTTTACACGTTTCAGTAGTTTAAAAGGCAGTTTCCGTGGGAGAAACCTGTGCTGTTCCTGGAGGAGGAACTGGGTTCAGAAAGGGTCTCTGTGAAAGTGTGAAAAACAGCTGCCGTCTTCACCCCACACCCAGGATTCAATTTCCACTGATGCCATTTGGTTGTTCCTAGCGCCATTTGGTCAGGAGCTGGTTTATAGGTTCTCTGGTTGGTGTCATTAACACAGAGCTGCCTTTACGGTGCAGTCCCTAAGTATTTGGACAGTGGTGCATTTTCTCTTGGGTCTGTACTCCAGCACATTAGATTTGAAATGAATATGAGGTTAAAATAGAGACTGTCACTCTGATTTTAGGTTACTTACATCGATCTGCGTAGGAATTTCATCCCTTTTTATACACAATCGCCCCATTTTAGGGGACCAAAAGTAACCGGACAGTTGGCTTCTTAGCTGTTTCTCATTAGTCAAATGTATTCAATCACTTCCTTAGTGCAGGTATAATGAAGCTTTCAGTTCTGGTCTTGATTCTAGGAGTACAGAGCCACAAGTACAGAAATTGTACTACTGTCCAAATACATACGGACTGTAGACCAGCACGCTGTCCAAAAGCGCCCGTGGCTCATCCACATGATGAAGACAAGAGACGGTTCACTCTCCCATCAGTTGTTGTGTACTGGAAGAGCGCTTTAAATATGCACTTTAATGCAAAATGAATTTTTGAACACTTCCCACTGCTTCATCTGGAGTTATGTATTTGGTCAGTTACGTTAAATGTTAAAACATCGCTCAGGGCGCTGAAATGCGTGCTCTGGAAGGCGGCTGCCGATTTCCGCGCCTCTCCTTGTATTTTTTATTCAGTTTTTGCCTCTGGTTCAGTTTCCACTTTTTTTCTTTTATTACATCACTTCCTGCCTGTAAACTGTCCGGCTCACTCCTCCTCATGCTTTTGTGCTCTGATTAAAGTGCCAATTGGCTTGATGGGCGCGTGTCTTTCCAGACAACTAAAGCACTTCTTTGCTGTGGTACAGACATTTTTCGCACTACACTAAATTTTGGATCACGCTCACTGCGAAAGCGCAGTCAGAAAGTCGTAGTCCTGTCCTTCATTTGGAAACCCTTTACCCTGTCTCCATATGGAGGCTTGGTTTCTACTACTCGCTTTCAACTGTCATCTGCGCTGCAGTTGGCGGTTAATTACGTGAGCGGGCGTGACGTTGGCCCTCTTCCTCCCAGTAATGTGCGGCTGTGAGTGTGATAATGGGGAGGCCCCACCCAGCGTATCGCGCCCGTGTGAAGCAGAGCCGGGGTGTGAGGTGACGGCCGCACTCAAAAAATAACGTGGGGCAAGCCCCACTTCACCAAATTACAGATAAAAGCATGTCTCCCCCCCCACCCCATTTAGCACCAAGTTAACTCCTTAATTAAGCTCCTGTCCTGAGCACCAAGTAGTGGTGTGTGCCGGGCTAACAGCAGCTCTGTTCAGGGACACACTGCACAGGCTACAAAAACAGAACTGCCTATTGGAGGTTGGCTTAAACCACTTCTTAAGAAGTCGGGCGGAGCAATATTTGAATAGTGCTGCACGTTTCCCGTTTGAATATTTCCTTTGTAGCAATTTGATATATTTAATTTTTATTGGTAATGCTTTATTTTACCGCCAGTTAATAACCTAGTATATACTGGGTACGTACATAACTACTTGTGCAATTATTAGGTAACTACTTTGATATCAGTGGTACATACTATGAAACAAAAAAGTCAGTAAATACCATATGCAAGCACTATGTAAATACTTTTACAGCCGGTTTCATAGTGCTTACCTCTGAAATCAAAACAGTTACCTAATAAGTACCAGGTATTTATAGTAAATACTAGGTAATTAACAGGCTGTAAAATAAAGTGTTACCTTTTTATCTGGTATATATTTAATATTTAATTACTTGTACTATTGTAAGTGTATTTGAAACAGTGTGATGAATATTCAAATATTTGCCCTTCACAAGGCTATTAGACTGGGATTTTAGCCTGGCCTGCACACCCATAGCAGTAAGGCAGTTTGCACCGCTACATACAATACAGTACTGAAGCGAGGGGGTCCAGGGGGGCTGGGGGCCTGCAGTCATGATTGAGATCCTCATCCTCCTCTTTGAGGTCAGAGGGGTCTCAACTGAAACCCCTGCCTGTTCCTGACAGCACCCCAAAAAAGTCATCAGCGGGGGTTTAGTGAAGCTGAGGCCAGGACTTTGTGTCTGGGGGAAGAGGGTGCGTGTGGGGGGAGAGGCGTTTGATTGCTAAAGACTAACACATGGCTTCTTAAGTACCACATGTTAGATTGGTCGTCCTGTCTGTTAGCGAGTCTGTGTTAGGAGTCTGCGGCCTGGCAGCTTTTCAGTGCTTTTTCAGCGGTTGGCGCTGGGTGCACGCGCGCCATGAGGAACACGTCCCACGCGTGCAGGGGACAGGGCGGGGCCGGGTGCTCTGGCGCTTTGGGGGCCCGGCTTACTGTAAGTTTTCACTTCATGAGTTTGCCCGATATGAATCTGGAATTATTCTCAGATATCTGAATCCCGTTGGTGATGCTACCAAGGTCCCCACTGACTGCTTTGATTTGGGAAAACAAGTTAAAAATCAAAGCTTGAAAAAATGTGTGTGTAATTATCTGACAATTCTATTTATTTTTTATTTTTTTATATGAGTTTGTTTGCTCTGTGATTGTCTGGTTACGAAGTGCTTTTCAGGAATTAATTGACTTATGAATCGCTGCCAAACAACAGAGACTGCCACTATGAACACCGACTCTAACTCTTAACTCTTAAAGGGCCAGGCCTAATCAGTCCTTGATTCTTTTGATTCTTTTGAATCTTTTTGATTCTTGTCATTGCATATATACTTACTGAGTTCTACAGGCTGGGGACCCAGCGAATCCACCAAAACGTGCAAGTTTGCAGTCTCTCCTGCATTCTTGCAGTCTCTTCTGCACTGAGCAGAGCAGAACAACCTGGAGGCTAGGCTAACTGTTCTATGAATTAATACTTTATATACCAGAATTTGATGTCTCCCAGCAATGTAAAGTGTATGCGTGTTTGAAGAGAGAAAGAGACCAGGTTACTGTTGAGTCATGTGTGGTCAGTCTCAAGCCAAACAACTAAGCTGAATATGTGCAACCACAGACAGATAAAACGGTGAAACCCCCCTCCTCCCACGTGTCCTCACCCACCACCATTTTCCTCTTCTGTTTATTTTAGATTAGGAAATGAAATAAATTAAGAGCTCTGTCCTCAGCAAACTCTGAGGCTGACCCCTCTCTGACCCACTAAATCACTGTTTGAAGCAAAGCAGTGCGAGTCAGGCAGTGTGGAGGTGGACTGCTGATGGTATGCATTAAACAGCGCGTAAACTGTGTACGATTTCATCTGTTTAATTCTCTCTCTCTCCTCACTGGCATGGGTGTGGGTGGAGTCAAAAAGGAGACATTGTCCGTCTACCGGAGTGACTGCGAGAAACAGGGAATGCTGTTGCTCAGCCCCTGCCTGTCTCCTAGAGTAACTTTCTGGTTTATCTTCCAGGGTCACATAAAAATGTAATTATTAAATTATTTGTCCATATTCTGAAAAGTAAATGCTTCCATTTCATTAATTTAATAAATATTTATGTTTAGTTTTGGATTTACAGTACTGCACATACTTGTTAGACATAATTTTTTTAACATTAATTTTCTTGTCACCTGACAATTATCACAAACGATTGTCTTAAGCAAGCAACATTATGCTGAAGTTATGAGGTTATCCAGCACTACTTAATGCACTCCTAGCTGTATGTAGGGCAGAGAAAAATAAAGCATTGTTTAAAGACACACCCTGCTTATGAAGAGTACAGTACATGTTTGAACTGAAGCAGATGTATTTTATTTGTTGGGATGATGGGACTACATTAGGATGATATCCATCCCTATCTCACAGCCAAGCAGGATGAGTAATGCAGTTTACACAAAGGTGAAAAATGGCGGGATTAAACGCTGCCAGTTCGACGCTCGCCAAAGTTTTTTTTGCAAAGTCCACGCAGCTCTAACAGGCTTTCCCCCGCCCATTTTCACCATGTCTCTCTCTCTCTCTCTCTCTCACTCTCTCTCTCTCTTTAGTGAACTAACATCTCTCACTCCGCTCACAAGACACAAAATTAACATAATTCATTATGCCTCCTTTTGCCGTAGCAACCCGTTTGCATAACGAGTTACATTAGCACCAGCAGTCTCGTGTTAGAAGCAGCAACCCACTGGACAATTTTATCAAGCCCTGTCTGTGTGAGCTTTTTTCCTGGAAATACAAAACTGTAAATGAAATCCCCACCAGTTATTTTTTGGGTGTAAGAAGGAGAGAAAAGCCGAATAGTGTCTGAGTCAAATACATAATTGTTTTCGATTCAAATACTTTTCTACAGTTTACTATGCTTGTCTGGTGAATTGGAACCTATGTAATACTCTCAAAAAGTGCAAACCACGCCTTCTGGACCTCTTGGTTGGCTCAGTTGCACCAGGCAAGATCAACCAAGTTCAGAAAAATACTTGAATCCCAAAAGAACAATGACATATTTGACCCAGGTCTGGTCTGTAGAGCTACAGAATTCAGACCTGTTCTACTCAAGGATGAACCACACCTTCAAATCCAAACCCGGTTCTCTGTTTTTTCCAGGTAATTAACTGAACAGTTAGTGCTCCTGATTGGCCAGACTGTCCTCACTCCCAGGTAAAGCGAAGGTGAATAACCAGCAGTTCTCAGCCCTCGTGGACCATGATTTGAGTAACAGGGAGCCAGACCATGGGTATAGAGATGTGAAGTCCAGTGATGGGTTTTTAGATGCTATGATGATACCGAGGTGGGGTGGGGTCACTACCTGCTGAAGTTTCAGTAGACAGGGTGCCTCTACAGTCACATGTGCTCCTTATATATTAATATCCTAATATATTAGTGTAGAGCCCTGATAGACTAAGGCAATGTCATACTTCTTCTCTATTCTACAATTGAACTGTGGAAAATCCCTTTTCATAGGATTTTATATATTAATTTATTCATTTACTTCTTAATTCTAGCTGGCAGCAATGAAATCACATGTGACTGGTGTTCAAGTGTTGTGCCGTAATAATTACTTTGACATTTCTTTAAGTCTGCCTTTTTTTTTAATTGAATCAAGGGTTTCAAGTTTGGCAACCACCTTGCTAGAAACATTGTTAAAACTGCACCACGTCTGCTGTCTGCTGTCTGTGAACAGTGCTTGGGAAATGTTTCACACCACAAAACCTCATACAGATGCTTCTTCACTGCTGTTTATTGTAATTAGAGGCCAAAATAAATGGCAATTACTGATTCCCAAAAAAATGTTGACATGAATATTGGAATATTCTGACTCATCTCTACTTCCAGCTGGGCTAGGCCACTTCTCACAAAGTCCAGTGTCATGTCAGAAACTGACAGTGTAGACCCGGAGGTATCTCAGCATTATTTAAACACTGCATTTTCATTCTTAATATCTTCAGATTTGTCTGAATCTGGGGTTAAATAATATACACAATGAATTGTTATTAATGACACAATATTTTCCACTACAAGACAAATGAGGTGCTCAAACCTTGGGACATGCTCTCAAAGCTAGGAACTTTAGCATACTCCCAAAGCTAGGAACATTCGTATGCCCACAACTATGACAGGAACCACAGCTTTTCCACATTTTCCACAAGTTAGAGTGTGTAGGCCCAGCAGACTGTATGTTTTAACTAAATCAAACAAAAATGTACAAGCAATCCAGGAACTCCCCAGAAGACTGCTATCCTATATCCCACACAATCTCCGTTCGGTTCACGGTGGCCTTGTGAGGACAAAAAGGCACAAATAGTTCATGCTGTTCGCATGAGTTCATGCTGTTCGGCATGGGACCTATATTTAATGCGCACAGTATCAACTGAATTCAGAACAAGTTTTCCTTGCATGGTATTGGTTGAGAGTGGATGCGTGATGTGTAAAAGGTCTTGAGGTGCCCAGGGAGAAGCCCTCTCTCGCACTGAGCCTAATGATGCTCAGTGTGGGACCGTGTAGGACCGTCTGGGACCATGTAGAACTGTGTGGGACCGCTTGGGACCCTGAGCTTGGTGAATTCTCTCAGAATATGAGAAAAAAGGGTAATGGCACTCTTGTCATACAGTTGTGACTGGAGGTCTAAGCTTTGTAGATGGAAAACGCCACACAGGCAGGAGTATGGATGAACAGAGTGGGTTTCAGAACGCATTGGATCTTGCCGATTTTTAGCCGGAAACGTGGAAAAGTCGTTTCCTCCGAGAAACTGCCTCAACATATGCTACACTCTCTGTAATTGCGCACTTTTCGTTTGAAAAACTTGGACCGTTTCAAACGACTAATGAGGTCGCTCACCCCTGGCGGTTAATTCTTAGTTACTTTGGCGTATGTGACTTCAATTGCTTTTTAATTTAATATTCCGGTCTTTTTATTTTAATAGACAGGGGCTGTCTTTGATAAAAGAAGTAAAAACCCAGCCCAGTATGACATAACTCTGGATAAAAGTGCTCAGCTGTAAGACAGTTTGGCCGAGAAATAAAAACCGCGAGGTGTGTTTTTTCCCTTCTCTGATTTCTCAGATATGAAGTGCCGCTAATTACCCACAGACGCGCGGGGCCTTGTGAGGCCAGCTAGGAAAAATGCGGCCGTCCAAGTCAAGCTCAAGAGATGGGGGTTTAAAGATCGCTCTTTGAAATTGACAATGATTGTGGCAACTGCTGCTCTGAAACATCTCTCCCTGTTTTTTTTTTTTTGTTTTTTTTCCCTCTTTCCACTAGAAGACACGCGAGACAAGCTCCAAACCGCACTGCTTTTCACAGCCACTAAATGGCCATTAAATCTCAATCAATTCAAAACCTGACACAAGTGTACTTCAGCCGTCCGTGCAGTTCCCTGTGCGGGCGGAAAACCGCGAGGTCCCTGCCGGCTGACATATTGCATTGTCCCGGGCAGAAAGAGGCCTGGACACAGATCGCTGTGCTCTTTAGGGACGATGCTCTTTTTCACATGGCGCACACATCAGTGTGTAAACTGCTCAGATAAGGGTTAATTAACATAGCACTCCGCACACAGGGCAGCGCTCACGTGTCGTAGTGAACTGCAAGCCTGGGCTCTTTGCGCCCGGTCTCTTTTGCCCTCTGAAAAGTGCCTACAGTAGTGTCCTGTTAGAGCAGTTCTCTCACCAAAGTGTGGATATTAATTAGAACTATTTTTTTTGGTTGTTCACAAATCAGTCACTTGTGAGATTCTTTTGTGCAAGTGAATATAGATTATTAATTGCATGTGGTCTCTGTACAAAATAATATCAAAATGTAGCGATAAGAAATGTATTTGAGATAGAGTGGAGTAGTGTACCTTTGATATATACATTTTAAAGGCAAACTGAAATGTTTGTGTGCATCCAAAGCAATTGGATTCAGCTACATTTAGGAAACAACAAACTACACACAGTGTTTTATGGAGGTGGACAGATTTTCTTCCCGCTGGTTTACACTGCAAAGAGAATTTCCAGATTAGCTGACATCATTGCTATAACACACATTATAGAAATATGTATTGCTAGTATTTATAGCTTTAATTGCCAGATTTTTATGCACGTCCAAACTGTGAAACCAGCAGGTCAAATAAAGACAAGCAGTATTTTTGCTTCTGCTCATGTTCAAACATTGTGGAAAAAATGCAGTCTTTTCCAGTTATGCCAATGGGGACCATATTATATTCAAAAGCGTGATTTATAGCCCTTAAACATAATACACAGATGTGGCAAAAATATTATTTCAAAGTGGCCATTAACATAAAACAGATTTTTTTATTTTTTTATTTGAATGTCTATTATTGCCTTAATATCCTCAAAATAACCAGCCATCTCTTCAAATATCTGAAGTCCACATGCAGTCCTGACAATCAAGACCAACATCTAATTTTAGCAAACAATACCAGATTGTGAAACATATACTACAACCACACAAAACACACGCACTTTTGAAAAAATATGAATCGGGAACCTGATCTCTTGAAAACATGCAAATGTGAAAAGGCCACAGTGATCAGGTTGCACTTTTAATGCATGTGGCATTAGGCGGTCTGTCTCTCCTTGGGGTCAGTCTGAGAGGGGTTTATTATCTCTGGCTGGACTCTCTAAATGACACCCAGTGTTAAATAGCTTAATTGGTACAGTGTTCATGCCCGTAGGGGCAGTTTAGAATCCCGTCCTTGTCTTAACTTTTGAATCAACCCCAGCAGGGAGTATTAACTCACTTCTCTTTCAGACTTTCCCAATCCCTTCTTCTTCTTCTTCTTCTTCCCGCATACCAGGCTTCATTGGTATTACTCCGCTTTTTTCGGACACTTAAAAAAGCCGACCCCCACCCCTCCTTTTTTTTTTTTTTTTTACAGCATTTGGTTCATTAAATTTTCCACAGATTTCCAGAGAAGAAAACCCCGATCAATAAAGGCTGGCTGGAGGGGAACGTGTGAAAATGGCGGTAGAATGGCGGTTGGGGAGATGAAAGTGACATTCCCATCACGGGTCCCGGGCCTGATGACCGCAGCCCCGGCCTGCCTGAATAATCTGAATAGCCCATCATCCTCTCACATCTTTTCACTCCCTCCTCCCTGACTGCTGGAACTCTTCATCTCGCACAATGGCAAATGCACTAAAACTTTTTTTTTCTTATGCTAATGGCCACAGCCGGGCTGTCACATAAAAAAAACACACTTCCCACCAACTCTCTCCTTTTTTCCACAGGAATTGAACTGAGCTTTTCCTACATCTCCTTTTACTTCTTCCCCCCTTTTTTGTATTTTCTTATTTTTTTAAGCCATTTGCACAGTGATTAGAAGGATTTTATGCACCCAGAGATTATACAGGCCTACTTATTTTTTTCATCTCTTGTTTAAGATCTCCATATAATTAGTTGTTTAAAAAAGTAATGAAACTCTCAGAAAAAATTTTTTAACCAATGAGCTCTAAATGTATTTTACTTTTATTCATGCATTGTTCACCTTAAATAAAGATAGGGATATTCTTGCTTATGTGTCCACTAAGTTATCCTCAGTATTATTTATTAAGACGAGAAAAAGTTTTTAAATGTTTAAAATGCAGGCAGTGTTCATGATTGTATAAGCCAATGTGTGTGTACACGCGGGCGCAAATGTTACAGGCAGCTACAGGCTTTAAGATTTTCTCTCATTTCTAATTTAACTGTGGTGTCAAATATCTAGATGGGATCATTAATGTTAATTCCCGTTTATTAGGACTTTAAAGGAAACCCCTACAGTAAACATGTCAGTAGGCGCACAAAAAACGGATGGAGTATTTGTTGATTTTCGGCCTGGAAATGCAAACAGTGAACCGATGGCGAGCCCACAAACTTTCAACAATTAGCACGCTACCTTGCTGACCCAAGAGATTTAGAGCCGACCGCTTTAACGCCACTGAACTCCGGGCACTTAGGACATAATTGTTGGAATCTTTATTTACATAATGAAAGTGGCTGAGCGCCGTGTGTCGTTATGCTGGATGTGCAGGGGGTATCCTCAAGTACTCTCTAAAACCTCGATCTTAGCGCCGAGGAAGAGATGTTTCCGTTTGTTCTGTTAGTTACCACAATACTTAACATTGTTCAGGGCAGAAAAACGAGCGTGCCTTCCACAAAAGTTGCACGACAGAAGCCGTTTCCCCATTTTCAAAGAGAATCACTCACTCATTTCTGAAATTTAATTTCAGCAGTAATAAATGTTTTTGTTTTACAAAATTACAACAGCCAAGTCAGCCATGTCATCGAACACGTTATCTCCAAATGTTTGCAAACAGAATGTAACTTTATGGAACACCTGAATTGTCCTTGCGTTCCTTAAAAAGCATTTTAAAAACGACTAAATCTGTAGCCTAAACCTGACTTGACGCAAGTTTTGTGTTGCATTGGTAAATCAGAGGCGACCAAACATTTTATTCTTACAGTACATGGAAACGGCCATGTCTGTTTACCAGTAAATGGTGTCCTACGCGTGGGATTGATCACACTGTGCGGATCACAATCTGAGAATCACTGAGAAAACTTTTTGGAGCACAAGCCGTTAATGGGATTGGCGCACAAGACCTTTTTGATCAAGTCTCTTCACATATGGATCAAGTTGCATGACAGAATTTTTGAAATTCCAATGTCAAATAAGTTGAAAGTGCTAATAAGATCTGAAAAGTGACCAGAGGCTTCACCTCTACTCCAACACAATTGACCGCATAAATACATCGACTGCTTACTGGCAATAATATTCAATCAAATGTATTCTAGATTATAGCCTATTGCATAAAATCCGTAAAACGCATTCCAGTATTGCATTTTTGACGTGCAAAAAGTGATAGCTAGCCTACATATTTCCTTTAGGGTAATAACAGTTAACGTTGGCTAAGTTAGACCATCGTACTAGCTAGACAACACAATTAACATAACATTTTAAAGATAATCGTTTCGTTTATTTACCTTTGAGTAGATGTGTCCTGACGGCAGCAATTTGACTTCGATGTCTCTCAATTCCGTCCAATGAATCTTTACTCTGGATTCTTCAGGCGAACTCAAACTCTTTATTTACGGGATGTTTTCTCGATCAAAAAGCAGCAAGAAACATGTCCCCTGGAACGTGATGAGAAAATCCATCTACTTTTGAATCGAAACTAAATATAAAGAAAAAATACGATTTATGGTATACTTTTAAAACTTCGAAGCAACTTAGTGATTTTTCGGAGATCATTCATATAGTTCACAACAGCGTCTAATGCGTCTCGCGCTAACTTTTGCAATCCATCATCCCGAATTTACAAAGTTTTCTAACCGTTCATCCTCAAACAAAAAAACTCACGGGTTATACGTTTACAGACCATAAAACATGGATAAAAAGGACAGAGACTATTTTTACTGTCGGTTGCTATTTGGACGTGCAGTTGTGAGATCTTCAGGCTGATCTGTTTTCAGTCCGGTACCCCTCTCTCTTTCTCTGTGTGTCTCTCTCCCCCTCTGTCTCTCATTCCCCACTACTTCCCTGGTGAGTTCAACCATTTGCTACAGCAGATGGGCCGGGCTAGCTGAATTCAGCAGCGAGGCTGGGGGAAAAGTTAGCTAAAGTTTCATTATTCTTCCATTTCAGGGGATTTGCTGCGGCTGGAGTGGAGAGTGTAGCGTAGACTAGCCCCTTTATTTACGTACACACATAGGCTAAAAGCTATATCATTAAAGCGATATATGTGAATCGATTCCCTCCTCTCTTAACAGGTTATTGAAATACACACGTGCCGTTTAGACCGTTATGCAGTAAGGTTCTTTAAATTCGTGAATACATCCTAGGCCTGTAAACTATAGGCTCTATGTTTTATTTTAAACCGTTCTTAATACAGCCATGTCCATATATGCTATACATTAATTGCTATTAATTATATTGTATGATTATTCACCAATTCTATTGATTTGTAGCTATACCAAATCCTGATTTTGGCTAATGACTACTGTTAAATGTTGGCCTAATTTTGAGTAGGCTAATTAAGCCTGTAATTGATGGCAGTTTATTACAGTTCTGATTACAAACAGCATGAATTCGGCTAGGCTATGCTGTATAAAAAAATTTATAATAAACATGACAAAACTTTAAATTAACTCTGTTTAGGAGTAGGTTATTATAGGATATTGTTTTTATTAGTTATTAGGCCTAGTGATTTTCAAAAAGCAGTTTGAACATAGGCTACAGTTTTCCAGGAATCTATGTTTCACAACAATAAGGCAAATTCTATCGTAACTTTGACATGTTTATACTATCTGAAAAGAAAACGCAGGTAGACCTACATGACATTATGAGTGAAACTGAATAGGACTAATGATATTCTTCTGTATCCTCCGAAAATAAAATAGGCTATATTTGCTGGGACGTTTAAATAATGAAATAGTGTTATAAATACGGCGATTAGGCCTATTTAGGTTAATCAAAGTTTGAACTAGGCTATAATGTGTTATAGCCTACGGGATTGCTGCATGAGTGCATTAATTAAAAAATGACATTAGGCTAAATTATGCGCTTAGGTGCGCAAAGTTAAGAGTTTTTTTTAATGTAGCCTACAACTATGAACCTCTTTCTCTTTCCGTTTTATGTGAATATTGCTTTTCTGAAAAAATAATAGGCTTAATTACCCCATTAAATAATTGTAGCCTGATGACTTAGAACAATACATCCGCCATAACTCAGTGTTCGTGTGTCCATGAGAGAAAAGAGAGAAGACATTTGTTTTTGTATATTATAGGCTAGTTACTTCAGTAGCCTATGTTTACGCATCTTAAATGAACTATGCAAGCTCGTGGTCCACCCATGCTTAAACGTGACCATTCCATGCTGGAAAGTTGCAACGGACCGAGTTTGGGTTCTTCAAACGAACATTTTATGCAAAACAGTGACATCTAGTGGAATGACAAGGAAAGGCATTATAAAAATAAAATCGGCAAAAAAGTGTTGACGGGATTATGAATTTTCAGGTTACAGCAAGGTATATCATCTGAGAATTTTTCCTTACAAAATAGAATAAACGAATATGAAATAATTAATGAACTAATGTGGAAATGTATCCATGCCTGTATTATATGTTAATATATCATTTATTTGTCCAGGTGAGTCTCACTGAGAAGTTGAAATAAATATATGAATGATCAAATGTTTACGTGCATTGTGAAACAGATAGTATATACGATATACGCAAATATGAATATATATCAAATAAACCAATACAAAAACAAAAATGTTGTCTACATTATTTGATACGCAACGTTGTATTACACTGTAATACTAAATGTTTAGGATTTGAACACAAGTTCAAACACATCTCTGTAACACTTGAAAATCCTGTTTAAAAATCTAAATGTGTTTTAAAACTTTTTTTGTGGGATCAGGCAGAGACTGAAACTGCCCATAATTTGTACCCATAATCCAAACTACTGTTTGGATATAAAACACCTCTAAACACCTGTTTTACAGTGTAGGCTACATACATATATTTATTATAATACAGTGAGCTCCAGAATTAAGAAAAAGGCTGTATTCAGAAAACAACACAGATAATAATCTATATGTTATGTTTAAACATATAGGAAAACCATATTATTTTATTTCAATACATTTATTCTCATTACATCACTCCTAACAATTATTGTAAATGAAATCAAATACAATTGTACTTAATTTAGTTAATCTCAGTCTAAAGGAACTATATTGTGTCACTTCCTGTAGGTAACAAGCATGCAAAATCGCTTGTCTTCCATCCACATTGGAAATGCCAAAGAACTGTTAATGCAGAAGAGACAGATGGTAATTGGCTGTTACAAGTTTGGTAATAGGAACAAAAAATACATAAATGGGTTAAGAATACCACTTAGCATTGTAAGGGCAATAATAAAATGTAAACATATGGAATGGTTGCAAACTTACCAGAAAGAGGCTGCAAGTGCACTTTGTCCCCGTGGATAGTGAGGAGGAAGGTGAGGGAAGCAATAAGTAACCCACAGACCACAGTTTAAGAATTGGATATTGGTTGCATCTTGTGGGAAAGAACCATAAAATGGCACCTGTAGTTTGCCAGACATCATTGAAATTATGACTGTAAGAATGCTATGATCAGATGAGACCAACATTTTGACCATACAACCATCAACATATTTGTTAGTAAAAGAGGAATGCATACAAGGAGAAGCAGATCACACCTACTGTCAAATATGGAGGTGGGTCATTGATGGTTTGGAGATGTTTTGCAGCAAGTGGTCCGGGGCACTATTTATAATACATGGTACACTTAATTCAACAAAGTACCAAGAAATTTGGGGAGAAAATCTGGTTGTCTCTGCTATGACGCTGAGCCGTGGTACAAACATAGATCAAAATCCACACAGAAATTGTTAAGTGAAAACAACATCCATGTTCCATGTTCAGTCTCCAGACTTAAATCTCATCAGAAACCTGTGCTCTGAACTGAAGAGGGGGGCCTATAAGCATAAACCAAAGGATATCAATGATGCTGAAAAGTTCTGCATGGAGGAATGCTCAAAAGTTCTCTAACCTTATCAGAAATTATAGGAAAAGACCCATGCCTGTCATCTTTGCCATAAATTATTTATTTGAAAAATGTAAGAGTTTGGTTGATTCCATTGAATCATTAATAAAAACACACCACTTCACACATATTTTAAAATAAAGCTTCCAACATGTCAATAACTGTTTTCTTTTTAGTGTACAGTATTTTATGTGCATATTTAACAAGAGTGCCAATAACTGAAGCCCACTGTATGTTTTCATTCCTTCATTTGTTACTCATTCCTGTTATTTCCCTTATCTGCTGTTCGCTATAATGTCATTGTGAGCGGTTTCCTACAAAAGCATCTGCCAAGTCTTATTTTTCCATAATTTATAGCCCATGTACATAGCATGCATGGACATAGTCGTGCCACATACTGTATCATTTGGCTATATGAACCAGAAGCCATAGCTTATCTTCTTCAGTTGTGTAGCCTAGTTATAATAATAGCCTAGTATTTTTGCCTATATTAAATGTAAGCATATCGTGGTATGTTATATGCTTTAGGGCTGGTCTATATTAGCCTACTGATATGTGTGACTTTTCCGTTCATTTATTCATTCGTGCAAGTTTCAGGACTGTTTAATTGCCAGCGTGCCACTAGATCCATCTCGTTCAGACACTTTTTTATTCTGTGTTCATACGTTAAATGTGGTTCCGCGGTAACCAACCGCCCATTAGTTGTACTTCGGTGTCACTTCGTCTTTGCTTACTGACACATAGCAATAAAATATAAAAAGTTCGACTTTGTTAGGTTTCGCACCGAGCGAACCACAGACTATGAATGGCTTTTGTCACTTATTTATCGGCAGACGTCGCTTGAGGGCGGGGGTGACTTGAGAGCAACGACCTCGGAGTCTTCAAGAGTTCACGTGCAAGAATAGTGTGCCGAACACAGCAGGTCGGATGCGCGTACTTGTTTAAAAAGTGTTTGGTGCCCCGACGTCAGGGCATTTTCCTTGTTCTTGCGCCAGCAGACTCTAAAAGCAAGAATTTTAACGAGCGTTTTGAAGTCCTGTTCATAAAAGCACCCGGTCTTCGCCAGCGCCCGAAGGATTGTGTGTGTGCATTAGTGAATTATGTTTGCGGAGTCAAGGCCAGAGGCCTTCTATAGCCTATTGGTTTTAATTGTAAAATCATGGTGTTTTATCACATTATCTCATGCATTCGTTCAGCTGCGGGTTGACACATTTAGAATTTGTCAATCCAACTGCTGGAAGTTTAATCGTGAACGGGGAGAGAGCTGTAGGAACCGATGGTGGACCGGCCTGGGGATCTAGTCCGCAATGGATCCAGCAGCCTAAACAAGCCTACAAATGTCTAAAAAAGGGGTTTTCGGTAAGGGGGACAAAGCGAATCCTCTCGCGTAGGCTATAAATCAATATCCAACAAACAGTTAGTGTGTTGTTGTAACAGCGTGTTTCTAATTACAATTCCTTTCAGTTGCTGCTTGAGGCAAAATACAGCGCAGCACGCGGATATGCCAATCGCGCGTTCGCTCAGCGGGTGAAATGTCAATTGCTAGTTTGTCTCCCTTTCCCTTTTAAGTGCTGACGACAACGACGTATGTTTTTACCAGTGACACCTGCTTTGTCCATCGCAAGCGATAGCTGCTGTGCGGTGTAGACGCTGCAAACATTCAAACAGAGGGGAAAGCATTCATCAATGACACTTAAATCAGAGCGCAATGTACAGTGTATTTGGACAGTTGGTACAATTTATTTTCTTTTGGCTCTGTGCAGCACATTGGAAATGAAACAATAAATGTCAGGTTAAAAACTATCCCCTTTTAATTTGGAGAATATTCACATCCACATTGAGCGATGCTGTAGGAATCACATCCCTTTTATACATATTTTAGGGAAACAAAAGTAATTGGATTCTCAGCTGCTTCTGAATAGTCAAGTATATTCAATCACTTACTTAGTGCAGGTATAAGAGAGCTTTCAGTGTCTAGTCTTGATTCTAGGCTTGTGATCGCCTTTGGAGTCCCTGGAGTCTATTGAAGTTTCTCAACATGAGGCCCAGAGTAGTGCCAAATAATAGTCAAGTTAGCCATTATGAGACTAATGTTTGCTGGTTTTTCTTCATTATGGTGAGAATTCATTGATCATCAAATGAAGTCTTCCTTGGCCTACCAGCCTCTTTGCAATACTGAGCTCATGAGTACTCTCTTTCTTCATAGTAATGTTCCAAACAGTTTATTTTGGAAAGCCTATTGTTTAGCCTATGTCTTTGACTATCTTTTCTTCTTATTTCTCAGCCTCGTAATGGCTTCCTTGACTGTTATTGGCACAACTCTGCCTGAGGAAGCGATTGAATAAACCTGACTATTCAGAAGCAACTGAAAAGCCAACCGTCCAATTACTTTTGGTCCCTTAAAATGGGGGGGAACTATGTATAAGATGATGTGATTCATACATGCATCACCCAATATGGATGGAAATACCCTTAAATCAAAGGGGACAATCTGCACATTTATTGTTTCATTTAAAAAAAAATGTGCTGCCAGAGAGCCAAAAGGACATAAATTGTACCAACTGTCCAAATACATACAGACTGCACTGTATATCCCAGAAATGGCCACTCAAGCTTGTAATCAGAAGAAGCGCAATGCTTACAATCATCTAGATACAGGTCAGGAGCTTCAGTTAATGTTCACATCAACCATCAGAATGGTGGAAAATGTGATCTTAGTGACTTTGACCGTGGAATGATTGTTGGTGGCAGACAGGGTGGTTTGAGTACCTCAGAAACTGGTAAAAAAAAATCTATTGAGCAGCAGTTCTGCAATCAGAAATGCCTTGTTAATGAGAGAAGTCAGAGGAGAATGGCCAGACTGGTGAAAGCTGACAGGAAGGTGACAGTAATGCAAATAACTACACATTACAACAGTAGTATACCGAAGAGCATCTCTGAACACACATCATAACTCTTAAGTGGATAGGTTACAGCAGTATACTCACTGAGTGTATATATTAGCCAACCACAGGATAAACTTATAATTAGTTACTAGTTAGTATTAACAAATACATTAACGTTTTTTTTAATTCCAATATGTATTGACATTAACTAATGTAGTTGATAACATTAAATAATAATGCTCAAATACATTAACAAAGCTATACAGATTAACTTTTCAGTGGTTACATAGTTAAAAACTACAATAAATTAATGCCAATTCATGTAACCTTATTGTAAAGTGTTACCCTTGTTGAAACTTCCTACTTTCAAACTAAATGACTAATGATTATTAATGGTAAGAGGAAGTCCATTTGTAGGGGTTAATAAGGTTATGCACTAATACACTATCTGCATATGATATAGAGCAGCGCTACTCAACTCCATGTGCTCCACAGTGTCTGCAGGTATTTGCTTCTACCGTGCACTACACAACCTGATTTCACTAATTATTTCACCTGCTCGGTTCAAATAATAAGCTAATTAGTGAAATCAGGTGGTGTAGCATACGGTTGAAGCAAATGCCTGCAGACACTGCGGCCCTGATATACAGGATGTGGAGTTGAGTCACGCTGAGATAGAGCATCAGGCATTACTGCATGTGAATATTGGAGCATTAGAGCGAAGACAAGCAAACAGCTGTGGGAAGAAAGTAATTCATAAACTATGCGATGCTCTGCTCCATATTACACTGTATATCTGAAGCCAAGCGGGCAAATGTTCCTTTGAAGCATGATCACGCTAACATCATCTTAAAGATGTGAGGTCAAAAACACAGCAAGTTCTCACCATGCCTGTCTATTATGAAACATAGCAGTGGGCTTATAATTGCTCCATATCCTAATCTCTTTGAATTCTCTGAATTCTTGTGTATTAATCAAACTGACATGAAGGGTGAACCGAGGACCCCTCTGGGGGAGATGTCATAGATACTGCAATGTCTGTATGAACCTGTTACCTGTTAACGCTAATTATCTGTTATAGACCAAGCAGAACAAATAAGATTTAAGCGTGCATGCAAGTGCGTGTGTGTGTTTCAGTGGTAAGCAGTGTAATTCCATGAAATATACAGATTTATTCATAATATGATATTCATAAGAAGCTGTGAAATTGCATAAGAGCAATTAACTGTAACTGATAAAGAATATTTTGTTTCACTGAAAGCATATGCTCTGCTGTTTTGTTCAAGTGTTTATAATATTGCATCATGGATGCTATAATGGCATCTGTGAGGTGGTGGCCTGGTGTGGTACTGCTCTGGGCCACTGGGAGGCTCCCACACATTGGTTTCTCAGAGTGTAATTATCCCTGATAGGTTTTACCTGTGCTAGCTCAATAAAGGTCCCTGTTTCCTCAGCTTGGCACAGACTCTTTGCTATTTGCTGCAGAGCACTACCCTGTGTTGTCTCTCTAGTGTGACGGCATGCGTAAATCTGCAGAAGTTACTGTGTCACTCCTGTCTGGGAGATTTTGGCACCGTTTAGTGGGTTCTTTAGCAGACCCGTTCTTAGCTCTGTGGAGGGAAATTTGCCCTTGTCTCTTTTGTTTGTTTCATCAGAACCGCTTTGTCATTTTCTTTATCTCCCCACTTGGTTTCCCTTTTTGGCTTTTTGTTTTTCCCTTCTATTAGATATGCCGTGATGGTGTTTCCTTGGTTATTTTTAAAGGCCACTGACACTGAGTGCTTATTAAGCATTTTCTTCTATTTCTTCAATTTCTTCCCTGTCCCTTTCTATCACTTGTCGATTATGGTAGTTATCCCTCTGGGTTAACTTGTGGATTCCCTCGGCTGGCTACTGTGTCCCTATCCCCCACTCTCCTGACAGGAATCTATATATACTCACTGAGCACTTTATTAGGAACTAGTACTGGGTACTTTGCTCTCAAAACAGCCTCAATTATTTGTGGCATGGATTCCACAATATGTTGAAAACATTCCTTTGAGATTCTGTTCCATATTGACATGATTGCATCATGCAATTTATGCAGATTTGTCATCTGCACATTCATGCTGTGAATCTCCCATTCTACCACATCCCAAAGGGGTTCTATTGGATTCAGATTTGGTGAATGGGAACGCCACTGAAGAACATTGAACTCATTGTAATGTTCATGAAACCAGTCTGAGATGATTTTTGCTTTATGACATGGTGCATTATCATGCTGGAAGTAGCTATTAGAAGATGGGATTCATGCTGTTGCCACCAAATTCTTACCCTACCATCTGTATGCCTCAGCAGAAATCGAGATTCATCAGACCAGGCTATGTTTTTCCAGTCTTCAACTGTCCAGTTTTGGTGAAAGCCTGCAGCTTTCTGTTCTTGGCTGACAAAAGTGGAACCTGAAGTGGTCTTCTACTGTTGTAGCCCATTGTACTGTTGTTAAACCTGCATACATAGTGCCCCCACCAGAACAAGTTAAACCTGCATACACAGTGCCCCCACCAGAACAAGTTAAACCTGCAGATCCTGTAGCCATCCAGGACTGAAGTTAAACCTGCAGACACTGCCACCATCCAGGACTGGAGTTAGACCTGCAGACACTCCGACCACCCAGGACTGGAGTTAGACCTGCAGATACTAACTCTACAGTAGGGGAATGAACATTTCAGGTGTTTGCAGAGGGAAAAGAACAGGCAATATAATTTCTGTGCAATGCTTCCACCTAGTGGTGATGTATAGATCACACAATGATTGATTCCTCCCAGCTCTATAGCTGCCAAAATCCACTGTGAATTTCTGTCTCAAGCAGATCCTTTTGGCCGCATTAAGCTTACCAGCATAAGCTGATCAAAAGGCCAAAAACATATGAAGTTAAATCTTTGCAACTAAATGTAATTCTAACCTTTGTCAGCCTTGAGTCCTCCTACTCAACTGAAACCAATTGCTACTAAAGAAAAGTACATCTGAGCTTGATGAGGCACTTGGAGTTTTAATCACCCAAAATTACAATGTTATCTCAACACAAAGTCACACTTGTGCTGGTGTGGCTTTGAGTTAGCATGCAGAGATTTCTTTCAATGACTTGCGGGCAACATTAGCTCCCGAGCACATGCAGGATGACCTTTGACCTTTAATATCCGCAGTATTCCCGAGGCGACCCCCCCCCCCCCCCCCCCCCAACAAGTGTGAATTCAACCAGATAGGTTTTCTGCATAAATAGTACCTCATCTTAACTTACCCTGCTGACCCCTGTTATTTCTTAATAACTAATATAAACATAATTCACAGACACGTCACGCTCAGTGCTGGATTCATGTGTTATCTGAGTGAGCTGCACTGTTTAAACAGATGGTGACTCAAGATACATACCTCACTGTGACGCTTAATAGTCACAAGTGGATTTGGTGCTTTAGGACAAATGTATCATTTTGCAGGTGGGGGTGGAATGACATCATAGTAAAAACCCGAGTGGGAGGCAGTTTGGTTAGGGTTGTTTTATGGTTCAGTTTCCACTGTCACATACTGTAGGGTACAGAGATGTTTCTAATGTGGCCCTTTATGTTGTCAGATATACACTCAGTCTTCTGCTGCTGTTTGATGCATTGTGCATCCAGAGATGTTCTTCTGCATACCACTGTTGTGATGTGTGGTTATTTGCGTTACTGCCACCTTCCTGTCAGCTTCGAGCAGTCTGGCCCTTCTCCTCTGACCTCTCATTAACAATGCATTTGTGCCCGCAGAACTGCAGCTCAATGGATGTTTATTATTTTTCACACCATTCTCTGTAAACTCTACGGACTGTTGTGCGTGAAAATCCCAGGAGATCAGCAGTTTCTGAGATAATCAAACCACCCTGTCTGGCTAACAATCTAACAATCATTCCATGGTCAAAGTCACTTAGATCACATTTCTTCCCCATTATGATGGTTGATGTGAACATTAACTGAAGCTCCTGACCCATATCTGCAAGATTTTATGTATTGCGCTGCTGCCACACGATTAGCCGATTAGATGATCGCATGGATAAGTAGGTGTACAGGTGTTCCTAATAAAGTGCGTGTGTGCATTTGTGTAAGTGTGCATAAGTGTGTGTCTGTGTGTGCATTTGTGTATTCTGGCCTAAATTCCCGTGTGTGTTTGCGTATGTGTGCGTTATTGCACCTGTGTATGTTTGGGTGCGTGCGTTTGTGTATGTGTGCATAAGTGTGTGTGTTTGGGTGTGTGTCTCTGCGTACACAGGCCCCCGCTCCAGCTTATCATGTTTTTGATACGATAGTGAGGTACTGCTTCCTGAAACTCAGGCCGAGCTGTGGCATACTGACCTGCTGTAGACCTTCCCCAAGGCTCATCGTCTCAAGGAGAGGTCAGCACTGCTGGGTCACTTGGTTCATGAAGGTACGGCGGGCTCACAGCAACACCACCAAACGCAGCCTGGCCCAAACGCCTCCATTTTGACATTATTGTTTTGGCTGTTACGAGCTGAGCAGAGTTACTTTGATGTGAGCCGAGTTTATCTGGGTCAAAGGTGTATTATTGTTGGTGTATTACTCCAGTGTGGCCCGCCCCCTCATACACCAGCACAAAGTTCCTCATTAAGGTTTACCCCTGCTGATCCTGTCCACCCTCAGCAGCCCCAGAACCCCGGCCCGGCTCAGCTCTGGGAGTGCCAGTCACTCCCAAATCGCTGGAATCACTGTGCTGTTTATCCCCAAGGAGCCCGAAGCAAATAAACAGCCTATTGTGTCTTAATTATGCGACAGCAAGTGTCTGGCCTGCGTAATGACAGCCTGCGAGTAGCTGCCTAAGCTCCGGTTGTGTTCAGACAGATAGAACCGGACCTGTGATGTTTCAGCTTGAGGGGGTGTACTGTTTTGTTTGGTTTTTTGGGGGGTGGGGGTGCATTGTGTGGAGCTGCTTGGGGACTGGGGTGGGGAGGTGGGGTGGTGGAAGTGGGGATTAGGGACCCCAGTGATGAAGGCAGGTCATTGTGCAGGGTGGCATTGCCATGTGTCTCCATGTGCAGGTTCAACATTCACATGCACAGGTTCAGGGTTCAAATGTGTAGGTTCATGGTTCACATGTGCAGATTCAGGGTGCAAATGCACAAGTTCAGGGATCAAATGTGCATGTTCAGGGTTCAAATGCACAAGTTCAGAGTTCAAATGCGCAGGTTCAGGGTTCAATTTTGCAGGTTCAGGGTTCATGTGTAGAGGTACAGTGTTCCCATATGCAGCTTCAGGGTTCAAAATGAAATTTTCAGAACCTTGAAGGTAAAGTTGAAATACACCAATTTTCCATCCATCCATCCATCCATTATCTGAACCCGCTTATCCTGAACAGGGTCGCAGGGGGGCTGGAGCCTATCCCAGCATACATTTGGCGAAAGGCAGGAATACACCCTGGACAGGTCGCCAGTCCATCGCAGGGCACACTCACCATTCACTCACACACTCATACCTACAGGCAATTTGGACTCTCCAATCAGCCTAACCTGCATGTCTTTGGACTGTCGGAGGAAACCGGAGTACCCAGAGGAAACCCAGGCAGACACGGGGAGAACATGCAAACTCCACACAGAGAGGCCCCGGCCGACAGGGATTCGAACCCAGGACCTCCTTGCTGTGAGGCGGCAGTGCTACCCACTGCACCATCCGTGCCGCCTACACCAATTTTATGAAATTAAATATTTATTTCATTTCAGTTTATTTTGAGTCTTCATAAACCAATAGCCACAATGGCATTTAACAAGCTAATTTTCATATGTGCATCAAATAACCAACATTAGGCAAAATTGTAAACTTGTAAAATAGACAAATTCTCAAACAAATCCGTATGGTGACCATGGCAAAGCAACAAGGCTTTGCACTATTGTGGATGAGCACCAATGGTAAATGAAAGTCAAAGTCACCGCTTGCATTGGCATCAATGTGATGCAAATTTATGTTCCTCATTTGCGTTTTGAAGTCATTTTGAATTAACGTTATACTTCCAATTATATACCCTGTTCAACTGACTTTTCGGTTTTATGAGTATCTGATGTCTGAGGTTCTACTTTGCTGTACTTACTTACTTGTACAAAATTATATCTCAGGATGCTGACAGAATTTTCTGTAATACTTATATAACATTGTATCTAAGGATGTTGACAGAATTGTCTGTAATACTTTGGTAAAAGGGTATCTCAGGATGTTGACAGCTCTGTTTGTCCCCCTGGCTTCAGTAGAGCAGAGGCTGAAGTCATCCATGTTGAAACTTCCTTTGGTTTTGGTTTTGCGGTCAGCGGTCAGCGTTGTCAGCGAGTGGCTAGCCCAAGTCTAGACTTTCCTCCTGAAACATATTCCGGTCGATGGTATCACAAAGAGAAGCTGCGAACGCCACAGAAACCAAGACGGAAAGGGCCGGTTTGCAGGTGGCCACCAGCAAATGCGCTCGGTTTGTCATGGGAGGCTTGAGCTGCCTGAGCCAATGACCACTTCAAAAGAGGTGAGCGAGAAGGGGCGAGCGAGCCCAGCTGCAGCCTGACTAAGCGCACTGAGGCGGGGGAAGCAGACCCAGTCTGGCCGGGGGCCCGAGCCTGCAGGCTGGAGACCGGAGACCGGAGCGTGGGGAAGTCCGGGTTGTCGTCTGTGTAGCAGGTAGTCTCACATGAGGCTGTGCCACCACACACACACACACACACTCAAGCATGCACGCACACACACACACACACACACACACACTCAAGCATGCACGCACACACACACACACACACACTCAAGCATGCACGCACGCACACACACACATAAAAGAGCCACTCTGTAGAGGTTCCGGGCACCACCCCCCTCCCCCCCTTTGGTATCGTGCTAGCATGGTCTGGCTAAAAGCAGGAGACATGCCTATTTATCTTCCCACTAATGACAAACTAGCACGTTCTTAAAGACGGCTTTTGAAGCCTGCCAGTGACGCGGAAAATCTGCCCATTTCACTGCTAAACTCGGGAGTTTTTTTTGAGTAATGATACTGATAGTTTGCTGCTGGTTGTTATTTCTTCAGATCAGACCCAGGCTATGCACACAGACAAGGTTACAGTACAGTAAAGAGGACACCAGAGGGCAGTAAAGAGCCATTAGGCAAATGTGGATTTTCAGTATTCAGTATAAAAGTAAAACATGAAATTGTTTGTGGTACCAAAATGTAGTAGGTGTGCAGTCCAAAGATTCCACCAGTATGTTTAATAGAATAATTTATGTAATAAAATCTTGAGCCTTTTCATTTTTGGAGTTTGGTAGACAATAGTTAGGTAGATCTTTGCTAACCCGATAACCGCAACCCTTGCAGCAGTACTTTTTCAGAAGGAATACGAGTAAAAAACACATACAGTTCAGCCATTCATGTTTTGTTTTAGGTTGTGTATATGTTTATGACTTGACAGACAAAATGTTTAAATTTTTTGGTCAAAGTCCAAACAATCATTTTCTGTACCTTTCTTTCTAAAGCGGACACTTCACACTCATCTGCCATCCATTCCACACACACACACACACACACACAAATCTGCACCCTTTCACCTGGTTATTAGGCGATTTATTGACATTAATGCACAATGATCTTGGAATGACTGGGTCGCTCTACGATGGGGAACTCCTCAATAGGAATCATTGTGTACCTTGGGAGATGTTTTTGGGACCCCCTAGGACTAAACAGATTTCAGTGTGACCCCTGCTCCCCCCCATACTTACTTATGACAGGTGTATAAATTACAGCCCTGGCCCCCCACCCCTCCCGATTACACGGCATGCTATGTGCCTCTTTGTGAACTGTTCTCCGACATGAGAGTTTCTGACCTTTGACCCCTTCTCATGTTCTGGTCCACGCCCCCATTGGCCTATCAGGGCCCTGAACATGCCCGGCCTCGGTGGCTGAGCTATCCCTGGGAGCTCTCAGACAAAGTGGTTTGGCGACCCACCCTATTGTGACACGGAGAGGGGACACCCTGCACTCCGGGGCCGAACAAGAGCTCTGATTGGCAGAAGACGTGGCCTTTGCCTCTGGGTTCACAAAAAAAAAATGCCTCACTGAACAAGCAAACGTTTGGAGATGTAAGATGTGTTCCCTCTATGTTGTTTTAAAAGCGGGGACGGAGGGAGTTAGACAGAAAAAGCGTGAAAGAGAGAACAAGAGATGGGGATAGAGAAAGAGTGGGAGCAAGGAAGGGTTGAAGGGAAGGAGAGGGTTCTGTATGAACCGTTGCTGATTAATTTAGCCACAAAGAACAGATGGTTCACATGTGGCTGGGCTGTTCATCTAATTGATTGTATTTTAATAGTATCTCGGCTGTAATTGCTCCCATGAATTGAAGCTGTTTAATATTTTGAGTGGTTCTTGCTTTGAAGAACATGCATGCACACTACCTTCAGTGCCCTATGACATTCCCTCTCTGCCGGCGGCCCGCGTGTACGGTCTTACGTGCGAGCTGTCACACCCCCGCGGGAGGGGTGACGGGGGGAGGGAGGGGGTGTCCCATCTGTGGCAATAGTGTCCTTAGCTGGGTTCAGTTCGCCGTTGTCCCTGCCAGCCTGAGCCGGGGGGCCTCGACCCCCCCGGAGGGGCGGCTTTGTGTTGGAGTGGTGGTGGTGGGGAAGGCGGCCATCTCAATATGCACATGGGTGTCTGTGACAATGGCGAGGCAGTGCTGCCTGCCACAACCCATTAGCGCAGAGGCCCCTTCGCTCTGTCCCTGCTCTCAGTTCAGCTCCTTCAACAAAAACAATGTTTGTATTGCCAAAACATATGTATCTGTGTATATATCAGTTATATCTGTAATAACAATATGCATTATAGTGGCTGTGTAGTCTCTGTTAGGGCATCTGCTCAGTCTCCATTAGGGCAGCTTTGCAGTCTCCATTAGGGCAGTTATGCAGTCTCCATTAAAGCAGCTGTGCAGTCTTCATTGTGGCAGCTGTGCAGTCTCCATTAGGGCAGCTGTGCAGTCTTCATTAGGGCAGCTGTGCAGTCTCCATTAGGGCAGTTGTGCAGTCTGTATTAAGGCAGCTGTACAGTCTCCATTAGGGCAGCTGTGCAGTCTTCATTAGGGCAGCTGTGCAGTCTTCATTAGGGCAGCTGTGTAGTCTCCATTAGGGCAGCTGTGTAGTCATCATTAGGGAAGCTGTGCAGTCTTCATTGTGGCAGCTGTGCAGTCTTTAGGGCAGCTGTACAGTCTCCATTAGGGCAGCTGTGCAGTCTTCATTAGGGCAGCTGTACAGTCTCCATTAGGGCAGCTGTGCAGTCTTCATAAGGGCAGCTGTGCAGTCTTCATTAGGGCAGCTGTGCAGTCATCATTAGGGCAGCTGTATAGTCTCCATTGAAGCAGCTGTGCAGTCTCCATTAGGGCTCTTGTGTACTGGTGCTACTTAACTGCAAGGTGGCAAGTTACAGGTTCAAATGCTAGATCCAGTTCAATCTGCATCGTGGTGTGTGTGATACGAAAACTCAGTGCTCACAGGTGAACAGAAGTGCTGCTGCCTTCAGCCTCTCACCCTAATACCCAAGTGTAACTTCAGATACTTTCCTGTTGTTTGTTTCATAAATGTGCTGTTGTTTGTTTCACAAATTCATGTTCATTGAGGTAGTTAGTATCACCGAGTTTACCAACAAAAGAAGATGACAATGGAGTCTGCACTTCTTGCACCTGCTGTCTCTCATGGCAATATACTCTCCCCCTCGCTGTAATTCCTGCAGTTGGATCCCTGGTCTTTGCACTTATGTGTGTATTGTAGGTCTCTCTGGATATGACAGTCTACTGAGTGGCAGTAAATGGGTGCTTTTATCTCTACCCCCTCATACCATGGAAATAGACCCCAAGGTACCTTTTATTTTAGTTTGATGTCATTTTGCGGTGGCCACACAGCTACACAGACAAAGGGAAAGCACATGTTTCACAAAAATATTATTTTATTTGATGTGCAATAAATGTCCTCATTTGCAGGTGGTTTGCCCAATCGCATTTCCTTCCTGGCCACAGAAATGCCCTCCTTGGTACCGTCGTGTTAGCATGTGCATCCTGTTGTTTCTAATTCTGAACCAGCTGGGATCTGTTTAGAATTAACCACTTTGACTCATTAAGGTCATTTGTGTCTCAGGCCATGGACTACACCAAGCCTGACTGGCTCAAGTTTTCCCACATACCCCACCAATTTTATTGCAGCGACATGCTGGTAATGGCGAAGAACAAAGGCACCTTTAACCCAACACCTAGTGGTCTGTGCCTTGTGTATCCGATCCTCTGTAAAGCACATGTACACTCAGTGACCACTTTATGAGGTATTTATTAGACTTACCTTCTGCTGCTGTAGCCTATCCACTTCAAGGTTTGATGTGTTATGTGTTCAGAGATGCTCTTCTGCATATCACTGTTGTAACAAGTGGTTATTTCAGTTAATGTCACCTTCCTGTCAGCTTGAACCAGTTTGGTCATTCTCCTTATGACATCTCTCATTAACAAGGTGTTTTGCCCACAGAACTGCTGCTCACTGGATATTTTTAGTTTTTCGCACCATTCTCTGTAAACTCTAGATAATCTCTGTGGTGCATGAAAATCCCAGATCATCAGCAGTTTCTAAGATACTCAAGCCACCGCGTCCGGCACCAACAAGTCTGATCAACAACTGAGCCTCTTGATCATGTCTGCATGCTTCCACATGATTTGCTGATGAGATATATGCATTAATGTACCTATCTATTAATGATCTGTTAAAAGTGATTAATTGTGTGGGCTATTTGTATGATCTTCAATGGGAGCTTTTATCATATATTGCATACCGCAGGTGATCTGTTACCTTACCTGAAGGGTGCCTCCCTGTGATTTCTGTGATTTGCGGTATGATTATAGTGATGGAATACTAATGACATAATTATGGGCCCAAATTCTGTTAGAGTTGCTTGCTATCATGAATTTATGGGTTTAATTGCGGTTAAACAGAAAGTTAAAAGTACGGAACATGGAGCCGCGGTGGCGCAACAGGCTAAGACGCAGCAGACTTGCGGTTGCAGTTTGCTGCAGTTGCACACCGGGGACCGGGGACCGGGGACCTGGGACCGGGGACCGGGGTTCGATTCTCGGTCCTGTCAAAAGCCAAGTTTGGCTGGCTCACATGGGGCAGCAATAATTGGCTTGCTGCTCCAGAGGGAGGGACTTGGCAGGGTTATTAGATCGCCGCACAATAAGCGCCTCGGGCGCCTTGGAATCATGGCAACGGGCACGAGACGAGACGGCTTGAAGAAGGCGTGTCGCTCTCATTCGGGCCGCCGAGGGACGGGGTACGGGCGGTACATCTAATACGACTACCTCCAATTGAATCAGATGAGGTACAATTGGCTACCAAATTGGGAGAAAAAGGGGAAAATCTGGAATTTTTTTTTTAATAAAAGTACCGAACATAAAGAGCTTAATTATTTATGAAAAACACAACATCTGTTTAGTAGTTTAATCTATTCAATCTGATTTGTGCACTCTATGTGCTGCAGAGCATAGGGTGACATCATTCCTTCCTCTCTAGGTCAAAGGTCAGTAACCAAGGAGTCCTGCATTTCTAATGGCACTGTGATTGGTCTAGTTGGGTTTGCGCTGTTCAATGGATGTGTCAACAATGGCAGGCCTCTCCCTCCCTTCCTCTCTCTCAAGTTCCCAGAACTTATAATCAGTTCATTTTTATATGAGCTGTCTAGTTTGCATTACTTATATTTTCCCTTCATTTGCTGTGATTTCTGGGGTGTTTTAACTCATTTTTTTATTGTGTGAAGTGATTTCATATGGACATGTTTGCCGTGTGTGTGTCTAATTATTGCACAAACCTGTGAACATTTACAACTGACTGCTCAGATCACTGGAGTTGATTAGACAAGCCAAGGTGTGCCCCATTAGACTGCTTAACCCCCCGCACTGTTGATTGACACAGCCTCATTGACAATTCAAGTTGTCGCTGCTTGTTGACTGCTGGAAGTCTGTCACCCATAAACATCACCAGGGGCTGATATCTTTTCTGATGATGTTCTTCCTGGTCTGTACTGCAGCCATTTGGAGCAAACTATAATTGTCTTTTTGTCAATCGTACACTTGGGACAAATGACTCAGGCCTTATTGCATACCCACATGTTCATCTCACAATTACAAGGAAGCAAGGAAACATGTTTATTTTTGTGTCATAAAACTATAAAACGGACTATTTCTGAGTGTGTGATTTGCTTTTACGCGTACATTTTTATATATACGTATACTGTGAGTTATTATAATGCTTCACAGATGTGATAGGTCAAGGCATCAATCCTGGTGCCTCTTTTCTTTAGCCTGTGATTGTATAAATTGAAGGTCATTACTGCACATAGTGCATTCTCCCCAGCCTGTTGTACCAGTGCTGACCTCCTCAATAGGGGCAAATGTCAACAATACCTTTTCAGTGTCTAAGGTAATGAGACTCCAGTCTGCATCTTCCTTTGATATTTGGGGTGAAAAGGGTTATATCCTCTCATATACAGGGCAGTGTGACAACTCCACCCCCTTACCCCCGGCAGACGGGGAATGGACGCTCCAGGTAAATAAAAGCTCTGGTTGACCAAAAGAAGTCATTTGCTCCATCGAGGAGCCTTAATTCCTCTGAGGGATTTGGGTAGAGAGGGTCGGTCACGGGTCAGAGGTCATCAGGTTCCGCCCTTTCTTCCCTCTTCCTCTAACTTTGGTGATGAATTTGAATCCCCCCCTGCCCTTTTTTAAGCTGCTTTGATGTCACATGACAGGAGCCCAGGGAGACTCATCCAAAATGGATGCGTTTGATGACACTAGGCAGGCCTGTTCCACCGGTTCCCCCTCCGCACCTCACATTCCTCAAACAAGCCGTCCACTGCCAGGGTACCCTGTTCTAGACCAGCTCAAAGTAGGTTTTGAAACTGCTGGTAGCGGGTAGTTTCGAGCTGGTCATGGCTGGATTTTGCAGCTGGGTAGTTCTTGGATTATGAACCCACTGTCTGATATTATTCTGCACAGTAAAATGTTCAGTGTTAAATGGTTGGCATTTATGTAGCGCCTTTATCCAAAGCACTGTATAATTGATGCTTTTCATTCACCCATTCATACACACACTCACACACCGACGGCGATTGGCTGCCATGCAAGGCGCCGACCAGCTCGTCAGGAGCATTTGGGGGTTAGGTGTCTTGCTAAGGGACACTTCGACACAGCCCGGGCGGGGGGTCGAACCGGCAACCCTCCGACTGCCAGACGACTACTCTTACTGCCTGAGCCATGTCGCCCCAATCAACTCTAAATCAACTCTTACCAAGGCCATACCGGTCCCTATCAGACTCATAATATTGTGTACCGTGTTAGAGTTGAATTAACACTGGACATTTCACCATGTGCGGTTTAGGAGGTGGTGTCAAACTGCACCTCCTGCACACACAGCCACCTCCAGTTTGAGAGGGAAGGATCATGCATGTGTCTGTTCTTTTTTTTTTTTTTAACGGTTTTTCTTTTCATAAAACAGAGAAAAAAGGTTTATGGAAACCTGTATTTTTAGTGCTGTACACCACAATTTACTGTGTTTCAGGGATGGGTTTCAGAAAGAAAACATTCCTCGTCTCTGGTTACTCCTCCTTGCTCTCTTCTCTGCTTTATTGACGTGTGTCACCAGGCCTTTGGGGGACGAAACCAGCACAAAAGAGCTTTTATTCGCTCAACACTCTGACTAATGCTGTATTTCTTCTCTGAAAAAGATTTTAAAAAATGGTTGAGGTAGCGATATAATGTTGAGCGGTGTCAAAGCATACCACCCTGCAGACTAACAGGGACAATTTGTTACAAGAGGGAGTTGAGGCCACCTTTCTCTTCGCTTTGGCTGGGAACTGTGACACCTGCATGACCCCCACCCCCTCCTCACACAATCAAGTCCACGTCCAAGGCTGGGGAGAGGTGTTGAGTTTGGGTATGGATGCCCCCATGGGATAAGAGGAGCACCCTGACCTGGGTGGCTGGGCTGTTTCAACGGGAGGGCCGTCTGCATGCCCCCCTGACCCCGAGCAGGAGGGGTTATCAGCTCATCTCCCCCACCGGCCGCTTTCATGCCCCGCTGTTTGTTTGCGCGCTGGGAGACATATGCAGCTGTTGACGTGTTTAGGGGAAAGCTGGTGTGAGATAGCACGTCGGAGATTCCACAGCCACCATAAATTTTGTTTTTTGCCCACCCCAGCCTGACCACCCCCGCTGAACTTCCCCTGCCCCGTCCTTGACTCCGGGGTCTCCGCTCTACCCGTCGTCCACTATCCGCCATCGCCCGAGTCGTTCACCGT
This sequence comes from Conger conger, assembly GCF_963514075.1. Taxonomy (NCBI): domain Eukaryota; kingdom Metazoa; phylum Chordata; class Actinopteri; order Anguilliformes; family Congridae; genus Conger; species Conger conger. Next base: position 58,829,929 of record NC_083762.1, read on the forward strand.
CTGGCCTTCCTCCCCCGTGGTGGCCATAGCCTGTCTGGCTCTTCCTCCCCTGAAGCAGATGTCTCAGAATCTTTTATTTACAGAAGATTCCGGCGTTTCCCATCGCCGCACAGGTCTTTCCCACAGTCTGACATTATAGCCTCTAACGTGACGCGATTCGCTCTTATCCAATGTCAAAACGCTGATACTAAAACAACAAATCTTCTTGACCCTGACGGAGCCGAGTTTTATCCCCCCTTTAAAGGAAAGAGGTGACGCCAATCGCGGAGGCGCGCAACGCTCCCACACAGGTACGAATGGGAAAAGAATCCGGAATATTCTAGTTATAAACCCAAACTGTAAACAGGGCCATCGGGAGCGGGAAAGCTCCGCCCCGCTGGCCAGCTGCAGGCATAACTCTCATTACTGCTCATCGCCCCGCACCTCTTAAAATGGACTGGTCACGGCTGGCCAGCACACCTGGGCCTCTCTGCAGAAACAGGCCTTCAGTGGGCAGGGGGTGGGGGCTCACTTCAAAGTCCCTTTTAAAACTTCCTGTAAGTGGTCACTGAGCGTATACAGTGCAGTCCGTAAGTGTTTGGATAGCGGTACAACTTTGGTTCTATTGGCTCTGTACTCTAGCCCATTGGACTTGAAATGAAACCTTGAACATGAGGTTAAATGAATATTATAAATATACTACTAATATACTATAAACATTAACTGTTGTCTTTACCTGTGTTTTTTGCTTGGGTATTAGGATGATACCTTTGCTAGTTTTGTTTGGCTAGGTAAGCAGTTTATTTTTGCATGTTGCGGTATTACTATTTGCATTTGTATTTTTTTTAAATAAGATGATCAAATAGGCACTGGTCCTTATCTTTGTTGTGCAGGTAGCAGTCAGTTGTACTTCCCTCTAGGGTCTCTCAGCACACTTATCCCTGGTATGGGTATGCACTTTGCACTTTGTTGTACGTTGCTCTGGATAAGAGCGTCTGCCAAATACTATTAATGTAATGTAATGTAATGTAAAAAGTGCAGACTATCCTTTTTAATTTGAGGGTGTTTACAATCATATTGGGTAATCGGGGTAGGAAATATCATCCCTTTTTAATGCCTAGTTCCCCCAAAATAATTGGACAGTAGTCAGTAGTAAATAATTGGCTTCTCAGCTGTTTATGATTAGTCAGGTGTATTCAATCGTTTTGGACAGCACTGTATAAAATGGTCTTATCCACAAGGTTTTCTCTGACTTTCTGGATACTGCAAGCCTTGTGGATAAGAGCATTTTATATACACTCAGTGCTCACTTTATTAGGTATTTATTAGAATTATCTTTTGGTCTTATCGGTCATCCGCTGCTTTAGCCCACCTACTTCAAGGTTTGACATGTTGTGTGTTCAGAGATGCTCTTCTGCATACCACTGTTGTAACGCATGGTTATTTGACTTACTGTCACCTTCCTGTCAGCTTGAACCGGTCTGGCCATTCTCCTCTGGCCTCTTTCATTAACTGGATGTTTTTTTGTTTTTTTGCACCATTCCCTGTTCACTGTTGTGTGTGAAAATCACAGGATATCAGCAGTTTCTGAACTAGTCAAACCACCCCACCTGGCATCAACAATCATTGCAGCCAAAGTCGTATTACATTTCTTCCCCATTTTGATGTTTGGTTAGAACAACAACTGAACCTCGACCATGTCAACCTTTATCTGGTGTACAGGTGTACTAAATAAAGTGGGGTATTTTTAAAATGAGACGACCACAGACCAGACCTGCATGAGGTCAACATAAGTATATATTATCACGCGGTGTTCATACCCCTCTTTGTGCTTTGGACTGTAGATACTAGGTGTCAGTGCTACCGCTAGGATATTGACACATTTATTTATTGAACAGAAGGCAATAAATGCAGTGTATCTGTCCTCAGAATGACACAAATTACCATAAAAGAAGAAAGCACAGAGGTCCAGTATCTCCCAATCTGCATAATATCAGGGTGAACGCTCGGTAACCTTCCTTTCAGCCGGGTTCAAACAAGGTAAGCCTTTTGCTGTCGCCGCGCTGCCCGGACGTATTATCATCTGGGCAGACAACACTACTGATTCCAAGGCAGGAAACCGAGGCCTTGGCAACACTAGGCAAGGTTTGTAGGGGGACAGGGCATGCACAGGGTGGGGTGGGGAGTGGGGTGCGGGGGTGTGTGTGGGGTGGAGGCGGGGGGGGGGGGGGGGCACACAGGGCTTGTATAGGGGGCACAGAGCATGCACAGGGAGCACAGGCCCAGCACGAAGGTTACTGTAGGCCAAGTTGCCCAGTTCTGACCGGCTGCCCCTATTGCGACCACAGGCTTAACAGGGCAAATCTGTAGGAATCCCATTAAAGCCCTCCTCAAGTCTAGACTGGGTGATTTTTCAGTGCTCAGGGCAAATGTGAATTAACCCAGCGCATGCACACCCGCACCTGCGTCCACCCCCGCACCCCCCAACACCCCCCCCCCCCCCCCAGTAAACACTGATTAAAGCATAATCTTCTAAAAATGTTACAGTTCATTGAAGCATAAATCATTTCCTAAGCCGTGCACAGCACATCAGTTGAGCAGTGATCCACAATCTCAAACAACAATCTCTAAATATAGCAGACTGGTGCTTGAATCAGAGTAAGCAGACAGCTATTTATATATATTTTTTGTTGTGTAGACCCTACATTTATCATGCTTTATTCCAAGCAAAGATGTGTTTTCTCTCAAATCTGTGGGACAAAGAGGAATGTTTTGGACAGACAAATGTTAAATCTTGAAAATAACCCTTTAAAATAAGGAGTGCAATACACTATCCTTGTTTTATTATAACTAATAACCAGAATTACCTTATTAATATCAGAATGAAAATTAATCAGTATGTCCAGGGTGATTTGGTATTTAGAGGTGTACTTTACCATTTGATCCTTTAAGTGTATACATGCTTGGTTTGGTTAAATAAATATATATTAAGTAGCCTTTCTGCCATGGTTTGTATGTGATAATGGTGATAAAGTGTGACTATGAGTATCAAATTTAAAGTACCTTTTTAAAATTTTGCTTAAGGTTAAAGGTTTCAAGCAATATCTGCATAAGGGTGTGAGATTAGTGTGTATGAGTATGTGTTTTCATAGTCAGTCCACATGACTGTCATCTATTATATGTAATCTTCCTTCTTCTTTATGTCACGCATATGAAATCCTAAATGATACAGGGATTTAGTTTCCCTCCAAATTAAGGGCACCTTGGGGTAATATTTAATTGGACCTAACATGCACACACAAGACAATGACCCAAAACAGGCTTATTGGTTGGTACATTCAGCCAAATCCTTATGCTGACCTCTATTTTATATAATGAGGCAAATTGAAGTAGGCTTCAGGCCCGTATTATGATTTGAACATGCAAACACTTGTCGGTTACCTGGAGTCATAATGGAGAATTTGTCAGTGAACCAAAAAATTGCAGATGTTGGGCCTTTTTCAGAATGTCTTCATTCATAAATGTGTTAATAAATGACAAATAAATATACTGAGAAAAGTAAACTGGGGTGACTGTGGTAAACTGTGGGGACTATGGTAAAGTGGAATGACTGTAGTTCTGGGGTTACTGTGGCAAACTGGGGTGTCTGCAGTAAACTTGGGTTACTGTGGCAAACTGGGGTGTCTGCAGTAAACTTGGGTTACTGTGGCAAACTTGGGTGTCTGCAGTAAACTGTAATGACTGTGGTAAACTGTGGTGACTGCAGTAAACTGGGGTTACTATGGTAAACTGGAGTAACTGCAGTAAACTGGGTTGAGTGCAGTAAGCCGGTATGACTGTGGTAAACTGGGGTGTCTGCAGTAAACTGGAGTGACTACATTTACATTTTACATTTTAATCATTTGGCAGACGCTTTTAATCCAAAGCGATTTACAAGTGCATTGGTTCTACCATAAGTCAAAGCATCACATCCATTGGGGGGGGGGGGGGGGGTTAGACAAGGATAGGGATATCAGAAAGGAGGGGCAGGGGAAATCAGGAGGGAGGACTAAGGTAGAGTTTGAAAAGGTGGGTTTTGAGTCTGCGTCAAAATAGGTGGAGGGATTCTGCTGTAGGCAAGTCATTCCACCACTGAGGAACCAGAACGGAAAACAGGCGTGAACTTGCAGCTCGACCGCCAGGTGCACGTAGAGAGGGAACCATAAGGCGACCAGAGCTGGCAGACCGGAGTGGTCTAGCTGGGGAGTAGGGAGTGATCAGGGATTGTATGTAAGGTGGGGCAGTCCCCTTAGCAGCCTGAAATGCCAACACTAGGGCCTTGAAACGGATGCGTGCGGCAATAGGAAGCCAGTGGAGGCCAATGAGAAGCGGGGTGACATGAGCCAACCTGGGCTGACTGGTGATCAGGCGGGCTGCAGCATTCTGGACCAGCTGGAGGGGCTTGATGGCACATGCTGGGAGACTGGCTAGGAGGGAGTTGCAGTAATCCAGGCGGGAAATGACGAGCGCCTGGACTAGGAGCTGGGTGGCTTTCTCAGTCAGGAGATGACGGATACGGCGTATATTATACAGAAAGAACCTGCAGGTTCTGGCAGTGGAGGATACTTGTGGAGCCAGGGTGAGGTAGTTATCAAGAGTCACCCCAAGATTCTTTGCCGTACGGGAGGAGGAAACTACAAAGTCCTCAACAGTCAATGAGAGGTCGATTGACGGAGAGGACTTAGCAGGGATGTAGAGAAGCCCAGTTTTGGCAAGGTTGAGCTTCAGGTGGTGGGAAGTCATCCGCGCAGAGATATCAGCCAAGCAGGCAGAGATCCGTGTGGTGACTTGGGTGTCGGGGGGGAAGGAAATAAAGAGTTGGGTGTCATCAGCGTAAGAATGATAAGAAAAGCCATGGGAAGAGATAACAGAACCAAGAGACATGGTGTATAGCGAGAAGAGGAGAGGCCCAAGAACTGAGCCCTGCGGGACTCCAGTTTGTAGGGGGTGAGGGTCAGAGACTGAGCCCCTCCAAGTCACCTGGTAGGAGCGACTAGAGAGGTAGGAGGAAAACCAAGCGAGTGCAGACCCTGTGACACCCATCCCAGACAGCGATGAGAGCAGAATCTCATGGTTGACTGTATCGAAGGCGGCCGACAGGTCGAGGAAGATGAGGACAGAGGAGAGGGATTTTGCTTTAGCAGAGTGGAGTGCCTCAGTGACCGCGAGCAGGGCGGTCTCAGTGGAGTGTCCACTCTTGAAGCCAGACTGGTTGGGGTCATGGACTGTGGTTTAGGCTACAACTTGTAAATTATCTTTAGTGATGAATGGGTAAGACAGTGGCAGTGAGCTGAATCCACAGTTTAGATTAGATAATTAATGTCCCTAAGAATATGTTTTTGATATATTGCTTGATTGGTATGTCAGAATGCGGCATTGATTTTGCTCCTGGAGGGAACGGTTCGATGTCATGGAGGATGTCATTCTTTATCAGCAGAGAGGACGATCCTGGAAAGATGCCAAAGGTTCTGGTTCCAATGCAGTGCTGACATTATTTATTTATTTACCAATTTAATCTCATTTATCCTTCACCTGCTCTCTATTAGCCTGACAGCGATACCAAGTTGGGTGTTTTTCGTTTAGCATCAGCCTCAGTCCCTGGAGGTGAACACAAATTAGCACGAAACATTCAGCCTCATTGTTTGTGTCTTTTCAGCTTTGCCCGATTAAGAGACTGAAAGGTTTCACACAACAAAAGAGTGTTTTGCTTTTTTCGGCTATAATATGATTTAGCCTCACATCTTATTGTGTTCCTATCATATCAGTAACAGGCGAAGCATAAAAGCGTTGTCTCATGTTTGACTCATGACGTGCTGCATATTTCAGATCTCAGTACACTGGCAGTTCCTCAGAGGGACGTGTCATGCTAATATCCATTACCTCCTGGTAGATACCGGGGTATTGTTTTACATAGAAATACCATAGTGCTGATATTGTTCGTATGTGTTGTGCTAGCCCCTCATTGTTAATGTCTGATTTATGTTTCTCACAGTTTGAGTGTCAAACTGTCTCTGAGAAAGAGAGAGAAAGGGAGAGAAAAGGAGAGAGAGGAGGGGAGAGAGATAAATAAATAGGGAGAGGCAGAAAGAAAGGCCTACACAGAAGGATCCCTTTAAAGCAGGGGTGTACAACTCCTGGTCCTGGAGGGCCGGTCTGCATGCTGGTTTTAGTTCCAACGAATTACCTTAGTTTTAGTTTTCTGGAACTTCCATAAACTATTCAAGTTCTCTCCAGTACTTGACCACGGTAAAATATTTAGGATACACTAGCAATATGCAGCTGTAGCCGTTGCTATATTCATGATCAATATATGATTGTGTTGATTTGGGCTGGATGGCTTACTAGGGTGACTGTGGTAAACTGGGGTGAGTCCAGTAAACTGGGGTGATCTGGGCTGCTGGATGGCTCATCCAGCTACGCTATGGTGCATGGATGAACCTCGTAGCCTCGAATCTGGACCGCGCCAGTGAAGACTGTGGCCAGTAGCCCCACAAGTTACATTACATTACATTATTGGCATTTGGCAGACGCTCTTATCCAGAGCGACGTACAACAAAGTGCATACCCATAACCAGAGATAAGTTCGCTGAAAGACCCTAGAGGGAAGTACAATTTCAACTGCTACCTGTACAACAAAGATAAGGACAAGGGCCATTTTATTTTTTTATTTTTTATTTTTTATTTTTATTTATTTATTTATTTTTGAACAAACAAACAAACAAAAGTGACCAAAGTTAACTATCCAAACACTGCTTACCTAGCCAACTAAAAATACCGATACACAAAGCAAGTCACAGAGACAACAATTAAGGTTCACAGGGAGGTAGGGAGGGATGGGGAGAGGTGCTGCTTGAAGAGGTGTGTCTTCAGTTTGCGCTTGAAGGTGGGGGGGGGGATTCTATAGTTCTGACTTCAACGGGGAGTTCGTTCCACCACCGTGGAGCCAGAACAGAGGTGGAGGTTCTGAGAGGGGGAGGTGCCAAGCGGCCTGTGGAGGCTGAACGAAGAGGTCTGGCAGGGGTGTAGGGTCTGATGATTTTTTGCAGATAAGCTGGGGAAGACCCTTTAACTGCTTGGAAGGCTAGCACCAATGTTTTGAATTTGATGCGAGCCATGACAGGCAGCCAGTGGAGGGAAGTAAGCAGGGGGGTGACGTGTGAGTATTTGGGAAGGTTGAAGACCAGACGAGCTGCTGCATTCTGGATGAGTTGGAGGGGTCTGATGGCGGACGCTGAGAGGCCAGCCAAGAGGGAATACACAAGTGATACACAATTGATGCCTGCATCGCCAAGGGTATGGGAGGGGTTTGGCTGGACTGGGATCCGCATTTCATAGCTCTAATGAAGGATCTTCCTCCACTCTAATGCTGTGCTGCTCAGTCTGTGACGTGCTCTTGCTGGAAGAAGCTACTGTTGGACTGCCCATCTTTCAGAAGAGAACCACCTCTCCCGAATTGGCAGGGTGGATTGCACCTGAAACACGGCTGCAGTTGTAGCAGACTGTGTCAAATATGTATTATGTATTCTTTTGGATTCAGATACTTTTCTACCAGTGGCCTCTCTACATCAGGGGCCAGTGGGGCCCTGCCCCACCACTAGTTGGCGGTATTGTTCTTATCTCTCATTGACTTTCTTATCTGCAGTTCAGACAATTTGTTTTGAATTGGTAGATATTGAATTGGTAGATATTATCTGTAATTCCTCTTTTAAAATGCACTCAAGGTAATAAAAAATGTTTGTGCAATTTGTACTGTAGCGTATGGCACTTGATGCTGGCAATTATCTCCCCCACAACCCATAGCCCTGGCCATAACCCCTTCTGCGCATGTCATAGCAAATTCTCTATGTTGGCCTGCGGGGCCTGATTGTCTCAGCCCCATGTCTGGTAACGCCCACATGCAGGGCGCAGAAATTATAGCTACTTATCAATTCGCTAGCTATCTCTAGATCTTCTCGTCATAATGGCTAGTAGTGGTCTTATTATAACTAGGAGACTTTTGTAATAGCTTAGCCTAATAAATATCAATGTTCATGAAAATATCACCAAGAACAAGGTTAAAACCTCATCCCCCAAACAGGAAAGGATAAAAACGCAATTTCAATCTGGTGTGGTTCCAGAGATGTGGTAGGCTCGACTAACTTGGTAAAATCCTTTGAAAAGATCAATTTTTACATTTTAGCTAGACAAGCGACTTGCAGTGCTTTTGTACATTTCACCGCAGAAAGATTCATTAAGGACATTTACAGAAAACACAAACAAATTAATATTTCTTGCACTGCAGGACTCATTTTCATTGAATAAATCTGAGATATAGCTTGTTGTATTAATGCTGCTACTTCTGCCCTCCCTGTGCCAAAAACTGGACCTTCCTGGATAATAATCATCTCTATTTGTATTCTGAATAATTGTTATTTGTATAATGGTTGATTTAATTATGAATTTGCTATCTGAACCCGGTTCTGCTCAAGGTTTCTTCCTGTTAGTCAGGCAGTTTTTCCTGCCACTGTTGCCCTAGGCTTGTTCTGAGGGGGTCTCAGGCAGCCCTATTTTGCAAGTGAGCAGCTAGTGATAGTGTGTTATAAAGGTTTTATCACTGGGTCAGCCTAGCCAGGTTGAGGCTCACAAAATTCACTGCTGGGCTTGACAAGCTGATTGGTGCCCCACCAGAATATCTATGCCAAAAACGTCACCGTTGTCTATGCTTACTGAGTTTGTCTGGTGCATTGGAACCTATGGAATCATCTCAAAAACCCCTAAACTTCTGGTCCTCTTGGTTGGCTCAATTGCATTAGACAAGATCAAGAAAAGTATTTGAATCAAAAACAATTACGCATTTTGCCCAGGTCTGAGTCGCAGACACTCAGACATTGCCGACTGTGGCGGGAATTGATTATATATAGCCCTGAGTTGGGTGCCAATTTAGAAAAAAGATTGAGCTAATTTAATCATTAAGAGCAGAAGTCAGCGCAAAATTCTGAAACAGATCGGCCATTGTTGCGCACCCCTGCTTTAAATCTGGAGATGGCAGGTCTCGCTTACTCCGAGAGGGAACATCCTGACGCTACATTTGCTGTTAACATCAGAGAGAACATCTTGACACTAAGTTTGCTGTTAACATCAAGGTGCGGAACGGCCAGGTTATTAGCCCTTGAACAAGTGTACTTATTCAAGGCTTTATTAGGCTAATGAAGGTTTTGTGTTTTTTCCACAAGCCATTCTTAATTACAGTTACCGGGAGGAGGAGGAGCTGCCCTTGCTTAAAGCGGATCCCAATTAAGGCTCTCGTTGGGATTAATGTTCCCTGGCGGCTGCCGCAAGATTCCTATCGCCTAATTCTGATTAAGGAGAGACCTTCTGCCTCGCTCCCAAACAGTATCCCCTGCCCCCCCCCCCCCCGAGCCCAAAAACACGGAGGGGCCCTGGATGCGATCACAACACAGCGTCTTTAATGAAACGCCTCCCTTTAACGCGTTTGTTGCCGGCCATTTCTCAACTGGGCCAACCATATGGTGTTCATTAGGCAAATTAAGAGAGGCGGAGGGGTGCTGGTTGGGGTGAGGTGGGGGGCGAGATTTGGGAGGGGGTTGGGGGGGGGGGGGTTGGGGTTCTGTGCATGTTTGGGGGGGTTTGGGGGTAGGGGTCAGAAAGGGTGGGTAGTTCATCCTGTTTCCCCAGTAACGTGTTTTGTGACAAATTCCCTTGAAAAGTCTGTTCACAGATCATACAAAATGGCCTGCTTTTGAATAGATCCTAAAATCTGTTTGAGGACATGTTTTGTCAAAATCCTCTATAAAACATACTTGTACTTGTCTGGAGGAAAGCATTTCATGTGTTTTTGCTCATTTCTTATATGACTAGCATACTGAACAAAGCATCAAAAATATGTTTACTTTCAAAGTTATCGACTCTTTATCAGATTCTGTAGGCTGAGCTATGACCCATATTCCTCCTAAATAAGTAATGAAAGCAGATTCATTTAGAGCAGTTTCATACTACTGCTGTGCTACTGTGGACAAGGTTCAGACAGCACACATCAGGCACAGAAACCTAGTGTTAGCCAGAGTGTGTGTGACACACACCTCTGAGCGAGCGTCCCCCTGTCAAACACAGGACACTTTCACATTTGGCATTTGATTGCAAACCTTTCACCTCCCTGTATATCACCCAGGCGTGAACGTTTTCATTTCCCATCACACCCTTGTTGCTCACTTTAATGATGTACCCTCCCCCCAGTTATAGGCCTATGCAGCATATTCTTGCAGCTACACCTTTGGTTTTTATTCTGCTTTATTCTATGGGCTGTTGTAAATTTCTCTTTTCCTCCATCTTGTTTTTTCTACAGGGGCTACCAAATTTTGGGACCAGACCACCCTGCCCAGTGGTTGAGATAGATTGTATCCTTTTAATGCACATAAAACAACTGTTTTACAGTGTACTATATTGTGGTTTCCACAGACATTCTCACGAATCTGATTAGCCAGTGTTCACATGCAGTGCACAAGTTACTATGTAAAATGTTTGAAATGTTTTCACTCCAAATTTGAACATGACAGGCAAATGAAACGTGGGCTCCCAAAAATGTATCTACTTATCCATATAGTACATAAATTGTAGAATTGTACATATAGGGGTATCCATTCAGCATCCTGCAATTACTCTCTGCGGTCTTTGTCTCAAAAACAAACAAACAACTAATAATAATTATTATTATAGATTGGATTGCATTATTATAGTGCTTTTCACCTTGTGAGATTGAAGCACATCACAACAAAGGGGAAAAACTCTCCTCAACCCCCCTCCTGGGTGTAGCCACCCCTGATGTGCAGCAGACATTTTGTCCCACAGTGCTCAGTGCTCATTGGTGCAGGTTGCTGGAGGCTGACAAGCCGCAGGCTGCCACTTCCTGTTTTACAGCACTTCCTTCTCCTCTGGCATTAGTGTGGGGAATGCCAATGTGCAGTTCCCATCACTATATTGTATATTTTTCAGTTTTTTATCACTTAAATTGATCAGTGTTATTTCTGGGTATTATTAGCGAACTGTGGACAATATTAAAACAGGACCAAGGAATGCTAATATATTGTATTATCTCCATTGATGGAAAAAAAACATTTCTGTTGTGTTTAGGGGACCCGCTGACCCCTCACCTCCAATTGCACACACACGCGCATGCACACACACACATTCTCTGTCTCTCACACAAACACACACACACACACTCACACACACACACAAGCACACACACACAGCACAGTGAAAATTGATCAGTGTCAAGTCTACTAGTGTCAGTTTTGGGCAGCGCCATGCATTTTAAAATATATAATTTCAGAACAGGCCTTTACCTGTCTCAAATATTACTGCAGTTTGGAACTCCCAGCTGTCCCTCAGCCGAATGTTCCCCCTGAATGACTCATGAAAACAAGTCAGGGAATAAAAAAGGGCAAAATGGAGTTGACTGGGAGTGTCAAGAGAATTGAAACATGTAAACAATTTTTAAGTCAATTTACTCTTTTATATTGCCTCCCTGAAGAATAAAAAACAACAGAAACTTACATCACATGAGCTACATTTTATAGACTTTCAGACAACTCCAATACACAACCTCAGTATATTGCCTTCAGTGATTTAACTTCAGCAGTGGTTTCAGAGAGAAATGTTGTATTAGTGCAGTGCGGCTCTGTGTTTACATTGTCGGAGTGTCACTGCAGTGGTGCACAGGGTTTAGAGTGTTTTAGTATCAGTGCTTTAGGGCTCTGGGGTTAGAGTGTTGGAATATCAGTGCAGTGGGGTTCTGACTTTAGAGTGTTGGAGTATCAGTGCAGTGGGGCTCTGGGTTTAGAGAGTGATGGAGTATCAGTGCTGTGGGTCTCTGGGTGTGGGGTGTAGGAGTATCTGTGCAGTGGGGCTCTGGGTTTAGAGTGTTGCAGTATCAGTGCAGTGGGGCTCTGGGTTTAGAGTGTTGGAGTATCAGTGCAGTGGGGCTCTGGGTTTAGAGTGTTGGAGTATCAGTGCAGTAGGGCTCTGGGTTTAGAGTGTTGGAGTATCTGTGCAGTAGGGCTCTGGGTTTAGAGTGTTGGAGTATCAGTGCTTTAGGGCTCTGGGGTTAGAGTGTTGGAATATCAGTGCAGTGGGGTTCTGACTTTAGAGTGTTGGAGTATCAGTGCAGTGGGGCTCTGGGTTTAGAGAGTGATGGAGTATCAGTGCTGTGGGTCTCTGGGTGTGGGGTGTAGGAGTATCTGTGCAGTGGGGCTCTGGGTTTAGAGTGTTGCAGTATCAGTGCAGTGGGGCTCTGGGTTTAGAGTGTTGGAGTATCAGTGCAGTGGGGCTCTGGGTTTAGAGTGTTGGAGTATCAGTGCAGTAGGGCTCTGGGTTTAGAGTGTTGGAGTATCTGTGCAGTAGGGCTCTGGGTTTAGAGTGTTGGAGTATCAGTGCTGTGGGGCTCAGGGTGTGGGGTGTTGGAGTATCGGTGCAGTAGGGCTCTGGGTTAGAGTGTTGGAGTATCAGTGCAGTGGGTCTCTGGGTTTAGAGTGTTGGAGTATCAGTGCAGTAGGGCTCTGGGTTTAGAGTGTTGGTGTATCAGTGCAGTGGGTCTCTGGGTTTAGAGTGTTGGAGTATCAGTGCAGTGGGTCTCTGGGTGTGGGGTGTTGGAGTATCGGTGCAGTAGGGCTCTGGGTTAGAGTGTTGGAGTATCAGTGCAGTGGGGCTCGGGGTGTGGGGTGTTGGAGTATCAGTGCAGTGGGGCTCTGGGTTGAGAGTGTTGGCATATCAGTGCAGTGGGTCTCTGGGTTTAGTGTGATGGAGTATCAGTGCAGTGGGTCTCTGGGTTTAGTGTGTTGGCATATCAGTGCAGTGGGGCTCTGGGTTTAGAGTGATGGAGTATCAGTGCAGTGGGTCTCTGGGTTTAGAGTGATGGAGTATCAGTGGAGTGGGGCTCTGGGTTTAGAGTGATGGAGTATCAGTGCAGTGGGGCTCTGGGTTTAGTGTGTTGGCATATCAGTGCAGTGGGTCTCTGGGTTTAGAGTGATGGAGTATCAGTGCAGTGGCTCTCTTGGATTAGAGTTTTGGAGTATCAGTGCAGTGGGTCTCTGGGTTTAGAGTGTTGGAGTATCAGTGGAGTGGGGCTCTGGGTTTAGAGTGTTGGAGTTTCAATGGAGTGGGTCTCTGGGTTTTGAGTGTTGGCGTATCAGTGCAGTGGGTCTCTGGGTTTAGAGTGATGGAGTATCAGTGCAGTGGGGCTCAGGGGTTAGAGAGTGTTGGAGTTTCAGTGCATTGGGTCTCTGGGTGTGGGGTGATGGAGTATCAATGCAGTGGGGCTCTGGGTTTAGAGTGATGGAGTATCAGTACAGTGGGGCTCTGGGTTTAGAGAGTGTTGGAGTATCAGTGCAGTGGGGCTCTGGGTTTAGAGAGTAGTGATGGAGTATCAATGCAGTGGGGCTTGGGGTTGTGAGTTTTGGAGTATCAGTGCAGTGGATCTCTGCGTTTAGAGTGTTGGAGTATCAGTACAGTGGGGCTCTGGGTTTAGAGAGTGTTGGAGTATCAGTGCAGTGGGGCTCTGGGTTTAGAGTGATGGAGTATCAGTACAGTGGGGCTCTGGGTTTAGATAGTAGTGATGGAGTATCAATGCAGTGGGGCTCTGGGTTTAGAGTTTTGGAGTATCAGTGCAGTGGGTCTCTGGGTTTAGAGTGATGGAGTATCAGTGCAGTGGGTCTCTGGGTTTAGAGTTTTGGAGTATCAGTACAGTGGGGCTCTGGGTTGAGAGTGTTGGCATATCAGTGCAGTGGAGCTCTGGGTTTCGAGTGTTGGAGTATCAGTACAGTGGGGCTCTGGGTTTAGAGAGTGTTGGAGTATCAGTGCAGTGGAGCTCTGGGTTTCGAGTGTTGGAGTATCAGTACAGTGGGGCTCTGGGTTTAGAGAGTGTTGGAGTATCAATGCAGTGGGGCTCTGGGTTTAGAGTGATGGAGTATCAGTGCAGTGGGGCTCTGGGTTTAGTGTGTTGGCATATCAGTGCAGTGGGGCTCTGGGTTTAGAGTGATGGAGTATCAGTGTAGTGGGTCTCTGGGTTTAGAGTGTTGGAGTATCAGTGGAGTGGGGCTCTGGGTTTAGAGTGATGGAGTATCAGTGCAGTGGGGCTCTGGGTTTAGTGTGTTGGCATATCAGTGCAGTGGGGCTCTGGGTTTAGAGTGTTGGAGTATCAGTGCAGTGGCTCTCTTGGTTTAGAGTTTTGGAGTATCAGTGCAGTGGGTCTCTGGGTGTGGGGTGTTGGACTATCAGTGCAGTGGGGCTCTGGGTTTAGAGAGTAGTGATGGAGTATCAATGCAGTGGGGCTTGGGGTTTTGAGTTTTGGAGTATCAGTGCAGTGGATCTCTGCGTTTAGAGTGTTGGAGTATCAGTACAGTGGGGCTCTGGGTTTAGAGAGTGTTGGAGTATCAGTGCAGTGGGGCTCTGGGTTTAGAGTGATGGAGTATCAGTACAGTGGGGCTCTGGGTTTAGATAGTAGTGATGGAGTATCAATGCAGTGGGGCTCTGGGTTTAGAGTTTTGGAGTATCAGTGCAGTGGGTCTCTGGGTTTAGAGTGATGGAGTATCAGTGCAGTGGGTCTCTGGGTTTAGAGTTTTGGAGTATCAGTACAGTGGGGCTCTGGGTTGAGAGTGTTGGCATATCAGTGCAGTGGAGCTCTGGGTTTCGAGTGTTGGAGTATCAGTACAGTGGGGCTCTGGGTTTAGAGAGTGTTGGAGTATCAGTGCAGTGGAGCTCTGGGTTTCGAGTGTTGGAGTATCAGTACAGTGGGGCTCTGGGTTTAGAGAGTGTTGGAGTATCAATGCAGTGGGGCTCTGGGTTTAGAGTGATGGAGTATCAGTGCAGTGGGGCTCTGGGTTTAGTGTGTTGGCATATCAGTGCAGTGGGGCTCTGGGTTTAGAGTGATGGAGTATCAGTGTAGTGGGTCTCTGGGTTTAGAGTGTTGGAGTATCAGTGGAGTGGGGCTCTGGGTTTAGAGTGATGGAGTATCAGTGCAGTGGGGCTCTGGGTTTAGTGTGTTGGCATATCAGTGCAGTGGGGCTCTGGGTTTAGAGTGTTGGAGTATCAGTGCAGTGGCTCTCTTGGTTTAGAGTTTTGGAGTATCAGTGCAGTGGGTCTCTGGGTGTGGGGTGTTGGACTATCAGTGCAGTGGGGCTCTGGGGTTAGAGTGATGGAGTATCAGTGCAGTGGTTCTCTGGGTGTGGAGTGATGGAGTATCAGTGCAGTCGGGCTCTGGGTTTAGAGTGTCGGAGTATCAGTGTAGTGGGTCTCTGGGTTTAGAGTTTTGAAGTATCAGTGCAGTAGGTCTCTGGGTTTTGAGTGTTGGCATATCAGTGCAGTGGGGCTCTGGGTTTAGAGTGTTGGAGTATCAGTGGAGTGGGGCTCTGGGTTTAGAGTGATGGAGTATCAGTGCAGTGGGGCTCTGGGTTTAGTGTGATGGAGTATCAGTGCAGTGGCTCTCTTGGTTTAGAGTTTTGGAGTATCAGTGCAGTGGGTCTCTGTGTTTAGAGTGTTGGAGTATCAGTGCAGTGGGTCTCTGGGTTTTGAGTGTTGGAGTATCAGTGCAGTGGGGCTCTGGGTTTAGAGTGTTGGAGTTTCAGTGCATTGGGTCTCTGGGTGTAGGGTGATAGAGTATCAATGCAGTGGGGCTCTGGGTTTAGAGTGATAGAGTATCAGTGCAGTGGGACTCTGGGTTTCGAGTGTTGGAGTATAAGTACAGTGGGGCTCTGGGTTTAGAGAGTGCTGGAGTATCAGTGGAGTGGGGCTCTGGGTTTAGAGTGATGGAGTATCAGTGCAGTGGGGTTCTGGGTTTAGTGTGTTGGCATATCAGTGCAGTGGGTCTCTGGGTTTAGAGTGATGGAGTATCAGAGCAGTGGAGCTCAGGGGTTAGAGAGTGTTGGAGTTTCAGTGCATTCGGTCTCTGGGTGTGGGGTGATGGAGTATCAATGCAGTGGGGCTCTGGGTTTAAAGTGATAGAGTATCAGTGCAGTGGGACTCTGGGTTTTGAGTGTTGGAGTATAAGTACAGTGGGGCTCTGGGTTTAGAGAGTGTTGGAGTATCAGTGGAGTGGGGCTCTGGGTTTACAGTGATGGAGTATCAGTGCAGTGGGGCTCTGGGTTTAGAGTGATGGAGTATCAGTGCAGTGGCTCTCTTGATTTAGAGTTTTGGAGTATCAGTGCAGTGGGGCTCTGGGTTTAGAGTGATGGAGTATCAGTGCAGTGGCTCTCTTGGTTTAGAGTTTTGGAGTATCAGTGCAGTGGCTCTCTGGGTTTAGAGTGTTGGAGTATCAGTGGAGTGGGGCTCTGGGTTTTGAGTGTTGGCGTATCAGTGCAGTGGGTCTCTGGGTTTAGAGTGATGGAGTATCAGTGCAGTGGGGCTCAGGGGTTAGAGAGTGTTGGAGTTTCAGTGCATTCGGTCTCTGGGTGTGGGGTGATGGAGTATCAATGCAGTGGGGCTCTGGGTTTAGAGTGATGGAGTATCAGTACAGTGGGGCTCTGGGTTTAGAGAGTGTTGGAGTATCAGTGCAGTGGGGCTCTGGGTTTAGAGAGTAGTGATGGAGTATCAGTGCAGTGGATCTCTGCGTTTAGAGTGTTGGAGTATCAGTACAGTGGGGCTCTGGGTTTAGAGAGTGTTGGAGTATCAGTGCAGTGGGGCTCTGGGTTTAGAGTGATGGAGTATCAGTACAGTGGGGCTCTGGGTTTAGATAGTAGTGATGGAGTATCAATGCAGTGGGGCTATGGGTTTAGAGTTTTGGAGTATCAGTGCAGTGGGTCTCTGGGTTTAGAGTTTTGGAGTATCAGTGCAGTGGGGCTCTGGGTTTAAAGTGATGGAGTATCAATGCAGTGGGGCTCTGGGTTTAGAGTTTTGGAGTATCAGTACAGTGGGGCTTTGGGTTGAGAGTGTTGGCATATCAGTGCAGTGGGTCTCTGGGTTTAGAGTGATGGAGTATCAGTGCAGTGGGGCTCAGGGGTTAGAGAGTGTTGGCGTATCAGTGCAGTGGAGCTCTGGGTTTCGACTGTTGGAGTATCAGTACAGTGGGGCTCTGGGTTTAGAGAGTGTTGGAGTATCAGTGCAGTGGATCTCTGGGTTTCGAGTGTTGGAGTAACAGTACAGTGGCGCTCTGGGTTTAGAGAGTGTTGGAGTATCAATGCAGTGCGGCTCTGGGTTTAGTGTGTTGGCATATCAGTGCAGTGGGTCTCTGGGTTTAGAGTGATGGAGTATCAGTGCAGTGGCTCTCTTGGTTTAGAGTTTTGGAGTATCAGTGCAGTGGGTCTCTGGGTTTAGAGTGATGGAGTATCAGTGCAGTGGGTCTCTGTGTTTAGAGTTTTGGAGTATCAGTGCAGTGGGTCTCTGGGTTTAGAGTGTTGGAGTATCAGTGCAGTGGGGCTCTGGGTTTAGAGAGTAGTGATGGAGTATCAATGCAGTGGGGCTTGGGGTTTTGAGTTTTGGAGTATCAGTGCAGTGGATCTCTGCGTTTAGAGTGTTGGAGTATCAGTACAGTGGGGCTCTGGGTTTAGAGAGTGTTGGAGTATCAGTGCCGTGGGGCTCTGGGTTTAGAGTGATGGAGTATCAGTGCAGTGGCTCTCTTGGTTTAGAGTTTTGGAGTATCAGTGCAGTGGCTCTCTGGGTTTAGAGTGTTGGAGTATCAGTGGAGTGGGGCTCTGGGTTTAGAGTGTTGGAGTTTCAATGCAGTGGGTCTCTGGGTTTTGAGTGTTGGCGTATCAGTGCAGTGGGTCTCTGGGTTTAGAGTGATGGAGTATCAGTGCAGTGGGGCTCAGGGGTTAGAGAGTGTTGGAGTTTCAGTGCATTCGGTCTCTGGGTGTGGGGTGATGGAGTATCAATGCAGTGGGGCTCTGGGTTTAGAGTGATGGAGTATCAGTACAGTGGGGCTCTGGGTTTAGAGAGTGTTGGAGTATCAGTGCAGTGGGGCTCTGGGTTTAGAGAGTAGTGATGGAGTATCAGTGCAGTGGATCTCTGGGTTTAGAGTGTTGGAGTATCAGTACAGTGGGGCTCTGGGTTTAGAGAGTGTTGGAGTATCAGTGCAGTGGGGCTCTGGGTTTAGAGTGATGGAGTATCAGTACAGTGGGGCTCTGGGTTTAGATAGTAGTGATGGAGTATCAATGCAGTGGGGCTCTGGGTTTAGAGTTTTGGAGTATCAGTGCAGTGGGTCTCTGGGTTTAGAGTGATGGAGTATCAGTGCAGTGGGTCTCTGGGTTTAGAGTTTTGGAGTATCAGTGCAGTGGGGCTCTGGGTTTAAAGTGATGGAGTATCAATGCAGTGGGGCTCTGGGTTTAGAGTTTTGGAGTATCAGTACAGTGGGGCTTTGGGTTGAGAGTGTTGGCATATCAGTGCAGTGGGTCTCTGGGTTTAGAGTGATGGAGTATCAGTGCAGTGGGGCTCAGGGGTTAGAGAGTGTTGGCGTATCAGTGCAGTGGAGCTCTGGGTTTCGACTGTTGGAGTATCAGTACAGTGGGGCTCTGGGTTTAGAGAGTGTTGGAGTATCAATGCAGTGCGGCTCTGGGTTTAGTGTGTTGGCATATCAGTGCAGTGGGTCTCTGGGTTTAGAGTGATGGAGTATCAGTGCAGTGGCTCTCTTGGTTTAGAGTTTTGTAGTATCAGTGCAGTGGGTCTCTGGGTTTAGAGTGATGGAGTATCAGTGCAGTGGGTCTCTGTGTTTAGAGTTTTGGAGTATCAGTGCAGTGGGTCTCTGGGTTTAGAGTGTTGGAGTATCAGTGCAGTGGGGCTCTGGGTTTAGAGAGTAGTGATGGAGTATCAATGCAGTGGGGCTTGGGGTTTTGAGTTTTGGAGTATCAGTGCAGTGGATCTCTGCGTTTAGAGTGTTGGAGTATCAGTACAGTGGTGCTCTGGGTTTAGAGAGTGTTGGAGTATCAGTGCCGTGGGGCTCTGGGTTTAGAGTGATGGAGTATCAGTACAGTGGGTCTCTGGGTTTAGAGTGATGGAGTATCAATGCAGTGGGGCTCTGGGTTTAGAGTTTTGGAGTATCAGTGCAGTGGGTCTCTGGGTTTAGAGTGATGGAGTATCAGTGCAGTGGGTCTCTGGGTTTAGAGTTTTGGAGTATCAGTGCAGTGGGGCTCTGGGTTTAAAGTGATGGAGTATCAATGCAGTGGGGCTCTGGGTTTAGAGTTTTGGAATATCAGTACAGTGGGGCTCTGGGTTGAGAGTGTTGGCATATCAGTGCGGTGGGTCTCTGGGTTTCGAGTGATGGAGTATCAGTGCAGTGGGGCTCAGGGGTTAGAGAGTGTTGGAGTTTCAGTGCATTAGGTCTGTGGGTGTGGGGTGATGGAGTATCAAAGCAGTGGGGCTCTGGGTTTAGAGTGATGGAGTATCAGTACAGTGGGGCTCTGGGTTTAGAGAGCAGTGATGGAGTATCAATGCAGTGGGCCTTGGGGTTTTGAGTTTTTGAGTATCAGTGCAGTGGATCTCTGCGTTTAGAGTGTTGGAGTATCAGTACAGTGGGGCTCTGGGTTTAGAGAGTGTTGGAGTATCAGTGCAGTGGGGCTCTGGGTTTAGAGTGATGGAGTATCAGTGCAGTTGGTCTCTGGGTTTAGAGTGTTGGACTATCAGTGCAGTGGGGCTCTGGGTTTAGAGTGATGGAGTATCAGTGCAGTGGGTCTCTGTGTTTAGAGTTTTGGAGTATCAGTGCAGTGGTTCTCTGGGTTTAGAGTGTTGGAGTATCAGTGCAGTGGAGCTCTGGGTTTAGAGAGTAGTGATGGAGTATCAATGCAATGGGGCTTGGGGTTTTGAGTTTTGGAGTATCAGTGCAGTGAATCTCTGCGTTTAGAGTGTTGGAGTATCAGTACAGTGGGGCTCTGGGTTTAGAGAGTGTTGGGGTATCAGTGCAGTGGGGCTCTGGGTTTAGAGTGATGGAGTATCAGTACAGTGGGGCTCTGGGTTTAGATAGCAGTGATGGAGTATCAATGCAGTGGGGCTCTGGGTTTAGAGTTTTGGAGTATCAGTGAAGTGGGTCTCTGGGTTTAGAGTGATGGAGTATCAGTGCAGTGGGTCTCTGGGTTTAGAGTTTTGGAGTATCAGTGCAGTGGGGCTCTGGGTTTAAAGTGATGGAGTATCAATGCAGTGGGGCTCTGGGTTTAGAGTTTTGGAGTGTCAGTACAGTGGGGCTCAGGGTTGAGAGTGTTGGCATATCAGTGCAGTGGGTCTCTGGGTTTAGAGTGATGGAGTATCAGTGCAGTGGGGCTCAGGGGTTAGAGAGTGTTGGCGTATCAGTGCAGTGGAGCTCTGGGTTTCGACTGTTGGAGTATCAGTACAGTGGGGCTCTGGGTTTAGAGAGTGTTGGAGTATCAGTGCAGTGGAGCTCTGGGTTTCGAGTGTTGGAGTACCAGTACAGTGGGGCTCTGGGTTTAGAGAGTGTTGGAGTATCAATGCAGTGCGGCTCTGGGTTTAGTGTGTTGGCATATCAGTGCAGTGGGTCTCTGGGTTTAGAGTGATGGAGTATCAGTGCAGTGGCTCTCTTGGTTTAGAGTTTTGGAGTATCAGTGCAGTGGGTCTCTGGGTTTAGAGTGATGGAGTATCAGTGCAGTGGGTCTCTGTGTTTAGAGTTTTGGAGTATCAGTGCAGTGGGTCTCTGGGTTTAGAGTGTTGGAGTATCAGTGCAGTGGGGCTCTGGGTTTAGAGAGTAGTGATGGAGTATCAATGCAGTGGGGCTTGGGGTTTTGAGTTTTGGAGTATCAGTGCAGTGGATCTCTGCGTTTAGAGTGTTGGAGTATCAGTACAGTGGGGCTCTGGGTTTAGAGAGTGTTGGAGTATCAGTGCCGTGGGGCTCTGGGTTTAGAGTGATGGAGTATCAGTACAGTGGGTCTCTGGGTTTAGAGTGATGGAGTATCAATGCAGTGGGGCTCTGGGTTTAGAGTTTTGGAGTATCAGTGCAGTGGGTCTCTGGGTTTAGAGTGATGGAGTATCAGTGCAGTGGGTCTCTGGGTTTAGAGTTTTGGAGTATCAGTGCAGTGGGGCTCTGGGTTTAAAGTGATGGAGTATCAATGCAGTGGGGCTCTGGGTTTAGAGTTTTGGAATATCAGTACAGTGGGGCTCTGGGTTGAGAGTGTTGGCATATCAGTGCAGTGGGTCTCTGGGTTTCGAGTGATGGAGTATCAGTGCAGTGGGGCTCAGGGGTTAGAGAGTGTTGGAGTTTCAGTGCATTGGGTCTCTGGGTGTGGGGTGATGGAGTATCAAAGCAGTGGGGCTCTGGGTTTAGAGTGATGGAGTATCAGTACAGTGGTGCTCTGGGTTTAGAGAGCAGTGATGGAGTATCAATGCAGTGGGGCTTGGGGTTTTGAGTTTTTGAGTATCAGTGCAGTGGATCTCTGCGTTTAGAGTGTTGGAGTATCAGTACAGTGGGGCTCTGGGTTTAGAGAGTGTTGGAGTATCAGTGCAGTGGGGCTCTGGGTTTAGAGTGATGGAGTATCAGTGCAGTTGGTCTCTGGGTTTAGAGTGTTGGACTATCAGTGCAGTGGGGCTCTGGGTTTAGAGTGATGGAGTATCAGTGCAGTGGGTCTCTGTGTTTAGAGTTTTGGAGTATCAGTGCAGTGGTTCTCTGGGTTTAGAGTGTTGGAGTATCAGTGCAGTGGAGCTCTGGGTTTAGAGAGTAGTGATGGAGTATCAATGCAATGGGGCTTGGGGTTTTGAGTTTTGGAGTATCAGTGCAGTGGATCTCTGCGTTTAGAGTGTTGGAGTATCAGTACAGTGGGGCTCTGGGTTTAGAGAGTGTTGGGGTATCAGTGCAGTGGGGCTCTGGGTTTAGAGTGATGGAGTATCAGTACAGTGGGGCTCTGGGTTTAGATAGTAGTGGTGGAGTATCAATGCAGTGGGGCTCTGGGTTTAGAGTTTTGGAGTATCAGTGAAGTGGGTCTCTGGGTTTAGAGTGATGGAGTATCAGTGCAGTGGGTCTCTGGGTTTAGAGTTTTGGAGTATCAGTGCAGTGGGGCTCTGGGTTTAAAGTGATGGAGTATCAATGCAGTGGGGCTCTGGGTTTAGAGTTTTGGAGTATCAGTACAGTGGGGCTTTGGGTTGAGAGTGTTGGCATATCAGTGCAGTGGGTCTCTGGGTTTAGAGTGATGGAGTATCAGTGCAGTGGGGCTCAGGGGTTAGAGAGTGTTGGCGTATCAGTGCAGTGGAGCTCTGGGTTTCGACTGTTGGAGTATCAGTACAGTGGGGCTCTGGGTTTAGAGAGTGTTGGAGTATCAATGCAGTGCGGCTCTGGGTTTAGTGTGTTGGCATATCAGTGCAGTGGGTCTCTGGGTTTAGAGTGATGGAGTATCAGTGCAGTGGCTCTCTTGGTTTAGAGTTTTGTAGTATCAGTGCAGTGGGTCTCTGGGTTTAGAGTGATGGAGTATCAGTGCAGTGGGTCTCTGTGTTTAGAGTTTTGGAGTATCAGTGCAGTGGGTCTCTGGGTTTAGAGTGTTGGAGTATCAGTGCAGTGGGGCTCTGGGTTTAGAGAGTAGTGATGGAGTATCAATGCAGTGGGGCTTGGGGTTTTGAGTTTTGGAGTATCAGTGCAGTGGATCTCTGCGTTTAGAGTGTTGGAGTATCAGTACAGTGGTGCTCTGGGTTTAGAGAGTGTTGGAGTATCAGTGCCGTGGGGCTCTGGGTTTAGAGTGATGGAGTATCAGTACAGTGGGTCTCTGGGTTTAGAGTGATGGAGTATAAATGCAGTGGGGCTCTGGGTTTAGAGTTTTGGAGTATCAGTGCAGTGGGTCTCTGGGTTTAGAGTGATGGAGTATCAGTGCAGTGGGTCTCTGGGTTTAGAGTTTTGGAGTATCAGTGCAGTGGGGCTCTGGGTTTAAAGTGATGGAGTATCAATGCAGTGGGGCTCTGGGTTTAGAGTTTTGGAATATCAGTACAGTGGGGCTCTGGGTTTAGAGTGTTGGCATATCAGTGCGGTGGGTCTCTGGGTTTCGAGTGATGGAGTATCAGTGCAGTGGGGCTCAGGGGTTAGAGAGTGTTGGAGTTTCAGTGCATTAGGTCTCTGGGTGTGGGGTGATGGAGTATCAAAGCAGTGGGGCTCTGGGTTTAGAGTGATGGAGTATCAGTACAGTGGGGCTCTGGGTTTAGAGAGCAGTGATGGAGTATCAATGCAGTGGGCCTTGGGGTTTTGAGTTTTTGAGTATCAGTGCAGTGGATCTCTGCGTTTAGAGTGTTGGAGTATCAGTACAGTGGGGCTCTGGGTTTAGAGAGTGTTGGAGTATCAGTGCAGTGGGGCTCTGGGTTTAGAGTGATGGAGTATCAGTGCAGTTGGTCTCTGGGTTTAGAGTGTTGGACTATCAGTGCAGTGGGGCTCTGGGTTTAGAGTGATGGAGTATCAGTGCAGTCGGTCTCTGTGTTTAGAGTTTTGGAGTATCAGTGCAGTGGTTCTCTGGGTTTAGAGTGTTGGAGTATCAGTGCAGTGGAGCTCTGGGTTTAGAGAGTAGTGATGGAGTATCAATGCAATGGGGCTTGGGGTTTTGAGTTTTGGAGTATCAGTGCAGTGAATCTCTGCGTTTAGAGTGTTGGAGTATCAGTACAGTGGGGCTCTGGGTTTAGAGAGTGTTGGGGTATCAGTGCAGTGGGGCTCTGGGTTTAGAGTGATGGAGTATCAGTACAGTGGGGCTCTGGGTTTAGATAGTAGTGATGGAGTATCAATGCAGTGGGGCTCTGGGTTTAGAGTTTTGGAGTATCAGTGAAGTGGGTCTCTGGGTTTAGAGTGATGGAGTATCAGTGCAGTGGGTCTCTGGGTTTAGAGTTTTGGAGTATCAGTGCAGTGGGGCTCTGGGTTTAAAGTGATGGAGTATCAATGCAGTGGGGCTCTGGGTTTAGAGTTTTGGAGTGTCAGTACAGTGGGGCTCAGGGTTGAGAGTGTTGGCATATCAGTGCAGTGGGTCTCTGGGTTTAGAGTGATGGAGTATCAGTGCAGTGGGGCTCAGGGGTTAGAGAGTGTTGGCGTATCAGTGCAGTGGAGCTCTGGGTTTCGACTGTTGGAGTATCAGTACAGTGGGGCTCTGGGTTTAGAGAGTGTTGGAGTATCAGTGCAGTGGAGCTCTGGGTTTCGAGTGTTGGAGTACCAGTACAGTGGGGCTCTGGGTTTAGAGAGTGTTGGAGTATCAATGCAGTGCGGCTCTGGGTTTAGTGTGTTGGCATATCAGTGCAGTGGGTCTCTGGGTTTAGAGTGATGGAGTATCAGTGCAGTGGCTCTCTTGGTTTAGAGTTTTGGAGTATCAGTGCAGTGGGTCTCTGGGTTTAGAGTGATGGAGTATCAGTGCAGTGAGTCTCTGTGTTTAGAGTTTTGGAGTATCAGTGCAGTGGGTCTCTGGGTTTAGAGTGTTGGAGTATCAGTGCAGTGGGGCTCTGGGTTTAGAGAGTAGTGATGGAGTATCAATGCAGTGGGGCTTGGGGTTTTGAGTTTTGGAGTATCAGTGCAGTGGATCTCTGCGTTTAGAGTGTTGGAGTATCAGTACAGTGGGGCTCTGGGTTTAGAGAGTGTTGGAGTATCAGTGCCGTGGGGCTCTGGGTTTAGAGTGATGGAGTATCAGTACAGTGGGTCTCTGGGTTTAGAGTGATGGAGTATCAATGCAGTGGGGCTCTGGGTTTAGAGTTTTGGAGTATCAGTGCAGTGGGTCTCTGGGTTTAGAGTGATGGAGTATCAGTGCAGTGGGTCTCTGGGTTTAGAGTTTTGGAGTATCAGTGCAGTGGGGCTCTGGGTTTAAAGTGATGGAGTATCAATGCAGTGGGGCTCTGGGTTTAGAGTTTTGGAATATCAGTACAGTGGGGCTCTGGGTTTAGAGTGATGGAGTATCAGTACAGTGGGGCTCTGGGTTTAGAGAGTGTTGGAGTATCAGTGCAGTGGGGCTCTGGGTTTAGAGAGTAGTGATGGAGTATCAGTGCAGTGGATCTCTGCGTTTAGAGTGTTGGAGTATCAGTACAGTGGGGCTCTGGGTTTAGAGAGTGTTGGAGTATCAGTGCAGTGGGGCTCTGGGTTTAGAGTGATGGAGTATCAGTACAGTGGGGCTCTGGGTTTAGATAGTAGTGATGGAGTATCAATGCAGTGGGGCTCTGGGTTTAGAGTTTTGGAGTATCAGTGCAGTGGGTCTCTGGGTTTAGAGTGATGGAGTATCAGTGCAGTGGGTCTCTGGGTTTAGAGTTTTGGAGTATCAGTGCAGTGGGGCTCTGGGTTTAAAGTGATGGAGTATCAATGCAGTGGGGCTCTGGGTTTAGAGTTTTGGAGTATCAGTACAGTGGGGCTTTGGGTTGAGAGTGTTGGCATATCAGTGCAGTGGGTCTCTGGGTTTAGAGTGATGGAGTATCAGTGCAGTGGGGCTCAGGGGTTAGAGAGTGTTGGCGTATCAGTGCAGTGGAGCTCTGGGTTTCGACTGTTGGAGTATCAGTACAGTGGGGCTCTGGGTTTAGAGAGTGTTGGAGTATCAATGCAGTGCGGCTCTGGGTTTAGTGTGTTGGCATATCAGTGCAGTGGGTCTCTGGGTTTAGAGTGATGGAGTATCAGTGCAGTGGCTCTCTTGGTTTAGAGTTTTGTAGTATCAGTGCAGTGGGTCTCTGGGTTTAGAGTGATGGAGTATCAGTGCAGTGGGTCTCTGTGTTTAGAGTTTTGGAGTATCAGTGCAGTGGGTCTCTGGGTTTAGAGTGTTGGAGTATCAGTGCAGTGGGGCTCTGGGTTTAGAGAGTAGTGATGGAGTATCAATGCAGTGGGGCTTGGGGTTTTGAGTTTTGGAGTATCAGTGCAGTGGATCTCTGCGTTTAGAGTGTTGGAGTATCAGTACAGTGGTGCTCTGGGTTTAGAGAGTGTTGGAGTATCAGTGCCGTGGGGCTCTGGGTTTAGAGTGATGGAGTATCAGTACAGTGGGTCTCTGGGTTTAGAGTGATGGAGTATAAATGCAGTGGGGCTCTGGGTTTAGAGTTTTGGAGTATCAGTGCAGTGGGTCTCTGGGTTTAGAGTGATGGAGTATCAGTGCAGTGGGTCTCTGGGTTTAGAGTTTTGGAGTATCAGTGCAGTGGGGCTCTGGGTTTAAAGTGATGGAGTATCAATGCAGTGGGGCTCTGGGTTTAGAGTTTTGGAATATCAGTACAGTGGGGCTCTGGGTTGAGAGTGTTGGCATATCAGTGCGGTGGGTCTCTGGGTTTCGAGTGATGGAGTATCAGTGCAGTGGGGCTCAGGGGTTAGAGAGTGTTGGAGTTTCAGTGCATTAGGTCTGTGGGTGTGGGGTGATGGAGTATCAAAGCAGTGGGGCTCTGGGTTTAGAGTGATGGAGTATCAGTACAGTGGGGCTCTGGGTTTAGAGAGCAGTGATGGAGTATCAATGCAGTGGGCCTTGGGGTTTTGAGTTTTTGAGTATCAGTGCAGTGGATCTCTGCGTTTAGAGTGTTGGAGTATCAGTACAGTGGGGCTCTGGGTTTAGAGAGTGTTGGAGTATCAGTGCAGTGGGGCTCTGGGTTTAGAGTGATGGAGTATCAGTGCAGTTGGTCTCTGGGTTTAGAGTGTTGGACTATCAGTGCAGTGGGGCTCTGGGTTTAGAGTGATGGAGTATCAGTGCAGTGGGTCTCTGTGTTTAGAGTTTTGGAGTATCAGTGCAGTGGTTCTCTGGGTTTAGAGTGTTGGAGTATCAGTGCAGTGGAGCTCTGGGTTTAGAGAGTAGTGATGGAGTATCAATGCAATGGGGCTTGGGGTTTTGAGTTTTGGAGTATCAGTGCAGTGAATCTCTGCGTTTAGAGTGTTGGAGTATCAGTACAGTGGGGCTCTGGGTTTAGAGAGTGTTGGGGTATCAGTGCAGTGGGGCTCTGGGTTTAGAGTGATGGAGTATCAGTACAGTGGGGCTCTGGGTTTAGATAGTAGTGATGGAGTATCAATGCAGTGGGGCTCTGGGTTTAGAGTTTTGGAGTATCAGTGAAGTGGGTCTCTGGGTTTAGAGTGATGGAGTATCAGTGCAGTGGGTCTCTGGGTTTAGAGTTTTGGAGTATCAGTGCAGTGGGGCTCTGGGTTTAAAGTGATGGAGTATCAATGCAGTGGGGCTCTGGGTTTAGAGTTTTGGAGTGTCAGTACAGTGGGGCTCAGGGTTGAGAGTGTTGGCATATCAGTGCAGTGGGTCTCTGGGTTTAGAGTGATGGAGTATCAGTGCAGTGGGGCTCAGGGGTTAGAGAGTGTTGGCGTATCAGTGCAGTGGAGCTCTGGGTTTCGACTGTTGGAGTATCAGTACAGTGGGGCTCTGGGTTTAGAGAGTGTTGGAGTATCAGTGCAGTGGAGCTCTGGGTTTCGAGTGTTGGAGTACCAGTACAGTGGGGCTCTGGGTTTAGAGAGTGTTGGAGTATCAATGCAGTGCGGCTCTGGGTTTAGTGTGTTGGCATATCAGTGCAGTGGGTCTCTGGGTTTAGAGTGATGGAGTATCAGTGCAGTGGCTCTCTTGGTTTAGAGTTTTGGAGTATCAGTGCAGTGGGTCTCTGGGTTTAGAGTGATGGAGTATCAGTGCAGTGGGTCTCTGTGTTTAGAGTTTTGGAGTATCAGTGCAGTGGGTCTCTGGGTTTAGAGTGTTGGAGTATCAGTGCAGTGGGGCTCTGGGTTTAGAGAGTAGTGATGGAGTATCAATGCAGTGGGGCTTGGGGTTTTGAGTTTTGGAGTATCAGTGCAGTGGATCTCTGCGTTTAGAGTGTTGGAGTATCAGTACAGTGGGGCTCTGGGTTTAGAGAGTGTTGGAGTATCAGTGCCGTGGGGCTCTGGGTTTAGAGTGATGGAGTATCAGTACAGTGGGTCTCTGGGTTTAGAGTGATGGAGTATCAATGCAGTGGGGCTCTGGGTTTAGAGTTTTGGAGTATCAGTGCAGTGGGTCTCTGGGTTTAGAGTGATGGAGTATCAGTGCAGTGGGTCTCTGGGTTTAGAGTTTTGGAGTATCAGTGCAGTGGGGCTCTGGGTTTAAAGTGATGGAGTATCAATGCAGTGGGGCTCTGGGTTTAGAGTTTTGGAATATCAGTACAGTGGGGCTCTGGGTTTAGAGTGATGGAGTATCAGTACAGTGGGGCTCTGGGTTTAGAGAGTGTTGGAGTATCAGTGCAGTGGGGCTCTGGGTTTAGAGAGTAGTGATGGAGTATCAGTGCAGTGGATCTCTGCGTTTAGAGTGTTGGAGTATCAGTACAGTGGGGCTCTGGGTTTAGAGAGTGTTGGAGTATCAGTGCAGTGGGGCTCTGGGTTTAGAGTGATGGAGTATCAGTACAGTGGGGCTCTGGGTTTAGATAGTAGTGATGGAGTATCAATGCAGTGGGGCTCTGGGTTTAGAGTTTTGGAGTATCAGTGCAGTGGGTCTCTGGGTTTAGAGTGATGGAGTATCAGTGCAGTGGGTCTCTGGGTTTAGAGTTTTGGAGTATCAGTGCAGTGGGGCTCTGGGTTTAAAGTGATGGAGTATCAATGCAGTGGGGCTCTGGGTTTAGAGTTTTGGAGTATCAGTACAGTGGGGCTTTGGGTTGAGAGTGTTGGCATATCAGTGCAGTGGGTCTCTGGGTTTAGAGTGATGGAGTATCAGTGCAGTGGGGCTCAGGGGTTAGAGAGTGTTGGCGTATCAGTGCAGTGGAGCTCTGGGTTTCGACTGTTGGAGTATCAGTACAGTGGGGCTCTGGGTTTAGAGAGTGTTGGAGTATCAATGCAGTGCGGCTCTGGGTTTAGTGTGTTGGCATATCAGTGCAGTGGGTCTCTGGGTTTAGAGTGATGGAGTATCAGTGCAGTGGCTCTCTTGGTTTAGAGTTTTGTAGTATCAGTGCAGTGGGTCTCTGGGTTTAGAGTGATGGAGTATCAGTGCAGTGGGTCTCTGTGTTTAGAGTTTTGGAGTATCAGTGCAGTGGGTCTCTGGGTTTAGAGTGTTGGAGTATCAGTGCAGTGGGGCTCTGGGTTTAGAGAGTAGTGATGGAGTATCAATGCAGTGGGGCTTGGGGTTTTGAGTTTTGGAGTATCAGTGCAGTGGATCTCTGCGTTTAGAGTGTTGGAGTATCAGTACAGTGGTGCTCTGGGTTTAGAGAGTGTTGGAGTATCAGTGCCGTGGGGCTCTGGGTTTAGAGTGATGGAGTATCAGTACAGTGGGTCTCTGGGTTTAGAGTGATGGAGTATAAATGCAGTGGGGCTCTGGGTTTAGAGTTTTGGAGTATCAGTGCAGTGGGTCTCTGGGTTTAGAGTGATGGAGTATCAGTGCAGTGGGTCTCTGGGTTTAGAGTTTTGGAGTATCAGTGCAGTGGGGCTCTGGGTTTAAAGTGATGGAGTATCAATGCAGTGGGGCTCTGGGTTTAGAGTTTTGGAATATCAGTACAGTGGGGCTCTGGGTTGAGAGTGTTGGCATATCAGTGCGGTGGGTCTCTGGGTTTCGAGTGATGGAGTATCAGTGCAGTGGGGCTCAGGGGTTAGAGAGTGTTGGAGTTTCAGTGCATTAGGTCTGTGGGTGTGGGGTGATGGAGTATCAAAGCAGTGGGGCTCTGGGTTTAGAGTGATGGAGTATCAGTACAGTGGGGCTCTGGGTTTAGAGAGCAGTGATGGAGTATCAATGCAGTGGGCCTTGGGGTTTTGAGTTTTTGAGTATCAGTGCAGTGGATCTCTGCGTTTAGAGTGTTGGAGTATCAGTACAGTGGGGCTCTGGGTTTAGAGAGTGTTGGAGTATCAGTGCAGTGGGGCTCTGGGTTTAGAGTGATGGAGTATCAGTGCAGTTGGTCTCTGGGTTTAGAGTGTTGGACTATCAGTGCAGTGGGGCTCTGGGTTTAGAGTGATGGAGTATCAGTGCAGTGGGTCTCTGTGTTTAGAGTTTTGGAGTATCAGTGCAGTGGTTCTCTGGGTTTAGAGTGTTGGAGTATCAGTGCAGTGGAGCTCTGGGTTTAGAGAGTAGTGATGGAGTATCAATGCAATGGGGCTTGGGGTTTTGAGTTTTGGAGTATCAGTGCAGTGAATCTCTGCGTTTAGAGTGTTGGAGTATCAGTACAGTGGGGCTCTGGGTTTAGAGAGTGTTGGGGTATCAGTGCAGTGGGGCTCTGGGTTTAGAGTGATGGAGTATCAGTACAGTGGGGCTCTGGGTTTAGATAGCAGTGATGGAGTATCAATGCAGTGGGGCTCTGGGTTTAGAGTTTTGGAGTATCAGTGAAGTGGGTCTCTGGGTTTAGAGTGATGGAGTATCAGTGCAGTGGGTCTCTGGGTTTAGAGTTTTGGAGTATCAGTGCAGTGGGGCTCTGGGTTTAAAGTGATGGAGTATCAATGCAGTGGGGCTCTGGGTTTAGAGTTTTGGAGTGTCAGTACAGTGGGGCTCAGGGTTGAGAGTGTTGGCATATCAGTGCAGTGGGTCTCTGGGTTTAGAGTGATGGAGTATCAGTGCAGTGGGGCTCAGGGGTTAGAGAGTGTTGGCGTATCAGTGCAGTGGAGCTCTGGGTTTCGACTGTTGGAGTATCAGTACAGTGGGGCTCTGGGTTTAGAGAGTGTTGGAGTATCAGTGCAGTGGAGCTCTGGGTTTCGAGTGTTGGAGTACCAGTACAGTGGGGCTCTGGGTTTAGAGAGTGTTGGAGTATCAATGCAGTGCGGCTCTGGGTTTAGTGTGTTGGCATATCAGTGCAGTGGGTCTCTGGGTTTAGAGTGATGGAGTATCAGTGCAGTGGCTCTCTTGGTTTAGAGTTTTGGAGTATCAGTGCAGTGGGTCTCTGGGTTTAGAGTGATGGAGTATCAGTGCAGTGGGTCTCTGTGTTTAGAGTTTTGGAGTATCAGTGCAGTGGGTCTCTGGGTTTAGAGTGTTGGAGTATCAGTGCAGTGGGGCTCTGGGTTTAGAGAGTAGTGATGGAGTATCAATGCAGTGGGGCTTGGGGTTTTGAGTTTTGGAGTATCAGTGCAGTGGATCTCTGCGTTTAGAGTGTTGGAGTATCAGTACAGTGGGGCTCTGGGTTTAGAGAGTGTTGGAGTATCAGTGCCGTGGGGCTCTGGGTTTAGAGTGATGGAGTATCAGTACAGTGGGTCTCTGGGTTTAGAGTGATGGAGTATCAATGCAGTGGGGCTCTGGGTTTAGAGTTTTGGAGTATCAGTGCAGTGGGTCTCTGGGTTTAGAGTGATGGAGTATCAGTGCAGTGGGTCTCTGGGTTTAGAGTTTTGGAGTATCAGTGCAGTGGGGCTCTGGGTTTAAAGTGATGGAGTATCAATGCAGTGGGGCTCTGGGTTTAGAGTTTTGGAATATCAGTACAGTGGGGCTCTGGGTTGAGAGTGTTGGCATATCAGTGCAGTGGGTCTCTGGGTTTCGAGTGATGGAGTATCAGTGCAGTGGGGCTCAGGGGTTAGAGAGTGTTGGAGTTTCAGTGCATTGGGTCTCTGGGTGTGGGGTGATGGAGTATCAAAGCAGTGGGGCTCTGGGTTTAGAGTGATGGAGTATCAGTACAGTGGTGCTCTGGGTTTAGAGAGCAGTGATGGAGTATCAATGCAGTGGGGCTTGGGGTTTTGAGTTTTTGAGTATCAGTGCAGTGGATCTCTGCGTTTAGAGTGTTGGAGTATCAGTACAGTGGGGCTCTGGGTTTAGAGAGTGTTGGAGTATCAGTGCAGTGGGGCTCTGGGTTTAGAGTGATGGAGTATCAGTGCAGTTGGTCTCTGGGTTTAGAGTGTTGGACTATCAGTGCAGTGGGGCTCTGGGTTTAGAGTGATGGAGTATCAGTGCAGTGGGTCTCTGTGTTTAGAGTTTTGGAGTATCAGTGCAGTGGTTCTCTGGGTTTAGAGTGTTGGAGTATCAGTGCAGTGGAGCTCTGGGTTTAGAGAGTAGTGATGGAGTATCAATGCAATGGGGCTTGGGGTTTTGAGTTTTGGAGTATCAGTGCAGTGGATCTCTGCGTTTAGAGTGTTGGAGTATCAGTACAGTGGGGCTCTGGGTTTAGAGAGTGTTGGGGTATCAGTGCAGTGGGGCTCTGGGTTTAGAGTGATGGAGTATCAGTACAGTGGGGCTCTGGGTTTAGATAGTAGTGGTGGAGTATCAATGCAGTGGGGCTCTGGGTTTAGAGTTTTGGAGTATCAGTGAAGTGGGTCTCTGGGTTTAGAGTGATGGAGTATCAGTGCAGTGGGTCTCTGGGTTTAGAGTTTTGGAGTATCAGTGCAGTGGGGCTCTGGGTTTAAAGTGA
Source organism: Conger conger (assembly GCF_963514075.1). Lineage (NCBI taxonomy): Eukaryota > Metazoa > Chordata > Actinopteri > Anguilliformes > Congridae > Conger > Conger conger. The sequence continues at coordinate 58,862,080 of NC_083762.1, forward strand.
TGGAGTATCAATGCAGTGGGGCTCTGGGTTTAGAGTTTTGGAGTATCAGTACAGTGGGGCTTTGGGTTGAGAGTGTTGGCATATCAGTGCAGTGGGTCTCTGGGTTTAGAGTGATGGAGTATCAGTGCAGTGGGGCTCAGGGGTTAGAGAGTGTTGGCGTATCAGTGCAGTGGAGCTCTGGGTTTCGACTGTTGGAGTATCAGTACAGTGGGGCTCTGGGTTTAGAGAGTGTTGGAGTATCAATGCAGTGCGGCTCTGGGTTTAGTGTGTTGGCATATCAGTGCAGTGGGTCTCTGGGTTTAGAGTGATGGAGTATCAGTGCAGTGGCTCTCTTGGTTTAGAGTTTTGTAGTATCAGTGCAGTGGGTCTCTGGGTTTAGAGTGATGGAGTATCAGTGCAGTGGGTCTCTGTGTTTAGAGTTTTGGAGTATCAGTGCAGTGGGTCTCTGGGTTTAGAGTGTTGGAGTATCAGTGCAGTGGGGCTCTGGGTTTAGAGAGTAGTGATGGAGTATCAATGCAGTGGGGCTTGGGGTTTTGAGTTTTGGAGTATCAGTGCAGTGGATCTCTGCGTTTAGAGTGTTGGAGTATCAGTACAGTGGTGCTCTGGGTTTAGAGAGTGTTGGAGTATCAGTGCCGTGGGGCTCTGGGTTTAGAGTGATGGAGTATCAGTACAGTGGGTCTCTGGGTTTAGAGTGATGGAGTATAAATGCAGTGGGGCTCTGGGTTTAGAGTTTTGGAGTATCAGTGCAGTGGGTCTCTGGGTTTAGAGTGATGGAGTATCAGTGCAGTGGGTCTCTGGGTTTAGAGTTTTGGAGTATCAGTGCAGTGGGGCTCTGGGTTTAAAGTGATGGAGTATCAATGCAGTGGGGCTCTGGGTTTAGAGTTTTGGAATATCAGTACAGTGGGGCTCTGGGTTTAGAGTGTTGGCATATCAGTGCGGTGGGTCTCTGGGTTTCGAGTGATGGAGTATCAGTGCAGTGGGGCTCAGGGGTTAGAGAGTGTTGGAGTTTCAGTGCATTAGGTCTCTGGGTGTGGGGTGATGGAGTATCAAAGCAGTGGGGCTCTGGGTTTAGAGTGATGGAGTATCAGTACAGTGGGGCTCTGGGTTTAGAGAGCAGTGATGGAGTATCAATGCAGTGGGCCTTGGGGTTTTGAGTTTTTGAGTATCAGTGCAGTGGATCTCTGCGTTTAGAGTGTTGGAGTATCAGTACAGTGGGGCTCTGGGTTTAGAGAGTGTTGGAGTATCAGTGCAGTGGGGCTCTGGGTTTAGAGTGATGGAGTATCAGTGCAGTTGGTCTCTGGGTTTAGAGTGTTGGACTATCAGTGCAGTGGGGCTCTGGGTTTAGAGTGATGGAGTATCAGTGCAGTCGGTCTCTGTGTTTAGAGTTTTGGAGTATCAGTGCAGTGGTTCTCTGGGTTTAGAGTGTTGGAGTATCAGTGCAGTGGAGCTCTGGGTTTAGAGAGTAGTGATGGAGTATCAATGCAATGGGGCTTGGGGTTTTGAGTTTTGGAGTATCAGTGCAGTGAATCTCTGCGTTTAGAGTGTTGGAGTATCAGTACAGTGGGGCTCTGGGTTTAGAGAGTGTTGGGGTATCAGTGCAGTGGGGCTCTGGGTTTAGAGTGATGGAGTATCAGTACAGTGGGGCTCTGGGTTTAGATAGTAGTGATGGAGTATCAATGCAGTGGGGCTCTGGGTTTAGAGTTTTGGAGTATCAGTGAAGTGGGTCTCTGGGTTTAGAGTGATGGAGTATCAGTGCAGTGGGTCTCTGGGTTTAGAGTTTTGGAGTATCAGTGCAGTGGGGCTCTGGGTTTAAAGTGATGGAGTATCAATGCAGTGGGGCTCTGGGTTTAGAGTTTTGGAGTGTCAGTACAGTGGGGCTCAGGGTTGAGAGTGTTGGCATATCAGTGCAGTGGGTCTCTGGGTTTAGAGTGATGGAGTATCAGTGCAGTGGGGCTCAGGGGTTAGAGAGTGTTGGCGTATCAGTGCAGTGGAGCTCTGGGTTTCGACTGTTGGAGTATCAGTACAGTGGGGCTCTGGGTTTAGAGAGTGTTGGAGTATCAGTGCAGTGGAGCTCTGGGTTTCGAGTGTTGGAGTACCAGTACAGTGGGGCTCTGGGTTTAGAGAGTGTTGGAGTATCAATGCAGTGCGGCTCTGGGTTTAGTGTGTTGGCATATCAGTGCAGTGGGTCTCTGGGTTTAGAGTGATGGAGTATCAGTGCAGTGGCTCTCTTGGTTTAGAGTTTTGGAGTATCAGTGCAGTGGGTCTCTGGGTTTAGAGTGATGGAGTATCAGTGCAGTGGGTCTCTGTGTTTAGAGTTTTGGAGTATCAGTGCAGTGGGTCTCTGGGTTTAGAGTGTTGGAGTATCAGTGCAGTGGGGCTCTGGGTTTAGAGAGTAGTGATGGAGTATCAATGCAGTGGGGCTTGGGGTTTTGAGTTTTGGAGTATCAGTGCAGTGGATCTCTGCGTTTAGAGTGTTGGAGTATCAGTACAGTGGGGCTCTGGGTTTAGAGAGTGTTGGAGTATCAGTGCCGTGGGGCTCTGGGTTTAGAGTGATGGAGTATCAGTACAGTGGGTCTCTGGGTTTAGAGTGATGGAGTATCAATGCAGTGGGGCTCTGGGTTTAGAGTTTTGGAGTATCAGTGCAGTGGGTCTCTGGGTTTAGAGTGATGGAGTATCAGTGCAGTGGGTCTCTGGGTTTAGAGTTTTGGAGTATCAGTGCAGTGGGGCTCTGGGTTTAAAGTGATGGAGTATCAATGCAGTGGGGCTCTGGGTTTAGAGTTTTGGAATATCAGTACAGTGGGGCTCTGGGTTGAGAGTGTTGGCATATCAGTGCAGTGGGTCTCTGGGTTTCGAGTGATGGAGTATCAGTGCAGTGGGGCTCAGGGGTTAGAGAGTGTTGGAGTTTCAGTGCATTGGGTCTCTGGGTGTGGGGTGATGGAGTATCAAAGCAGTGGGGCTCTGGGTTTAGAGTGATGGAGTATCAGTACAGTGGGGCTCTGGGTTTAGAGAGCAGTGATGGAGTATCAATGCAGTGGGGCTTGGGGTTTTGAGATTTTGAGTATCAGTGCAGTGGATATCTGCGTTTAGAGTGTTGGAGTATCAGTACAGTGGGGCTCTGGGTTTAGAGAGTGTTGGAGTATCAGTACAGTGGGGCTCTGGGTTTAGATAGTAGTGATGGAGTATGAATGCAGTGGGGCTCTGGGTTTAGAGTTTTGGAGTATCAGTGCAGTGGGTCTCTGGGTTTAGAGTGATGGAGTATCAGTGCAGTGGGTCTCTGGGTTTAGAGTTTTGGAGTATCAGTGCAGTGGGGCTCTGGGTTTAGAGTGATGGAGTATCAATGCAGTGGGGCTCTGGGTTTAGAGTTTTGGAGTATCAGTACAGTGGGGCTCTGGGTTGAGAGTGTTGGCATATCAGTGCAGTTGGTCTCTAGGTTTAGATTGATGGAGTATCAGTGCAGTGGGGCTCAGGGGTTAGAGAGTGTTGGCGTATCAGTGCAGTGGGGCTCTGGGTTTCGAGTGTTGGAGTATCAGTACAGTTGGGCTCTGGGTTAAGAGAGTGTTGGAGTATCAGTGCAGTGGAGCTCTGGGTTTCGAGTGTTGGAGTATCAGTACAGTGGGGCTCTGGGTTTAGAGAGTGTTGGAGTATCAATGCAGTGGGGCTCTGGGTTTAGAGTGATGGAGTATCAGTGCAGTGGGGCTCTGGGTTTAGTGTGTTGGCATATCAGTGCAGTGGGGCTCTGGGTTTAGAGTGATGGAGTATCAGTGCAGTGGGTCTCTGGGTTTAGAGTGTTGGAGTATCAGTGGAGTGGGGCTCTGGGTTTTGAGTGATGGAGTATCAGTGCAGTGGGGCTCTGGGTTTAGAGTGATGGTGTATCAGTGCAGTGGGTCTCTGGGTTTAGAGTGTTGGAGAATCAGTGGAGTGGGGCTCTGGGTTTAGAGTGTTGGAGTTTCAATGCAGTGGGTCTCTGGGTGAGGGGTGTTGGACTATCAGTGCAGTGGCTCTCTTGGATTAGAGTGATGGAGTATCAGTGCAGTGGGGCTCTGGGTTAAGAGTGATGGAGTATCAGTGCAGTGGGTCTCTGTGTTTAGAGTTTTGGAGTATCAGTGCAGTGGGTCTCTGGGTTTAGAGTGTTGGAGTATCAGTGGAGTGGGGCTCTGGGTTTACAGTGATGGAGTATCAGTGCAGTGGGGCTCTGGGTTTAGAGTGATGGAGTATCAGTGCAGTGGCTCTCTTGGTTTACAGTTTTGGAGTGTCAGTGCAGTGGGTCTCTGGGTTTAGAGTGTTGGAGTATCAGTGGAGTGGGGCTCTGGGTTTAGAGTGTTGGAGTTTCAATACAGTGGGTCTCTGGGTGTGGGGTGTTGGACTATCAGTGCAGTGGGGCTCTAGGGTTAGAGTGATGGAGTATCAGTGCAGTGGTTCTCTGGGTCTAGAGTGATGGAGTATCAGTGCAGTCGGGCTCTGGGTTTAGAGTGTTGGAGTATCAGTGCAGTGGGTCTCTGGGTTTTGAGTTTTGAAGTATCAGTGCAGTGGGTCTCTGGGTTTTGAGTGTTGGCGTATCAGTGCAGTGGGGCTCTGGGTCTAGAGTGATGGAGTATCAGTGCAGTGGGTCTCTGGGTTTAGTGTGTTGGAGTATCAGTGGAGTGGGGCTCTGGGTTTAGAGTGATGGAGTATCAGTGCAGTGGGGCTCTGGGTTTAGTGTGTTGGCATATCAGTGCCGTGGGTCTCTGGGTTTAGAGTGATGGAGTATCAGTGCAGTGGCTCTCTTGGTTTAGAGTTTTGGAGTATCAGTGCAGTGGGTCTCTGGGTTTAGAGCGTTGGAGTATCAGTGCAGTGGGGCTCTGGGTTTAGAGTGTTGGAGTTTCAGTGCATTGGGTCTCTGGGTGTGGGGTGATGGAGTATCAATGCAGTGGGGCTCTGGGTTTAGAGTGATAGAGTATCAGTGCAGTGGGACTCTGGGTTTAGAGTGTTGGAGTATAAGTACAGTGGGGCTCTGGGTTTAGAGAGTGTTGGAGTATCAGTGCAGTGGAGCTCTGGGTTTCGAGTGTTGGAGTATCAGTACAGTGGGGCTCTGGGTTTAGAGAGTGTTGGAGTATCAATGCAGTGGGGCTCTGGGTTTAGAGCGATGGAGTATCAGTGCAGTGGGGCTCTGGGTTTAGAGTGATGGAGTATCAGTGCAGTGGGTCTCTGGGTTTAGAGTGTTGGAATATCAGTGGAGTGGGGCTCTGGGATTAGAGTGTTGGAGTTTCAATGCAGTGGGTCTTTGGGTTTTGAGTGTTGGCGTATCAGTGCAGTGGGGCTCTGGGTTTAGAGTGATGGAGTATCAGTGCAGTGGGTCACTGGGTTTAGAGTGTTGGAGTATCAGTGGAGTGGGGCTCTGGGTTTAGAGTGATGGAGTATAAGTGCAGTGGGGCTCTGGGTTAAGAGTGATGGAGTATCAGTGCAGTGGGTCTCTGTGTTTAGAGTTTTGGAGTATCAGTGCAGTGGGTCTCTGGGTTTAGAGTGTTGGAGTATCAGTGGAGTGCGGCTCTGGGTTTACAGTGATGGAGTATCAGTGCAGTGGGGCTCTGGGTTTAGAGTGATGGAGTATCAGTGCAGTGGCTCTCTTGGTTTAGAGTTTTGGAGTATCAGTGCAGTGGGTCTCTGGGTTTAGAGTGTTGGAGTATCAGTGGAGTGGGGCTCTGGGTTTAGAGTGTTGGAGTTTCAATACAGTGGGTCTCTGGGTGTGGGGTGTTGGACTATCAGTGCAGTGGGGCTCTAGGGTTAGAGTGATGGAGTATCATTGCAGTGGTTCTCTGGGTCTAGAGTGATGGAGTATCAGTGCAGTCGGGCTCTGGGTTTAGAGTGTTGGAGTATCAGTGTAGTGGGTCTCTGGGTTTAGAGTTTTGAAGTATCAGTGCAGTGGGTCTCTGGGTTTTGAGTGTTGGCGTATCAGTGCAGTGGGGCTCTGGGTTTAGAGTGATGGAGTATCAGTGCAGTGGGTCTCTGGGTTTAGATTGTTGGAGTATCAGTGGAGTGGGGCTCTGGGTTTAGAGTGATGGAGTATCAGTGCAGTGGGGCTCTGGGTTTAGTGTGTTGGCATATCAGTGCCGTGGGTCTCTGGGTTTAGAGTGATGGAGTATCAGTGCAGTGGCTCTCTTGGTTTAGAGTTTTGGAGTATCAGTGCAGTGGGTCTCTGGGTTTAGAGCGTTGGAGTATCAGTGCAGTGGGTCTCTGGGTTTTGAGTGTTGGAGTATCAGTGCAGTGGGGCTCTGGGTTTAGAGTGTTGGAGTTTCAGTGCATTGGGTCTCTGGGTGTGGGGTGATGGAGTATCAATGCAGTGGGGCTCTGTGTTTAGAGTGATAGAGTATCAGTGCAGTGGGACTCTGGGTTTCGAGTGTTGGAGTATAAGTACAGTGGGGCTCTGGGTTTAGAGTGTTGGAGTATCAGTGCAGTGGGTCTCTGTGTTTAGAGTTTTGGAGTATCAGTGGAGTGGGGCTCTGGGTTTACAGTGATGGAGTATCAGTGCAGTGGGGCTCTGGGTTTTAGAGTGATGGAGTATCAGTGCAATGGGGCTCTGGGATTGGAGTGATGGAATATCAGTGCAGTGGGGCTCTGGGTTTAGTGTGTTGGCATATCAATGCAGTGGGTCTCTGGGTTTAGAGTGATGGAGTACCAGTGCAGTGGGTCTCTTGGTTTAAAGTTTTGGAGTATCAGTGCAGTGGGTCTCTCGGTTTAGAGTGATGGAGTAATAGTGCAGTGGGGCTCTGGGTTTAAAGTTTTGGAGTATCAGTGCAGTGGGTTTCTGGGTTTAGAGTGATGGAGTATCAGTGCAGTTGGTCTCTGGGTTTTGAGTGTTGGAGTATCAGTGCAGTGGGGCTCTGTGTTTAGAGTGTTGGAGTTTCAGTGCATTGGGTCTCTGGATGTGGGGTGTTGGTGTATCAGTGCAGTGGGGCTCTGGGGTTAGAGTGATGGAGTTTCAGTGCAGTGGTTCTCTGGGTCTAGAATTTTGGAGTATCCGTGCAGTGGGTCTCTGGGTTTAGAGTTTTGGAGTATCAGTGCAGTGGGTCTCTGGGTGTGGGGTGTTGGAGTATCAGTGCAGTAGGGCTGTGGGGTTAGAGTTTTGGACTATCAGTGCAGTGGGTCTCTGGGTCTAGAGTGATGGAGTATCAGTGCAGTGGGTCTCTGGATGTGGGGTGTTGGAGTATCAGTGCAGTGGGTCTCTGTGTTTAGAGTTTTGGAGGATCAGTGCAGTGGGTCTCTGGGTTTAGAGTGTTGGAGTATCAGTGGAGTGGGGCTCTGGGTTTACAGTGATGGAGTATCAGTGCAGTGGGGCTCTGGGTTTAGAGTGATGGAGTATCAGTGCAGTGGGTCTCTTGGTTTAGAGTTTTGGAGTGTCAGTGCAGTGGGTCTCTGGGTTTAGAGTGTTGGAGTATCAGTGGAGTGGGGCTCTGGGTTTAGAGTGATGGAGTATCAGTGCAGTGGGGCTCTGGGTTTAGTGTGTTGGCATATCAGTGCCGTGGGTCTCTGGGTTTAGAGTGATGGAGTATCAGTGCAGTGGCTCTCTTGGTTTAGAGTTTTGGAGTATCAGTGCAGTGGGGCTCTGGGATTGGAGTGATGGAATATTAGTGCAGTGGGGCTCTGGGTTTAGAGTGATGGAGTACCAGTGCAGTGGGTCTCTTGGTTTAAAGTTTTGGAGTATCAGTGCAGTGGGTCTCTCGGTTTAGAGTGATGGAGTAATAGTGCAGTGGGGCTCTGGGTTTAAAGTTTTGGAGTATCAGTGCAGTGGGTTTCTGGGTTTAGAGTGATGGAGTGTCAGTGCAGTTGGTCTCTGGGTTTTGAGTGTTGGAGTATCAGTGCAGTGGGGCTCTGGGTTTAGAGTGTTGGAGTTTCAGTGCATTCGGTCTCTGGATGTGGGGTGTTGGAGTATCAGTGCAGTGGGGCTCTGGGGTTAGAGTGATGGAGTTTCAGTGCAGTGGTTCTCTGGGTCTAGAATTTTGGAGTATCCGTGCAGTGGGTCTCTGGGTTTAGAGTTTTGGAGTATCAGTGCAGTGGGGCTGTGGGGTTAGAGTTTTGGACTATCAGTGCAGTGGGTCTCTGGGTCTAGAGTGATGGAGCATCAGTGCAGTGGGTCTCTGGATGTGGGGTGTTGGAGTATCAGTGCAGTGGGGCTCTGGGTTTAGAGTGATGGAGTATCAGTGCAGTGGGGCTTTGGGTTTAGTGTGTTGGCATATCAGTGCAGTGGGGCTCAGGGTTTAGAAAGTGTTGGAGTATCAGTGCAGTGGAGCTCTGGATGTGGGGTGTTGGAGTATCAGTGCAGTGGGGCTCTGGCGTTAGAGTGATGGAGTTTCAGTTCAGTGGTTCTCTGGGTCTAGAATTTTGGAGTATCCGTGCAGTGGGTCTCTGGGCTTAGAGTTTTGGAGTATCAGTGCAGTGGGTCTCTGGGTGTGGGGTGTTGGAGTTTCAGTGCAGTAGGGCTCTGGGGTTAGATTGTTGGAGTATCAGTGCAGTGGGGCTCAGGGTTTAGAAAGTGTTGGCATATCAGTGCAGTGGGGCTCTGGGTTTAGAGAGTGTTGGAGTATCAGTGCAGTGGGGCTCTGTGTTCAGAGAGTGATGGAGTATCAGTGCAGTGGGTGTCTGGGTTTAGAGTGATGGAGTATCAGTGCAGTGGGTCTCTGGGTCTAGAGTGATGGAGCATCAGTGGAGTGGGGCTTTGGGTTTAGTGTGTTGGCATAGCAGTGCAGTGGGTTTCTGGGTTTAGAGTGATGGAGTATCAGTGCAGTGGGTCTCTGTGTTTAGAGTGTTGGAGTATCAGTGCAGTGGGTCTCTGGTTGTGGGGTGTTGGACTATCAGTGCAGTAGGGCTCTGGGGTTAGAGTCTTGGAGTATCAGTGCAGTGGGGCTCATGGTTTAGAAAGTGTTGGCATATCAGTGCAGTTGGGCTCTGGGTTTAGAGAGTGTTGGAGTATCAGTGCAGTGGGGCTCTGGGTTCAGAGAGTGATGGAGTATCAGTGCAGTAGGTCTCTGGGTGTGGGGTGTTGGAGTATCAGTGCAGTGGGTCTCTGGGTCTAGAGTTTTGGAGTATCAGTGCAGTGGGTCTCTGGGTTTAGAGAGTAGTGATGGAGTATCAATGCAGTGGGGCTCTGGGTTTAGAGTGATGGAGTATCAGTGCAGTGGGGCTCTGGGTTTAGAGTTTTGCAGTATCAGTGCAGTGGGTCTCTGGTTTTAGAGTTTTGGAGTATCAGTGCAGTGAGTCTCTGGGTTTAGAGTGATCGAGTGTCAGTGTAGTGGGTCTCTGGGTTTAGTGTTTTGCAGTATCAGTGCAGTGGGTCTCTGGGTTTTGAGTGTTGGCGTATCAGTGCAGTGGGGCTCTGAGTTTAGAGTGATGGAGTTTCAGTGCACTGGATCTCTGGGTTTAGAGTTTTGGAGTATCAGTGCAGTGGGTCTCTTGGTTTAGAGTGTTGGAGTATCAGTGCAGTGGGGCTCTGGGTTTAGAGTGTTGGAGTATCAGTGCAGTGGGGCTCTGGGTTTAGAGTGTTGGAGTATCAGTGCAGTGGGTCTCTGGGTGTGGGGTGTTGGAGTATCACTGGAACCTGCAACCCACATGCAGTTCGTCTGAATTGTCGGCAGATGTCCAGGGGTCTGTCAGGTCATGAGACGGCATAAGCAGGTGTACGTAGAGAGAATTGGAGAGATAGTTTTACTGTGAACTGGGATCACTGCCAGAGGAAAGGTTTGTTTCACTGCAGGGGAGGTAAGGGTGATACTCTCCCAATCAGATGCATCATTATTTCAGTGAAATATTGTTTTTACCTGCACATAATAGTCTCTTTACTGATATGCTTTCTCTGTTGGCTTTCTGGGTTTCAGATAAGATGTCCTCTTTGTGTATGTGCTCTCCTTCTCTTCACATTTGTGTGTGTGTTCCTGTTTGTGTGTGTTTGTGTGTGTTTGGGGGGCAGCATATATGTCTGTGTGAATGTATGCATGGCTGTGTGTGCACATGTGTGTGTACTGTTTGTATGCATCTGTGTGTTTGTGTGTGTGTATTTTCCTGTGTGTGTATGTGTGTGTGTGCTGTGGCGTGGGGTGTTTAGGGTGTGTATGTTTATGTATGCATGTGTGTTTTCATGTGTGTGTGTCTGTATGTGTGTCTGATGTCTGTGCATGTGGGGGGGGGGGTGTAGGGGGTAGGGTGTGTGTGGGCTATGGGGGGTAGAGGGTATGTAGGTCTGTGTGTGTGTGTCTCTGTGTGTGTGTGAGGACCCTTCTCAATGCCACCTTTTGTCTCCTGTGCCTTCAGAGCCCCTCCACAGCTCCTGTCCTGACAGCAGCAGGTCACAGGAAAGTCACATTAACACTGAAAAAGCAAACAGATTTTAAAACAGTTAAGGTGGTTAAATGGCTCCAGGGGATAGAGTGATTTACTGTGCCTCTCAACTGCATTATACACAGGATTTATGTTTAATGAGCTTCTGACATCCTGCATGCTCACACACTGTTTTCCTTCATTTCTGCGTTGAGAGCATACACATCAAATCAAGGGGACATTCACACACCCCTGAACAGAGACACACACACTCACACGTATGCTCCCCCGACCCTACACACATACACGTATATACACATGTGCATACACAACAGACCAAAGCTGAGTGCTGTTCTTCTTAGGAAGCTGACCACAGCTGACTACTGCTCTTCTTAGGAAACAGACCACAGCTGAGTGTTGCTCTTCTTAGGAAACTGACCAAAGCTTTGTGCTGCTCTTCTTAGGAAACAGACCAAAGCTAATTAAAGTTATCTGAGAGTTGGGTTGGGGGAGGCACATTCAACGCAAATGTAGATATTTTCTTCACCGTTCGGCTGCCAACTTGAAAATAATAACCGACACAGTCATTTTTCTAAGAAGTGTATCGGTTTCAGATGATTTTGTTATCAGCGTGTCCTTTCAAACTTACCCTTTCAGCCTAATCTGGCCTTGTAGCCCACTTTAAAGATGCGCTTCTATATGTCACTGTTTTGTCTGAGAGAGAGAGGCAGCTGTAAGTGTTTAATCTCTTTTCCCCGACAGGAAAGTGACATAAGACTTTCCAAAGTTCTGTCTGGGCCTCTCGTCCGGTGCATCAAAAACTCAAGCCAAGTCAAATCAAGCCACTCCTTTCTAATATGTGCTTAGCCTAATTTAGCTTGGACTGATTAAAAGGCTGGACTTCTAGGAACTAAGGCCGATCAGTACTCACTATAGTCACTTTGGTCACTCAAGGTAACAAGTGAAGTTTATTCTGTCAAGTTAATGTCATGAAGTAAGCTTAAAACCCACATTTATACCAATATCAACATTCTTTAAACACTGTTGATTGTGTACAAATACAAATAAACCTATAATTATGAAAATAGACTGGTTCAGTGTTACTCTGACATACTTAATTACACGGTGAGCTATGTGTGCATATACAGTAATTATAGGGTATAAAACATATATGTAATACATTTTCTTTACACTGAAGTGTTAAGTATTGAGGGAGGACTATATCAGGGTATGCTTACAGACAGTCAGCGTTGGTTCAGTTTAAGAATGAATCAGGATTAAATTGTAGTCATTAGTACTTGTATATAATTGTGTTTACTGGCACTGTTCTGATTGTTATGATGAATTTTGAGTAATTATACTTTTCTGGAGTGGCTTCAGTAACAAACTAGCTAAAGGCTCTCTAAAAAGTAACAACCCACAGTTAATATATACAGTATTTTTTGTGTTTGGTATTAATCAAAAGGCTTATTAAACTCAGAGATTAGCTATTTGGATTCTGTTCCATAATAAAAAATATTCTAAAAGTTAACTTTTTAAATATTGAATAATGACTGTGTTTTTTTGGTCCTAGAGAGCAGACAGCTGGCCAGTCTGGTCCTGGCAGGGTGCTCATAGATTGGTTTTAGTGGCAGTAATAAAGCTGATTATCAGCCCAGCCCGACACCCACTAACCTCAGGCAGCTTGCGCCCTCGTCAGACCCGCCAATCTGGGCAGCTACCACTGAGCTTGCAGTGCCAGAGACGCTCTTTATCCCCCTCACTGTGCCACACTCATCCCCCTCACTGTGCCACACTCATCCCCCTCACTGTGCCACACTCATCCCCCTCACTGTGCCACACTTATCCCCCTCACTGTGCCACACTCATCCCCCACACTGTGCCACACTCATCCCCCTCACTGTGCCTCACTCATCTCCCTTACTGTGCCACACTCATCCCCCTCACTGTGCCACACTCATCCCCCTCACTGTGCCTCACTCATCCCCCACACTGTGCCTCACTCATCCCCCACACTGTGCCACACTCATCCCCCTCACTGTGCCACACTCATCCCCCTCACTGTGCCTCACTCATCCCCCTCACTGTGCTACACTCATCCCCCTCACTGTGCCACACTCATCCCCCTCACTGTGCCACACTCATCCCCCTCACTGTGCCACACTCATCCCCCTCACTGTGCCACACTCATCCCCCTCACTGTGCTACACTCATCCCCCTCACTGTGCTACACTTATCCCCCTCACTGTGCCTCACTCATCCCCCTCACTGTGCTACACTCATCCCCCTCACTGTGCTACACTTATCCCCCTCACTGTGCCTCACTCATCCTCCTCACTGTGCCACACTTATCCCCCTCACTGTGCCACACTCATCCCCCTCACTGTGCCACACTCATCCCCCTCACTGTGCCACACTCATCCCCCTCACTGTGCTACACTCATCCCCCTCACTGTGCCTCACTCATTCCCCTCACTGTGCCACACTCATCCCCCTCACTGTGCCACTTATCCCCATCACTGTGCCTCACTTATCCCCCTCACTGTGCCACACTCATCCCCCTCACTGTGCCACGCTTATCCCCCTCACTGTGCCACTTTTCCCCCTCACTGTGCTACACGTATCCCCATCAGCATGGCACACTTATCCCCAGCACACTAGGGGGGATGTGATTATTACAGGCAGGGACGCAGGATAAATGTTCTATTACTACACATGTAGGCCAAACCGGTGCAACAAACCCATTATTAAGTAGCAGTAGGACAAAATTTTAACCAAGAAAATGCTCTCTAGAAATCTATCCTTTTATATTTGTCTATGTAGTGGGTTATTTCTTGTAGATTTCCAAGAATTGAAACTCATCAAACCAGGACTAACTTTTAAGTGGTTCAGATTATTCATACCATGATGATCATACCTTTTCCTCTCAAAGATGCACAGGCAGTGGGCTCCAGAATTATTGGCACCCTTGATGAACAGAAAAAGTGCTTATTTATAAGGACATAAGCATTATTTTCCAACATGCATAAAGTAGTGCACTTTATTAATGATTCAATGGAGTCAACCAAAGTCTTACATTGAAGAATGGAACAAGCACTACACCTAGAAAAAGCACATGCTGCTTCTGTGACTTACACACACTGCTGCAGGAACCAGACTACAAAAAATGTACATTAAAGAATCTGTGAAGGCTTTTTATCGTACATAATTCTCTGTGACTGTGACACTAATTGGATTTATAAGAAGCAACTTCTTTTAACTCAAAGGGAAAGACTTTGGCAGCAGATTCCATGAAAACCCTGATCTTGTGAATTATAGGAATTCTTGTCATTTGTGTACAATCACACTGGAGAGTTCTATCTCATTAGCACAGCAGTGGAGGCAGGTACTGCCAAATCCTGGCAGTGCCTTGTGCCCCTGCTGTCCCATGGAATCCTGTTTGCAGGCGTGCCAGCCTCTCCCTGTGGGAGGGAAAGGGGAATTGTGGAAGCACGGTCCCAGCCCAGACCGGGGCCGGTCAGCTGGAGGGGTCCCGAACTTACTGTTAAAAAAAAAACAGGAAATAACATCAAAGTCCTGGATAAATTTAGGCCACTTTTTATGAAACAGTCAAATTATGACGCATCACACCACACTGAAATTGCTATGTTTCATTGGCCTAGAGCTTAGTCTTTAAGCTGGAATGTTGGGCAATATACTCTATATTAAACAACTGTGGGATTTGTGGACTCTTGCAAGTATAGTTTCTGTGAAATCACATGCTTTTTCTTTAACTTATTTGCTGGGATTGGGCAGGCACAGCTAAAGGATGTCTGTATTTGAATAAACATCTAGTGTGTACAGTACATGTAAGACCCACCACAGGTACAGTAGAACCCTTATCTGTGATGACACAAAATGTCAGCCAGGTTACATTTAGCAAGATAAGAACATGTTTGCTGAGTCATGGCCTTGCTCTTCACAAATGTCACAAACTGATAATACGAAAAACCTTAAGATAATAAAAAATACAAAAAGATTCATCCTCAGCTATTTGCGCAATACAGAAATGTCACCTTCTGGAGATATTGACAGCAAACAGTGCCTGTGCATTCAAGGTTCAGGGCTACAGACCTCCTGCACATATGCAGAGATCTTTTGACTGCCAGCCCTGCTGTGATGTGTTTCTAGGTGGCTGATTCTAAAAATGCAAGTCGAGTTCTGGATAGCAGTACAGTGGTTTGAATTGACTATGGTCAACATGCTTAAACATTTACAATACTTAAAATGAAGGAGAGTCAACAAAGAAAATTCTTTCAATTTGCTTTGTACTCGCATAGTGAACATGTCTTACCTTCTGCCATCTTCAGCACCATTAGTCAAACCTCAGAATTAGCTTTCAATAGTCCCCAAAGGCACATACTTGCTATTGTTATAATAATTGCCCTCAGTGGGTCAGTGTCTCCCCATGCCAAGCAGAACATAATTCCTCCCAAGCCCAGCCAAAACTATGAAATAGTGAGGATTTGATAGGAGATATTTAAAGAACTTCTGGGCTAGAGTAAAACATAAGTGTGAACCAAAGCAAGTATTTTATAAAAAGACACCCCAAAATTTCACACTTCAGATTCTTGTACTTTTATTCATACGCTTGGTCCAAATTAACTGCAGAAAAGCCACAGCTTTTGGCTGTAAAACGTGCCTTACGGGTTAATTAAAAAGTTCAAAGAGAAGGCAAGTGTGTCCTTATTAGAGTTGTACACTTGTGGGAAACCCCAGCTGGTGAATTACAGATCACAACAACAAACAACTGAACTGAGAGAAGCCCAAGACTCCATATTCAGTGAACTGAATAGTGTACAGTAGGGCCCTTGTTCAGTTCATACTGACCTCATGCATTCTGGTAATTCATTGCTGTGCAGGGATCATTGTATGGATGAATCTGACATGTTATTTTAGTGTATTTTAGCAGTGGATGGAGAAACTCCAGCACAGGGGTCTCAAACAGGAGTCCTGGAGGGGCAAAGGGCCTGCAGATTTTTGGTGCGTTCCCACACTTAAGTCAGAGAGCAACACTGTAGAGAGAGGTTCAACTCAGAGGCTAAATTGCCCTCGTGCTTAAATCTGCTTATGTAGACCTCAGTCCTGTTTTTCCAATGCGTCCCTATGGGAAAGTTCTTACCATGAGCTGTTGATCCGTACTTTTTGAGTCCTTATTGGGTTAGTTAGATAACCTAGAATGTTTGGCATAAAATGGATAGCATTCTGGGCGAAATATGCATAGCATTCACACAGAGAAAAAGCAATTTATCTCGCAGTTGTTCACCATCGCACATGTGCAGTGTCTTGAAATGAAATAAAGAGAGGAACAGTAGACTTAACAGCATGCATGGCACTTCCCAGCCTCTCGTACGGCTAGGCTAAAGCAGAATAGGAGCTGATAGTTGAGATTGCCATCGTTCTCCTTTAAAATCTTAGCATTGTGCTTAACTGAAGTCACTGATTGACAATGCAGCCCCCCCAGGACGCCCCTACTACAGATTATAGACTGTAAAAAAAATAGGCAAAGTGACTGTGACATTAGCCATTGACTCTCCATGGGCTTGTGAAAAACATTTTGATGCCACAGAAGCGTAGTTTTTGTGTCAGCATGTAGAAATTGGAGGCAGAAACTGCTGCAGGGAAAAGGGGGGATTTTCTCATGAAGTCATGGGCCGGGTCCAGCCACAGTGTGATTGACAGTCTGGGATGATGTGCAATAGTTATAGGCAACAAACATGAGCAAACCAAGAAAAAGTGCAAACAAACAAGATAAATTACATCTATATGGGGTTTCCATGAAATGGCTTGAGACCTCAAATGAAAAATCCAGCAGCCTGTTTGACTAAAGCACATTTGTAGTGCTGAAATTCATTCCACCTAAAACGCACTTAGCTGGTGGAGAGCATGGGACAAAGTACAATTTCGATTCACACAATGAGACTGTTACATGGCTATGATTAATTCAATTATGTGACTAATATGCATTGTTGCAGAAAAGCTCAAATGCATGTCAGATTATAAGCATAACCACAAAGATGTATCAGGTCATGGTTCGTATACATCTAACAAGCCATTAACCTGGTTTGACAGGTTTTACATTTGTTAGCTAATAGACCTGTAGGGAATGAGGTTGCGGTAGCTAGGCCATATTTGTTTGCTGCTAACTAATCAGTTATTCCAAAATAATAAAAATGCCATAATGAATTCACAAATGATTTGATGTTAGTGATGTGCAATGTGTGAGATCATGGTCTGCTATGTGCATTTTCCAACTTGACACAGATGAGATGAGAAGGTTGGAATGAAATGTCAAGGTCATTTCTAAGCGTGTGAGATACCCCCACCCCCCGCAGTGACGTGCAGTGACTAGGCAGTGATGTGATGTCCCTGAACTTTCTACAAAATATTCAAATATTGTCCAAATAACACAATCACTTAACAAAATGGCACATGGGCAGACATTAGACAAAGACAAAACACCTATTGCGATTATATATTCTTGTGGGGGAAAAGTTATTGACTTTCCATTTTGACCACGTCGGCACCATTGACTTATATTAATGGCTGAAAGACCTACACTGAAGCCAACCGCACTAGTGCTAGAGAGCAGTGGCACTTCAAATATGAGGATTGGTTTTGGCCCTTTTCTATCGGTAAATAAGCAACTCTGATGATGGGAAGAGAAGTGGGATGATGGGAATTGGAGTCTAGGGCCTGGAGTTCTGAGCATATACTGTAGATCAGGGATCATCAACTCTCTAATCCAAATCCTGCCATGGTTTTATTTTCTCCTTGGTAATTAGTGATTGGCCAGACTGTCTTCACACCTGTCTCCTAGGTATAGGGAGGGTGGACAAACCAGCAGGGGTTGCTGATGTCTGATATAGACAATACGGGTCAAAGAACAACGGATGATGAAAAAAAACAGAGAACGGAGAGTGGAGCTGATAGAAGATACAAGGAAGACCCCTGTAACAGTCCAGTGCCCGCATGTGGATGAGATCGGGGTTCAGCTGGAAAGGAATTATGGGAAGTGGAGTCCAGGGCTGTATCCATGCCAAGGGGGGGAGAATGATCCAGAGTAGCTTCGCTGGAGCGTGCTGTCACGAGTGAGCTTCACTTGTGACACAGGAAACAAAGGCACAGCATGCAAGAGCTGGGACGCCAGACCACAGCGACAGCACAGGAGTGCAAACAGCTCAGGAGCTGTTAAATATTTAACGCTTGGCACCAGTCTCAAATGTCAAAGGATCTCCAAGGTGCCAAAGACGACCCCCATCCTTGTGAAAACAAACACTGTGTTCCCTGCTCCTTTTTAAAACAAGCTGAGCCTACTATCAGATATCGAAAGCCAAAAATGTAGACACATGTTGGCGTTTCCATGTTTTTGCATGATAACATTTTTCAGGGGGGATTAAGGGGGGAGGAGGTCGGAGGAGAGGGGGGAGGGAGGGTGACTTTGTTTTACAATGGTCCGGGTTGCACGACACCTTTTGAAAATGCAGTGGTCAGTTAAATTTAACAGCCGTGTAAGGAAATGTAAAACATTTTATTGGCATTAACCAGCAGATAGTGTGAAGGAAAGCCTATTGTGAGGCCCATATAGAGCAAGAAGATGAATGCGGAGAGTTCAATAGGCTTTCAGATGCACGACTTGAGGATCGACCCCCTCGGCAATAAAAAGCATAAAGACTATACAGCCGGTTTCATCCCACAGTGAACGACCGTTCACACGAACGCCTTTTTATTTAAAGTTGGCAAACTTAGCAATGTACAATGTTTCAAACATGAAAAGATTGAGAAAATAAAATAATAGCTAATAAGCTAAGCTAATAAACAAATCGACCAAATTGCATTCATCTGATTGAATTTGAATTTTCCCTGTGCTGGAGCTGAAATAAAGCGAAAGGGCTGCTATGAGCTTTTGTTTATGAGTCAGGATATGGAAGGAAAGCAGCTTAATGTTTTGGAATGCTGGGAAGTGCAGAATACGCAAAATTACCCATGAATCACCATGTTGTTTTCCTTCCAAATGTAAAACTGCCTCCCAAAGAGAGTTTTTGTCCTCACCTAAAGGCACGATACAAATCGGGTAGTGTCTCTCTCGCTTTCTCTCTCCTTGTCCTGACATTACCTGTGAAACCAGCTTTTTTTGCCGGTCTGCAGCTACAATGCTCTTCATTGTCCGCGGTCCGCTAAAAGCCGGTGCCGCGGAGATTAAGTGGGAAAGCGCCGGTGAGCGAACGCGATTGTGTTTCTGCGTATCCATCGCTCTGTCGCAGAGCGTTGGATTGTGTGTCTCCCGGGCCCAAAAAAGAGGGACAAAGCTCCGCACAGTTTATTTGCGCCTCACAAAGGTGCGGAGTACAGTACGGCTATTTCTGTCGGACCCTCTGGACCGTGAAAGCAATCTCACATCAAAGAAAAAGCATGGCAGTAACACAATGCTACATCAGTGACCGTGTGACGGCGGGGTCTGTTTAGTGTTTCTGTTCCTACCCCTCCCACCCTCTCCTGTCAGTGATGTAACAGTTTCAGGTGCCCCCTCTCCGCCTGCATGCTCCAATGACAAAGATGCTTTGTAAGCCAAAGGGCAGGGGAGTCTGCGCACTTCAGGGAAAGTGGAGCTGCAGATACTACCACCCGATACTCGTCAAAGGCGCACCAGTTTTAACAGATCAGGGAGATAGAAGGGGCTTTGGGTTTTTTTCTTCTCCCTCTCGCTCTCGTCGGAGACAAAGGCTTCCATAGTAATCTGATCGATGCGTCTTATACTGGAAGCCCTGCCGTGCCACTGTTTATGTTTTGTGCCGTCAAGTGTGTGTAATTATGAGGCTCTTCATACGAGAACGGCTCTCCAGCACTGCGTTTGCCGAGGAGGACAAAGCCTTCAGAAGGCCTATTTTTGTGAGGACCAGAGTGTGTGTGTGTGTGTGTGTGTGTGTGTGTCTCTGTAGGTGTTTTTATGTAGCATTGTTTTGTGTTAATTTATGGATAATCTGCTGGGACCTCCACCAATTTGACGGTTCTTTGAGTATCATCCCGTCGTTGGCTAGTTGTGCCTTAGCAGAGCACAAGCCACACATGACATGGGGCATTTGTAAGAGCCCTGAGGCCCAAACTTCTCACTGGGGGGAGCAATGCCCTGAGAGATGTGAAAGGTCCGCTCCTCATTTAATTAACTAATTAAGTTCATTATGCACTTAATAAATCTTGCAGACTTGTTAATTCCCAATCCACCGCCACCCCCCACATATGTTTTCTACCATTCAGGGAGGGAATGCCATGTATCTATTATCTATCTATATATCTATCCATCTATCCTTGTTTATTTGCATGCTCACTGCAATGCCAGTGTCTTGTTTACTCTGACACTCTCCCCACAAACACACACGCGCACACACCCACATAGTTACAGGTCGCGTTAAAGACAGATGATTGGGGCTGTGTGTGAACTTGTCCCATGTTGTGGCCACTCGATAGTCATGATGACCAACTGAGAAAAAAAAACATTCATTTCGGCTGACTCACGTGCTGGCTGTTGTATCATCATTAACTGATCCTACAGTGTCTGTCGTAATTAAACAAAACCACAGTATTACGTTTTTCTCAGACATTTAAGCATATAGGTATTTCGTGCTTAACCTTGACCACCAAATATCTCACATTCCTATGGGCTTACTGCATAGTGTGGCGGGCAATGCTCTTGCAGGTGCTGCTTTGCCGTGGTTGTCACCACAGCATTCCATTGGACGCCGCCCCGTTCACGCTGCTGCTGTTGCCAATGACGACCGTCAACGGAGTTCCATGGCTGCAAAGTTGGGATAAATACTAGGAGCGACTCATTGGCCAAATGACCTCTTTATCTCCGGTTCTAATGACGGAGATGAAGTCCAGGTACACAAAGATGTTACACTCTGTGATATATTGCACACACGAGGCTGTCTTACGCCCAAGAAATAAATGCCTCAGTGTGTTAGAGTTTCTAGAATTAATGGCCTCTCCAAAAGCAATACAAGGAAAAGAAAGAAAGAAATAATGTTACGATAATCCGATAGCCTGAAACCGCTCCAAACAAGTGTGTTACAATATTAAATACTTCCGGAGGAATGCTTATCCTGCTATTTGATCTCCGGCAAGAACAAAAAAAGGGGAACTGATACAGTTTTCACTGAACCGAATCAAACAAATTTATGAGGCCACAGAGATTAAGATACAATACAGGTAAACATAGCTGCTGGGTGTGGCCGGTTTCCTGTGTCGCAGGCGTTTCATTCTGTGGTCACCTTATTGTGAAGCAGGCCACTTTGATATTGTCTATTATTTCAGCTGTCAGTGACTCCTGTAAAGAGAAACACAACGGAGGGAGCAGGTGAGTGAGAGGCAGGCCGGCCTGTGCCCATGGTCAGGTGACTTACTGTGGCGCAGACCAGCAGGTGAAGGCATCGGCACCAGCAATTAATCCACTATAGTTTTACTGGTAATATGAATGTAAGGCTGAAGTTATGGAAAGGAATTAATAGAATTTGTCACGGCTGAAATGCAGGTCATTCAGCGATGAATCTGAAATTAATAATTGTGGTGTTGCTAGCCCATTATTTCCAGTGTGTGTGTTTGTGTCTGTGTTTATGTCTGGGTTTGGGGGAGGGGGGTAAACTGGAGCAGACCACTACTGTAGCTCCCATGTGGATCTGCTGAATGACAGTACTCCCCCCACCTCTGAGACAATGAATTTCTTATTTAGCTTTGATGTTTTGTTTTGTTTTTTATTTGAGAAGAAGTGAAGATTTGCCTTGGATGGCCTGGTAGACAGCCAACACATTCTCATCATTCTATACAAAAAATGTGTCTGCTTTAGTATGTAAGAAATCTCTCAATCTCTCTCTCTCTCTCTCTAAAAAGGTCATCCAACATCAGTAGGAAGGACACGATCAGAAACGTTGCTTCCCATTTTCAGTTTTTTTGCCTTTAGCTTGTATCCTCGTCTGACAGGGGCAAAGGCTCCTTATCGGGAATTAGCCCTCTTTATTGAGAACAAACTTAAATTCCGAGACTTCCCAAATTATTACCGAGCGATAAGGTTTTAATGGCTTCGTGTTGCTGCCATTAATCTGATAAGAGCATTTTAAGCCCCTGTGATTCATCCTCCAGGCCTGCACCGCAGTGCATCTCTTAAATTAAGCCCTGGTCTTGAGCACCGCACCGAGTGTATGGAGCCCACAGCTCTGCCTCTTAATTATACCTCATTAGGCCGTTCGCTCTGACTGTTTACTGTGCCAAAGCGGCCACAGAAATGACTAAGAGGCCGGACTGCAGGAGTACGGACGGCTCTTAGACTACTTCTGTGAAGCGGACGCAGGAAGCCCTATTTTGACGATGCAATAGCCCAGGATAAACACTGGGGTTTTTGGGATTCTTGAACGGGGATGGTATTTTCATCCCTGCTGTTTTTTAGTGCTGGTGCAGACGGGTGACTCGATTGTACGGGGGTGTAGATCGGCCCAGAGATACCTTAGCGGCTTATTCACTGTTGAGTCTGCTCAGGTTTACCTGGGGAGAGGATGGTTTGTGTGAGTTTAGCTGCATGTTTTTTAAGGAAAGCAGACAGTCTGCCCTCCTTATCTCTTAAAAGTTTTATTCTGACAAAAATGTAGAACCCTTCACCGACAAAATTTAAGCCCAAAGATTATGAAGTGTAAGAAGAAGCTTATGTGTGTGTGTCTACAGTGCTACTAACATCTTTCAATGGAGAAACATTAAAGGTACATAAAACTATTTACATTAAATAGGTAAGATTTTTGTGTTACAACATTGTTACAAGACCATTGTAAATCCCTTCCTATCATTGAAAAAAGCCTCACTGTCATGTTTAAAATATACAGTTGACGGACTGACACTTGTACCAAAACATTGTATGGCTGTACAATAATTCAAGCTCATTGGTTGAAAATTGGTTCTAATTGCCACAGCCGCCATTAGAGGGGGGGGGGGTTTCAATGTCAGCGTGTTCAGAGAGAAGGGGGAGTGATAAACAGTGTTGTGTTTTGAAGGAGTTTGTTGCTGCAATTCCTCTCTTGACGGTTAGAAGTCCGAAATTACCTATTGTACCTTAAAAGATATTGAGATTCAATAATAAGCCACTATACACAGAATACAGGCATATTTAGGGGCTCAGGCAGTGCTTATAGCCATGAGGGTTCCCCTGTAGCCCCCCTCTTTTCTGTGAGATAAGGGTCTGTGTGCAGGCAAGTTGATGCAGGCCCAACAAAAGCCCCTAATGCCGATTTAGGATTTGAATGCTGTGGTACATCACTGGGCGCCCTGACAGGTCAACAGCCATGCAGCAATCTGTTCCCCCAATCGTTTGTTTTCCTGGACTTAAATCACTCATTACCTCAAAGAAGCGGGCGGGAGAATTGATCCTTACAGACCCCAGAACGGGGGGTGGATTGCTGGGGGAATGCAATTTTCCTAGAACCCAAAAAGCCCCTTTTTTTTCCTTGGAGCTCGTACCATTCTGATTCGTATTCCCAATTCTGGGACGCATTTAAACCCTGTAAAATAAGCATGGGAGATGTCACCCTTGATCTGACATGGGGACAAACTTTTGTTTGAATACCGTGGATACTATAGCTTGTCCGTGTGATAGTGGGAGGTTTGTTGAAATGCTGCAAATTTTAATTTCTTGCATGAAAGTTTCTGATTTTATTTTAGAAGAAATGGGATGATTTTTAATTCCATGAATGCACCTTCCAGTTAAATGGCAATGATTGATTGATTCATTGTTTGACAGTAACAGTAACATTACCCTGGTTTACAGTGCAGGGGAAATATAGGCACTTCATTGGATTTCCTTCCTTTCTAGTCCACTTGAATGCACTGTTGTATATCAATGCAAAAAAAGAGAGGGAAAGGTCCTGTAAGAAGCATGCAGACAGGAAACCCTCAGGTCTCTGCCGTGTGTTTTTGGGTTTGTTCTGAGACGTACCTTCAGGTGTCGCTGTGGTCGTCGGTCTCAGGATCCAGGTCACGGCTCGGCCAGACTGAACCTTCCAGGTGAGGGCAGCCGCTCTTCCTCTGTAGTAGTGCCCGAGACGGAGTGAAAGCCCGTGGCTTAACGCTCAACAAACAAACAAGTAAGCAACAGGGGAAATCGCCCTAAGCCAGGCCAAACGTCTGCCAGAGTGTAAGCCCCATTACCGCCCGCTCTCACTACTGTCTGCAGTGGAGAAAGGTTACTAGAGCTTACTTAGGACAACAATGCAGAATACTATATTAAATAGAATTTATAGTATGTTCAGTACATGGTACACATTTGGGATATTTCATAGCCGTATCTGCATCGGTTACAAACAGTGAAATGACTTCAACTTGAAGTTTTTACAAAATTTTTTGAGAAGATATTATTTTTACTTTTTACTTAAAAATTGTATTTACATATAAGCTATTTTTGATGGTCAGCTTATCCAAAAAAATAAGAAAAAATACAGTTAAGAGTTGAAAGCTGAAATTTGAAAATGTTTTTGTCCTTCGCACTTTGTCCGGATTTGTTTTTTATTGATTTTGTTTTAGCAAATGGCAGTAAGATATGAATGAAGAGGAGATTTTACAGGGGCTCAGCAATTAAGCATCTTTTCTCTTCCCAGTTCCTTTAAGCCCCAGTTTACCTCTGTTTCTTCCCAACCGTCCCTCTCAAGACAACACAAGGAGCCTGTTCATTCCCACCTGCAGAGAGAATAATATCTTAAGTCCATCTTAGTGTGCTTCCCAAAGCCTTTGGCCAACAGATGGTTCTTCAAATCCCTGGTTTCCTTCGAGGTTGGACATGTGCTCATAAGATCCGTCACCCCGACAACCCCACCACCCCCCCACCTAGATATTGCATGTATCCTAAAGATGTAGTTAAATTTATGCACTGTAGGTCCAGCATTAAATATGACAAATATAAGAAAGCAAAACATTAAGTAGTATTTCAAAGAAAATGTGCATATAGTTGAAAAGCAGATTTGTTTATAATACCTATTCCATCAGTTAATAATAATGCTAATGATAATGATTGTTATTGTTGCTTGTCGTAGTTGATAAAGTAATAAGTGGATAAACAATGAAGCACAACAGGGTGGTTTTGTAGTGTGCCTTGATCCAAATGACATCATAAGCTAGTGGGACAGAGTGCCTAACATTGGACAGATTGGACAGATTGGACATAATATTCAATGATAATGACCAGGGAATATATTGAACAGAGCTATATCATGAGCTATGACATAATAACAACAACAACAACGACAACAACAACAACAATAATAATAGTAGTAATAATAATAATAATAATAATAATAATAATAATATATTTGGTTTTAACAGTTTAACAGTGTAAAATCAACTGTGTGTACCTTTGACTCAAATAGTATACCTTGCCCATTTTGGACTCACAAACTGTTCACCATAGATCACTTGTGTATTAACTGTCTTCTGTGCACACGAATGTTAAATTATGTTTAATACATTTCATTTTTCAGAAATGTATCATTTCTTTCACTGATCTCAGTCTGTTTCATGCAAATCCACAGACATTTATTTCCAGCAATGTTTCAGGAATATTGAGTAACAATGGCAACTTAATTAAATATAAGTACCGAGGTCAGATGAATACCTATATATCAAGTATTCATATACTGTATGTATAAAATCAGATCTCAGAGTTTCATTTTTGGATTTGTGTATTTGTCACAAGCTACTTGACACTTAAACTGCAGGAAGAATATTCTAGACCGATTGTCCGTCTCTCCAGTCAGCCAGAGGACACTAGCCCTGTTTGATAATGTACTTTGGGATGTCCATGCCCATCCTCTCTATGCTGCTATTATCACAATAGCAGCGCATTGTACTGTGCGGCCTGTCAGTCAGTCCTCAGGATCGCTCCGATGCATTCTGTCAGGCAACATTGTGATTTGAGTGGTTCGGTGTCCTTATTTTCAAGTGCCTCTCAGCACAGCTGATGCATGGAGGACCGTGACAGCTTTGTGTTCTCCTGTTGGGGATTTTCTCCTGTTCACTTGACGTCTGAAGGGAACACAATGCGCCCCCCCCTCCAAACATGACGGCCATTGTTCCCCATAGTCAAGGGCCGTAATATCACATTGGGCCTGATTCCAGCACCCAGACGTGTCCCCTTTGTCTTCAATTATGATAATCTCCCATCCCGGCTCCATGAAACCTCCTGCCTCTGCGCTATTTCCCACTGTAGAGACTCCGGAGAGGAGCATTTCAGAGCGTTTGCCCCAGGGAAGGTGGTTATTAGCCATACAGGATACAGAGATAAGAACGCACACTGATGGGCTGGATGCGTTCCATTTGTCTTTTGGCTATAGTGTGCAAGTTTCTTCAATTCACGGGTGCATTTATATGACTGTTTACTGATTTAAACTGCATAACCTACCATTGTCCTATTAATATGTACATGTGCTGCTGCTCCCATACACTGTATGTATCATGCCTTAATGCCCCGCTAAATCACTTTGGAAAAATAATGGGTTGTGTGTGTGATGACGGTGATGTGGGATTTCTTGCACTCGCATTTTAGCCCTCAGGGATGGTTCTGTAAATAACAAAAACCCTGGGAAGTGACCTATTCGGCCCTTTCCACTGAGATACTGTATGCACTTACACACTGATGCTCCCTGTTCTTCAGAGGTGCCCCATAGGTGCCCTGGGTCCGAGTGCCCCAAACAGAAGAGAGAATTAAGTTGTTTGCCAGGCTATGCTGGATGTGGTTTGAGCAAGCTCTGAGCCAAGGGTTGCTCCAGGTTATTTTGCCATTGACCACAGTGGGCTGCTCGATGCCACATTGTCCCCACACTGGACTCAAGAGGCTAAAGTAGCCATTGTTTTCTTTCTAGGTCAGTGGATAGCTGTTTTGATCATTTAAAGATAGTAGGAGGAGGAGAAGGAGGGGCACAGTAATGATTTGTTCATAGTTATCATTCCCTAAAGGGTTGGTGGGTGCAGTGTTAGTTCTGCACTGGTACACTGACATCACTCACAATATAACCGCCATTCCATCCCCAATTACTGACCAACCTTTGGCCAGTATGGCGTCCCCTCAATACGCTTTTCCAGCTCGCTGTCCCCACAATATACACAACACACTCTGTCCCCATAATGCGCACAATACGCACTGTCCCCACAATGCACACAATACGCGCTGTTCCCACAATACACACAAAACACGCTGTACCCACAATACACCTTTCCAGCACTCAGTGATTAAACCATTGCAGAAGTGGTTAGGTCAAGAATAATCCACGGAGGCCAGCTTCCAGCAACAATGCCTCGCTGAGAGCCGTACCCATTCCCTTTCAGCATCTTTTCAAAGGCCAGAGATCTTGTTTTTGATGTCACTCTGGTCCTATATTTGGGTGCACTGCTCACCAGCATGAGCTTATCTGCCCGCTTGCCTGGCAAAACAAGGACACAGGCCCATATCATGATTACATTGTAAACGGTTCATATTTATATAGCGCCTTTATCCAAAGGGTTGTACAATTGATGCTTCTCATTCACCCTTTCACACTCACACTCTTACACCAATGGCGATTGGCTGCCATGCAAGGCACCAACCAGCTCGTCAGGAGCAATTGGGGGTTAGGTGTCTTGCTCAGGGACACTTTGCCACACCCAGGGTAGGATCAAACCGACAGCCAGGCGACCGCTCTTACCTCCTGAGCCAATGTCGCCCTTCATCACAGGCTGAGGCACTGGTGCTGACCAACCCAATCAAGCATTTTCTAGTCTTGGCTGCATGGCCAGCATGCTTCAAGGCACCCATCAACCATGGCCTCATTATTTCGCATGCAATTCCTCTTATGAAAAGCTTTGCTTTTCTGCCCTCTTTCATTGGGTTCTATTTAAAGTTCTACACAGAATATCAACACAAAAACATTGCAAGTGACTTCAGATGTCAGATGTGAAAAAGTCAGACAGGAGAGTGTTAGAGCTACTTTTGAATCAATCATAGCTGTGGAATCCAGCTACTCACCATACTTATTTTTTAAAATGATGCCTTGATATTGTGAAGCTTCAGACTGAATGAAAATGAATGCATTAAAGAGGAGGTCTCAATACAGCTTAATGGAAATGTAACACTGACTTTATCAATATCAACTGAAGCCATATCTTTCTACTCCTAGCTCCATCATTGGGAAATTGAGAAAACGTGAATTAAGCAATTGAATTAGGCCCTTGCTCCTTCAAATATCAATTCAAAGCCATGTCAATTACAGACTTAGCAGATGCATGGCGGACGGGGAGAGGTGAACCCACAGGTCGATCATTTATATACCACGCTTTCCAAAAAAAGACTTCTGCAAAGGATGTGCTCACGTTTCCTCATAAGGAAGGGAAGTTCAGGAGTTCCTAACTTCTATGTTAAAACAGGTTGGAATGTCCTTAAAGATGGTGGACCTCAATTGATTTCCTGGTCAGAAGCAAGAGGTGAAAAAAAAAGGAAATAGAGGTGAGAAATAAGTGATTGGAGTGAGCCTGTTGTCCCAGACTGTAGGCTCTCTACTGCCTCACCAGGCCATACTGCCTCCTTGGGCCAATCAGGCCTCTGCTGTCAGCCTTCACCAGGATACAGTGCTGCAGCTAATCACGCATCGCAGCTGGTGGACGGCAAAAGGAGATAAGTGTCATTTGGCTATGCCTGCTTCTGAAGAGGTGTGGATTGTCAGTCATTGTGGTCTTACTAGAGTAGTATGACCTGGCTCCTGAACCGACCTGTTCATTCCAGCCTTAAAGTAAATGGGCGTTTCTCAATACCAAGTCAGGACTTGCGTTCTTGGGAAGTACGTTCTTATGAATTTATATGTATTTGAGATGTAATGTGTGCTTGCAACATGCAGATACGCTACCACAATGCTTAAAATGAGTTACATTTCGGCAGTATTTCACACCTCATTTTCACACCTCAGATTTAACAACATTTATTGGTGATGAAGGTATTAGGTTGTGAGCTTGCCTCATCTCAACTGTCGTCACGCAATGAATGCTGGGATATTGGGTCCATTCTCGCTGGGTTGATATTTGAGGAGAATAAAGACCACTTCCGGGATCTTTATTCGTTCTTGTTTCTTGGCGTGCTTGTTAAATATGATGTCACACAAGTTCACAAGGCCGCAAGAACGGACAAGTACAGACTTTGAGAAACACCCAACACCTCTTTCTGTCCTCCGACCCATAATGCATTTCACCAGCTTTGAACTCCTCCCGTCGTATGGAGTCTTGCAAAAACACTGAGACAAACAGAGGCCCGGATTATAAAACACATAACAAGATGAGGTTTATGAGATTCCTTTAGAGACGAGCCCTTGTTATCTGTTATCTGTGCAGATCGAGGTGACACCCAGAGATATGAAAACCGATACAGTGAAGACAGTGCAGGTGTTCCCCGGCTCCTAATTCCACACACCTGTTAGGGCACCGAGGGGCACCGACACCCTACACGTCTTTTCAGCTGCACCTGTCAGTGGCCCCAGCTGGGCCTAGGAGTCCCCCAACGCCCCGACAACAACCATTGTTATCACAGCCCACCTATTCAAACCAGGGCGGGGGATGCACCATTAATAAGAGAGCCTGTCAGTTTGAAGGCACCCGGACAATACATGGACCTGGTGCTTTAGAGAGCAGGAGAGAGGGGTGCAGAGAAGTGCATGAAGGAATTTAAAACCATATTGACGTTTTCGCACCAATGTGGTGGGGGTGCGGAGGGGGGGGGGGGGGGGGGCAGATGGCCAGGGAGGAGGAGCGAGGGGTAAACATCGGCCTTCTGAAGATGTAATAATTTTTCACTAAAGCCGTCCAGAGCTGCGCCAGCATGTTGCCCTCCACTGGGGGGCTGTGCCCACAACACAAAATCATTGTTCATAGCATATCTAAGCCTCCATCATCAGTGTGAGCTGCACTGCTCACACTGAATCTCCAAAAATCTCCAAAAATCTCCAAAAATCTCCAAAAATCGGAAATATAAAATATTTAAAAAAAATACTTTTGGAGATATGAAAAAAATGCAACAACAGAACACACCAAGGGCCTATTCCACAAAGCAGGATTAATGAGTTAGCCAGATAAAACCTGGATGTGGAACATTAACTGAAGTAAGAAGAGCTGTTGTGTACTCAGAGCAGTTATCTAGCTAACTAAGTAATCCTATTTTGTTGTGTTAGCTCCTGTGCGGTGCTGTTAGTGAGTGTGTGGTTGATGTGTTAGCTCATGTGCGGTGCTGTTAGCGAGTGTGTGGTTGATGTGTTAGCCCCGTTTAGAGCTGTTAGCGAGTGTGTGGTTCATGTGTTAGCCCCGTTTAGAGCTGTTAGCGAGTGTGTAGTTCATGTGTTAGCTCATGTGCGGTGCTATTAGTGAGTGTGTGGTTGATGTCTGAGCCCCATTTAGAGCTGTTAGCGAGTGTGTGGTTCATGTGTGAGCTTGGGTTGGGAGCTGTTAGTGAGTGTGTGGTTGATGTTTTGCTGTGCGTGGAGCTGCTGTGTGGCTGATGTGCGAGCTCGGATGCGGAGACCGTTTGTTGTTGCATGAGTGCTCTGGGGCTCTTGCTGTGATGTTGATGTGAGAACAGCGGGGTGCTCTGCGATGGCGTGTGTTTGCTGGACATTAGGGTTTCTGCTGTGGGAGGGCATTAAAGCTACGTCCTAAAGAGAGCAAAGGATGGGCGATACTCTGGGCGCTGATCCGCTCCCAACCGCATGAAACCTTCTTTCACTGTCATCTTTTGAAATATTGCTTTTCCTTTTATTGTGGATTGTTGATTTCAGAGCCAGCTGACCCCTGTATTTGGTAAAGCATCCTCAGAGACCAGTGTCCTGAGACACCAGCTCACACATGGCACTTTAAAAGCTGGTTTCAAAGCCCTCTCCAGTTGATGCCCCTGGGGAGACCCTCAAACCCACAGCCTGTGAGTAGGTACTATACAGACACTGCAGGACCCATTCATATGGCTCCCTTCCACCTCTAACGTACCGTACATCTCTCGCTTAGGAAATGACTGGGCCAACCTCCTGTACCACAATCAGAACAGCTACAAAATTCCTCTCTGCGAAGTTCACTCATTCATAGCCTGCCACAGTCGTCTTTCCAGGTCTCAGTCAGATTCACTCATTCATATTCTATGCTAGAACAGTACTCTCTTAGCAACATTCAAGAACAACATTCTCATTTTCGTCTTAATCTCCATATTTCACTTGCAGGCTGAAAGTAAGAAGCATTTTCATACAATGGACAACTGACTTTTCTAGTTTGCTTTTTAAAAAAAACGGAAGTTCACCACAGCTATTTACGGGTGTATTTATTTTGTTTTGTCGTGCCAGAAAGAGGAACCTGATGCGGAGGGAACTGGAGGCTCTGGAGCTGTCTCTGCTGTCAGGGTTCGGCCGGCCGTGCCAGGTCCCCCAGCCACCGCCTTTCTCCCTCTCATGAGCCTGTCACCGCCGAGGCCGCCCGTTTTTTCTAATAAATCGGCAGGATAAGAGGCATGGCTGGTAGCCATTGTTTTGCTCAGAGGTAAAGTGCTTAAAATGATTTTACCCGGTGAGGGCGCAGAATATATTTTGCATTATGAATGTCAGTGATGTAAAAAAATGTATTGGGTATGACGCCAAACTCGGTAATCATGGCCCCTTGCTGAGCCTGTAGACTTTACAAAAGGCTTCACACAGTCTGTGCTGTTAGCTATGCATGCTTGCTGGTTGCCATGGATAAGGGGGGGTTGAGGGGGGTGAGCGGCACGCAGGAAGGACACGCATACACACTTTGTTTTATTGCTCCTCACAGATGCTGTTTTGTTCTGATGTTCAGGCCGTGTCAGCTGTACACTTCTCCTCTCTCTGTTGCCCGAAACCGCAGAAGAAGTGAAAGATACCACGAGAAAGCTCTTTTTAACACAATAGTTGACTTACTCAGGAAAACCGGGGGTGGGGTGGGGGGGATCTTGGATAAAGAGCTTTTGCTTAGCCACAGATCCGGAATGAGGGATGATGCCATGCCTGTTGTTAAAAGGAACTGGGGTGCAACAGCTGTCTCTCCCTCTCTCTTGCTCCCTTTTTTCTCTCTTTCACCCTCTTTTTCTCTCTCCCCTTTCTTTTTCCCTCACTCACTCTTCACCCCTCTCACCCTCCTTTTTTGTATTTTCTCTGTCACCCTCTCTTTCTGCGTCACCCTCTCATTCTTCTCTCATTCCTTTCCCCCTTCTCTTGTCTCTCTCCCGCCCCTATCCCCCTATCTCCTTTTTTTTGTAACCTTTTTCTCCTCCCTCTTTCCTCTCTCTCATTCCTCTACTTCTCTTTGCTGGTTGCCTCTGTCCTGTCTTTGATTCGGGGGGTTCAGTTGTTCCTGATCATGTAGTGGGCCCCTGCTGGTGGGGGAGGGGGGTGTCCAAATGCAGCATCTCTTCAGTTCTTGGTGAACGTCCCGACCTGATCCTGGACAACATGCACATGATTGTAAAGACGCTTGTGTGTCAGAGTGGGAAGATGGGCTTCATGGATGTTTTTTAGGACCAAAAGTAATTGGACAGTTTTTTCAGCTGTTTGTGATTAGTCCAGTGTATTCAATCGCTTCCTTACTGCAGGTTTAAGAAAGCTTTCAGTTTCTTGATTCTAGGCTTTTGGAGTGTTATTTGTCAGGTTCTGTGTTTTTCATTGTCTAGTTTTCGTCTAAGTGCTTAGCGTTTCTGTTTATTGTTACCCTCTGTGCACACCGTAGTCGGTCTGTCAGTTCATTCATTCCCTGTCATTCGTTTCACCTGTTTCCTACTTCCTGATTGTTTCCCACACATGATTGTTATTTCTCTCTCGTTACCTGTGTATAAAAACCCCTCTGTTTGTGTTGTACGTTGCCATGTTATGTGTCCCAACCATACTCTCCAGTGTTTATTCCTGGCTTGCCTGTTAGTTATCGACCCTTTGCCTATGACTTCGATTTTGTTTTGGATTATCCCTGTTATCTCTGTTTGCTGGGATACCAAACCTCTGCCTGGACACTCGTTAACAAACTGCCTATTCCCTGCTGATTCTGTTTGCTGGCTATCGGCCTTCGCTTGTATACTATCAAGTTTATAAAAACTCTGTACTCACTTCTGCGGTCTTGCTACTGGGTCCTATTGTTCTGAAACCTGACAGTCATTGGCATTTGTCAATATGAGGACCAGAGTTGTGCCAATGAATGTGAAGGCTCATTATGAGGCTGAGAAATAAGCAAAACCTGCCAGTGACATAAGCCAAACAATGGGCTTACCAAAACAAACTGTTTGGGACATTGTTAAGAAGAAAGAGAATATTGCTAAAAGTTTGTGACCATTGCTTTTCTGGCTTACGCCTGTGGCAGCCATGCATGCCCAAACTATAACACCTCCACCACCATGCTTCACAGATGGGGGGGTGCTTTCGTTTTTGGCCAGTTCCTTTTAGCCTCTGGACTTTGGACTTGCCATCATTCTGACACAAGTCAATCTTAGTCTCATCTATCCACAATACCCTTTACTTTACAGGCTACTTAGCAAACTGTAACTTGTCATTTTTGAAGCCAACTAGTGGTTTACCTCTTGCAATGTAGCCTCTGGAGATCTGTTTGTGAAGTGTTTTACGTGGATTCGTTACTAACACATCCATGTCTGCCTCCTGAAGAGAACTTTCTATCTGTCGAACAGTTGGTTGGAGGTTTTTCTTCGCTATGGCGAGAATTCTATAGATGTCTTCCTTGGCCTACCAGCCCCTTTGCAATTATCAAACTCACCAGAGCTCTCTTTCTGTGATGTATTGAATCGGAAACCCAAGTCCAGACAACAGACAGGATAAAGAATAAAGTTCTTTAATGATGCAGTCTCATAGTCACAAAACAGCCAAGGCCAAATCCAGTTAGGCAGTCTGAAAAAGCAAACAACATTCGGGACAAATAGCTTCACAGCTGTTTCTGATTAGTCAGGTGTGTACAATTGCTTCCTTAGTCCAGATATACTCAAAGAGAGCTTTCAGTGTCTAGTTTTGATTCCAGTCTCAGATTGGAGTCTGTTATTGGCATTTGACAATATGAGGACCAGAGTTGTGCCAATGGAAGTCAAGGAAGCCAGTATGAGGATAAAAAAACAACAAAAAAAAAAAACAGTCAGAGACATAGGCCAAACAATAGGCCAACCAAAATAAACTGTTTGGAACATCATTTTAATTTGTCTTTAACTGTTTACTCTGGGCTGAGCAGTAGATGATATTGTCATGCTACTGTTTGAGTTTGTATTTCCCAATGTGAAGCATCACTTCCACTGAGTGTTTGGCGATTCAGACCTGGCCTTGCCAAATCTTTGCAATTCCCTTTTTTCGTAAAGCTTTTTGTGAAAATATCTCATATTCTTTTTTTTTTCTGGTAATGTGGATAAAACAAAACAAACTGAATGTCATAATTCCATTATGCAAGGACATTTGATTGTTGTAATTTATGAAAACTGGAAAAAACCAGAGTACTAATCCTTTCCCTAGCTTCTAAACATAACCCTAATCCTACTTCAGCCCTAACACTTGCTATATTCCTAAGGCTAGTTCTAACCATGAACCCTATTTTTAGCAATAGGAGTCATTTTAAATATTTGTTTTTTTTAATGGATGGAAAACAATCTAATAATTATAAACTCAAATGAAGTACAAATAAATATTTTTGATGTAATTCATTAGGAAAATGTATTTCACTGAAAGAATATGATATTGAAGAAATTTGGGCCATCGGAAATTAATGACTAAAGCTTGCACTAACCCTTTCTGTAGTTTCTGAAAATAACCCTAATCCTACTTCAACCCTAACACTGTTTTCCTAACCCTATTTCTAACCCAATTCTAATGCTAAACCCTATTTCAAGCAATAGGCGTCTTTAAAAATATGCGTTTTTATTCAATTGAATTTAAAACAATGTAGGTAATATAAATTAAAGTCAATGAAAGAAAGAAATATCAAATACATATGAGACGATTAAGTCTTACGTCCACAAAGTGAAAAAAATGTGAGTCATCCAAAATGTTATATAGCTCCTAAAGTAATTTCCCAAATAGTAATTGTTATATAAAGTGCAATCAAATAACCAACAATAGGCTAAACTTGTAAATGTGTAAAATAGCCAAATCAGAAACAAATCTGTATAGTGACTGCTGGATTGCTGGATTTAAAATGATTTGCCTGCTTCTCACTTCCTTCCAACAGCAAATTCTGTCCTGGTCCTTTCTTTCCTTCTTGGCAACTCTTTAGCAACAGCCTTCAAGCTCACTCCCTTGTCTAATTTTGATATATAAAAATAAAAAAACTCAATTATTAGTGTTAATTGTTTGCGTTTTGCAGTCATCAAGTTATATTATACTTCCGATTCCATACCCTCTTCGGATGACCTCATTTTTTTTTTTTTTTGCATTCATGAGGTTCCACTGTATAACTTTAAACTGTGTATAACAAAAACAGAAGCACTATTAACCATTTTATAACAGAACTGCTTCTAAGTCTTTATACAGCGAGAGCGCACAAAGGGATTACTGATAATAAAATATTTCTTCATCCAAGTGCCAAGCCTTTGCACAATAAATTAATTATCCTTTTCAGTCAGTAATTTGTGTTGGCAATTTTACTGTTTCTGGGGAAAAAATGAAAACATGAATTTGTTGCACATTTTGGCTGTCTTAATTCCCACGGGAATTAACTAATAATGAGATTATTATTCAAACATAAGCTTGTTACACTCTCCTTGTGCTGTCTGAGACTTTTTTTTCTTTTTCAGTTTCATTCCACCAACGCAAAAAAACCCACTGGGGCAAAATTTGTTGAAATGTTTACATTAAGCATTGCCTCACATTTATTGCTTCCCCAGCATCCTTTACACAGCAGCACAGAAAACAGAGCAAAACACAAATGTGTCCTCATGTCAGAAGCTCTTAAACAGGACTTCATGATAGATTTAAGAGGCTGACTCAAAGACGCCTCTTTTCTCTTTAGGAGATGGAAACTTTGCCTTGCAGTGCAGCATGCAGTATTTGTCCATTATTTCAGTGAATAATGCTGGGCTGTCTAACTTCTAGCTACTCGCTGTGCAAAAATAAGGTACCAACCTTGTGAAGCAAAGAGTAATTCCCTCAACAGCACATTCATGGTGTTCCTGTAATTTCCTTCCAATTAGGGGCAGAATGGTAGAATGACTTGGTAGTGTCGGGACTGGCAATGCCACATGCAGAAATGCAGTTAGTGGTGTGGAGATATCCCTTTATGTTTACATACATTTTCTGAATGCCTGACAACTTTTGGCTGAAACGTGCACTTGGTATATCAGATGTGGCTGAAAAAGATAATTCAGCACATGCTATATGTTTAACCACAGGCACATCTGAAAGGGTCTTATCTGCTCCTTGAGCAGAGCAAAACTAATTAAAGCGATCCGTTTCTTTCATGTCCGAGGGTTTCGGCCATTTCTCTGTGGCGGTATAAGTGCTGTCTGTTAGATGACTAAAAGGAAATCCTCCAGGGAATCCTGTGTATCAGCGCAAATCAGGCTTTCCTGAAGATAGCTGCTGATGTGGAAAGTGGTGGAACACATAAAGCTAATTAATAATGAGCTGTAGTGCTCATGTAAGGTCATGGGAAAATGAGATCCATTAGTGTGGCATTTACCCAAGGAGTCCTAAGTGACCCTCCTAATACCACATAATGTGCCTCCAGTAGGGACTGGTTCAACATGGCCGGTAGGAACTGAATCCACATGGTCAGTAGGAACTGAATCGACACAGGCAGTAGTGACTGAATCCGCATGACCTCATGACCTCTCCCTCCTCTTCCTCTCTGTACACAAGCCAGTCTAACATTATGTCAGGATGGATTGGATCAGGAGTGTGTCTGAGAGATCTGACAAGGGAGGAGTGTGTGGGTGGGTGGGAGAGCGTGGGGGTAGGAGTGAGAGTGTTCATGCACACACACAAGCAGTCAGGAAAAAGGCAGGATCCTGAAACTAAAAATAAGAATGAATAGGTTAAATAACTCTTTTGCCCCTACAGCAATAAGTTTATTAAATTAACAAGTTACTGCTTGACTAATAGATAAAATGGTGACTTCCAAGTCTATTTTCATTGCATGCAATATACAGTATTATATTTTTTAATAATAACCTATAATTTACCTATATAAATCAAATTTGATTAATTGATTGAATCACATGACTCAGTTTCATGATATTTAATGATTTTTACATTACTGGTTTGAGCATACTTACATGACCTTTTTCTTTTGACATGGTATCTGTTTATACAGCTGGATGTATACTGTAGTAATTTAGGTAAAGTGCCCCCACGGTAGTGTTATACCAGCGAAGAGGACGTGTGACCTTTCAGTCACAAGCCCAGTTCCCTTTCAATTATATTACACACAATTATACTTTTTACACATGCAATGCACGCACTCATGCTTACAAAGTCACCTTCTCCATTCGCCTTTCTCCCTATCAGGGTTTCTCCCCTGCTTTCAAGTTCTTCAACATGTAATGATGTAATAATTGACTGATGATGTAATAGAATGTTGCTCTGCTGCTAAGTGCCAATGGAAATGAAATAAAGTTAATTAATGTAATAAATCGACCAATAATGTAATAACCTAACTAATTATGAAATGATTGGTCATTTATTACATTATTTGATGGGTAAAAATAGAAACAATATGTAATATTGTGATAATGTGATAACTCAGAGCAGGCAGTAACCTTATTTACCCACCAGATAATGTAATAAATTACCAATAGTATAATAATTTGTGAAGTTATTTCATGATTAGACTTTATACATTTTTGGTTGGGACAGCATTATATTACATTATCAGTCAGTTATGAGCGTCACGCACAAAGTGAACTCTACTGCGGCCGACCAATAGTCTGCCTCAAATCACACACGCACACATTTTCATGCATGTCCAATCACAGGCACACATCACTAATGGAGTGCTTTCATATATCAACAGTCAGACAATCCCTGGGCTGGTCATTGCTTGTGCTGCTTCTGCATCCTTTGCTTGCTACTGCAATTTTGCTGCTCACCCTCCACCTCCCCAGCTACCACCTGTTGTTTGGATCTGACTTCTAGGTACTAGAGGGGGAGGGGGGTTCTGGTATTCTCCCTGTTTCTGGTACGGTAGATGGATTGTGTTCCCTATTCGATACGGTAGGCCACTGTAGTTCAGTGCCAAACCGAAGAAATGCTTTATTAATATACATATGTAATCTAAATATATGAGTTGTCCTGACTAAAATGATATTATTATTAGTTGCAGTCCTATCCACAGACTGGCCATTAGAAGCCCTCGGAGCCCTGCAGAGAGAGCGAGAAAAAGAATCGAATCTCTCCCCGTTTCTGGAAGAACAGCCGCTCCATTGAGACCTCACTACAGTGACACCTTTCTCTGTGGCTTAGGCTATTCACACTACACAGAAATGTCTGTAAAATGTTTTCACCTGTCACTGCTCGCCGGATTATCGGGGCAGCGCAAAGGATTGGGCTCGGCCCCTTTCTGGCTCCGCGCGGCAGTCTGGTGCTCAGGCTACAAGGTAACCCCCTCGGTAATCCGTAATGAAGACCGGGGGAAGCCTAACAGGCAGTGCTCTGTGTTCTCAGTCTTATACAATTGTACATGCAAGTGTAGCTCTTCAGTGATAAGCTGTCTGTACGACAGTGCAGTGAGGTGGAGGAGGGCACTCTGGCATTGGGGAATGAGATGTGCTGAGACAATGCTGACATAATGAGACTGCAGAAGTACATATATTCTGTGTGTGTGTGCCCGCGTATGCTTGAGAGTGTGTGAGAGTGTGTGTGTGTGTGTGTGAGAGAGAGAGAGAGAGAGAGAGAGAGGGCATGTGCGTGTATATATGTGTGTAAATTTACATGGTTGCATGTATGTATTCAAAACGCCCGTACTATGTGTGTATGACTATTTGTAATATTTTTATGTGGACATGCATGCCTGTGCACTGCATACACACCCGTGTATGTGAGTCAGACCTGGGTCAAATAACTAATTTTTTATGGATTCAAATACTTTGCTTGATTGATCTTGCCTGGTGCAAATGAGCCATGAGAGTACCATGCACTTTTTGAGAGTATTTCATTGGTTCCATAATGGAACCAATGAAATACAAGCTCAATAAAACTTGAATCCAAAACAATGATGTATTTGACCCTGGTTTGGTGTGCGAGTGCATCAGTGTGTGCATATGTACGTGCACTTGCGTGCGTGTGTGTGCACGCAGTCACAGAGATGGGTTACCCATTCACCACTCCTTCTGTAGTGTTCTTTCATCTGTTTGTTTGCTCACCTTAAAGTGAATGCCTCTCATATACACACATTTTAGCCGCCATTTTAGACCTTCAGGTCAGCTCTTCTATGGACAAACCACAGCAGCAAACCTTGAAAAGCAAACTGCCCATCTGTGCTTAAACCGCAGTTCATACTCTCAGAGCTACTCTTTTCCCACTTTGAAGCATATTAAAAAATCGGCTATCAATTACAGCTGGCTCTGTAATATGCTGTATCATACATATTGTGTACATTCCAGAACCTTCAGCTTACATTCAGCATACACTTACTTTCATGTAGAAGCAGTGTAAACAAATGGTTTAAGCACTATGTAAGGGAAAATCTAAAATAAGAGTATAGTTTAATCTGTTTATACATACAACTGTTTGCCCAAAGATTTATCCGAACTGACTGCACAGCACTAAGCATGCATTATGCCCCCTACACACTTATGGGTCCAATTCAAACACGGCACGCAGTTTCAAACTTAAAAAACGATAAAGAAGCTGAAGGGCACCCTGTAAGAAATGCCTTGTGAGAGAACTGCACATTACCGAGAAGGTTGGTCGGGTGAAGGTGATGATATAGTTTGATGACTGAGTGTTTTTTGCGCTGATTAAAATGTTGTGGCTACATTAGAGGGATATCTGCAGTCTGCTCACAGCCTTGAGGGTGGTTTTTGAGTGGCGTGTGCCTCATGTTCCTCACTCTGCAGAAGACCCCTGAGCCATACAGTGGGGGTGGTTGGTTGGTTGGTTGGTTGGCGGGGGGGGTGGGGTGCAGTCGCAGGAGATGTCTGTCTTCGGTGGTGAGAGAACATGCGAGATGGAGGGAAGGACAAAGCAACGTCTAAACACACGTCAAGTAAATTACAAACTCCCTTCCCTATAATTTTTGTCTCTTTAAAATATGTGAATGTAGGCCACTTCATGTTTAACATTACAACAACCCAACTGTAATAAAGCAATGCGGCAGGAGAGGTTGTGGTATATGTATTTCCAGTATAGACGTGGCTAAAGGATGTTGTTATGCTCAAGATGTGTGTGGGTTGGGTGTTGGGGTCATGTAAGATATTGAATATTGATTTAGGGTCACATCATAAAAATGTTTGGGAACCCCTGCTATAAACCAAGGTATGTAATGAGGGCAGAAGTATAATTTATAATACAGAAGGTGGACCTATGTTGGAAGGACCAGGTCAGTGAGTGCCCTCGTTCCTCTCTTTAATAGTCTGTTTCTCATGCGTTTGAAGAACAAAATACTCCTGGTCTTCACGATCGGCGCTTTTACATGGACCAAGAGCTTTTTAGGCACGGCTGAGCGAACCCCACAGCTCTTTGAGACACTGAATGGCTGCAATCGACTAAAATAAATCAGATCAAAACCACTGAGCAGTGTGCGGATAATTAACCTGGTGTTTAGCGCATAGTCTGTGCGTGTCAGAAGACTGAATGCGACTGTTTGGTGGTGGCAGATGTGTCGTTTCGGGGATGCGTTCTGACATGAGCCGTCCCTTAATGAACGTGACCACACAGAATCTTTCCGCACCCTTCACATCCCAAACAGGGGGGCCAGAGCTAACGTCTCCGTGCTAGGAAGCCAAGGGTCAATATTTATTGGACTAAATGGTTGGTTGTGTGCTTAAAATGTTGAGGTCTTGACCTTGTTGACCTCTCTGCCAATGGCCTCTTAATAAGTTTTACCACTGGAGCTTTAACAGAATGGTCAAACATATGTCAAGGATAATTTAGGGTCAAATGAACCTGACCTGATATAATCCACTTTGAAAGGGTCCAACCGTTTACTGTGTTTAACAATACCTACGTCCAGAGGACCTTCTACTGGTCAAAGAGGTTTTATTGTACCTTTACCACTCTACACAACCGTTCTCCCAAGAGCTTAAAAAAGCTGAGAGGTCCCAATCACAAGCTGAAACTAATTCAACCTCGCCAATTCAAGATCTTCCACTATGAACTTGTTAAATATTTTCTTTTCACATTCTTTTTAGGGTAAATAAGAAATTGTTTTCAAATTCTGAAAGTCTTGGAAGCCTATTCATTTATGAGTTTAAGATGCAGCTGTGGCTTTTTGTTTGGTTGTTTCAGGCGGAATAAATCTTACTGTTCACATATAATGACATCAGATTGATAAAATGGGGTTTTAATAACTTTGTGGTCTTTCACAAAAGACTTCAATCGATCAGAATACAATCCATCAATATTGTGAAGTTTGAGCATTAATCCCGCATTGTTTTTAATCACCAGTTCACAGTCTGGACAATAACTGCATGACATGGCATGCGAGGGAGCAGGACGGGACACACACTGAGTGAACGCACTCACGCACATGTACTGGAGAGGCAAGGGAACGACCCGCTAGCGTAGCCAGAGCGTAGCCAGAGGCCCCTAAGCCTCTGAGAGTTGAATGTGCCAAACATTTTGATATTGGTCAGTGACCATACTGGCCCCTCTGTTAGCCCCCTGCCCCCACCCAATCGAACCCTAATATCCTTCTCCAGGGTGGGGCTCCTGCATGGAGGCGGGAGAGGCTGGCCTCTCTTGTCCACTAACGGTCATTTAATGCACTGGAGGTCAGGAGATTAGTCTCCTGGGTCAGCCGCCGGGGCGGGGCTTGGCCGAACGTTAATATAAATTACACAATGAGGTCAGGCCCCAAGGGCACGGCTCTTCCCCCCCACCCCACCCCCCTTCCTCGCCACCAGCACCCATGCAGAGACCAGCGTCAATAGCACACACCTTAGACGCAAGTCAGCTGACGCGCAGGAGTGAGTGTACCAAGTGTGGGAAGACGGGAGCGAGAAGGCCACGCTGAGCGCAACTGTGTGATACAGCTGAGTGACGGGGGTGTCCTCCCCCCGGCCGAAGCAGGAGGAAGGGGGGGTGGGGGATGAGAAAACCCCCAGAGCAGAGCAATGTGAATTTCTTAAAAGCCCTGGCAACGGTTCCCCTCCTTCTCTCCACCGACCAGAGCGGTTCGGAGTCTACGGAATTGTGATGCTGGCGGGACAAAATGAGAGGTATCAGCTCCTCGGTGTGAGGAGCGCTTTTCACCGGGAGGCTGCAGAGCAGGCTGTGTGCCACTCTGAGGACAGCACGTTCTGTCCCCGGTCTTTCAGAGAGTTTCAAAAGGGAGCGACTGATCCTGTCCACCCCCTCTCCCCCCCTGACACACACACCCCCACCCCATTCAGCCAGATACTCACCGCTTATGCATGTTCCTCAGCTGAAAAGAGAGCCGTGCAGCTCTGGCTGAAACAATAGCACGTGCACCATCATCTATGACATTATAGTATATCCCTCTACATTGCACGTCAAGTGAAAAACCAATTTACTGTGAAGCCAGCAGCCGCTGTCGTTGCAGAAATATTTTTTTCCTTTTCGCTTTTTGATACATTGCTGCAGAAGACCCCAGACACTGAAACATCTTAATCTGAATGTTATACGATACACTGTGTCAGTTTCAAATGTAGTGCAGTACAGGGTTGCTTTGTACATCTGGGTGTAAAATGCCTCTTTACAGTCATGTGTTGGGTTGCCTTGTTGTGTAGTTCTGGGTATAAAAGGCTTATTTACAGTAGTGTGCTGGGTTTCTTCATACATCTGGGTGTAAAAAGCTACTT
Source organism: Conger conger (assembly GCF_963514075.1). Taxonomy (NCBI): domain Eukaryota; kingdom Metazoa; phylum Chordata; class Actinopteri; order Anguilliformes; family Congridae; genus Conger; species Conger conger. The sequence continues at coordinate 58,904,384 of NC_083762.1, forward strand.
TACAGTAGTGACTTGGGTTGGTTTGTACATCTGGGTATAAAAAGCTACTTTATAGTAGTGAATTTAATTGCTTTGCGCATCTGGGTGGAAAAAGTCTATTTACAGTAGTCTGGTGGGTTGTTTCATACATCTGGGTGCAAAAATCTTCTTTACTGCAGTCTGGTGGGTTGCATTGTTGTGTAGTTCTGGGTGTAAAAAGCCTCTTTACAGTAGTGTGGTGGGCAGCTTTGTACATCTGGGTGTAAAAAGCCTCTTTACAGTAGTGTGGTGGGCTGCTTTGTACATCTGGGTGTAAAAAGCCTCTTTACAGTAGTGTGGTGTGCTGCTTTGTACATCTGGGTGTAAAAAGCCTCTTTACAGTAGTGTGGTGGGCTGCTTTGTACATCTGGGTGTAAAAAGCCTCTTTACAGTAGTGTGGTTGGCAGCTTTGTACATCTGGGTGTAAAAAGCCTCTTTACAGTAGTGTGGTGGGCAGCTTTGTACATTTGGGTGTAAAAAGCCTCTTTACAGTAGTGTGGTGGGCAGCTTTGTACATCTGGGTGTAAAAAGCCTCTTTACAGTAGTGTGGTGGGCAGCTTTGTACATCTGGGTGTAAAAAGCCTCTTTACAGTAGTGTGGTGGGCATCTGGTCCCCCCGTCATGCTGAGCTCTCCCTGCGCAAGCTTGTCAGCTATTCAGTTTCCTTTGTCTGTGCAAGAATTCAAACAAGATAGGCTGCCTTCAGCTCGCCGGCTTTTCTCACAAGAAAAAGAAAAATGTTTCATCTGTCACACAATGATAAATGGAGAGAAAACACACATGCATGCAAACACACACATACAGGCATTCACACAAGCTCACAGACACACATCCACACGCATACAGGCATTCACACAAGCTCACAGACACACATCCACACACATACAGGCATTCACACAAGCTCACAGACACACATCCACACACATACAGGCATTCACACAAGCTCACAGACACACATCCACACACATACAGGCATTCACACAAGCTCACAGACACACATCCACACACATACAGGCATTCACACTTGGTTTGTAATGTCACCGTTCTGATCAAAAGGAAAGATTTACTGTCAGCACTATTTTTCCATATAAAAATTCCCCTTTGTCTTAAGATGCTCATTTGTTGACACCACAATTTGCATAGTGTCTGTCAGTGGGATAAATAGCCCCAAATCCCGCAGCAATTACAGTAATCTACAGTAAACCCATCATTAACATTAAAGAGCAGGGACAGAGAGGGGCACTGAAAGCCTTCCACACGCAGGTGTAAACGGCAACAAAGGGAGCCCGCTTTCAAACGCACACAGAAAACGCTCTCCTCCTCCAGAGAGCCGTTTGATGTTCCTCACATCAGATTTTTATTAGTTTTCTGAAAAAAAGTGTGGATGACTGATATGAGTGTAAACCGCAGCGTGGATCAAAGCCCCCTCAAGGACACGCCAGCAGGCTGTGAATGTGTAATGCATAGGTGGGGGGTTAACAGGGAAGTTTAAGAAGTAAAGCGCGTATGTATTGTCTGATCGCGCAAAAGCAGGTTACGGTGACTCTGTGGAGAGAAATGTAAATGAGGAAAAAGCTCACGCTTTAAAAACCTTGCTTTCTCTGCACCCCTGGCTTTATGTGAGCTTGGTCATTTTCCAGCAACGATTAAACCTTAGATGCTTAATGGTTTCTGTGAAACTACTCTATTGATGATGCCTACAATAATAATAATTATAATAATTGTAAATTTAATTATACTAATCACTTAATTTTTATTTAGCACCTTTCATACATTAAAATGCAGTTTCCCAAAAATCTTTTGAAAAATATAATTAAGTAAAACAAGATACCATGGCGACACCACCATACCATAGTAAGCATAGAATGACAATAGAAAAAATATAAAAGTTACAAACAGTAAAGAAATAGCATATATCATTAAATCAATAAAACCAATACAAAAAAAATTCAAAAGCTAGTTGAAGGCAAGACTTAAAAAATGAGATCTAAGTGTTCTTTAAAATTCAGTAAAGGAGAAATGTTTATTATTTTATTGCATTGTACTGTAAAGAGGCTTTTTACACCCAGAACTACACAACAATGCAACCCACCAGACTGCAGTAAAGAAGATTTTTGCACCCAGATGTATGAAACAACCCACCAGACTACTGTAAATAGACTTTTTCCACCCAGATGCGCAAAGCAATTAAATTCACTACTATAAAGTAGCTTTTTATACCCAGATGTACAAACCAACCCAAGTCACTACTGTAAAGTAGCTTTTTACACCCAGATGTATGAAGAAACCCAGCACACTACTGAGTAGACCAGCAGACTGGGCATTCCCAGTATGGAAGGAGCCAGAACATTCAAACTCACAGAGGTCTGAACCACAGCTTCCTTAATTTCCCAGCACACCTCTAGCCCTCAGCATGCTAACGTTCTCAGATCATTTATGATGCAGTGGACAGCAGCGTTTCACACCTCTAAAAGGTTGTACTAATTAAAGGCCTACATGCGTCAACATTCTCTTCCTGGTTTTAGTATCTAAAACGCCCACAAAACATTCACAAAGTCCCTAACCCAGCCCCCAGAACCCAATTCCCCCCTTTCCCCCCGCCTCCTGTGGTCAGCTCTCTGTGTTAACATTCAACGTCATCTGATAATTATGCAAGAACATACGTCACATGGGAAATAAATAGCAGTTAGCCTAAAATATACATACTTCTACTAAAATTTCAGTGACTTCACTTGGATCAGTATGGAACACAAATCGAAAGCTCCAGGATGATATAAAAAAGCTCAAAAAAATGTGTTGGCCTTTAACTATATTTTGCTATTTGCCTACGGGATGGTATCTAGTCCAGTGGTTACCGAGGATTTCCTTGGATTTTCTACAATGTAGAAAAAACACAGGCTGTGCTGCAGTCTCTCCCCGCGGCTCTAGCTACGGCTCTGATTGTATTTGCATATTTTAATTGATAATGTTAGCGTGTCCCACGATACAGAGGGTCCTATAAGGTTGCTAACTTGCATAGCAACAGAAGTTTAACGAGCCGGGAAAATGCATAAATTATGTAAATAAACCTGCAGCCTTTATCCCCACGTCCCTTCATTCAGTGCGAAACACTGAGAGAATCAACATGGGACTCAAACACAGCTCAGCTCAACTCATTTATAATTAGACTGTCCTAAGCTACGCTGGGAAGTCAAATGGGAGTAATAGGTGAATGTCAGGCAAAATGTCAAAGCAATCGACAAGTTTTGCTGTGCAAACCAGCACGACAGTGCATATCGGAATTAGCGTCTGCTTTAGATTTTTGTCGGTTGGCACTGGTTATTTCAGAACTTTAGGAGTGCCTTGCAGAAGGACAGAGGAGAATATTCACTGAGAATCACAAGTATGGACTTATCTTTGCTGTTGACTTAACCACTCAAGAAAAAAATTCTGTCATGGTACAGTATGTTCTGGACTCACATGTACTTTATTTGAAGCAGCGGCAAACACGAAAACACTCTCATGTAAACACACGCAGACACACTCTCACATTAAAACACACACGTAGGCACATACACAAATCCACACACATGCATCTGATGGAACAGGAGGGCCCAGAGCCTGACTTGGGCATAGGACCTTTAGACATGGATGGCCCTCTCACTCTCTCACTCTCTCACATACACACACACACTCCATCCCTTTCTTTCTCTCTCTCAAACACATTCACTCTATCCCTCTCTCACTTGCTCTCTCATACTCTCTCTTTCTCTCTCACACACACTCTTGTGTTCTCTCTCTCACACTCACACACACACTCTCTCTCTTTCTGTCTCTCTCATACAGTGTCTCTCTACCTCACACACATGCACACACGCACTCTCTCTCACACACCCCTTCTCTCTCACACACCAGGTTGGTAGATCTCTCTCTCACACACATGCACGCACACACTCTCTCTTGTATGCACAGACACACACACACGCACACACACCAGGTTGGTAGATCTCTCTCTCACTCACGCGCACACACACACTCTCTCTCACACACCCCTTCTCTCTCACACACACACACACGCACACACACCAGGTTGGTAGATCTCTCTCACTCACGCACACACACACACTCTCTCTCACACACCCCTTCTCTCTCACACACACACACACGCACACACACCAGGTTGGTAGATCTCTCTCTCACACACACATGCACACACACACTCTCTCTCTCGTATGCGCGCACACGCACACACACACGCCAGGTTGGTAGATCTCTCTCTCACACACACATGCACGCACACACTCTCTCTCTCTCGTATGCGCACACACACACACACACACACACACACACACACACACCAGGTTGGTAGATCTCTCTCTCACACACACATGCACGCACACCCTCTCTCTCTCGTATGCGCACACACACACACACCAGGTTGGTAGATCTCTCTCTCGCACACACAGGCACGCACACACTCTCTCTCTCGTATGCGCGCACACACACACACACACACACACACCAGGTTGGTAGATCTCTCTCTCACACACACATGCACGCACACACTCTCTCCCCCGTATGCGCACACACACACACACACACACACACACACACCAGGTTGGTAGATCTCTCTCTCACACACACATGCACGCACACACTCTCTCCCCCGTATGCGCACACACACACACACACACACACACACACACCAGGTTGGTAGATCTCTCTCTCACACACACATGCACGCACACACTCTCTCTCTCGTATGCGCACATACACACACACACACACACACACCAGGTTGGTAGATCTCTCTCTCATTGAGTTTGTGGATCAGTAAGTAGGGCTGAAAGGACAGTGCCCTCGGAGCCTCTGAATCTCTGAGCTTCTGAGTTGTGACCTTTGTTCTGTTCAGAGGGGCTTTATGTTCCCTGTTTCTCTCATGGCAATGACTGAAGGAGAGGCCTCCCTCCCCTCCCTTCCTCTCTATCTCCCCTCTCCCTCCATCTCTTTCCCTCCCCCTCCCTCTCTATCTCTCCCACTCTCTCTATCTCTCCACCTCTCCTTCCCTCCCTCTCTATCTCTCACACTCTCTCTATCTCTCCCCCTTTCTCCTCCATCTATTTCACCCTCATTCCCCAACTCTATCTTTTCCTCACTATCTCTTCCTCTATCCTTCCTCACTATAGTTCCGCTCTGCATTGTGAATAATGTCTGTGGTTGTAAATACAGCTGTACATACAGACTCTATGAGGCTGTGATTGACTACCCGGCCCTTTGCCCCTGCAGACAGAAATCCCTAGAGGTGAATTAAATTACCGGTTAATTGATTTCAGTATTGATGTTCTTGTTAGGGAATGAAAGATATGTCACAATAAAATGTCAGCAGTCACAGGATGGAGTTGTGGCCTGACGGGGCTCTTGATATAGAATACAGAGCTGTGAATAGGCAGGCCACTAGACTGGACCTAGGGGGGAAAATGTTTACTTCGAGGTTGGTTAAATCTCCATTTCCGCTATTCCACTCTGCCCCTCCACATTTCCTTTGCAAATTTAATGCCACATTTCAAAGAGGAAAAGGAGTTTACTATTACTGCCGTTTGAGACGTTTCTCAGAATCAGGCTTGGGTTACATCGGCTGCGCTGGCAAGCGGTTCAAAGAGAAATCAGTTCCATACTATTATGTATGTTTATGGAAAAAAGAACATTGAGGAACACAAGACAGGCAGAAGAACTCGGGGATGCTCGGAAGTTTCTCCCCGAGGGTTTTTTGCTGGAGTTTTTGGCTCCGTGGCTCAGCGGCCAGTCTGTATTCAGTCCAAAACACAGGGTCACCGGTAAAGGCTGGGTCACAGTTACCAACCACCTTCCTGCCACCAGAGCGAGCCTGGATTGAAGTGCCCAAGGACCTGTTTACACAGCGCTTTGTGAAGGTTTTGTTTATTTTGTTATTTGTTTTGTTACAGGGGGAAGAGTTGATCGGACATACACTTGTCCTCTAACCCTTTATTGACCTCCAGAAGCGCTTTGACATGCATACATTGTTATTATTATGTCTGACAGTGGTCATCGCGGTGTGTCTTTTATATTTAGCCGCCTGCCATTGGTTGGGGCCGCCGTATCATTGACGAGAGAGTGCGTGAGGACCGATGTGTCAGCAAGGCGATCGCGGTTCTCATGCCGCAACTCCATCTTTGTTTACATAGCAGTCCGGCATGTTTGGGTTGAAGATTGTAATTCCATAATTACTGTTTAGACAGCAGTAAGATCCCAGCACATGGCAGACTGAGAGGGACCCTTGCTGCAATCACTGCTGTGGCCCGTCCCTGGAGCTTGGAGGCCTGTTCTAGTCCTTGCTATAAAATCCAGCCATGGCAGCTTGACCAGCTCCAAAATTGAGCTGGTAGTTGGGTCTGAGCTGGTCAACCAGCTAATCCTCGTAGGTTGTCTCAGCTGGTAGCTGGTTTCAAAACATAGCTTGAGCTGGTCATGGTAAGCGGGGAGCGGTTTTGAACTGGTCAAACAGTTATATAAACAATGTCAAGCTGTGAGCTGGTCTGAACTGGTCAGTCAGCTACAAGCTGTTTCAAAACCTAGCTTGAGCTGTTTTTTAATAGGGTTACTTACTATTCTTATTATTCGATACTACTGAGAGACTAATTTAGTGTACAGTGTAGGGGAACCTTGGGCTGGCACTCAGGGACCCTTGTGATAAGAGCGCAAACATTCACAGGCATTTATATCTGAGTAATTGATATTTTTTATTCCTTTCGCGGTTTTTCTCATAATTTTTTTTCTGCTGTGTAAATCCCATGTGTTGTAAGGTGTCCGTTTGGAAGGTCAAGGACAGTCTCAGGGTTTAACTGTATCCCACGTGGCTCATCATTATCGCTAACGCGCTGATAGCCGTTTCTACCCTTTCCCTCCCAAGAGAGTTTATCCAGATTCAGCTGGGCGCTACGCCCTCCCCCATCTCCCTGAATCTCCCACTGTGAGTCTGCTTCATGGCCCCCTCCCAGCCACCCACACTCCCTCTTTCTTACTGCATTAACCCTCGAAATTGACACATTCTTCTTATAGTTGTTATGGGAAAAATGGGCTGTGAAATGGGTGCTTTGCTGGAGCTACACACTTGACTAATTCCAGGAATGGGTTTTATTTCACGTCCCCCCCCCAGCCCCGAGCAAGGGCCATGACCGGCCCACCGTGTCTCCGCACTCGCCACATGGTCCTCTCGCCACCATAATGACCGGCTTTTCCAATCGAGCAGGTCTCCTTTCTGAGGGAAGCACCACAGACCACATGAAGAAAGAAGTGTGAGCACACTGTGGTCCACAGTGAATCTTCAGATCTGGCCTTTGTCAAATACATAATTGCTTCATATTCAAGAGCATTTCTATGTATTGGAACCTATTAAATAAACTCTCAAAAAGTGCAAACCCTGCCTTCTGGTCCTCTTGGTTGGCTGAATTGCACCAGGCAAGATCAATCGAGCACGGAAAAGCATTTGGATCCGAAGCAATTACGTGTAGGTCCACAAGGCTTATGCGAAGCACCGCTCTAAGGATGAAGTCTGATCACCGTCGGGGTCAGTGGTTATTCTCTAAGAACAAAGAGACACACCTGCGCAGGAACACGCCGAGGAGCTCCAACCCAAGTCGAGGATCTTGAGCCGAGATCTGAAAACAGAACGTGAAGAAAAACAAAACAACTTTAATTACAGACCCCCTACATCCAGACTGTCAAATTAAATCTAATCTCAAAGTCAGAAATGTTAGTTTACTCGAATGAGATTAATGCATCAAAGGAGTGTATCCCTAAAAAAAGCCCCACACCATTCTTATGTCAGATCATTGGACTTGAAGGGATGCGTTTTTCTTTAGCTTTCTTCTACTATGTCTGTCCTACAGTTTATAAAGGAACGGCATCACAATAGTTGTTTTGTTTGACAAAGTCAGTGCTTTCTTACAGAGGGCAAACAGAGATGAACAAAGCGGTGAATCTCAGGTTCCTTCTGAAAGAGGGAAAAAAACATCCATTCAGTCGTAGTGCCCTCAAACATGTGAGCGTACCGAGGGTAATCAGTATCCTTCACTGGAATGTATTAAAGATGACAGTTGGTTGCTCGAATTTCAAAAGAGGGAATGTTTTCTGATTTAAGCATGCATACCCTATCTAAATAACTGACACAAGAACGCTTTCATCTGTCACAGCCCTTTAAGGTGAGGCAGGTAATTAAACTTTGCTAATAAGGATCTAGGCCCGATTGCGGACTGTTTGCTGTTGTCATATTTCCACACTGAAGAACGTCACTCTTTCTTTTCTGGCGAAATAATGACTAAATAAAAGCAGAGACACTGTGACAGGGTTCATATGGAAACAATTATTGAAGGTGGGGTATGGGTTGGGCGGGGGGGGGGGGGATTGAGTGGGGGGGGGGGGGTTGGGTGAGTGGGTGGGTTCAGGAGCATTGGGAATTTTGGGCCTTCCCTCTTCCCTCTTTTTGCGATGAAAACACTTTTTTTGGTGTTTCTTCCCATAATTTTCCCATTATGTTAAAATGTCCATATAATATGTGGAATATGTAGTGAGAATTAGGATTAGATATGTCATTATCTTGCATGTGCTTAGAGTATAGGCTGTGTTCTTCTGCCTAACCTTGCACATATTCATCTGTGATAAATACATAATACATAGTACATAATAATGCGAAAAAGATTTACTCTCCCACCATTAGGAGGACTGTGTATCTGTCAGTTTACAACCAGAACTATGAGTATAGGAGACACCACTCTCAGTGTAGGAACACCACTCACAGTGTAAGAACAACACTCTCAGTGTGGGAAGAGAACAACACTCTCAGTGTAGGAACACCAGTCACAGTGTAAGAGCAACAGTCTTGGTGTAAGAACAACACTCTCAATGTAGCAGTGTAGGATCAACACTCTCCATGCCATTGTGCCCTGAACCACATGGTGTGTAGGACACACAGTTTATCATTTTGCCTGTGAAGGTGTGGCATTTCAGACCTAAAAATACACTTATCACAGTTTCCATTCTGTAAAGAATAGAGGTTTAAAGGCACTACCAAGCCTAGCTCTCCATCTCGCCTTCCTGAAAAACTATAAAGAGGTAAGGGGGGACTCCTGGCTATACCCCACACTCGGTGCTGCAACACCGTGTACGGCACAAGGACACGGCAGGTTTGGGGTGCCTGCGACCTGCACGTGAACGGTCACGCTGACAACAACGTCCTTGTGCAGTTCCGTTCCACTTCCACGGCACACTGTACAGTACTGGATCAAGGAGAGTTCAAGCGTCAGCCTCACAAAATCAGTTCCGTCCGTCTGTCTTTGTTACTGAAGTAGCGTGGAAGCAAGGTTTGTGTGTCAGCCGTGATATTTGGGGGGGGGGGGGGGGTAAAAAATTGAAAAGGAACCCGGTGGAAGGGCATGTTTGCACTCTGCGGTGTGTGCTGTGTGCTTTAAAGCTCTAAAGCCAGATGGAGGATCAAAGACAGTATGGTTTACTGCTGTAAAGAGTCAAGGGAGCATCACTGGAGAGTCACCTGCATAGTCACAAAAATGGGGCCATGAGGGCGGCTTTCTGCTCTGTGTGTGCGTGCGTGTGTGTGAGTGTATGTGTGCACGTGTGTGTGTGTGTGTGTGTGTGTGCGCATGTGTGTGGCGGGTCATCAGATCTGTGCCTGTCATCACTCTGAGGACTTTCTATAGGTGCTGGAGCACAAAGGCAGCAAAGGCAGCGCATCAGAGGATGTGAGGATGAGAGAAATGAAAAGGTGGGCGGATGAGAGGGTGAGATGTTTGGACGATGGATAAGTGAGAGGGCGAGAGTTTGAGAGTGTGACAGAGTGGGAGGTCAAGAGGATGAATGAGGAGAGGGGGTGAGTTACACAGTATGGCGGGGTGATACTTTGAGAGGTTGAGAGGGTGGGTGGCTGATAGTGGTAGCTGTGCTTTTCTGGAAACATTGGTCCTGCAGCAATAGAAAGCACATTTCATGCCCCTTGCCTCCTGTACAATAATGGGGTTCCAGTCGTGTCACCTTCCTCTGTGCAGCACAAGGCAGGTGCCTGTCATTGGCTGTCCTGACCAGAGCCCCTCTGGTCATTCTGTGGGTGAGCTGCTATCTTATTCACCCCCACACTGGGGGCGACATTGGCTCAGGAGGTAAGAGCAGTCGTCTGGCAGTTGGAGAGTTCCTGGTTCAGTTCCTCCCAGGGTGTGTTGAAGTGTCCCTGAGCAAGACACCTAACCCCCCAATTGCTCCTGACGAGCTGGGTGGTGCCTTGCATGGCAGCCAATGGCCATTGCTGTGTGAGTGTGTGTGAATGGGTGAACGACTTGGCCATCAATTGTACAGCTTTGGATAAAGGTGCGACATAAATGCAGACCGTGACTGATTCAGTTATGTGCAAGTTTCTCTGGGTGTTCGGCCTCCAACCCTCACCTCCGCTCCCTCCCCTTTAAGGGCGGGGTCCTCCTTCAGAACCGCCCATTGGTTGGGCATGGCACGGACAGAGCTGCTGTTCCTGCAGTGAATGGCCCATGCAGCCTGCACTGTGCAGGAGAACAGGAAGGCTGTGTTTGCAGAGACACATGATGTTAAGCCTCGCAAATATTTTCAGGGTGCGGGTGGGGGCTGGGGCAGGGAGTGATGTTTATCCATCTTAGTGAAGTTTTCTCCATTGTCTCACTGGCAGGTGCTTTTAATCCTAAAGTGTGTGTATGTGCGCGTGTGTGTGTGTGTGTGTGTGCGTTTATGCATGCACGTGCACAGGATATTTTTGTGTGTCCCTTGGCAAGCTCGAGTTTCTAAATTGCATCATTAATTTGGTACTTTGATGCAAATTGACATTTGTTTGTATTTTCTTTTTGTTTAGACCATAGTACTTTAAGCTAGTACCTTAAGAATACTTTAACCAGTTCATTAATTGTAATCAGAACATAATCAAAGTATTGTTATACAGAATGGTTTTCAATTGAGGGGCTTCTTTATTATTATTATTATTATTATTATTATTATTATTATTATTATTATTTCTGTTGTTGTTGTTGTTGTTGTTGTTTTTGTTGATGGTGCTGTTGTTTAGATTGTGAGGAACTATGTCAAGGTTTTTTCAGTGTAAATGATAATTTACTGCTTTTACTGCCTTACTGCTTCTTCGTATTCAGGACACCAGTGTAAAAGAGAGCTGTGCAATTAACTGGCCTTCCTTTTATGATTTTATTTTAAAGTATAGGTAAATGGAGGGATGTGCATGTTTCTGTAGCAGTATTAAAGTTAATGACTGACCCAGAAGGGTTTACTTTGTGACTTGTCCTTACATGCTTATTTTATTACAAAAGAAGTTAAGCGCATAACTACAAATTATGCAGGTGGAGTTAATTGACTTTAAAAGTGAAGATTTTATTGTTGTGGAGAATATATGACAAAGGCACGCAATGAGGGCAGATGGTGTTTAACTTTACACGCGATGAACGTGTAATTATTACATGCGCTTAAATCACGGTTTGTTAAGTCAACATCCCATTTGCCATTTCCTTTATTTGAAAGATAAAACAGAAATGGTCACAATGAACTGAGAAGATCCATGTTACAGCCCATGACTCACGTTAGTACTATCTCAGGAAATAGATGCCATATTTTCACAGGCTTTTGTCCTCTTTAAAATGTGGTTGAAGTAGCCCCTGACTGAACCCAATGGTCAGCTCACTATATTCATATAAGCATACAGAAAACATTTGTGATTTTTTACGCGAAATACACAACCAGTATACTGGGTCAATACAATAATGTATTTTCATGTGACGCCTTTGTCCTGCCCACACTGTGTTTATGGTGAAAAGCCTGTGCATTTATTTGACCTTTTCAGGGCGAAATAAGGTTCTTTAAACATATAAACGGAGCCTGAATGATGGTCACAGTGATTTAAGCATGTTATAAGCCCTGGTGAATGGTTCTAAGGGGCAGATTGATTGAGCTTCTGGGGTTTGCTTATACCTAATGCACTGGACTCTCACGCATAAAAACAGCCTGAACAAACACCAAACTAAACAATAACACCGTACTAAACAAGGTTTTATTAAAATGCCCTCCCAAATGTGGTTAGGCCATTGAAATACAGTTAACTAACAGAACAGATCGGTCTTCCAACCCACTGCAGATAACATATTGGTAGAACACAATAGACCTGGGCTTCAGTTAATGCCTATTTATTACATTGTTATCCCTTAATAAAAGCTCCTGTAGACCATCGTATTTGAATCTGTCATTATTTTGTTTCCCAAGGTTTGGAAAAAAAGGGCCTTTTGAAATAAGTGGGTGCGCCATGGAAACCATTCAGATCCAATTAGCCATTCTTTCTTAGAATGTCTATCATTATGGAGGTCCACAACAAAGAATGCATAGTTTGTTGTAAATAGAACACTCTTTAGAAAGTGAGAGTCACCAGGGTCCTGCTGGGCCTGTTTCTTCCTTATTATTATAATAATTATTAATAATAACAATAATAATAATAATAATAATAATAATAATAATAATAATAATAATAATAATAATGAGTATTATAATAATAGTAATAATAATAATTTAGTGATAATTTGAGATAGTTATTATCTCTTCTGTACTGTTTATCGAACAAGCATAGTTTGTGACAGTCTTCTGTGAAAAGCACTGAACAAATTAAATGTAATTAAATGTAATTATTATTTCAGTAGTAGTTTTGTAGTGATTTTGTAATTTGTAGTAGTAAAGTATCTTTTTCATCTTTTCACTTCAGGATCTTATCTCCATTTAATATGACACGTGATGAATGAGGTTGGTTCAGAGATATCAATGTAGCAATTTAGCGTCACATGTGCACATTTTTTCCTATACAAGCACTTGACGCACATACTTCCAATGACAGACTTTTTTCTGCATTTCATGTTCAATCACTATTATTTGCTTCAAGCGTTTTTATTCAGAGACACCTATGTCCCAGTCCTGCCGTATAGTATTCTGTGGTGAGAGGAGACTCAGTCTAGGTACAACAGTGCCAGCTGTTTGCAATCTTAAGATTAAAAAAGAGACTGAACTCTCGGGTTCCTTTTCCTAATTGCTGTGTCTTAAAGCCGTTGTGTAACATCCTGGGTCCATATTGCCTTATAAAATTAGACGATGCTGCAAAAAATGCTTTCAGATGAGATGAAAAAAGCAGAGCTGTATTTTTGGTGGAGAAAACCTTTGTTAAACCTCTCCTCAAAATCAGAAACAGCTTATTAAATAGCATATCACTGCTCTTAAGTATTCATAATAAACATAGAGAGATTAACCTGAGTCAGCAATAAGCACATCCTGGCAGTGTAACATGCTGGTGTAGGAGCAGAAATACTCTCACTGAGAAATCTACCTAATAAAGTGTTTAGGTAGACCTGCACACCAACTTGTTAATGCAAATATTTAATCAGCCAATCATGTGGCAGCAACTAAATTCAACTACAGTGTGCAGATGTGGTCAAGGGGTTCAGCTGTTACTCAGACCAAATGTAAGAATGGGGAAGAAATGTGATCTAAGTGACTTTGGACCATTATTGGTGCCAGACAGGGTGGTTTAAGTATCTGAAAAACTGTTGATCTCCTGGGATTTTCGCACGCAACAGTATCTAGACTTTGCAGAGAATGGTGCGAAAAACAGAAAACACCCAGTGAGCAGCAGTTCTGCCAAACTGGTCGAAGCTGACAGGAAGGTGACAGTAACACAAATAACCACACATTACAACAGTGGTATGCAGAAGATCACTTCTGAACACACAACGTGTCAAAGGGATAGGCTACAGAAGCAGAAGACTTGATAAGTATAATAAATATCTAATAAAGTGTTCATGAGTGAGTTTATATTACCCGTGAGGTGTGAAATCACAGGGAGAGTTTCTAACAGATGCATTTCCCTGTAGATTATCAGGAAATTGAGGCAACTTTGATGCTTTCCCTTCCATTTATCATGACCTGCAGAAGAAGGAATGGTGGAATTAATCTTTTTATCTTTTTTTGCTATATTTATAACAGATTTCAGTGATCTTCAGTGAGCCCTTAGAGTTCACTCAGTGACCTTCAGCCTTCTGTTTTCAGTAAGAATGGATCTTATGATCCAATAAAATAGCAATTCAGCTCATCAAATACATCAAACCAGTCTCTTCCCAGTAATGTGATGGATGGGGGGGGGGGGGGGTTGTCCTTTCTTCACTCTGTCATCACCCCCCATGGGTAACAAATACAGATATATGCCCACACACACATACGTATACAAGCTGAAACACACGCACACGTGCACACACACACACTCACATATGCATGCACGCACCTGCACACGTGCGGTACCTGTAACCCAGCAAAGCTGAAATGCACTGGAAGGGTACAGATTTCTCGACTGAGCCTTGCCTGTGATTTTCCTTGTTGTTTAAAAGATGTGGTAAGGTTACGGGGATAAAAATGAATGCTCTTCGGATTTAGCAATGCCCCAGCAAACAGCTCTTTCAGCCACAGGTCTTCAGCAAGCCAATTTGATTTGACTTTGCTTGTTCGGTGAAGTTGGGTAATGCAGGGAAGGTATTTCAGTGATCTTTTTTGGGAAGGAGGTGGAAGGTAGAAGATCCGGGTTCAGAAACTTAAAAAAAATCCTCCTCCGTATTTTGTTCCGATCACTCGGATTAGCTAATTAGCACAATTTCTTCAGCCAAGAGGGGGAACTAAATAGTGAAATCAGCTGGCTGACTTCACGGGTGGAAGAAACGCACGGCAGGACTTTTTCCATCTGTTTCCTATGAGATGAATACATTGCATTTTCAGTTTGGCCTAATATTTTATTTTCCTATGTTTTGACTTTGCTGTCCATTCTTTAACTGCTAAGATCTGTTTCCATACGAAGCATGTAATGTATAGTAATACATGCAATATAACAGCCTAGAGTAGATTAGGTATTTACTTGTAATTAATAGCAATTGAGGCCAAATGCATTTTACAAATGGTGATAAAAAATATGTAAAACTGGAAAAGCAGAATATTGGGATAGGATGGGAACAGATGAATGCAGTTTGTGAGAACATTAAGTGGAGATTCTGAAGATGATTGATAAACACATCTCTGTTCTAGCATCCTATACATTTACCATGTGTAATAAACAGTCCTGGTGCAATAAAATAGTTGTGTTAGTGTAGAAGGAATGGTACCACTTCCACTTATTATTTCGCAAATTCCAAAAGATCTTAAATTATTGAAACACCATATTTTGTGTGCCAATAAAACAAAACTGTGGAGCCAGCGCCAACAGTAGTATTCTTCTATAAAATTACAAATGAAAACTGAAAGTGTTGCTGGCCTGAGCCAATAGACGTTTGTCACAGAATGAAAAGCTGCTTGCTTTCTCCTGCTACAGTTGAACACTGGGTCAAGGTTATGAAATGTAGCTTTGCGCTGACTTGGGTGCAATTTATCAAGGCAGTCCCCACTACAAATATGTTTCCAGTCGAGAGCTCCCTTTAAATGGAATTTAGATAAAACAATTAATCAATGAAGCTCTGTGCTTCCAGCTGGTGCTTGACGATTGGACCAGACGGTGTGAAGTGGCAGAAGATTAGCCAATAACAGCATGACACTGAGGCTGTGTGAACAGTACACTCGGGGAAGGACAGTATTGACACTGCCGTTGTTATTCCTTTCAGGCTGTCTGCTAAACCATACAGGGATTGTCCCTAATTGAACTACTAAATGCTTGCGCCTGCGCTGCATACAAAATCTCTTTGTATAGATGCGGACTGGGATTCAGGCGTCATGAATAATTTGAATAAATAAATGAATAATTTGATTAATGCTTCGATTTAATGTAGCATTTAACCACCCAAAAAAACCCTTAAAAAAAAATCCAACTCTCCTCCAGAATTCGAATGTGCTGTCACAAATATCTGAGTGATAAATTCTAATACCTTCGGATGGCAAAGTCCGACGCCCACACCTCCCTCACTGGCTCTGCCCTTGTAAATGATTTTCCCATCGATTCGCTTTTTGTCAGTATTGATTGATGTCTTGATTAATTGCCAGCCAGCTCAGGACCAGGTGCTCCCCGTGTGCAGATTGGACGCAGCGGACTGGGAGCTTCATGCCGTATTACCGCCAGAGACGGGCTCAGTCAGAGTAGTAAGCCATTGTTTGACTTGGCACTGCTTTGGACTCCCTGGGGTCCCGGCCATAAAGGGGTTTCTGTTAGTTGCTGGAGTGCTTATTGTAGAAAAAATTGTCCCTCCCAAAAAAAAAGAAGAAAAAAAAAACAAAATTAGCATGGTAGAATGAAGAATGCATAATGTTGGGCAAATGACAGCTGCCTGGCTGAAACAATGGCCAGCAAAATGGCTTCTACTTCTTTGCACTTCCCATGATAATTAGTGGTCTCTGGGCCTCGGGACAGAGCCATTAGAATGCTCCCGTAGCGCTGCCTTATTCTGTTTGTTTGTTTGTTTGTTTATTCCTGATAAACTGGACCGTGGCTTTGGAAAGGCGACGGGTCTCTTTGTTCCTCGCAGGGGTTCTATTGGATTCTTTTTGTCGTCGCCACGGCTCATTTCTAGATCCTCAGATGAAGTTTGGCGTCAACAGGAAGGATTTTTGTTTTGCTTTGTCTTCTCGTTTTGTTCATTTTTGTGTAACTTCACAGGTTTTTAGCAAACAGACAGACAGAAGCTGGCAGTGAAATTTCCCAAATGTTGCTGCCTAAACTTGGCACTTTTTTTAAAGATCAAAGTATTAATCTTATCACATTCTTTTTTTTCCTTGTCACAGAAGTGAAATTAGTTTGATATAGAAAGACAATTACAATAATTTAAAGCAAGCCTTGCAAGATTAATCTCTCAGGGGACATTGATGAGAAAATCAGAATGGAAAAATACTTTGTTAAACAAAAGGAGTGGTGTATATACTGCTCTTGAAATGCTCTTGGTGCCAGGATGTGTAGTGTAGGTCTACATAAATTTGTGGGATTGACCAAATTAATAAAAAGGATGATTATGGCATGTTTCCACCCCCCATGGCTACACACACATGATTTTTCAGCGATTGGGTCACCTTCTTATTTAGCTAAATTCACTGTAACTAAAAAATGTCGATACAGTGTGATGAGCCATTTCAATTTCTTCAGCTGCAAACGGAGAGTTAAATCAGCCTCTGAACAGCCTCTCATTGGTTCTGATAGCTGTCACTCACTGTGAACATGAGCTGGACAGGAACAGAAACTGTATGAGACCCTGATTTTTCACCAGTGAGTCATCGTGTTACTGCTGAAGCAACCTGGTAAAAACACTAGAGTTTAGCAACATTTAGAGTCTATATCGGTCCCTGCCCAAACCCTCTAGAACTCAGGAGAGAGACTGTTGGGAAATAAATTACTGCATTGTTGTAACCACACAGAATCTTCTTTGGTTATGAAATGCAAACGGGCTGTCTGGGATACCATTCCCAGGCGCATATAGTAAACACATGCCTTAGTCTAAACAACCACCACACTGCCACCATAACAAATGCTGAGAAAAGCATGGCAATCTCACAAATTTCAGATTAATGCTCCTCAAGGCAGGAAATTCAGCTCAGTGCAATCTCGCCCCACATCGTGGAGGTTGTCTGTATTATGTCTCAGATAGTTTTTGGCTAAGCAATTTTAGAAACTGTTAATGACCCTCACTTTTTTTTTACTAACAATTGGGTGGGCTCCCCTAAACTGGTTACAGTAACTTTGTTTTACCACTAGGTGGTGAAAAAGCACTGAAATGGAGGCAGACACAACCCCTGAACACCATATCCTACTGCTTTTACCCTGTTCTGATTTTTTCTTGTCATTCGTACAGTAAGCATGAGTGTTTTGCTTAAATAGCATGACTTTGCTTTCTGTAAGTGCGAAGAACAGGCTGGAACATTATCATAATATTTGGTTTAACATTTATAAATATGTATTGAAATATTATTTTCATTACATACAGTATATTGTGTACATGCTTAGAGTATGTTAGGAGCTGCTTTTGAACTTCAGCTCCGAACATGGAGTTCAGAAAGAGATTGGCATTCTTCTGGCTGTTTTCAAATGAATATAATAACACGTTATGTTGCTTGTCCGTGGGGGCCTTGCCTTTATGTAAGCAGCACAGATAATATTAACAGCGTGCATGGAGGGCTGGAGGAACGGTCAGGGTCTTTTCTCCCGTGTCCTCTGCCATGCTGCGTGATGCAGGGCGCTGTTTGTAAACTGAGCCGGGTCCAGCGCGCCCCCTCTCCCTTCCCATTGTCTGGGCAGCACAGAGCCGCCCGTTTGCTATTCCCCTCACAGCGCCTTCTAAACTTCGGCCTGGTGGATGTGCTCCGGGCCCTCAGCCCTCTGCCAGTCCGATTCTCTCATCCGTCAGCTCCTCAGTCGCCCCCCCCCCCTTCCCCCCCCCCCCCCCCTCCTCCAACCCCCAAAGTTTAAACTCAAAAGCACTTTTTGGAACCGTGCATTGGGGGGGAAAAAAGTCTTGAAACTTTGGCATCTTAATTAACTGCTTTTTGTTTCGGTTTATTTTCCTTGGAGAGTCATTTATCTCTCAACCTCTCTCGCATTTTCCTCTCTTTCTCTGTGTACAATCTGCTGAATGTTTGATATACTGTATCCATAAGCTCCCCCCCACCCTCATTACCAACAGCCCCCCCCCAACCCCACCACACCCGCATGCCCTTCCTGTGCCCTTGAATGAATAAAAGACGGCTGTGTTACGCTACACATTCGTTAACGTCTACTGTTCATCACTCACATATAGGAATAATCAGAAAGAACAAGCTGACAGCAAATGTAAATTTGTGTGTTTATTTAGCCTGACTCTTTTTCTTTTTTTGTACTCTCTTTCCAACCCACTGCTTTGCATTACCTTCCACTGAAGTGCAGTACTCACACTAAACTGCATTACCTGCTATTAAACTATACCTGCCATTACTCTGCATTACCATTACAAAAGAGTATTACCTGCCATTACGAACGAGGTTAGAAAACAGACTAACAGAGTGACACATATTTCAAAAAACAAAGAGTTGGAAGCAATTCAGACACTATTGCAAACGGTAAAGTATTGTCGAGGCATTTCTTCCAGTCAGATTCCATCTTTGTAGTAGCCTCACACGGGGCGGGCCTCTACAATGCCTGACCAAAAAAACATTCAGAGATGTCAGAGCCACTTAAAGTGTTTGGGAGCAGGGGAGCAGTGAAGTCGATGGCATTGTGTTTGTAAGCCACTCCTTGGCATCAAAGGGCTGCAGGAGCCCTCTCACCTGTGTGCACATGAAAGGACCCCTTTCACATGTTGAATGTTGCTGCTTTCAGTACACAGCTCCCCTGATTAGAGGGCCGGAAAGGAAACCCCCATTTTTATAAGACGATTGGAGTCCAGCGGTGATTTATTCTCTCCACATGGTGGTATTTGCTTTCAGTGTTTATTCCTCTTTTTATCCCAGAAGGACTCTTAGTGAGTAGTTCCATTTAAACACACACATACACACCCACTGAATATTTGTATTTAAATGTTTCTTTTTAAATTCCCAAACTGAACATATCTGAGTCAAAATCAATGTGGAAGATGTTCATTTTACATGATGCGTGTGTTGATTAAATGTATGTTACAGTTTACAAATCAAGTCCCAAGTTCGCATATTCATTTTCAGATCAAGTCAAACTCATGTTTGAATCCACGTCAAGTCAGAACAATAAATGATTCATTTCAGTTTAGATTTTAGAGTTTAGAATTATAAATTGCTCAGTAAAAAAATAAATATATATTTTAATGCCTCTTGGTTGGGTCCTACAGAATACAAAATAAAAGCAAAAGAGAGTTTACTTTTTTTTACAAATATGGAAAAAAGTTTAACAAAATCTTTTTTTAATAAATGGGTATTAGGATTATTGTGCTCTCAGTAGTACACTCGTTGCACTGAGAGTAAATCTCTTGAGTAATAAATACATCCTAGTTGTATTAAACAAATTCCTTATGTCATAGAACTGATTTAACTTACTAAATCAGTTTTGGTAACTGGCTGTTAGGTAGCTAGCTGTTTTACAGGTTTATAGACGCGAGGGCTTGTTTTTCCGCATAGTTCAGGAAAGGCACCAATGGCAGGGGAAACAGGCTGGTTAATGCAAACAAGCTAATGTTGCTAGCTAGCCAGTCTGTGATGCTTTTCTTTCCTTAACTATTTATTTTTATGAATAAACTGAATAGCTTTTTTTCCTGACAGCCAACACTGCCAGTGGCACTATTAGCGAATAATGCAGTATTCAGAGCATTCATTGTTTCGTTAAATGTTTAATCCATTTTGATTGTTTTTATTAATAGAATAAGTAGCATACAATCTGGTATTTTAAAATATCAGAATAACATTAATGTTACTGATCTGAAGTTCCCCATTTTGTGACTAAAGTGCAAGTCAAGGGTTCAGATTAAGTCCAAGATCAAGTATCAAGTCAAGAAACTGTGGCGTGAGTAAACACCTAGGTGTAGGTCTTCAGTACATGTAGAATAGATGCCCGTTGAGTGTTGTTTTCATATAAAAGCCACCCTCGTGATGTCGCCGTGGAGGGGGCATTTGCAACTGTAGCTTGAAAGTGGGGCATTATCTGTGTGCCGTCTCTCTGGAGTGATACCGTACACATGCTTACAGTCTCGCCAAGCAAATAGCTTACTCATGAATCATAATGACGGTGAAGACTTGAAGCGTGAAATGGTACTGGACTGCACTGTACTGTGACTGTTAACGGTCGCACTGTGCTTGGGCTGTGCATGACTGACTAAGATGTCTAGTCTTGTAGTGTATCAGACTGTGAGTGGCTAGCACACACCTGGTTGGACTGGAGTGCTCTGTTGTACTGTGCTCTGTTCTACGAGACTGTGATTGACTGCATCATGCTTCATTGTACTGTATCACACTGTATTGGACAACGCTTTGCTGGGCCTGATCAACAGAGCTGTTGTCAGAGATCCAAACAGATACACATGTATCTCTGACTCATAATTATTCAGTCACGAGCACAATCTCAGTGCCATGAATGCAAGAGGGAGAAAAGGGAGATGAGAGAGAGAGAACGACAGAAAGGAACAGAAAGATTTGCAGTGGTAGAAGATCCCTGTCCGCCATCTGCTTCTGAATTTGGTGCCAATGTTGGTTTATTGCCCCCCACCACCCCCCGCCGACCGGAGATGCAGGCCTGGGCCGGGTTTGTATGAACACAGGCTACGAGTGATGTCATCGACAGAGCTGCGTTAGAGTCCGGAGAGGAGCTCTGAATGGCATCAGATTAGAGGAAGCGGCTCCTTTAGTAGCCGCCTTCTTGAATCCTTGCCACGTATCTGGGCGAAGGGTGTGCAGTCCTCTTTATTCCGCACATGCGAGCACGTGCAGTTACCGGAGCAGTCAGCAATCTGCCACTCAGAGACAAGCGAGGTTAAACGGATACATGGGATGTTGGCTGAACTACGTTAGGCCACCATTGTGCGCGATTAGTTATGCAAATACATGGAGGATAAATACAGCTGATCCGTGCCAGTAGAGAGTAAAGCTGGACTTAATGCAAAGGAGCTGAGACCAACTGAGATGCAAACACAGTGTCCAGCTGTCCATAGACTCTAGTCTTAATTAACAGTAACATGAAGATTATGCAAATTACTCTTTAGTATTTGGGGTAAAATGATTGTTCATTCTGCTATTTTCACTACAGAGGGTTAAAAAAGAGAGGGATTTTTGTTTGTGCTCGGTTTTCATTACAAGATTAGTTCACTGGTTATTGGGGGAGGGGTCTATTTGAAGGCCAAAATGGGTGGAAGCTATAATATGCAGTCAATGACCAACAAATGGCCCCAACTGATTGAGCTGATCATAGTATCTTTAGTTTGTGAAAGTATAACTGCTACACTGTCACACTGTAGCTGCACCTATAATGGGGTTTAGGATGCCTCTGTCCCGCCACACTGTAGTTAACACAGGGCAGGGTGACCACTGTCTTCAAAGACAAAGGCTTTGTATGGTAGTGGAGGCTGATTCTTCTGAATTATTCATAGATTCACACCTATTGCCCATCAGAAAAACCAGCACACCTCCTTCCCGATGAATCCCATTCCTGGGTTTCATATTAATAAATCTAACATTTTTCTTTCACACATATATTTGCACCTCTAAAGCCAGGATATATTTCCCCATGATGATTATAATGTAGCTCATGCTAATGATATTGTGAAATATTCCGTGTGATATGGCATCCCTAATATCAAATTGCGGGAAGGTTCATGAGCTCAGAAATCCATCCAATGACACTTCATTTTGAGCAGGTGCACATCTGTAGCCCATGCAATACTTATGAGCAAATATTAAAAAAGAGCTTTCTTAACTATCAGCTCATTTTAAAATGAATTCCACTGTAATTTTGTTTTACTGGTAGGAATACACCATTTTGTACCGTGTCATGTGACATTACCCATGTTTATGGAGCAGCCTGTCGTCTAGTGACTAAGGTACTGGTTGGTGTTTCAAGCCCCGATGTAGCCATATAAGATCTGTGCAACTTTTGGGCCCTTGTGCAAGGCCCTTAACCCCACATTGTTCCAGGGGGGATTGTCTCCTGCTTAGTCAAATCAACTGTAAGTCACTTTGGGTAAAAGCATCAGCTAAATAACTGTATGACAGGGCATGACATAAGAAAGAACCTGTGAAGGATTTTCTGACAAAGCAGAAGAGTAAGTCTTTCTTAAATATTTTCCAAAACTGTGTATGATTTAGATAAATTTCAATTTTGTATAACCTCTGAAAATATGACCTACATGGCAGAGTTGCCTGAAAGAATGACTTAAACACAAAATTAAGCATCTGAAGTATGCAAAAGAAAACATTTGGAACAATGTGCTTTGGACTGACGAAACCAAAATTGAACTTTTTGACCACCACAAAAGAAGGTAGTGAGATTCCAAAAGTGAGAATTGAAAGACTCTTAGCTGGCTACAGGAAGTGTTTACAAGCTCTTATAGTTGCCCGTAGAGGAGTTACAAAGTACCAACTGACAGGGCTCCCAAACTTTTGCACAGGGCCTTTTTCATTTTTTTTTATTGTTTTGAAACTTAATTTGAAAAATGTAAATAAAAAGTAACCTTGCTTTAAAATTTGATGAAATGTGCCATGTTTAACATAGTGCCATTTAGAGGTCAGGTTTGCTTCTGTTCATTTAGATATGTAAAAGGCTTATTACCAAGGGTGCCAAAAGTTTTGCACACTATTGTATTTACCCATGTTTTCTTAAGGATTGCATCTTAGACACATTTAAACAAGCTTGGGACCCTTTTTAAGACGGTAATAGTATTTCACATTCCCCACCACGAGTTTATTTAAACCCCTTAATCGTATGAGTTGTACAATGCACCAACCGCTGCCTTCTTGACTGGTGAAGTCACTCATACAAGGAGATTAGTGAACTGTGAGGCCCTGACCCCAGATCAGCCTGGCCTGTCTGCGTCTGACCCACAGTAAACACGTATGAGGAGGCGTAGTCACGGCCACCGCCCCGGCAGGGTTGTGCGCGGATTAATGGCGGGAGGCGATCCTGAGCCATACGCGGCGGTGGAGATTCTGAGCTAATCTTCAGGTGTTTAGAGCGAATTCCATTTCTCTCTCTCACTCTCTCTCTTCTCTCTCTCCCTCTCTCTCTCACTCTCTCACTCTCTCTTCTCTCTCACTCTCTCTCTCTCTCCCTGTTCATGACAGGCTTTCACTTAAATGACTCTGGCACACAATAAAGGTTTGTTTACGATGTAGCACATAGCACTCTGCACATACTGCAAATACCACACTGCCCATAGCACACTGCACAAGACAAACCTTGCATACCATGTTACACCATGCGTGTTGCACATAAGCACTTTGCACATCGGATGTTGCAAATAACTTGCACAGCGCATTGCACAGTCAGACACCAGCATTGCAGCCCTGGGTGCCCTGGGACACATGTTGCCTCTAAGTGTGCAGAGAGGGGCCCCTTAGGGCCCCGGCCCCTAAAGTAATGAGTGGCTGGAAACACATGCCTCAGGGAGCCGGGATTCCACGCATCTCCACCAAGCAGCGACACACCTACACCCTTCTGGAACACTTTAACCCTTTCAGTACTCAAACAGCCCAGAGGGAATGGGCTGAGACTTGCTGACAGAGAAAGAGAGAGAGAAAATGGGGAGAGAGAGAGGGAGATAAAGGGGGGGAAAGAGAAGGCTCCCAGCATATTGTTGTAATCACCTGGACCATTGGTTATTGAAGCACACATGCTGTGAATTAGACTTTGGATGGTACTGAAGACACCCTGAAGGAGCATCCAACATTAAAAATTCCACTCTCATCAATATGTTGGATATTTCATGAAATGTCAGGGAGACATTAGCATTAAACGTGCTCTCGACGGTAGGATGGCTTTCGCACTACATATTTTTGTATGTCTGCTTGATTTGTTTAGATATCTGAATTGATGTGTTATTCATTTGTACTTTGGCAACTACAAATGGCACAGAGGCTGTTCTGTAACATCTGCAGTGTGTTACAATATATCTGAAGTCTGCAGCATCTGCAAGTTGTCTTCCTGTAGAAAAAGTATTTTCTTTTTGCCCTCATGTTAAACAGCTTCTACATCCGTGACTACCAGACAAGCATTCTGTCATTCTATACTTATTTTATTGGTTTATCAAGAGAGAATATATGACACAGATCTAGAGGGACAAAGCACTGTTTTGGATGTTTCTTCTGTTTTGTCTTACAGAGACAACAGGACTTTAGAGGTGCACTGTCCAATCATAAACCAGGCTGCACTAGGCCCAATCTCGGACCACTGAAGCACACCTTTTTTGAAGAAATCATCAGAGAGACTCATGGGACTTTCTGCCCTCCCCTGTTCCCCTGTTCTTTCTGCCCTCCCCTGCTATTTGCCCAGCTTTTTTTCCAAAAGCGAGTCTGTTTGAAAATACCTTGTTCTTCTCTTTGTCCTGTTAATTGTTCTTTTGGTGTGGGTGCCCTGGCTTGCCGGTGCATCCAGGCCAAAAAAAAAGACCCACAACAAAAAACAAGCAACCCCCCACCTCCATGTAAATGCAAAGTAGGAGATCAACTGCGTGCTTCTGCAAACATATTTGTTGAATGCCCTGTGTGTTTTCTGGAATAAGCAGAGACATGTTCCAACAAATGTCACCCCAACTGTCCCAGCTGACAGGGAATGTTTTTTGAACAGTGGGTGATGTTTCCTGTAGGTTCTACTGTATTGTTACAAAAATAACATTCCTACAACATTGTCAGAATGTTTTTAACCTTACATAAGAATGTTCTAAGGACTCCAAGAAAACTTGACAAATTGAATGTTCTGGGAAATAAAGTAAGGAACCAACATAAATAACGTTCAGAGAATATTTAAGGAAAAACTGAAAAACTTTAAGAAAACATTGAAGTAATCTACAATAAGGTACATATAACATTACTGCAATGTTGCGAGAATGTTAAGAAACATTACATGAAAATGTTCTAGGAATTCCAAGAAAACTTGACAGATTGAACGTTCTAGAAATCAAAACCTTCAGGAACCTTCAGAAAACGTTCTAAAAACCTAAAATTGTTGTGGGTTGCGGGTTGTCTTTACCCGATTTAGGTAGGCTGCCCATTGAAAAATGTCCATCATTCACGTGTTTACAAGAGGATGATGAAACATCTGCAAATCTTTCCTCCTCCACCCTAAAAAATCATAATGCCAGACACAGAGTCTGACACAGGAAGTCATATTGGCAAGGTGCTTTGGGCCTGGATGGGTGTTTAAAGGTAGCTTTCAACATGGAGGGAGTTGCTATAAAGTAAGTCCACCTTGCCTTCTCTCCAGCTGAACTAAGAGAGGCCGCTGATAGTGTGGAAGAGCTCTGACAAACCATTTGTCTAATGTCATCAGTACAACAGCATGCAGAAGTGTGGTGTGTGAACTGCCTCCTGTCCCAACACGTCCACACACCCTGCTCGCCTGCAGTGCTCAGCACAGATCCAGAAATACGCAGCACTTTTAACCACTGTAACAAGCTCTGAATGGCAGATTTACCCACAGCACTGTAACAAGCTCCGAATGGCAGGTTTCTCCACGCAGTTGCATATGGAAGGGTGTGTGAATATCCCCCATACTCATCCAGCCTTTGCAGTTTTATGGACAGGAATCGCAGATGTTCACTGAGTGTGGTCTACAACCCAACCACCGTCCTGTGGAACAGAGTCAGAGATGTTCATTTAATGTGGCCTGTGAATCAACTCCTGTTCCATGGAGGGGAGTCACAGATGTTGACTGAGTGTGGTCTGTCTGTGACTCAGCTGTGGTACTCTGCCCTGCTGAAAAAAAACGCTCAAGCTAGCTTTTGAAACAGCTGTTGGCTGTTTGACCAATTCAGACCACCGCTAAACTCGACATGGTTTAGCTGGTTGACCAGTTCAGACCAACTCCCAGCTTGACATGATTTGACCAGCTCAAACTATGTTTTGAAACAGCTCCCAGGTCAGACAAGCTACCAGCACTAGCTGGTTGACCAGCTCATACCCAGCTAGACCAGCTTTATGGCCAGTTTGGCCATACTGGTTGACCAGCCCACACCCAGCTAGACCAGCTTATAACTGACATAGCTGGATTTTACAGCAGGGAGGTTATGCTGCACTGCTGTGCCTGTTTCCAAGATCTGCCAAGGTCCCACCCACGTTAAACACAGACCAGGGACTCAAATCCCTGACGGATTCACAAGTAATCGTTCTGAAAATAACGCACAAACAAACAAAACACAGCATCGGCAGTCAGGCTCTCCCCAGATGTGCTGATCAGGAGAAACTGTAATGTCAGGAGCAGCCCTGCCTCACAGTGTCACAGAACCCTTCACCTCAGCTATAAAACACCTTACAGTATAGCAATTTGTTGTCTTCTTGCCTGGTGGCAAAATTAGATTATAATTATAGTTGCTCCAGTGGCATATTAAAAAAGTCCCTTGCTGTCATTGTGGTTTCATATCCTGTTAAAATCAGGCTGCACAAATTCATCTGCGTCAGACCAAAACCACAGATGCAAAAGTTTGCAGAGAATGGTATGAAAAACAAAAGACATCCAGTGAGCATCAGTTCTGCGGGCAAAACGCATTATTAATGAGAGAGGTCAGAGGAGAAGGGCTAGACTAGTCAAAGCTGATAGGAAGGTGACAGTAATGCAAATAACCACACATTACAACAGTGGTATGCAGAAGAGCATCTCTGAACACACAACACGTCAAACCTCTTAAGTAGATAGGCTACAGCAGCAGAAGACCAATAAGTCAAAATAATAAGTCTAATAAATTCCTAATAAAGTGCTCAGTGAGTGTATCTACAGAAAGTAATATAATCAGTTTAATTTCTTCAGCAAAACAATGCTCTGCTCGTGTGCTTTTAATTAAGTACCGACATCCAACAAGGCTCTGTTCTTCCCCCAAGATGGTTGGTAAAGCTAAGTAAACTTTCTGTTCCATTATCATACTTGTCCCGTCAGTTTGGACATAGTGTTTAAACTTATTTTTTATTGTTCTGTTTTAAAGGGGAAGAATGTGAGAATTTCTCAGGTGCCAATCACATAATCCAGCTCTCAACCACTACAGATTGCCTGCCCGTTGTGCACATTTTAGACACATTTTGGAGTGACTGGTTTTGGGAAGACATAATTTCACCACATGTGAAATTACATAAAGATCTCCAGATATCTGTATGCATACTCATCTGTTCTAAACATTAGCAGTGTGTTGATTCTGTGGGTAAAAATATCTCAAGATATTTACATATTTTGATAACTGCGGTGGAACATTCTAGTCATTCCATGCCATAAACCCATGAGATGTACGAGGGCCAAAGAGTGGAGACGGCCTTTTAAACGAGACCTTTTTACGAACTCCACCAGCCCCTGCTACACGGTCTCTCTGGCAGATAGAAATACCTCTAGGTAAGCACGTCTCACTGAGGTGCAATCCTGCCAATTTTCCATCTGAAGAAAGGTGTGCACAAGGATTATGCACAATGAGGCAGCGTGCCTGTTGGCCAGAGAAATTATCTCTCGGATCAAACTGCAGCTTCGCTTTATTCGTGTGCCTGAATTCCTTCTCATTTCAGGAGAGTTCCCCTTGAGCCACAAATGCACTATCTCTGCTGTCTTATATTACAGTGGAATTCTGCTGACTGTTTTTTTTTCTTTTCTCAGTGCTCTTGGTTTGGAGAGCACTTGGTTTTGGTCTCCATGGTCTTAATTGGGTCAAACCCTAATTTTCTTTTGTAAATCTTTTTCGGGTTGGACACAAAAGCCCCCGCATAGCCGGGACAATGAGGAACCTGCGTCTGAATGAAACCCGAGGAGGAGGACGTGCCCGCTAAGCCAGCCTGATTAAGCATAAAGGCATTAAAGTGGTCTGCGCAGAACATCTCCCCCTTGGAATTTCCCATTCTCGCTCGTACCGTGATATTTCCCATGGTGCTTTGTTCTTCCCTGTGAACTCCCTGGGAGCCCTAAGGCGTGCCCTCATCCGTGCCGGTTGCTCCCATACCTCTATACCCGTTCGTTTCAATCGCTGTGACCTCATCACCTTAAAATCACCTTAAAATGTCCCGGCGTTCTGCATTCGGGGTGGAAATTATGCGGACCATTATGCAAATTCCGTATTTGTTTAACAGGATGGAGTTCAGAGAGCAAAGGTCACCGGAATCCCCTTCCCACCCACAAGAAAAACATAGGGAACTGAGCTGATGTGGATGAATTTGGCTCTTGTCATGAGCCGGCAGGGGCTCCCAGAGGAGGTGCCCGGTAGCTGGGCTAACACACAGCGCTCTGAGGGGTCCGGCCAGAGAGAGTCAGAGGAGTGTGATTAGGGGCCTGCAATCAGGGCTAATCAGTTGCGCCATTCATGGCGTATTGAGGACTATCGACTCTTTTATAGCCACGGCTCCTCCAGCGAGCGGCGGAGAGGAGGGCCGGGGAGAGAATGACACAAATGAGGGCTTTGTGACTGAGTGTGTGCCTCCACACGCCGGGAGACAGGGAGGGGGTCGGTCGCAGTGGGAGGGGGGCACAAGGCCGGGATTGTTTTTTGGTCCGGGGACGTCCCCCGTCCGAGTCTCCTGCACGTTTCGGGCGGCCGCTCGGCGGGCCCCTTCCCTGCGTTGCGGGCCCTTAATTGACATTCTTCTTCTCCTCTGATATCACACAGAGCGTCAGTGTTTTTCGGAGGACAGCGTGCTGCATGGGATGCTGGGAAGCACAGAGATGGTGTGCCTCCCCCGAGTGAGCCCTCTCTCCTTGAGTGAAAACATTGAACTTTGTCCCCAAGGACATATGGACTGGAGCTGATCCAGAACTTCACCTTTGCAAAAAACAGAACTTAATAATGTGGACCGGTGACACAATAAGGCGAAAAGATATGTTGTGAATATGATGCATCCAATGCTTACAGGGTTGGATAGCACAGTTAGGTGTGTGTGTGTGTGTGTGTACATGGGTCAATTACATAATTATTTTGGATTCAAATGCTTTTCTGTGCTCAATTGATCTTCCCGGGTGCTAACCAAGAGCCCCAGAAGATGGGGTTTACATATTTCGGTGTATTCATAGGTTCCAATACACAAGCTCAGTAAAGCGTTGAAAAGTATTTGAATCCAAAACAATCATGTAATTGACCCAGGTCTGGTCTGTGTGCGTGTGTATGTTCGTACCCAAGCATGCATAAACGCCTTTTTGTTTTTAATGTAAACAACAACAACAACATGCAGAGCGGAGTGTGCTTGCAGGGACCGCTCGGGTTAATGAACATTCCTCTCATTAGCGCGCGGAATGGCACTCTCAAGCCTCAAAGCCTTTACACCGCGCTAATCCCCTGTGAGAGAGCGTTAGCCCTGCTTTGTACAGGTTGCTCCGGAGGTCAAAATGTCAAGGCGGACTTGAAAGTGAGGTAAACGGGAGGCGGGAACAAGCTCATTCGACTCTCAAGTCTGTTTTTGTATTTTAATTTTTTTTCTGTTTTTTTTTTTTACGCCGTCCTGCTTCCTGCCCCACCGCTTCGGAGAACTCATGTGGGGTTCCCGGTTCTTTTTTTTCCCCGGAGATAGCAGAGAGCCTGCGTGCGAGGCTGTGTGTCCGTGGGGAATTTAAGATGCCTCTCGGGACTGGCATGCCTTCTGCACCTCCCCCCCCCCCCCCCCCCCTTTCCCCCCTTTCCCCCCTTTATCCCGAGGACACCGATGCACGGTTCAGCGACCGCGGAGATAACGGCGGAGCGAAATGGAGCTGGGGCCGCCGGGCGGGGGGGCGGGGGGGGTGGCGTCTCGGCGGGTCGACCGCGAACCGGAGGAAGGAGGATGTGAGTCAGAGGAGACCTCAACCGCGGTCAGACCCACACTGAGCGCCCACCAAGGGCATCGAGGCCGCTGTGTGGGGCGGCGGTTAAAGGCCTGGCCGCCTGGCAGCTCCAGGTCTGAGGAGCACATCTTAATTCATTACACTACACTCAGCGACCACGTTATTAGGTATATGTGGCAGCATGTGGCCTAGTGGCTAAGGTACATGACTCATGGTTGGTGGTTCAAGCCCCGGTGTAGCCCCGATAAGATCTGCACAGCTGTTGGGTCCTTCAGCAAGGCCGTTAAGCCTACATTGCTCCAGAGGGGATTGCCCCCTGCTTAGTCTAATCAACTGGAAGTCAATTTGGATAAAAGCATCAGCTAAATAACAAATTATTATTATTATTATTTGCTAGACTTTTTTTTGGACGTCTGCTGCTGTAGTCCATCCACTTCCGGGTTTAATCCCTTGTGTGCTCAGAGATGCTCGTCAACATATAGTACCACAGTAATGCATTTTTACTGTTACCTTTCTGTCAGCTTGAAGCAGTCTGACTATTCTCCTCTGCCCTCTCTCATTACCAAGGTGTCAATCAATCACTGGATGTTTTTCATTTTTTCACATCGGTTTCTGAGATAGTCATTGGATCACATTTCTTCCCCATACTTATGTTTGATCTGAACAACAACTGAACCTCTTGACCATACCTGCAGGCTTTCGTGCATTGAGTAGCTGCCCCATGATTGGATGATATTTGTATTAACAAGCTGGTGTACAGGTCTCCCTGATAAAGTTGTCACTGAACATATGTAAAAACCAGGTTTTTAAAGGTTTATTTTATTGAAATTAAAAAAACTCCACAGTTGGCGGTGGTCATAGCGTAATAGTTTGCTTCTGTTTTAACAGGGAGTAGAATTCTTTCATCTACATGTCGTGAGCTCAGACCTATAAGGTTCTATCTGCGTTCTGAGAGTTTTGAGATATTGAGCTTCAAAGACTCCAAAGTGAATGGGCTCCAAACAGATACAAGTTTAAAATTTAGCATTTTTTCATACTTCTAAACAGTAATTTTGTATAAAGCTTCAAATATGTATTTAGCGCCCTATAAACAACATATTTATGACACTAACTAATTTTTTCAGAAATGTCAGTTAGAGCCTTGTAATTCCTAGCTCGTATAAGTTCTGAAACCCAAATCAGTGCACTTTTACATTACTCTCATCTCCTACTTTCTCCACAGTAGTACTGCTTTGAAAGATAGTCTCATCCTCCATATAGATTATTTACAGAAAAGATTCTCCTCAGCGTTGGTACACTGTGACATGGATATATCTAAATTATGAACTGTGTCTAAAACAAACACCTAGTAAATCACTCATCGGAAATCAATTGAGTCAGCTCCACGCTCCATGTACTCTTTAGCTGGGTCTTGTTGTCAAAACATGTGGGTGGGGGATGGGGAGGGGGTGTTGGGGGGTGTCAGTGCCTCCCCTCAGTTCCAAAACAAGATATTTAATTTAGCTGAAAGCAGTGCGCTGCCTGCGGCGCTGTTATGTCATTAACATTCCTACTGCCAAAGTGGGTCCTAAAGATGCAGGACATGATGAAACAGCTCTGCCAGCCGAATGTATGCTTTTCCCAAACCTGGCCTTCTCACCTCCCCAACCCTGCCGCACACAACCTACTCACCTCACCTCCCCACACCCCCCGCACACAACCTACTCACCTCACCTCCCCACACCCCCCGCACACAACCTACTCACCTCACCTCCCCACACCCCCCGCACACAGCCTACTCACCTCACCTCCCCACAGCCCCCGCACACAACCTACACACCTCACCTCCCCACACCCCCCGCACACAGCCTACTCACCTCACCTCCCCACACCCCCCGCACACACCCTGCTCCTCAGCCCCCCCCAACCCTGCTGCACACAACCTACATACCTCACCTCTCCACACCCCCACACATACCCTGCTGCCCCCGAACCCTGCTGCACACAAACCTACTCCTCACCTCCCCACACACCCTGCTCCGCCCCCTCCAACGCCACTGCACACAGCCTGCCTGAAACGTGCCTGTTTTTCACTTTTCCCTGCCCTCTCTTTCTCCCGTCAAACCAGAGGGTTCAGTTTCCCTTACTTAGCATGAGGTGAGCAGGTCCACATCCACACCCACATCTGCCTCTCAATAGCGCTGCATAAAAAAAGCAATAACAATACAACACTGCCTTTTCAAGACAGCATTGTTAAACAGATCTACAAGCTCTCTTGTTCTGTGGTCACACTCACATTTCACTCTCAGCTCTACCATCTGAGCCACCTCGCCTACTGGCAGCCATTTCTAATGGTCAGACAGAAGTAGAAATCTCCCCCCTTGTTATGCTTTCTGGCAATGCCCCCCTTGTAATTATTTCTTTCTTTTACTCTCTCTCTCTCTCTGCCTCTATCTCTCAGTCCCTGGCCTGTATCCAATCAATATTTTCCTTATCTTTTACTTAAAGGTAAATGCAAGTGTTACACTTTTTTACCAGCTGAGCTTGGCGAGTTAGTTTTACTGGCTCGTCTCACTGTGCTGGTAAGTGCAAAGCAATAATTATTGTGTCAGATTGCTAGTCAATGTTAAGGCCTGTTCTTTGAATCATGTCATCTGTCTTTCTCTTGTTGTCTCTTCTTTTCTCTCCTTCTCTCCATCTTTCCACAGTATTCATCCCTCCGTATATTTTTCTTTTCACATTTTTCCTTCACTGTCTCTCTGCCTGTTTTTCTCTCTCAACCATCTCCCCTCCCTGTGCTGACTCATCCCTGTCCTGCTCTGTGATGAAGATACCCTTCTCCTCCCAAACGTGTTATTTCACACATCGGTTGTCAGCGCGTTTGTGCCGTTGGGCAGCCGCTAATGGATACATTTGCAGTGTTTATGATACTGATGGATATGGGACACGTGACGTGTTCTTGGAAGAGCGGCCGATGTGTTGCACGGAGTTCGCCCAGAAACATTTCTGTGGAGGGCTAGGTGTGTGTGGGCCTGCTCTGTTTGAGCAAGATACTATACCTCCAGGCATGCTTTTTCGCTTTGTTAACGCCTGCCTGATCTCAAAACAACAACACAACGTAATAGCAAGCAGGGCTTTGGGGAAACCCAATCTGGGGCCAGTCCACCAGCAGGATAACCGAGGTAGCTGGAGAACTGCGCATGGGAAAACCCGGAACAGCTCTTTTTACTTCAGTCCATGTTACAGATCTGGGCGGAGTCTGGGTTTTACTCAGTTTACTGCAGTTATCCAGCTAAATCTGTAATCCTGCTTTGTGGAACAGGTCCCTGATGTTATCAGGTATCCCAGAGTGAGCGTGAACTGCTCTCCCAGTCATTGCCTTAACACTGCCGTCGGCCACTTGACCTGTACAGCCCTGACACAGTCACTCAGGTGTAATGACCACTGCTCTGTGCTCTACCTTTGTTCAGAGACAGATACATTCTGACTTTGAGGTCAGCAAACTCCTGTCCAGAGTGTTGTGGGAGTTACTGTGGTGCTGCGGCCTGCTAACCAAGGCTCTGTTCCGTGAAGCAGGATTCCTGAGTTAGCCAGATAACTGCACAGAGTAAAACCTGGAACAGCTTCTTTTTCTTTTCTTTTTTACTTCAGTCCAATTTCAAGACTTGGGCAAGGTCCGGGTCTCACTCTGTGCATTAATCCTGCTAACTCGGTAATCCTGTTTTGTGGAACAGGCCCTAGGTGTTGGTAGGGTTATGGGTTATTGGAGGGGGGGGGGGCAAAAGGTTAAATGAGAGTAGTGTGTTGTAAAATTGTAAGTACTGCAATTACTCTTTGATTGGGGAACATTCTATCAAAAATAAATAATGTGGCTACGGTTATAATCTTCAATCTCAGAAAAAAAATGACGTTATGTTTATGTATCCTCCACACAAGCATTCATATACAGAACCTTTGCTGCTCGTGTTTCAGTAGCACCTGTTAAAAATGCTGCATTATGGACAGACTGTTGATAGCAATATAGCCTTTATTATATATTATCAGAAAAGAGTCCCCCGCCCACCAGAACACTCCAGAGTTCAATATTAATGCAGAGTAAGAATTTTATTTCTTAACAGTTACAAAGAACAAAATATTTTAAAAGCATCTTTATATTTTACATAAACTGTACAGAGATGACATTTATTTGATTCTAAATGATTCTGGCACAGGAACTAAAAAGTACTTTTATTAAATAGAAAACTGAAAATGAATTAATTTTGATGAAAAAAGATGTAATATTCCATTTGTCTACTATACAAAATAGAAAAGACTTGGAGCTGAAAATGGAATCCATAAAATTGTACCCTGATACAGTGTTTAGGCCTCTCAAATTATCACAGAGTATTTTACAAAATAATGCGATGGCCTCGCCATCTTATAATAGCTAAAATCTTGGCCTCTTTGGTTCCATCATTAGGTATAATACATTTGAACAGAATTCAATTTGCTTCTATAAAAATAACTTTGTTTTCAATGGCAGTTTTTTTAAACTAATCACGCAACTTTTCAGTGCAAACATTGTAACAATCATTCGCTTTGAAGAAAGAGCGAAAGATTACAATTCAAGTATTGATAAAAGTTAAAAACTACAAAAGTTCAGTTTGTCTGGTATGGGTCAATACTATACATTGCATAGCTCATGCGGCACTTATTTTAATAGAACAGTGAGCAAGGGTAGGTGCACCACTTAGTACCCTTTAAAAGGCATTTCAAATCTGCAAGTGCTATAAAATGTGCATTTTAGGAGATTTACAAGTGCTATGCTGTTCCATAACCAACTGAGCAATATGGCAACTCTTCACTTCGGCTGATTGAGAAGAGACAAAGTGAGATTCTTTGCATCAGCTGTTTAAGTACATTGGATATCTTTTTTTAAAGGATGCTACAAACCCTATGAGCAGGGGAAGCTTTATGATGTGACGCAAGGTCCGTCTCTCTGTATTTACAGCCGGCCTGCCCACCATGTCTAACGGTTCCACTTCCTGGGTGCGAGACAGTCCGGTTACGCTGTCAGTACTTAGTCTGGCAGCAGTGTTAGTTCACGACCTCTTCCCAAGACAGGTCTGAGGAGACTGGAACGTTTCAGATGGCAGGTAAGGAAAACTGACAGGACAACTCCCATTGCTTCTGGTCGTTCTGAATTTGCCATACTGTAGGAGTGTTTCACTGGGAGAGAAAAAAAGAGCGGTGATGTATTATTCCTTGTCAGAAGTGCTGATGTTGTTTTCTAGAGAAGTTGTTTCAGTGTTGAGCTGTCAGTGCTTTTTGTTGTTTTTTTTTTCTATTTTTTCTGGAGAATAAACTAGAAAGAGGCTAAGTGAGTATTGGCAGTCTGGTAAACCTCCTTCATTGGCAGTCTCAGGCTCTTTCCGTCCTCATCAGAATGTCGAAGAACTCTCCATTTTTTGTATAGAAATGGCAAACTAGAAAAATATAATCTGACGATTACTATTCTCCTATACATCCCTTTGACATCAAGACCTAAGGTACCTCTGCACCTCTGCATATGTAACATTGGGATTGGCTTGCGTGCATGCAGGCGGAACTTATAGGACATATTTTCCAGAGGATATTAACAAACATAAATATATGTACACAAGTGTTCAAACGTGCCTGTGAATGCGCATGAGCGTGTGTGCGTGTGTGTGCGTGTGTGTGTGTGTGTAAGTGTATGTGCGCGCGCACACATGTAAGTGCGTCCATGAGTAGAGAACATCTATGTGTCTGTGTGTATACACGCATATATATGTATATAGTACAAAAAGAAAAAAGTTCATAAATATTACTTTGTTACTATGATTATTTTCGTAACGTTATTCTTGCTCCCCGTCGACAGGAGTCCGGGAGTAGTCCGAGCCTCAGGCGCACCCGCACTCCTCCACGATCATGTTGGGCACGTCGCGCTTGACGATGTTGTACTCGTCGTCGAAGTAGAGCATGGACATGGTGCTGAGCCGCGTGGGGATGCAGCAGGAGTTCATGGAGCCGGGGCTCATGCCCCGCATTCGGTACTGGTTCACCACCGCCGTGTGGAAGGAGGAGGCCGAGCTGGGCACGCCCGCCATGTAGGCCGGGCAGCTGCCCTCGCAGTAGTTCCCGTAGTAGCCGGAGGGGGCGATGATCCAGTCGTTCCAGCCGATGAGCCTGAAGTCGATGTAGAACTGCTGCCGGCAGCAGAGGCCACCTGTCCCGTCGCACTCCAGCCCGCGCTTGCGGATCCGGTGCTTTCCGTCGGCCAGGCGCGCCTGCACCACCAGAAAGGGCCGGTGGGACTCGTCGTCGGGGGCGACCAGGACGGGCAGCACGGCGGCCGCCTCGCAGGCCTCGCAGCGCACGTCCAGGTCCTGTCGCCGGTCGCCGCGCTCGAACACCACCCGCACCGCCTCCGTCAGGGGGAAGGTGTGCCAGCCGCTGCGCTTCAGCTCCACCCGCTTCTCCACCAGGCCCCACCGCCCGCCCGCGCCTGCCGTCTGCTGGTAGTACACCTTCACCGTCACCTTGCGTCGGGAGCCCTTCTCCGAGGCGGAGGGCAGCAGCTTGAAGTACAGCCACAGGTTGGCCTGGGACACGTACAGGTTCTGGTTCCCCTCGTTGGAGATGAGGAAGTGGAAGCTGGACTTCGACGATGACAGTTCATCTGCGGGAGAAGAGAACAGAGGCTTCAGATTATCTTCCTGGTCTGCATTTACAGCGGACAA
This sequence comes from Conger conger, assembly GCF_963514075.1. Taxonomy (NCBI): domain Eukaryota; kingdom Metazoa; phylum Chordata; class Actinopteri; order Anguilliformes; family Congridae; genus Conger; species Conger conger. The sequence continues at coordinate 58,941,548 of NC_083762.1, forward strand.
AATCCTGCTTCAGGTTCAACTCATTTCCACATGGTTGGCTCATTTTAACAGAGGAACTGCTTATTTTATTTTAAAATCGATTAATGGCATGTTAACTAAACTGTTTCCTGACCATGTTTTTATTTGTTGAATATTACTGTTCCCCTTCCCTTTTTCCTATCACCTGTAAATTACCGCATGCATTGAATTAGAAAATCAGCCTCAGGAAACACAGACATTTTTGTTGCCTTGGCTGAAATTAGGCATTATTCAGAGTGGAGGAACATTTCAGCATACAGTCCCAAACTAAGTAACAAAGAAGACCTCGCTGCAGGTCAACATTAAAACCGGGCCTGGGTCATGTAAGTAATTTCTTTGGATTCAAATACTGTTATATGCTTTACTGAGCTTGTCTAGTGTATTGGAACCTAAGAAATACTCAGAAAGTGCAAACCCAAAGCTTTCTGGTCCTCTTGCACCAGGCAAGATCAATCGAGCATTGTATTTGAATCCGAAACAATTACGTATTTGACCCAGGTCTGATTAACATGCAGTGTAGCTACTGCCTTGGCCCCTGTTCACAAAGAGAAGGGACCCATCAGCCGATGACGCGAACACTGACCACCACCGGACAGACAGATTTACACTGGACTCATTCTGGATGCTGGGCGGACAGAGGCAATGCCCAGAACCCAATAGCACCACACAGAGGCTCCCCTCCCCCCTCCCCACGCCCACTCTGAGGGACCGGCCATGACGGCTGGTGTCGAGAGGTCAGGCCCGCTTGGCCGAGAATCAGGGTGCGCAGTGCAGTTGGGGTGGGCTAGACCAGGAGAAGGTTCAAAGGGTTCACTGTGAACGCACTGAGAACCTGGAGCTGAGTGAGTCTTAGGGACAGGGGCACAATGCACCCTGCGATGGCACAACCAGCCTGGCACGGTGAGTGTGCCCTTTTTTTACCGCCAAAGTCCGACAAGCCGAGCAAGAAGAACCAGCCGTTTGCTCGACGCGAGCGTTTTTACCCAGTCAGCACCGGCTCCCCGGGTGCCTTTTTCCAACAGTGTTTGTCTTTGCAGTTTACTGTGTCTTTTTTTCCCTCTTCTGCTAATCACAGCATTACAGTCTTAAAGCTGGACCAAACAAAAAAACATATCCCTCTGTTCTTCATCTGATCTGAGCTGTAATCCCGAGAAGGGGGTGGGTGTCGGGGTGGGGGTGGGTGTTTGGGAGGGGTACCTCTCGGGGCTGGATGAGATGATTAATTCATCCCTTCTTGCACAAACTGATTTGACAGGGTCAGTGTCAACAGCTGGCCCTAATGGATGACCTACTTTAGCTGTCACTCAGTTTACTCCACCCCCCCCTAACTGTGATTTACACCCTCACAATGCTACTCAAACCTGGCAGCCCTGCTATTCGTGAGGGTATATTTCACTGATATAACTGTACACCCTATATACATTCAGCGATCACTTTATTAGGTAGACCTGTACACCAGCTTGTTAATGCAAATATTTTATCAGCCAATCATGTGGCAGCAACTAAATGCATAAAAGCATGCAGACGTGATCAAGAGGTTCAGCTATTTTTCAGACCAAACATCAGAATGGGGAAGAAATGTGATCTAAGCGACTTTGACCATGGAATGATTGTTGGTGCCAGACAGGGCAGTTTGAGTATCTCAGAAACTGTGGGATTTTATTGCACAACAGTCTCTAGAGTTGGCAGAGATAAAAAACATCCAGTGAGCAGCAGTTCTGCAGGCAGAAATGTGTTGTTAATGAGAGATGTCAGAGGAGAAGGGCCAGATTGGTTGATGCTGACAGGAAGGTGACAATAACACAAATAACCATGCATTACAGCAGTGGTATGCAGAAGAGCATCTCTGAACGCACAATGCATCAAACCTCTGGATGGATAGGCTACAGCAGCAGAAGACCAATAAGTCTAAAAAATAAGTGTAATAAATACCAAATAAAGTGCTCACTGCATGTATACACTCGGTGACCACTTTATTAGGTAGATGTGTACACCAGCGTGTTTATACAAATATCCAATTAGCCAATCATGTGGCAGCAACTCAATGCATAAATGCATGCAGACATGGTCAAGAGGTTCAGTTGTTGTTCAGACTAAACATCAGAATGGGAAAGAAATGTGATCTTAGTGACTTTGACCGTGAAATGATTGTTGATGCCAGACAGGCTGGTTTGACTAAACTGCTGGTCTCCTGGGATTTGTAAGCACAACAGTCTTTGGAATTCACAGAGAACAATGCGAAAAAGTGACAGTTCAGAAGTCAGAATGGCCAGACTGGTTCAAGCTGTATACAGTATATGAACCAAAACAAAGTTGAGATTTTAAGCAATTGATTCTTACAGGCCATTGTTCCTCATAGCAGACCTCTCACCCAGACAGTAGATACCCACAGCTTTTCTCCAAAGGCTCTGTAAAGCTGGAGAGATGCACCACATTCCTCCCTGTGTCCCGACTCTGTGATTCCCGCCACAGGGCTGAGACAGCGATGGCTTTGGTATGAGTGGCCTCACAACATAGTGCCGGGGAAGAGAGGGGAGGGGGCGAGCTGATCATAAACCTGGTCTAGCTGGTGTTTTAGCAGTTTCAAAGCATAGCTCCAGCCAGGAGTTGGTCCGGTCAACCAGCTAAACCATGGCCAACCAGCTAAACCTGTTTCTGACACACTGAGAGTGCCGACAGGGTTCTGCTAAACCATGTCGAGCAGGGAGCTGGTCTGAAATGGTCAATCAGCTGTTTCAAAACCTAGCTTGGGCTGTTTTTTTTCAGCTGAGGACTGGCTCTGCCACCACACTGCTCGGCACCGACCACATCTGCACAACGCATTCGGCCTGATGCTGAAGCACTGGGCTACGCTGCATACTCCAATGAGCTACTCATTGAGCCCCTTCAGAGACCACAAAATAGAACCAAGAGTTCCACCTGCTTCCACCTGATTTATCAGTTCAGCTGTAGAGAACTGATAACAACCTCAGGCCTGATTTGAGCAGCAACATTTAGTGTACCCCCTTTTGAGCTCAGACTGCAGAAGCCAACAGCTGCCAAAATGGAGCTATTCAGAGCAGACCACAGGTTTGCCAGTACAGGTGGGATGAACCACGCTGAAGACCAGACCTGGGTCAAACACATCGTTGTTTTGGATTCAAATACTTTTCTATGCTCTTGCATGGAGCAATTGTAAAGTGTATAAAAGTATTTGAATCCAAATCAGTTACATATTTGATCCAAGTCTGAAGAGCCTCCTGTTACATGACATTTGAGGAGAGGAAAAGGGGGAAAGAGGAGAGAAGAGAGGAGGGGAGAGGAGAGGAAGGAAGAAGATGAAATGAGGAGAGAAAAAGGAGAGAGGAGGGGAGAGGAGAGTACTGGAGAGGAGAGAAGTGGAGGAGAGATGATAGGAGAGGAGACAGGAGGTAAAGAGGAACAGAAAGATGAGAGGAGAGGGGGAAAGATGTGGGAGGAGAGAAAAGAAGAGAGGGAAGGGGGAAGGGAGGTCTGCAGGGTCAGCAGGCCCCTCCAAGTGCTGAGCACTTGTGCCGCAGGCAAGGGCAGGACGGTTCCTGGGTGGGCCCTCCAGTGCCCGGGCGTGTCCCTGCCTGCACTGCGACACAACACAAGGCAGGTAATCTCCATCTCATTACTCAACGTCTCCGTCAGCAGGAGACCACACGCCGGCACCTCCATGGACACCAGCAAAACAAGCAGGGAGGCTCCGCTGTGAGGTCACCGGGGCTGGAGGTGAACTGCACGGGGCTGCGGGGGGGGGGGGTATACTCACATCACACTCACGAAGCCTTGAACATGACCTAACACTGGCGCCCCCTGACCCCTTTCTGCACTTATTTGTTTTCCCCTTAGCCAAGCCCCTGCCCCCCTGTTCTCCTCTCCCTGCCTCCCCCCTCACAAGAATGCCTACAACCAGGTCAGGCAAGATGTGTTACACAACAACAAACTCTCCTCTTGAAGGAAAGAGTCCTATGTGACCGATGGGTCTCTTTAAACTGGCATGACCAGGTCCTAATCCAATATTTGACACTGATACTTTAGGATTTCAGGGAAAAGGGGGCAAAAGGGGGCAAGCGTGCCTGTCCTCTCCATTTCGATGATAGCAGAGATACAGGATCTCTCACTATTTGCCCACGGGTGTTAGCAGAGCCACAGAACTGGCAGAGGTCCTCATCATCCCCAAGGTGGCTGAAGCATTGAGGGGTTTCAGCTGCATCCTAGAAGATAACATTTAAAAACTGGCAACCACACAATAACTGGAGGGGTAGAGGAGGCTTGAGTTGGGGGTTGGGAGTTTGGGGGGATTTGGGGGTTAAGCAGGGGGTAGAGTGCAGAGCACAGGAAAGTATGGTCCTGAAGCTACTGAAGCCTTGAGGAACATTCTGGAAGCCCTCTCACATGCAACTGATTGTTATGGGGTTACAAATTCTGACTGAGACTTTCATCTCTGCAAATAAAAAGCCCCAAAAATACAATTCTACCCAGGCCAACTGGACCGTGAAAAACATTTGTTTTACAACTTTCGGCAGGACTCTGTGGTTTCACCTTGAATGGTGACCAGTGATCTTTCTTTCAGATAAAAGCACAAAAGTGAATTAATTCACTGCTATTGGATACCAGGCAACAGAGGTGATTCCTGCAGTTACTTGCAATAAGAAAGGAAAGAAGCTGCTCTGCCCAAGGTTTCCTGAACACTGTTATTTTATTGTGTTTTTATTTCTGGGTATTAAAACTCAATTAGTGTGAGTGTGCTGGATTGGTTAGACAGCTCAATTTTGAGCTCAGTTATAGTTCTCATTTTCATTGAGAGCATCGTTCTTTCATGAGAACTTGCTTGCTGCATCACTGCAAAAGTAAAATGTAAGATGTAGCGTATTTGACTACTGCAGTTATATATAGTGTATCCTTGTTTCGTTTAATCAATTACACAGTCAATTTAAAGTCAAGATACATAGCATTCCCCTGAGTTTCCATCTAGAATGTTACGATTTTTACAAGCTTAGAGTTGGCCATGCACTTGAAACGCAACCCCATTCGATTCGAAAGTGTTAAGAAAATGAACGGGGACTTAAACCCATTGTGAACGAAGTACCCATTCAAAGTCAAAAGCGGGGCAGATGCGTGTCCAATAAGGGCAGGGTTCTTATTTCTGCCAGAGATCCCAGCTAACGCCGGCTCTGGGGCAATGGAGCCGATAAAAGACAAGCGTCTCTCCGCTCCGAGTGGCAACAGTTGAACGCACATGGGCTAAGCAGGTGGCACCATTGATCATTTCAAGTCCCCTTTCTGCGGCGTCCCCGCAAATTGTCCCTGGAGCTTGTCACAGCGCCATGACCGCCTGGCAGTCACCACACTCAGGTTAATGCCAGTTGGCCCCGCGTCAGAGAGAGGGGGCCGGAGCCAATCCCACAGCCGAATACAGCACAAAGGTTCAAAGGTGTTGTGAATAATGTGAAAACGCGAGGGGCTTGGAGAACATTTGAAATGTAAAAACATTCTTCAAGAAATCCCGATATAGACACCAAATCGTTTGCTCCCGCCTTACGCAACTGAAATAGGCTACGTTTTGTACATTTTTGCATTCGTGTTTAAATAGTTTAAATTAAACAATGACATGACGTAGCTGGCACGCGGGTCGCTCTTCGGAATCCTCTATAACTGCACTCGAATGTCACGAATATATCAAGGCTATTCTATCAGAGGTAGCTAAATGAGATCGCCAATGCGCGTTTTCTCCATTTAAAATATTAAATAATTGTAATTTTATTATTAAATCGCAAAATGCCTTGTGTGTGATGAAACATATGTGATGCAGTATTATCTGACTATTACTATTTTAGTCTGCAGGTAACGTGCTGTGAGTAATAGGGGTGTATATCATCTCTGAATTGGGGGAAAGAACCTATTTTGCATCAGCTATATAAGCGTTCCTGGGAGTCGGATGGAAGTAAATGGGCAGCTGAAGTTTCTTTTTTCCCTTAAAAGGGAGCTTTATATATCGGTGCATTGATGCCGCAGCGCAGCTTTTTTCCTGAAATGAGATTCAAAGCATCTACTCTATTCCCTGGACAACGAGAGGGGTCATTTGAGGTTCTTAGAATAGACATCGCCAATTGGGGACTGGGCTACGCTATTACATTAGCTTTTTATTCTCAGATAAATACTGCTTTATGGGAAATTCTCATTAATGTGAACAAATCCTACACTAAATCGAATCTACGTTGACACACCTTGTCTTGTGAACAGTTAGTGCATTGCAAAGTATTTCTTAGATTTTATTGCATACATGATTTCGATGCGCTGAAGTCTATTCCCCTCTCTGACTGACTTCACTGTCTTCATCAAGAGGCAGTGAGTGTATCCGTTCTTCCACCAATTATTAAGGGCCAATTTAGACATCTGACAACCATTAAAATATCATATTTCAAGGAAAATATATGTATTATAATCAACATTTCAGAGCACCCTGCACGGATGACTCGTTGAGTTATTCGCATATCGGGGATGCTGGGAGATTATTGCCCTGTACCGCCAAGTTTAAGAAATCATAAACACTACAACAAATGCACTGTAATGACCCGAGGTTTAAACAGCTAATTTTGTGATAGAATAAACCTTCAAGTTCCATCTGAATGACCCTGGTCATTGATGTTTAGGGCTATCCTAAATTTAAAACAAATGTTGCGTTGACATTTGAAATAAATTAATATTTGGGGTATTAATTAATATTTGGGCGACTAGTAGCCTACAGTAGTAGGTTAATATGTTTTTGCTTCATTTAGGAATATCCAGAGTCGGAACGCAAGGAACGACTTGACCGTGACAATGCATGTGACCGACTATGAACCAGCTTCTTGTTAACCCTTTCGCGACAGAAGACCCTGTAGCAAGCAGTGTTGGTTATACTAATGGTTTTAAAACCTGTAAGTAAGCATGCGTTTGCGCTGTATCATCATGATATTCAAACATACAATGTGCGTGGAATGAGAAGTTTTGCTTGATGTTTTACGCACCTGATTCCGCGAAACTGATTATCTCTGAGGTGTCCTCCTGCACTTCATTATTGTAGGTAGCGTGTCCGTCTAGGTTCGGTATCTCGACCCTTCCGTCCTCCCGCACTTTCCCAGCATGAAGCTTCCTCAGCGCTGTCACCATCGCAGCTTTCGGGATGGGGTGAGTGATGTTCGGTCTTTCCCTCATCTGCAACCTGTTCAGGATATGCCTCTTCACTGCTTCCAAAAAGTCTATGTCCATCCGGCCCGATTCTTCTGGTTGTCCAAGCCCACATGAAGCGCACGTATCCTGGGACACCGTCTGAGTCTCGGTCCCAGGCGCCGGCGTACAGCGGATTGAAAGTACGCAAGCCACAAAGCAAGCCACTTTAACAAAACACCTTTTCATTTTCCTTTTCAAAAGTTATTCCCAACAGTGGAAATAAAGTATTTGAGTCTCAGTCACAACTGAGTATACAGAAGAATCTTCAAGTTCGTCTTCTCAGTTAAGTCCCAACTCCTTGGATAACCCCCAAGGACTAAAATTAGTTTGAGAAAAGGAAATCGTTTCGTTATCAAATCTAGTCCATATAGTGTTGTCCAATATCTTTCCGTTTCCCATGCGACGCAATATATGCTATTGATACGATTCAATAATAATATTCATGCTAGAAAGTAATTCCTTTCATTTTCTTTGATAAATTGATAAACGGTTCAGTCTTTGGTCATTTGGAATGCAAATCAATGGAACTCAGATGGACAGCACACAGTGGCTTTGCCCTCGGTCTCAGATTTGTCTGAGTGAATGAACAAGTTGACTTATAGCCTCCAAGTGCAACTCCAACAGAAAAAGAATGTTGACCAGAGAACTTGAAATCTGCACCTTTTATAGCAGTTGAATGGCACTTTAGCGCGCCTGACGCGTCACGCCATGGTTTAACAGAAACATGGAAATAAGCGAGTACAAGCATATAAACCAAACAAAAAAAACTTCTTAGCCTTGCAAAGCTTCCGAAGACTGTTGAGCGGAAATTCCAGGTTGAGAAGGGGTAAAAAGAGCCGTTCATTTAAATCATTTCTCCCCTTTCGCGGTTTGCAGAATCCAGTTTGTCACTCGCCATCCACTTATTTCTTCTGTTTGATCTTTGCCGCATTTGTTTGAAACAAGTGATTTTTAATTTCCGATCTGCGAACTGGTCCCGCGGTGTGTCTAAATGCGTTAGCAAAAAAGATGTAATCTTCGGATCGGCTTTTTTCCTTTCAGTCACGACATTGTGCCACAATACACCGAAACTTTTTATACAGGAGTAGAAACCACGTGACGTTCCACCAACTGGACTCTTGGTATTTAGAAGGGATTATGCCCAGGGCTAAGGTAAACTAACTTCCTTGTGCAGCAGTCTCGCAGAGGAAATATTAAGGGAAAATAGCGACCTGAGCTCATTTGATTTACAGTACTAGACATACATGGATCTGGGTATATTTAAAAACATCCACATAAAACAACGAGAGGGAAATCGTCAAATGATGTAGCTCGATCGTAGCCTATATACTTATAACTCATATGGGAGACTTTGTCCTACGACCAATCCTGGCGTTCGAAGGTATATTCGATATTAATGACACAAAATCAGTTCAAAAGAGAACATCAATTAGAAGGTAGACTGCTGTTGAAAAAGTTACCACTGGCCATTGTGAAATGACTGACTAGGCTAATATTGAGATATAATTGACATCCTAAAATTATATGAAGTTTTTTATGACATTATCTGTTCACATTTTTTTCAGTCTGTAGCAACTGCATAGCAACTGCATTTATTGCCATACATTTACTGGAGACCAATAATTTTAGCCTAATACACAATAACGTAATTTAAATATATATTTGCTCAGTTTTGCTCAGTTATTGTTGAAATGGTTCCAGTCGACTTATTTTGTCTACCCGTCTTAAATCGATGTAACGGTTTCAATATTCCCATAGGTTATAATGAAGAAATATCACTATTCATAATGAAAATCAGCCTCCAGTGCGTTGTGTCGGTACAAATAGAACGTTTTAATTAGGCGGTTAAAGAGATCTTTTGTGAACGCGAAACCAATATGAAAAGTCTTTTGACAGCGAGCTGCGGCCCCTTTCATTTGTAGTGGTACTATTTTCGACCATCCCTTGTGACAGCAAACATCTCAGGTGTCATAAACTTCTGGCGGGGAACGCTCCGCAGGATGTGAGGCGATTCTTTGTTGCCTTCAGGTAACCTATAAAGTTTGGAGTGGGGCGCCAGTGACACGCGGTCACTGTGCTAACCGTGGCGTTCCAACTGCTCTCCTGCCTACTTAGCTAATTAAACCCGACACAGAAAACGTGACCACCTAACACACAGAGGTCTGTTTTATTTTCACTGCAATTCGCAGTGATTTCTTTCACTAACAAAGAAGCATTTGTATCATTGATCCTTGCGGACAGACAGTCTCAATTCTTCTTAGATAGCCTAACTTCTATCAATTTGAGAGTAGTTTTGCGTAATCACGCTCATGTTCTTTTATTTTCAGTGTTTCTTTTCAGTACTAATTCAGTACAAAAGTGCTGTGTAAATTCATGTTTTGAGGATCTAACTTTACACTTGAAATGCCTCTTAAATGCGCAGACGACACCTAACGTCACACAAATTTCAGTATGCCTACGTCATACTAAATATCGTATTTTTTTCTAATTTAATCAATCGTCACTTTTATGCAAGGCGTTTTTATACGCAGTTGATGTGCAGCTACGTTTGAACGTGGGAAATAAGGAACGCTAAAAGCGGAACATTATGGCCAAAGAGCACCACCTACCGTCCAGTTAATGTACTTAAACATTGGAATTACTGAAACCTCGGAGGTACATTCCCAATTCTTTGATTTACTCGCTATCGTGTGATTTTCCAAACATGAGGGAACTTTTGCAGACACTAAAACTGAAACGAGATGACTGCGCTTTAACTACTACAAAACTCTTAACCAGCCATTATGCAGTGGACACAGCATGTTTCAAAGAAACAGTATATCTGAACTCTGTTTCGAAGGAAAATACCTAGGGAAACAATCCTTGTGCTTTCTAAAAATATTTGCTTCTTAAAGACTTCGAGGTACCTTGATTTAGGTTAGTGGGTCATGTGGACTGACACCGCGACTAGCCAAGCTGGATTAGGCTACAAAAGTCTAAGAACAGCACGGTTATAAAATCACACATGTACCATAATAGGCCTACTGCAACGAAATCTTATTCTGAATGTACTTTCAACACGGTAATAACTGCAGTTAATTTATAGGCAATAGTATCAACTATAAATCAATATAATAAGTCGTGTATTATTTGTCATTCTTTTCCTGTGTATTTTCTAAAATACAGCATTAATGAACTGTTTTGATACATTATGAAGAAATAACCATGCAAATATAAAATCACGTCTCTCCGGCGGTAATCGGTGCACTCTACCTTACACAACTCTTTGGCGAAAGCAAAAAACTAAGATTTAAAGTGTATTCTCACATTTATTGTAAATCCCATACTTCTCAATTAGATCTCAGAATTCTGAAATCCTTGAGGGAATTGTAGAGCAATTGTACTTCCCTCTAGGGTCTTTCAGCGAACTTATCCCTGGTTATGGGTATGCACTTTGTTGTACGTCGCTCTGGATAAGAGCGTCTGCCAAATGCCAATAATGTAATGTAATGTAAAAGACCCTGATTATTGGACTTGAATATATCGAGTAATGCGTTTTAAGCGTCTTTTGCAAATCTGAATTATTGTCGACCTCTAGCGGAGAGTAAAAGTAACAGCCGCTAATAATGAATGAATGAATGAATGAATATAACAGGCCCAATAAATATATTCCCATAATTCTCGCATTCAGAGATCACGTGATGTTTGCATGTATTTGGTTATGATGGCATTTGACTGAATCCTACCAAAGTCATTTCCATATTTTTCTGTACCTTACAGGTGGAAGCAATGAATTTCAATATAATTTAAGGAAAATGCATTGTTAGATAATTATTTATGTGAGTACAAATCATCCTCTATCATACAAATATAAAAAGTTCAAGTATTGTGCCGTTTGGAATGTTAAATATTAGGAAAAGTAACATCTCAACTGGAATAGCATCCATAGATTTGGTTGATATGCTAATGCTCATTGGTTATGTTAGCATATAGTATGTAATGAATTGCTTGCGTGTAAGCTCCAGTGCTACAAACCATGCCAGCTGTCATAAAAACCCTTTACAATTATTTATTAAAAAATATATCTAGCTAATATAACATTCATTTTTTTGCCATCCATTTTTCTCCAAAGCTCCTCTGTAATATTGCTTATTCGCTTTAAAACAGATACAAAACGAATTAGTAAAAACAATGAGAAAATCTGAATCTTGAAATGAGCAGCAGTGAATTGCAAACACTTTTAATCTGAAGAATGTCTCTCACGTTGGATCCCAAAGGAAAGCGTGAAGAAGTCAAAAGTGTGTAATTAAAACACCACTGCTCCCTCCATAACAGTCTACAGCCACACTTTTCCTCTCTCTGCAGTGTCCATTAGGAAATCCCCGACCCCGGTAACGGAAGGCAGCTAGCTGAGGTCGGAGGTCAAAGGTCACTCAGTGTCAGCTGCCACATGGAAATTCCGGGGTTGGCACCCATGGGTCTGCCTCCCAAGACCAGCAGCAGGTCCGGCAGGTGAAAGGTCACGTCCTCGGCACTGGAGCCGTCCTCACAGTCGCACCCTTTGCCGAATGCTTCCTGGTTCTCAAAAGTGAGGCAGCTCCCTTTCAGAGATGCCGGGTGGATGCGGGTGTCTGCGTGTGGAGGGGCGCCGTGCCGGTTCTCCACGCAGAAGGTCTCCAGCTCGATGCTGCCCTCCGTGGGGAAACACCTGTTCTTAAAGGGCCGGAGCTTGGCGCCCGCGGGCCTGGGCCGGCCCAGAGGGCCCTCCCCTGGGGGCGTGTGGCTGCTCTGGGGCTGGGGCCGGTAGCTGGGGCCCAGTCCGGCGATGCAGTGGTGCATCTTGCAGGGCGGCGAGCTGGCGGTAATGGCGGCCAGCCGCTCCCACACCTGGGTGGGGAAGCTGAACCTCCACAGGCCGTTCCTGGAGGGGCTCTGGGCCGCGCCACCCCCAAACAGCAGCATGTTGTCCTGGTACACCACGGCAGAGTGGCCCACCAGCTTGGAGGGTCCGGAGCTGTGCGGAAACGGGAAGCCGGACCGTGAGCACTTATCGTTCAAGAGAACAGCAAACAAGTTAATCTGGAGGTCATTTACTTGGGGTTTGTACAGCCTTGGTGTAAGCTTACACTAACACATTGGAATCTCTATTTGAGTGGATGGAGTGGAAGTTCTCAAACCTGTTTTAACCATGAACTGGGCTTGTTTCCTGTCCTAGTTTCACATAAAGACGGGAAATTCACCCTGCAGTTCAATCCCACCCATGTCGGGATGCTTGATTCCTACTGGGTGCTCCGGTGTAGTATGTACTCATTCAGCTGAGTAAATACAACACGCTCAAACACTACATGCTCATAAGTAAATACTATATGCTCAAACACATATTCGACTTATTCTGACAAATCATAAACTGACTTCACATGTCAAAGAGCTCAGAACTTAAAAAGCAAGTGATTGAAACACACTGTATGAAGCAAGAGCAGTCTCAACTCTCTGTAATAGCACACAAAATACTTGGTGTAGACGGTAGAGGAAGTTTCATAACGTTTAACAGCTCATGACGTTTAACGGCTCAATTGAAGACCATGAGTGACACATCCACATTACAAGGCACTATGAAATGGAAGCACCAGGCACAAGTAGCCAGGAAACTACAATAAAACCTACAGGAAATATAGGTAATGGTCACGGAGTAGTGATAGCTTGTCTGTTGAAATATTCTTACCCCACTGGCAAATCCCACCACAAAAAAGACAATAATATCATTAATATATTTGTCTTTTTTTAGCAAAAAAAAGGAATAGAAATGAGTTTTAAGTCTAAATATAAGACTAAAATACTTGTTAAGACAACTCATTTTTGGGTTTTTGCAGTGAAGTCGATTTTGTTTGTTGAAAAGATTGACTGCATCCTATGAGCCTGCATTTTCAAATTTTCAGTTCATGTAGTTAAGCAGTGCAATCAAATAGTACCCCTGACTGTGGGTTATCAGGTTTCCTTGGACGCCCTTGTACAGACATCCATTGCCACGTGTTCGTTTTGTGCTGATTTCATGGGAAACGTGCAGGCCAGGGCCTGGAGAGGCGCCCTGGGGCAGAGGACAGGAGCACTCACAGGGACCGGATGGAGCTCCAGGAGTGAGTGGAGAAGCTCCACCTCCACAAGTCGCTCTGCTCCCGAAGGCCTGTCAGGCCCCCGAACAGGTACATGCAGTCCTGGTGCGTCGCCGCAGAGTGTCCGTGCCGGGGCCCGGGGCCCGCCTCATCCGGGGTCAGGTCTGACCACGCCTCAGTGTCTGTACTCACACACACACACACACACACACACACACACAACAAGCACACACACGTGTACACACGACAAGCATACACATATACACAAAAAGCACAGTCATACATGCACACGTTACGCAAACACATACAGACACACACACACACACACAAAGCACACACATACATGCATACACACACATGGTATCATATACATATTGCATGAAAAATCATGAAAACAGCACAGGTCCATTACTGAATCTGCACGGTAGCACAAATGTTCCGAGAGTGTTTTATTTGATATATTTTGCTTTAGAGACAGATTTGTTTCGGCATTCTAGTGGCTTTAATGACAGCTGACAGACACGAAAGGAATTTATAGAAACATCATCCTTTTTATAACTATTTAAGATGTGCAAATGTGCAATTTTTGATGATATGCTTCTGAATGACTACCATTTCTGCACCAGCTACAGAAAGTTGGAACTTAGCACAGGAGGATCTCTGGGACATCACTGACACAAACATACACGCATGTAGCCTTGGAGAAAAGGGGAAATGAAAATGGACACTCAACGATATTGCATGAAAAAACTAAAGTAAGCAGTAATTAATATTTGCGTCATGTCACTTCATTATTTCAGCACCGAGTGTGATCAGCTCAAAAGAAAAATCATGGCTATAAGATAAATTCTGTCACTCTTGGTCTTTATGATATAAATGTTTTTTTGTCAGGACATTAGCCTACATAAATGGGCTCCAAAGCAATACAATCAAGGGAAATATACTAAAGAAATTGAATGTACTCCCAATTGAGAATTGCCTGTAGCCCTGTCCTCTTATCTCTTGGTATGAGTAGCCTGCTGTTTCTGAGACTATGCTGACAACCCTGAACAACTGTACAGCCGACTATACTGACAACCCTGACGTGTATTTTGCGACATTGTGCTTCTAAGGTAAGCTTGCCTAGTTCTTGAATAGTTTCAGTTTTGAACACGATCTCTCTGCACATGCCATAGTCACAGGAATTAAAATTGCTTAGCTTCCGTGCCAACCTCTGAGAAAAGTGGCTTTTTAAATACAGCAGTCCAGAAAGATCTTTAATGAATTTCTCACCAACCAATGCTTTATTTTACCTAATGTCAGAGTGTGTTTGTGTGTGTGTGTGGGGGGACAATACATAAAAGTTTGCGTATTTTAGCCAGGCCTGCTGCCAATAGCTCAAGGTTAGATTTCTGCAGTTCTTATCCAGATTAGATTTTGAATGCAATCCCGTCATACAGCTGTATGTTGACTGACGTGTTTCAGGTTACATTATGTAGCTCAAGGGTACAACAGCAGTTTAGCACCTGGGTGTTAACTACCTCACAGTTAAAAGCCCAGTTCCCTACCCTGAAGAAAAAACACCAATTTTAGTCTTGTAATAATACTTAAGATATTTTTTTTCTCTCAAGTAGAAAATATTATCTTGTTTTAAGTTGAAGTTTGCTTGATGTTAAATGTTTAATGTTCTTATTCCATTGGCAAATCTTGAAATAAGTTCAAACTGTCTTACCTCATTGCCAATATTTTCATCTTATTTACCAAAAAAGATTTAAAGATTTTTTTTTTTCAGTGTAACCCCGAAGCAACACCTTACCCACTACCTACTTTTTGAATGCTGGCTTTGTTATTTTGCGCACTACTATATTTTCTGACCTGCCACAAAACATATAAGAAATATTTTGTGTCAGACACATAATGAAATAAGGCACTATGCTTACTGCTAATACGCCTGTAGGATTTCTGAAGAAAGCCACACCCAGAAGGGAGCCAATATGACACTGAATTGGTACATAACTGCCTGTACAAGTCGGTGCATGTACCCTTCAGCAGGTCTGTACTATACTTTGCCTTGAGCCTGGGAATTCTCACTGACTGAGGAGGAGTCCTGTTTCAGGCAGGGAAAGAACATCCTGTGCTTCTTAGAAACAAAAACTTCCTTTTTCCGTTCTTTCTGTAAAACGTTCTTGTGAAAGTGTCTCTATAAAAACGATACAAATAAAACGTGAATTGAAATTCAGCAGGTGAAATACTGTCTGATGTTCAATATTCCACGCAGGGAAACAGTCCTGCTGTAAAACCCATGAGTATGAGCTGGTCAACCAGCATGGCCCAGCTGGACATAAAGCTGGTCCAGCTGGGTATAAGCTGGTCAACCAGCTAGAGCTGGTAGCTTGTCTGAGCTGGTAGTTGGTCAACCAGAAACCAGCTGTTCCAAACGTAACTTGAGCTGGTCCAACTGTGTCAAACTGGGAGCTGGTCTGAACTGGTCAACCAGCTACCAACTGTTTCAAAACCTAGCTTGAGCTGTTTTTCAGCAGGAAAGATAAACATTTCAACACATTTTCATAGTTAAATCACACACAGAAAGCACGCGCACAATATACACAGAACACACACACACACATACACAAGCACAGAACATACATTACACAATACATGAAGTACTCACCAAAATCTAACCTCCAGAACTCCTGAGACGGGCCTTTCATGTCAATGTAGCCGCCGTATATGTACATGGAAGACTCAAACACAACCGCACTGTGTCCTTTCCTGTTGACCGGCGCCAGCTTCTGAAATCAAAAATCAGTGTCAGTGAGGAATCTGCAAATGCCAAAATTGACCACTATTTGAAACCCTTTAAGGTGCAAGATCACAAATATGTGATTAGCATATTCTAGTACTTAAGAGTTCTAGTACTTCGACTTTTACATACAATACATTAAAAAACTACTCATTAAAGCATTCAGGGAAAGAACAAGAAAAAAGGGGGAGAGAAATTTCTTCATATGCAAGGACCAAAATAAAACATGACTGGATGGATTTTCTCCTGCTGAACGTCAGTTGTTACACATAATTATCCTGGAATCCCGGGAATTCGGTACCTGAGTGTTCTTCCCCTGCCAACACAGCCACTCTTCCTTATCTGCAGAGGAACACCCAGAATGCACACCACTCAACACATATGCCATTGCTGCCAAGGAAGGGCTGGGTTTTTAAACATTCAAGAACCGTAGAGAATGGTACACTTCTACTCTCAAATGTACCTTGAACATGGAGGGCGATACCAACGACTAAACAAAGTTTGGAATGAAATGTAAAAAACACCACAATCTCCAACAGATTTATTTTGACCCAGAGGTTCAGCAAAGAGGTGCATAATTTACTCTTCACTGTTCCACCAATTAGCAAATAATTCAGGGTCTACAGATTCTTAATTGGGTTTATGCTCTAACCACCATAATAACTTGTGGCATTGCTTTATTTGTGCATCACATCCACACTGAACAGAAAGCTGTACTCTTTTGGTAATATATCTTACCTGTATCGTACACCCAGAGGGGGGTCTTGTTGCCAGAGTACCCCGAATCTATCATTCCTCCGAAGATGAACAGCAGCCCCTGAAACATATTAAACAATGTCACTATCATTTCTGAGTGCATTGTGGGTAAAAAAGTGGGCCAGCTGTGTACTGACTGAAGGCGCTCTCCCCAACCTTTGGTGGTATTCACCCACACTATTTTCACCTTCTGTGTCCTGAAAAAACTACAAATATGGCAGCTCAAACATCCACAGTCACACAAGATTCCCACAATGCTATAGTTTCTCTCTCTGCAGCTATGCTTTTATACACATGATTGGGAGATATTGAAAGTGATTGGGGCTTTGGGGAAGCATTTAACCTAGATGACCTAGATGATGCCCTAGTGTAGCCACAGTAAGATCTGTGTAGCTGTTGGGTCCTTGAGTGAGGCCCAGTTGAGTCTAAACAACTTTGGATAAAAAGAATCAGCTAAATAACTCATCTATTGTAATGATTATGTCCATGTAACCAGTGCTTCAATTCAGTTATGAGGAGAACATAGAATAACTTAAAAAGTGTCACAATGGGGTGTCTCGGTGGCGCAGCCTGTAGAGCACTGACCGCATGCTTATTGCGAGCCGCGACGTCGGCGGTTCGAATCCGACCGTCCGACATTTGTCGCATGTCTTCCCCTCTCTCTCGCTCCCATTCTTCCTGTCTCTCTATACTATATACTGTCCAATAAAGCTGAAAAAGGCCTAAAAAATCTCTTAAAAAAAAAAAAAAAAGTGTCACAATGTGCACTAATAACTGTCACTCACTGAGGCAGGCCGCAGAGGAACTCCAGACGAAAAAGAAACCATTTGTGGAAGTGTTCATTTAATGAAGCATATTGTACATGTAGCGGTGTTAGCTCAACTTGTTCGCTAGTAAGCACGGTGAAATACAGCGAGGGCTCATAGCAGGTTACCGCGACAATGCTCCCTGATGACATAACCCTCAAATTCAAAATAACATTGTTGCCCTTGGTTATGGGTGAGTTTGTCTAACACATCTTTGGACGGGTGAGAGGCCGGGGTTCAAATCCCATCTTACAAACTTACAAACACACAGCTAGCCACAGGAGTTTGCATTAGATGTACTGGGCGTGAGAATTATTGGTGCCCTTGGTAAAATGTTTGAAGAGCCCACTGTATCTGCATTTACTAAACAGTTGTACACTCCGACTGTTGCCCATGACAACAAAATGCCACATCCTGTGGAGTATGCAAGCATGTGGCTTCTTTGGTTCATGATGACTACAAACCTCTCTCTTTACAGCTTACATATTTTGTGCCAGTGAAGCTGGAAGTCTTACAGTATAGCAGCACTTTTTAACCAGGCATTAATAAAACAGCATTTGTTCACACTGTGTGGACTGTGCTGTATGGCCCTGTTTCACAAAGCAGGATTACAGATTTAGCTGGATAACTGCGCTGAGTAAAACCTGAAACACTCCAATATCTGGGACAAAAACTGAAGTAAAAAGAGCTGTTCAGGGTTTTACTCAGCACAGTTATCCAGCTAACTCAGTAATCCTGCTTTGTGAAAGAGGGCCCAGGCCTGATCTGTGGAATCTGGCACATGGCTTTCCTTTCACTTAAGTAAAACAGTGCAACTGAGGATTGTTATGTTATTATGATCTGAGATTCATGAAACAGTTTTCCATCCCAAGGGCAATATGGGTTGATCTTCACTGCTGAGTCACAGCTGCAGTTATTCATTATTGATTGGTCACTGATAGGTCACCTGATAGTTCACCATGGAGTGCTCTTCTGTTTCCTCAGGGGCATTTTCACAGCTGCAGTCCAGCTCTGTCCACTCATTACGCACTGCAGGGCAGAGACAAAATTACCATTACCCACTGCAGTGTACAGAGTGACCATTACCCACTGCAGTATACAGACAGAGTTACCATTACCCACTGCAGTGTACAGACAGAGTTACCATTGCGCACTGCAGGGCACAGACAACATTACCATTACCCACTGCCGTGTACAGAGTGACCATTACCCACTGCAGTATACAGACAGAGTTACCATCACCCACTGCAGTGTACAGACAGAGTTACCATTGCGCACTGCTGGGCACAGACAACATTACCATTACCCACTGCAGTGTACAGAGTGACCATTACCCACTGCAGAGCACAGATTTACCATTACACACTGCAGGGCACAGTTACCATCGCACACTGCAGGGCACAGAGTTACCATTGCACACTGCATGGCACAGAGTTACCATTACACACTGCAGGGCACAGAGTTACCATTGCACACTGCAGGGCACAGAGTTACCATTGCACACTGCAGGGCACAGAGTTACCATTGCACACTGCAAGGCACAGAGTTACCATTGCACACTGCAGGGCACAGAGTTACCATTACACACTGCAAGGCACAGAGTTACCATTACACACTGCAGGGCATAGAGTTACCATTGCACACTGCAGGGCACAGAGTTACCATTGCACACTGCAAGGCACAGAGTTACCATTGCACACTGCAGGGCACAGAGTTACCATTACACACTGCAAGGCACAGAGTTACCATTACACACTGCAGGGCATAGAGTTACCATTGCACACTGCAGGGCACAGAGTTACCATTGCACACTGCAGGGCATAGAGTTACCATTACACACTGCAGGACATAGAGTGTTGCATCAGAGACAGCAGCTATTGTAGCAGCAGAAACAGTGTCCCAGCCCAGCAGCCTCCTCATAATGTTACTTATGCTTATTGTAGTAATATTTACCAAATGCAGCATTATTAATTTAATGCAAATTTAATGTTTTTAATCATGATCAGCAAAACTGGTCTTTATACATTATCTTCAGTTAGCATATGTGCTAATAAACATACACCTAATGGAATTAGTTTACATGTACAGTTGTGTTCAAAATAATAGCAGTCCAACATGACTTACCAGATCAATCACTGTTTTTGGTAGAAAATATATTACTAAATGGCAAATAATTTACCAGTAGGTGTAGTAGTCATAGTAAACCAACAGACCCAACATTCATGATACACATGTTCCTGAGCCTGTGTAATTGAATAATTAATTGAAAGAGGCGTGTTCAAAATAATAGCAGTGTGGAGTTCAATTAGTGAGGTCATTCCTTCTGTGAAAAAACAGGTGTGAATCAGGTGGCCCTTATTTAAGGATGAAGCCAGCACATGTTTGCATGCATTTCTCTCTGAAAACCTGAGAAAAATGGGTCGTTCCAGACATTGTTCAAAGGAACAGCGTACTTTGATTAAAACGTTGATTGGAGAGGGAAAAACGTCACCCACTGCAGTGTACAGACAGAGTTACCATTGCGCACTGCTGGGCACAGACAACATTACCATTACCCACTGCAGTGTACAGAGTGACCATTACCCACTGCAGAGCACAGATTTACCATTACACACTGCAGGGCACAGTTACCATCGCACACTGCAGGGCACAGAGTTACCATTGCACACTGCATGGCACAGAGTTACCATTACACACTGCAGGGCACAGAGTTACCATTACACACTGCAGGGCACAGAGTTACCATTGCACACTGCAGGGCACAGAGTTACCATTGCACACTGCAGGGCACAGAGTTACCATTGCACACTGCAAGGCACAGAGTTACCATTGCACACTGCAGGGCACAGAGTTACCATTACACACTGCAAGGCACAGAGTTACCATTACACACTGCAGGGCATAGATGCACAGCATCTTAGTTCCAGACCAACAAAATTAAAGTTATGGAGTGGCCAGCCCAATCCCCGGACCTTTATCCGATTGAAAACTTGTGGGGTGACATCAAAAATGCTGTTTCTGAGGCAAAACCAAGAAATGCAGAGGAATTGTGGAATGTTGTCAAATCATCCTGGGCTGAAATACCTGTTCTTAGGTGCCAGAAGTTGGTCGATTCCATGCAACATAGATGTAAAGCAGTTCTCAGAAACCGTGGTTATACAACTAAATATTAGTTTAGTGATTCACAGGAATGCTAAATCCTGAAGATTTTTCAGTTTATACAGTAAATATTTGAGTTTGTAAAGAAAAATGCAGACACTGCTATTTTTTTTGAACAGCCCAATATTCATTTTTCTTCATTTTCTGTAAAGTAATTTAACAAAAAAAATTAAAGTAATTAAAAGAATTGACACATTTTTCTTCATGTTTTGATTTAGGATATAATGTGCAGTGTTCCCAATGCATCGAAATAAAAACTATTATAAGGATTTTGAGCTTTACTCACGTTTTTAAACACACTGCTATTATTTTGAACACAACTGTACACCATGTGTTTAGAACAGTGGAAATCTCCTTGCAATGGCAGGAGAAAAGACAATTAGCCACATGGCTCAAGACGCAAGCACAGGACACAACATGCTTTTCATCTACACTGAGGTCCCCAAGTATTTGGACAGACACAATTTTAAGGGGCTGTATATGGCACTCGATATGGATGTACATGCCAATTACCTTCCAAGTCATCAACCTGAATAAGTCTTTAATATGAGGGTATTTACATCCATATGGAGTGAATCCCACAGGAATGACAGCCTTTTAAATTTATGTCAGTGTCCAAATACTTACGGACCTCACAGTATGTTGTTTGTTCTCACACAGAGGGGCGGCGTGCCGCGGCTTACCGACGTTGTACCTCCAGAAGTCGCTGAGCAGACTCTTCCCCCGGCCCCCCAGCAGGTAGACGCTGTCCCCGTGAGCGCAGCAGCTGTGCTTGTAGCGGTCGCAGGGCACGGGGCCACTCTGAGGGATCGGGGTCCAAAGGCAGGGCCCACGCTTCAAACTCATACCCGAGTCACACCAAACTGCCCCTAAAAAACAGCGCACAATCATGCCACCGGTCTTCTCGGTGCTCCAAATCTCCATCGCATCCACCGCATAAAGCAATGCTGGGGGACCCGGTCTTGGGTTGCTATGGTGACAGCCTTGATCTGCAAAAGCTGCTTCTAACCAGACGCAGGACTCAAAGCTGCTTGCTGGTGTGTGGCTATTCAGGTCCAGGTGGCCCTGAAGGCATTCTGTTTGCAGAGATCCACAGCAGGAGCATGACGGTGAGAACATGCTGCAGTTCTGTAAGGGGAGAACTGTGCGTGCGGGTGTCACTTAGCAACAGCAACGTTCTTTAATGACACTGTCACCTGCGATCTCTGTGACATGACTCCACAGCAGGAGGGACCGTATTAGACCATGCACAGAGGGAATGAGTACTCACATCACACCATCTCTGCACCTTCAGATCACTGGTGCCCGCAGTGAAACTTAACAAGGTTCAAAAGAAACATACTGTGCCCTCCAAAAGTATGGGAATTGTAGAGTAAAATTGGCAAAAGTATAAAATCCAGGTTCAGAAAGTAAAAATCCTCCCCAGTATTTTGTTAAAATCACCTGGCTTTGCTAATTGGCACAATTTTCCGGTCAGGAGGAAGTCAGGCGGCTGAGTTCATGGGTGGATATTTTGACCACTGGACTACCACCTTTGGCAATGCTTTGTTTTTGCTATATACTTAAGGCATTTGGATTTGAGATCAAATGATTAATATGACACAAAAGTACAGACATTTATTTAATGGTATGCGTGCATATACAGTGCGATCCATAATGTTTGTGACTTTCTTGATTTGGCTCTGCACACTGTAAATAATTCAGTGTCTTTGTGAATGTGACATTAATTAAAAGGTTTGTCTCAATAAAATGACTGTATATCACTGATTATTTGACTTCACCATACCTAGATACATTGCTATACACTACCATTAAAATGTTTGGAATTGGCATTTCTAAAGTTCAATTTTGGTTTAAAGACAGTCAAAAAGAAACACACCAGTCAATAGTTGCTTTGATAAAGGCTATGCCATGGCTGAGACTGCCAAGAAACTGAAGATTTAATACAATGGTGAGCACTACTGTTTTGAAAGGAGAGCAAACTGGATCTAACCAGGACAGAAAGAGAAGTGGAAAGGCCAGATGCACAACTGTACAAGAGAACAAGCACATCAGAGTCGCTAGTTTGAGAACCACACACCTCACACATCCTCAGCTGGCAGCTTCATTGAACAGTATCTGCCAAACATCAGTTTCATCTGCAACAGTGAACAGATGACTCTGAGATGGCTTATAGGCCTTATACCGTCCAATCCTTGTGTCCAATCTTTTGCTAATTTTAACCTTTATTTCTTGTTTGCCAGTTTCAGATGTGGATTTTTAATCTGGCATCACTAGTTGACTCTAACCACTATGTGCCGAACGGTTTTAATGTGCTAACTTGCACATGGACCTGAGGATATTTGCGCCCCATTATCGCACGCCTTATAAACTAATGCTGTCACAAGATCCACATCCTTGTAGGCTACACAAGCCAGATGCATGTCTGCACAGGGATGTGAACGACTCACACGACTTGTCTTCATTGATGATGTAATGGAGGCAGTATGACGGATTTGGAAGCGTTCAGACAGGTTATACGTGTGTTCAGTGGTTATAGTTCCAACGTCTAACTTCTCCGAAAACAACGCCTCTTGTTTAAAAAAATAAATTCCTGCGCATGTATTTCAAATACACATGATACCTCATGTAAATAAGATGTATTTCTTCACTTTGAAGGAGGTAGGCAACTGACTCCTATAGGCTTCAAGTCTTTATGCTAAGCTAACACGTTATGCTGACATGGAAACCGAGCCAGTGAATGCACAAAACTTAAGTCTGGCTAAGTCGGGAAAAAAGGTATATTTCCATATATGGTATATGTTGGTGTATTTCTTTAACCACTAGGCTACAGGCTGCCCTATATGTACCAACTATGCCCTATATCAACTAATTATATAATCAAAATGTGAGGCTGGAATAAAACCAGCATACACACGGCCCTCCATGGCACTGATTTTGAGACCAATGGTCTAGATGCTGATATTCCTCTGTAGTCTGATATTTGCGTTTCGTTCTGCAAGGAGAAGGGGGCTGCCCAACAGCACAACGAAACTTAAATATTGAATTACTGCAGGATGCCACTCAGACTTCTCAGTCCTCCAAGGGAACACACATCCATTATATTTCCATTTGACTTCTCTTCCTGTCGTCGTTTTCTACTCTTTGCTGGGCTTGTTTGTTTGTATTTGGAAAAAGTGGAAGCCTCACCTTCTGGTCCTTGGTTGGCTCAATCGCACCAGGTAAGATCAATCGGGCACAGAAAAGTATTTGAATCCAAAACAATTATGCATTTGACACAGGTCTTTTCTGCAATAATCTACCTCTGCCTATGTGGTCTAAAACACAGCCCAGGTCATCATTAGTCCCAACTGCCTCGCTGCAGACATGTCTGGTGTGGAACAACGGGAGGGCAATTGGCTTCAGCCGCACGACAGCTTCTGAGCTTCATCTCATTCTCAGTCCTAAACCCAGTGCTGCTACAATCCCGCCCCAGGCTTCGCTCTCTGCCATGGCAACCCCTCTCAGGTTGCATTTCCGCACTTCGGGAGGCTGCCGTGACAACTGTACACACAGCGTGTGATAGAGGTGCATGCCCACAACGCACGCACACGCGAATCACAGGAGTCCGCCGGTCCTGCCGAACTTGCCGGTCCTGCGGGCCCTCTGTCCCGCCGGGACAAACCCCCTCAGGGCCACAGGAATTCTCCTCATTAGAAACCCTTTAAACACACCTCATCTCCCTCACTGATGCACCTGATTCACAGCCTCTGAGAAGCTCCAGGGCTCACCAGCCACCCACTGAATAATATTTTTATGCTCCAAGTGATACTGATAAACAGGCATGTTCCAAGGTAAGTGCAAATAACCTAAAATTACCGGTATAAAATTTACAGTAGAGGGAAATCAAGTCAACTGCTAGTTCCTCTGAGGTCCCGCTCAATTGCTGTGTGGTACACCAGTGAGTCACCGTTGTACTCTCCAATCTTTCTATCCCCGAGAGTCTCCCAGCACAAATATAAGTGCTGCTGTTTGATCAGGGAAATCCTTTATGCTGAGCTAGAAAGTAAAAACCTGCACACTGCTGTTAATTTTCCCGAGTAATGTATTTATTACAGTGAGCA
Organism: Conger conger; assembly: GCF_963514075.1. Lineage (NCBI taxonomy): Eukaryota > Metazoa > Chordata > Actinopteri > Anguilliformes > Congridae > Conger > Conger conger. The sequence goes on from NC_083762.1 coordinate 58,966,479, forward strand.
AGAGGCCTATAAAACAGTAATAAAAGCTCAAGGAGTATCATAAACAAAGTCAAATGGATGCCAAAAATAACATAAATAAAAAATAGCATGTACTTAGTGTACTATTAGACCATCCATGTGGGCCATAAACATCAGGCAAGTAGTACAAAAGATATTTAGAACAATAGTAAACAGGCTCAGAGCAATGGTCTTATATCAAACTCATGAAGACCTTTTGGGGATAGTGTATTTCATTTATAAATCCAATAATATTTTCGCTGCAAGAGCAATTCATTAATGTCTCATCCACTATGTGGAATGTTTTTCTTTACCTACTGTATATCATGAAGAGATGAGACATCACGATTTGCTTTCATGAAATGGGCAGCTATGGGACTTCTCATTTCTGTAGTCCTAATATTACTCCTGTGTTCACTTATGTGTGTTTTCCATAGGCAAGACAAGCTGGAGACTAGAACACAAGGGCATCTCTCAGGTAAATATCACTGGCTGTGAGTGATATTATGTGTATTCTTATCCTAGTGCCAGTATGGGGATGATTACATTAATTACATTTATATATAAAATTGCATTGGCCAAATCTGCCACACTTGTACCTTTTTCAACTAGTGTTTTTGTTTTGGGGGTGTTAGATCAGATCAAGTCCAAGGTTGGGTGCTCTCTTGAAAACGATGGTGGCTCATTGAAGATGTTTTTAAAAGTGGATCAGAAAATGTGCCATTTAAAAAAAAAAAATTGGAACTCAACTGGACTGGTTTAGTAGTATTTTTCAGATCTTCTGGTTTGTGAACACTTTGATTGGGGTATGCGTTCAATTTTTTGAAATGCCTTCTCCACCCAGTTATCTGGATAACCCTGATCTCTGAATCTCCTATTAATTTCCTCCTACTGATGTGCAATGCCTGTGTTGTCTTATGTATCGGCTTCAAGTTGAATAAATGGGTTGTTTGGAATGTAACAAGTTATATTTAATAAAACTGATTGATCATCACCATCAGATGTGGTGAAACACTTGATAGGAATTTTATTGCGTTTATTTCAGCGTGGTTGCCTGAGCACGACATGTTTAAGACCTTGGTTCTGGCCTACAGGGCAGCGAATGAAACCATACTTCATACTGCATTTTGGCTCCCCTCTTATCCCTATCCCATAACACCCATTTTTAGTACTAATTCACATTGTAGTATGTTTATGGTTTCAGATGTTATTGTTTTATGTTTATAGCTTGTTATGGATATAGTCTATATAAAATGCATAGGAATTTGACAGAACTTGTTTGAAATTGTAGCTTGGATGTGATGCTTTAACTTGTGAAGAACCTATGCACTTGTAAGTCGCTTTGGATTAAAAGCGTCTGCTAAATGACAAAAATGTAAAAAAAAAAACGTAGCTTAATAACAATTTATTAACAGAGCAAAATTATTCTTTACAGTATGAAATATACTGGGTAAAAGCCAGGCAGGGTAGTTAGAAAGTAGTGTTGTGTGGTTACAAGCTTTTATTTATATTGGACACATGAAATAAGATGCTGAAAGAAAATGCAGGTTCCTGTCCCTGATTGGGTGACAGGCAAACAAATGGACATCATTACATAAGTATGCGACGTGGAAGGAAAGCAAATGGTCATCAGCACCCAGGTATGCCAATCGACCCCTGCCCCACACCCATTGATCATGAGGCTTTGTTTCTAATCACCCTTGATAATTGAGCAAGGTTGATTGTGTTAGATGACTATGCAAGAATAAAGATGGAGGTATTGTTTTTCTATCTACAAATGTAGCTAATGCTTGAGGTGAAGGGATTTTGTCATCAAATTACACAAAAGACTAACAAATAATAATTTCAGCAATGATCAAATATCCTAGTTAGCCTATTGCATAATACAAATACACAACTGAAGATCCATCTGCTATATTTGACAGCTCCCTTTTCTCACCTTATCAAGAGGTTCAACCAAGTCAACATTCCTCTGAACTCTGAGTGACCCCCTTCACACTGCAGCCAAAGCTCAAAGCCTCACATTCGAAAATGTCTTCAGTAGGGAAAACAGACACCGCCACTGACCGAGGGTCTCTATTCCCATTCAGTGAGCTCAGAGAATTTTACCCTGCAAGAGAATCTGGAGAATAAGCAAAGCACCTTAAATACAGAACAAATTTAGCTGCAAACACACTTCAGCCTGAAGACAAACATGAGCTTTATGCTAACATGATGAAAATATACAGTGGGGTCAGTCTGAGACCCCATTGAAAATCTGTGGGGTGTTTTTATGTAATCCTGGAAATGAAAAGAAAGATGTACACAAATGAAAGACTTTGACTTCAAAGCTTTGCAAGAACTAGTCGAAGACCAAAGAAGATCAAGGAGTGCTGCACAATCCACAACCACCGACCCACTGAACATTTATGGGGGCACTTGAAGACTGACAAAAGCAAAGCATTCAGTAACATCACAAGATGTTCTTTGGAACATTGTCGAATAACGCTGGGATAACATGAATCGTCAGTTTTTGCAAAAATGTCCATGCAGATCGAGTTCACACTGTCATTAAAGCAAAAGGTGGACATAACAAATACTAAGAAATTCTGAAATTAATGTAATTTTTCAAAGATTCAACTTTTCACTCAAATTATTATGTTGGTAATATAATTAGTGAAAAGCTCGTATTAAATTAGAAAAGAATGGAAAAAAGAAGCAGTTTCATGAATGGTCTCAGACTTTTGGACTTTACTGAACATTCATGTGACCACTTTATTAGGTAAACCTTTCCAATACTGGGTAGGACCTCCCTTTGTCCCCAGAACAGCCTGAATTATTTGTGGCATGGATTCAACATGCTGGTGCTGGAAGCATTCCATGTAATGAGATTCTGGCCCATGTTGACAAAATAGCATCACACAATTGCTGCAGATTTGTCGACTGCACATTCATGCTGCAAATCTCACGTTCCACAACAAAGGTCCTCTATTGGATTGAGATCTGGTGACTGTGGAGGCCATTGGGGTACACTGAACTCATTGTCATGTTTGTGGAACCAGCTTGAGATGACGTGTGCTTTGTGACAAGGCGTGTTATCCTGCTGGAAGTATCTATTAGAAGATGATTAGACTGTGATAATAAAAGGGATGTACATGGTCAGCAACAATACTCAGGTAGGCTGTGGCATTTAAACAATGCTCAATTTGTATTCATGGGCCTAAAGTGTGCCAAGAAAACATTCCCCACACCATTACACCACCACCCGCCTGAACCGAAGCAAGGTGGATCCACGGATTCATCTTGTTTACAGTGTCTGTTTACGCCAACCATCTGCATACAGCAGAAATCGTGATTTGTCAGACCAGGTGATGATTTTCCAATCTTCAACTGTCTAATTTTGGTGAGCCTGTGCCCACTGTAGCCTCAGTTTGTTGTTCTTAGCTGACAGGAGTGAAACCCGGTGTGGATTTCTGCTGTTGTAGCCCATCCAATTCAGGTTCAATGTGTTGTGTGTTCAGAGATGCTCTTCTGCATGTCACTGTGGTAACACATGGTCATTTGAGCTACTGTCGCCTTGAACCAGTCTGGCCATTCTCTTCTGATGTCTCTCATTAACAAGGTGTTTTTGCCCACAGAAATGCGGCTCACTGGATGTTTTTTTTCCACACAACCCTCTAAACTCTAGAGACTGTTCTGCATGAAAATCCCAGGAGATCAGCAGTTTCTGAGAAACTCAAACCACCCCTTCCTACATCAACAATCATTCCATGGTCAAAGTTACTTAGATCACGCATTAATGCATTGAGTTGCTGCCACATGATTGGCTGATTAGATATGATATTTGCATTAACAAGCTGGTGCACACGGGTCCCTAATAAGTGGTCACTAACTGAGTGTATTTTGCTTTATGCCTAATTGCATAATATAAATATGTAGGTCACTGTATTCTCAGGGGTTTGAGAATACAGTGAACTCAATCAGAACTCAATCTTCTCCTTTCAAAGAAAGCAAGGAAGGCTTATTTGGTTGTAGTGTTAAACATACAAACTGTCGTAAATTCCTTTTTTTCCAGTTTACACTTTTCAAAGTGCCATGTGCAGGGAGCGGCAGGAAAAGGCCTATGCTTGCGTAACAAGGAAGTATACACTGAGGATGGGCACTTTCAATCGGGGTTCCCTTTTAAATGTAATGAGCACACCCCATGCCCATTTCTTTATTTCAGCATTGGTATGAGCAGACAACCAAACCAAAAGTAGCCTACTGACAGACCAATGCCTTGTTTCTAACAAGTTGTAACTCGAAGAGAGATAAATATAAGCTGAAATCCTAAACACAAGCACATTTTACATTTATGTGAATGTCTTCAACAATGTGACTTTGCTTTTATGTGAGTGGCGTGACTGAAAACAACGGTCCTACATGACCTAACTTGTCAGCCCTGGAATAATGTGATTTTCTGATTGGTTAGGCAACGGCCAACCCTGCACCCCTCTTTCTCCACCCCTGAAACCGACTGTACGAAAATGAATCCAAATATGCTAAAAAGAGCTGGATTGTGTTTTGCATTCAACACTCTTACAACTGTTCAATAAAGGACAACAGCTTAGCAGTTGGATCACGAGAGGGAAATCAGTGTTAAACATATGATATCATCATACAGACTGATCACCTGAAACATCTAAACAAAATTAATACAACTCAATATATCCCAGACATAGTAAAACACAGACTCCTTTTGAAAATGCTCCTGATTAGACATGCCTCATTGACCAAAAATAGAGGAAGCAATATTCTCATTACATTTGGAACAGAAATATACTATCTCACCAAATAAAACTGAAATCAGACAAAGAACTTGATGGCTAAGTAAACACGAAATACTTCCACAGACTCGAAATAACAACAACAAAAAAAAGTAAAAATATATATTTGTGCAGGCATTCAGGGAAGTCAATCCCAAAGACGCGGTGAAGTTTGCCGTGAGTCTTTCTCACTTCCTAAGGCAGAGTATATGAAGCGGCATAGCAGGCCAGCCTGAGTGACTTACATTTTACTGTACTTTCAAAAACAGATTCATTTAGCGTTTTAAATTGTGCAACAAAATGCGATGTTTTGTAAATATTCGCTTCCGTGCGTGTGATTACATTCATAGCAGCGTTTCCACCATGTGAAGTGTGCTCAATCTAAGCTGCATTTTACCCGACCGCTGAGGGATCAGTTTTGACTTTGAAAACGGTTCCCATCCCGGACTTGCTTGGTCTATAGCCTACTGATGTGCATTGCACTGTTCCCGCAAAACCCAGCATAGTGAACCGTTAAAGAGAAGGGACTTACTTATTAAGAATCCCGAGTTAAACTCATTGGTGAGTTGAATCCCCCCCTCGATCGGACGTGACAAAATAAAGTAACGTTTTGAAAAACAAAAAATGACATTACGATACGCATATTGGTTTCGAAAGGCCCGTTACTTTTTAGGTAGCCATCTAGTGAGTTCGCCGATAACACGTCGAAAAACATTCGTCCAATCTCCATTTTTTAATGGAAGTCGCACTTTACAGTATAACACGACATTCAAAATTACTTCCAACATCTGAATTCCACTATAGTGACCAAACTCGATACACAACTTGTGCAAGACGGTGGTCAATCGCGTAACAGCACTACAACCACTTGGCATTTGCTAGGGCAATTTTAGCTGCGGTCGAGTAGTCATATGATATAGCCGTATGATAGCTACAGCTATTTTAAATACATAAATGTATGCTGTTCCAAAATTAGAGGAACAGTGTTCTGTATTTCAGGTTACTTTCTCAAATTCAAATGCGCTTATAAGAGTAGTTAATCAAGGCAGTTAAACTGTTTAAACTTAACTTACATGATGAGTGATAACTTCACACTGTTCCGCTTCCTCGCGTTGTACTCAATGCTGAGGGAGGGGCACCCCTGCTCCGCTCCCCGTTACGCTCTGGCGGACGGGATGAGTATGACCCCCCCCCCCCCCCAGTATTCTGTTGCTCATAACAAGAACAATAAAACAACTTGAGAAATGTTTGTAATCAGATCTATCAGGATAGATAGATAAGCATATAACACGTACTGTAGCCTTCCAGTATACAGTACTTTGAAAACGTATATTTGCTCCCCTCCTTTCCTCTATTATTGCTTATTTTCCACAGTGAATGGTTCTTTCACAATGAATCACGTCTTTAGACAAAATGTAATAACTAAACACAAAGCACATTGTTTAAATTATTATTTTAATAAATGAAAATAGTTATCAAATAGGTTACTCATATCACTCATGTAAAAAAGTAATGGCCCCGTTAAACTTAATGACTGGTTGCACCTGCACCACCTGCAACAACAACAACTGCAACCAAACAATTTGATATAAGTCTTTCACATTTCTGTCATGGAATTTTAGCCCACATTTGAGTAAAGTTTCAGGTCCTATACAGTATCCCCAGTAGATTCTCCAATTTTGTTTCTTTTCAATGATTCATATGCGGACTTGCTTCCGTGTTTTTGATCATTTTCTTGCTGCATGACCAAATTGCACTTCAGCTTCAGCTCAAGCACAGATGACCAGACATTCTGATGGAGAGTTTTCTGTTATAGAGCAGAATCCATGGCCCTTCAATCCAGAATCCATGGCCAAGTTTGACTAATCTGTTGGTGTGGCTTGTGTGAAATGCTGTATTTGTTTTATACAATACATAATGGGACCCATGTTGTCTGAAAAAGTTCCACTTTTGACTCATCTCTCCATAGAACATTATCCCAGAAGGATTGAGAATCATCCAGGGGCTTTTTTGCAAATATGAGACGAACATTGATGTTTCCCTTGGTTAGCAGTGGTTTCCTCCCTGCTAGTCTCCCATGGATCCCATTTTTGCACACTCCCTTTCTTATTGTGGCTAAGGTTAGATAAGTCTACGGTTCTTTGGACATTCTTCTAGGACCCTTTGTGACTTCCTGGTTGAGTTGTCACAGCCCCTTTGGAGAAATGGAGACATGGAGAAATTTTGGAAGGTAGGCCACTCCTGGGAAGATTCGCTACTGTTCCAGGTGGATAATGGCTCTTACTGTGGTTCGTTTAAGTCCCAAAGCCTTAGCTTTATAACCAAAGACTGATATATTTCTTTTTTTCTCATCTCTTCTGGAATTTATATTTATTTTATGCATTTTTATTATTATTCATGTTCTCATATCTATAAATCTCCTTGGCTATTGTAATAGTAGGCTATAGTGACTATCTTCAGTTGAAAGATTGGGAAAATATTATTCAATTATTTCACAATTTAATTATCTTATTATTTTCATACAAAAATCAGCCCAGCCTGTAGTGTAGTGGTTAAGGCACATGAGTGGGACCCGCAAGGTCGGTGGTTCGATCCCTGGTGTAGCCGCAATAAGATCTGCACAGCTGTTGGTCCCTAGAGCAAGGCCTGTAACCCTGCATTGCTCCACTGGAGGATTGTCTCCTGCTAAGTCGAATAAACTGTACTGTGCGACTTTCATTTAAACTGTGCCAAATGCCATTAATGTAATATAATGTAGCCCAAAAATGCTTTACACAAAATAGACAAGAACAAAAGTAAAACAATTAACAGTTAGATTGTAACAGTAAGTGACAACATGTTGAATCAAATTTTTCTGAATGTGCGATACAGTATTTTAAGGCCTTTGGTAAAACACTAATTTTTCATAATGGGCCCTTGACAGCGTCATAAAAATTTTAAGCCAAATAGCACAGCATATGTTTATTGATTCTTTTTTATTTTGGGGAGTGTACATTACTGAAACATGTGATTTATTTTATCTTTTTATAAGCCTGGAATTTTCCAGGGAACCTTGTACCTTTCAATGATTAGAGAAGAACCATGAGTAATTCACTGTCTTGTGAGTCATGACCTTATGACGACCCACCACCTCTTCAGTTTCTGATAAATTTCTTTTATCCCTCCTAGTATGTTTTGGGTCATTTTTCCATCTTGATACTGTGTGATTTTTTAAATTCTCTGTTTTGGTGGGATTCAAATAGTAAACATGCAATAAATTTAATGCCATGTTTTCAGAAGTCCTGTACCAACTTAATAGCATGTGTTGTATAGGCTTATTTTGACCACCAGTAACTGTATAAAATATCAGAAAATATACAACCATTTTTATCTCAGATTTCTTTGTGGATGATTCTATGGCACTTTTCCATATAGGTGTCAAACTTTCACTTCCTGTACCTCAGGCTCTAAAATGAGATGTTTGTCACCGATTTTTCATATTTATGGATAAAAGGCTAGTAATTTGGGAGACAATAAGAAGACGAAATAGAGAGTGCCAACATCTCCAATAGTTTTGTGTTCATGTTCATGTGGGGCGACATGGCTCAGGCAGTAAGAACAGTCGTCTGGCAGCCGGAGGCTTGCCAGTTCGATCCCCCTCCTGGGCTGGGTCGAAGTGTCCCTGAGCAAGACACCTAACCCCCACATGCTCCTGATTAGCTGGTCGGCGCCTTGCATGGCAGCCAATCGCCGTCGGTGTGTGAGTGTGTGTATGAATGGGTGAATGACAAGCATGAATTGTACAGCGCTTTGGATAAAGGCGCTATATAAATGCCAACTATTTACCATTTAAACTGTTGGGGTCAAACATAAAAGCGAAAATAAACTCTTAAAATAATAGGAGGGTTAATTTCTCCTCAGTTCTCTCTGAATATTTTCACTTCCTTCATTCACTGCAGTCCTGCAATGCATACATTTATGTAGATAAATAAATATTTGTTATGTCTTTGTATTATATATAATTACCGATCTCTTTACCCAATTCTGCAACCCCTCCCATTTTTATAGTCAGAATATTTTAATGTACAGAGACATAAAGGTTATTAAAAGTCACATAATAGTCCATAAGATTTGTCACACTTTTTCTTACATCACTAGAAGAATAAAACCACTGACTGCATCAGAGTTACATGTAACTGTAATTCCAGTCACCATGTTGGATGCAAATGTTAAAAAGCTGACAAAAGAACCCGAAGCTAGCACTGTGCAAAATGCAGTTATTTTGCATTCTCCAACCTCATAACCTAATTTGCCTACCTGTAAAACAACTCCAGCAGAAACAGTGTCAGGTCAAACCAATGCAAATGATCTACCATTTAAATCAAGTTATTATAATGTGGAATGGTAAAACCTCTACTTCTTTGCCAGTTCACTCAATTGTACATTGCAACAACAATAATGATATACTATTATTCGTATTATTATTATTATTATTATTATTATTATTATTATTATAAGAATGTTCAGACGCAATATTTGTAGTTTGAATGTCCCATTTTTTAAAATGATTTCATTAAATGCATTGCGTAGCTATTCTAAGCGTGTTTCTATGAAATTAAAGACTACATACACAACAACTATCGTGACAGCGATAAACTAAATTGAAACAATGTGTTTCGGACAGTACAGCAGGGGGCACCAAGATCATTGGTATTTGTAATAGTAAGGCTATATCGCTTCAAGTTGAAATAAATGAAGGAGATCCACCCTGCAGTTTACAATTCACTGTGCTGAATGTGCAAATTAGAGTAATTAAAACAAACACGACATATTAAAATCTATGGAAAACAACTTTTCTTTGTTTTTCTAAGTTGACGGAGAAAGCCCTTCGCAACGTCACATCCTGTTGAATTCCTTCCCCTTTTCAATGCCTGTGCGTCCGGAGGGAGGGGTTCCGTAGCAGCGGTTGGAAGCATTGAAACTCGGCTCCCCTATGCCTTGGTACATTAATGCTTTCATCAAGATAGCATCCAGAAAGAAGAGAATTCAAGGTTAAAACTCGGTAAGATTTTCAAAACAGTTTTTTTGATCAGTATGTTTGACGGTAGATCTTTACACCGAAGCCGTACAGGGACCGACTGTTATCTTTATTCATTTGGCTAAAAGATACAGCTGATTATGTTTAGCGTCAATTGATTGACAAACGCGACAACCAATAGAGTTCAATATGCGTGAGAGTCACCGCGTGACAAAGTACACGGACCCAATCAGAAGCTGGCTTGGGTATGAGAAAGGCGGGGGTTATTTGGGATGTGGCAGAGGAGAAGGGTGGATTACACAGGAAGGCACGGGTTGTAGTCAGCTATCAGATGTTAAATGTGTAACTGTTGACACGGTTGGGGCGCCTAAATTCCGAGCAATATTAAGATCACGTGTACCTTGCTCATATCACAACTTTGAAAAGTTATTTCTCTATTTTTCATAATGCTACATCTGTCTCAGTGATCCATTTTGTGGCTACAATAGCTAACTTAGCTCTGTCTACAGCTAGCCATTTCCTTTGCCATGGCAAGCTTAGTAAACTTCCCTTTAAAGTAATTCCTGGCTAACTTTCTAAATTAGTTTACGCCAGCAGTATGTTAGGCACGTAAATGTATACAGTACATCTGCACTTGTGTTGAATCTAACGTTAGTGCAGTCATGGTAAACCGGTTCCGTTTCTTGGTAATGATGGCCATATATTAAAGTGGTGTTTTGAAATATTTCTAGCTAGTCAATCTTCCCACACCCTGAGGCTAACAAGACGAACTAAACGGTTGTACAGTCCTTTGTCATGGCATTTAGCGAGCCAGCTAACCTACCATACAAGTAACCACTCCAATTATGTTCGTTACACACTCCGGTCGTGCCCAGATGTCGCAGTGTACGTCTGTACTACAGGCTCTATTTTCAGCGGGAATCGAGGACAACGGCATCATCTCTTTTGGGACAATACAACTACTCATATCTTGCAGTGGGGCAGATAGACAGGCGAGAGAGATGTAGGACAATTTCAAAAAATAATTACTTCCTCGTTCATCATCTGTGCAGTTAGAATTAAAAAAAAAATATATATACACAGATTAGAGAGGGCACGGACTTTCACTTATACCGTGGGCCCTACCAGTTTCGCTCGCTGGTGCGCTTGTTACTAAAACACTGTTCAGACCAGCTTTTATCCCTGACACCAAACCCTTAGTAGCTGTGCTTTTGTTTCCGAAACTAAACCTTCAGCAGGTATACTGTTGTTCCTGACACTTAACCCCGAAGCGGTCTACTGTTGTTTCTGGCACTAAACCTGGTCTGTTGTCTCCCATATGCTTGTTGCCCACATATACTGTGGCTGAAATCTGACATCAGCAAAATTGGTGTTTTTCCATCCACCCAGCACTAGTATAGTTAATTTAGATATAGGGCATATTTCAGAGATAATTAAACTGCTCTGCCAATGCCAACTATGGCAGAAAACACTGGCTACTGAAGTTAGAGCTTTTTTGTCTGGAGAATAATTTCTCTGTTGACTGGTTTGGAAGATCAGAATGCGTTTCTGCATGCGAGACTGCTCTCTACCTGACTTTGTAGGGTACCGAATGAATCGAAAGATACAAAAGTTAACTTTGTAGCTGGCCTAATTTATAGTGACAGCCACTTATAATATAATGAGCAAGGCCATCTTCTAGACCGTTGGCTATAATGACATGGCCTGTAGAGTGTGGATAGCACTGGCTAACACTGCAAGCTTTTGGGCAGAAGTGAAAGTGAGTTGCAGACTTTAAAGCCCCTCTGCTGCTTGCTTTACAACCTGTGCGGTCCATTAGTGTGACGCTGATATCCCAGATATACAGCACTCCCAATACATTCATAAACCAGGTTTGGAACTCACCATTCTTTTATTTCCTTGATGTTTTCCCACTACGAATCTATGTGTGTGAAGGCAGTGGAAGTTGCTCTGTGCTTAAGAGAGGGCAGGTGGCCCTAACCGCACTCTAGACCAATTTGCTAGCACCCTTACTCTCTGCTTTGAGACATGTGAGCCTGGTGTTGGCTGTATTCGATTTAAATCAACAGCCCTGCAGCAGGCTGAGTATGTTTATACTGGAAACAGTGGGACGGCAGACATTGGTATTATGCATGTTGGGGTGGGGGGTTCACACCTCACCAACAGGCACACGTGAGTCCAGGCCAGGTCAAGTAGCTGCTGGTGAGACAAATTAATTGCTTAGCTCAGCAGTGAAAGGAGCGCCAGATAACCTTGTATAAAATGGCTGATAATTAACTGCCATTATTCATTTCCATGCCTGGAAACCGTGAGTGGAGGTGGAGCAGTTTTCTCCGAGTCATTACTTGCATAGGGAGAAAAATTAATTTGATACAGTGTTCAGTTCAACTGTAGCTATGCAAAATGAGCAGGGTTCAGTTATTTGAAGACTCAGCTTAATTTTAGGAACAACTGAATAATTGTACATTAGATTAAATGAAAATGCATTCAGACACTTGTACCGGAACGTTCTTCACTGCCTATTTGCCTTGTCGTATGTCTTCCAGAAGGCTTCGACACCAGGATGACCCAAGTAGAGGTCAAGCTTTTAGAGCGCTTTGCCCAGCGTTGCCTTAAAAAGTCTTTGACCCCCATGTTTTTACACACCGGTCTGGTTCTTGACAACCAGCGATGGCAGTGATTCGAAAAAGCACCCAAAGTGCTCCCTGAGCTCACATTCAGCACATTCCTAGCCTCTTTCAGAGTAGATTGAGGCTAGTCACCAACACACAACTGGAACTTTATTAGATAGAGTTTTGTGCTGAATAGGGCTTTTATTGGTGATGGTTGCTCCTGGACTGAGTATATTGGACAGTAAGTCTGCAGTTGAATCACCTGCAGGCTTAAAACATGCAATAATATCCCTTGCTCAAAATGGTAAAAGCTAAACATTTGATAGAAGGTAGAAAAATGCTCAGAAATTGATTAGCGTTCCATTTGTCCAGGCTTTGTTAAACTAAGTAACTCACCGTGTTCCAAACACTAAGTTAGCGCACCATGTTCCGAACAGTGCAACTTTCATGACGAATAACAAAAAAAATCACTTCCAGATAAGCTTTGGTTTTTGTGTGTGTGTAAATATAATTTCTTCCGTTTTTCATAAAAACTTATTACGAGTCACATACGCAACATAGTTATTGTGCTTCGCAGTGACATTGTGGCGGGGAAGCTGTTGCTAACAAGAGACTACAAACCGGGCAGGCTTATACAGCGGTGTTTGGACCATCGTCAGCTTACACAAACACAGGGACATTGCACATATTTGTCATTTTGTCTATAATTATTGGTCCAATTCACATCAATCAAAGTGTTTTAGTGTCTGAGATGGTAAAAACAACCATAATCATATCCCACATTGAATGGATGTTAACTTACAATGGAAGCGGCTGCTTCCCTGTGTTCTGTTTGTGTTCTCATTATGGTGCTCCCATTATTCATTTATTCACCGACTCGGATCCCCCTTAACCAGAGCTGACATTCCTTATCTAGACCCTAACTCTACATGGTTACCCTCTCTGGTAGTTTATAGCTGCACTGCAAAATTTAACAAGCCTCTTAACGAGTCCCACTAAACCTTGTCCTGTCATATCAGATCTGCCTACAGTGCATTTAATCATACCCCTCCCAGTCCTTTAAACAGTCCTGGGACTGATACCGCCAGCAGCCCTGAGCTGCCCTCCTGCTTTCCTGGCTTTGTTGATGGAAGGTTGGGCTCATAAGGTGCATTCAGGACAGTATTTCTGGAAGCACAGACCCTGTGGGAAAACTGTTCATTTGAGAAATAGGGTCATTTGTGTGTGTGTGTGTGTGTGTGTGTGTGTGTGTGTGTGTGTGTGTGTGTGTGTGTGGGAGTGTGTGGGAGAGGGGGGGACTTTCCTGATTGATCACAGACCAGCGCAGATGCCGGAGGGCGGCAGTTTGCGGAAAGAGACTGTAAACACTGTCAGAGCGGTGGGTTTAATTTGTGACTCGGGGGTGAGCAATCCACCCGGTGTCAGCCAGCGCTGTCGGAGGGGAGGCCCAGTGCAGCCATGTCTTCTGAGGAACGTATTCTCCATCCAGTCTGGCAGGCACTGGATGCTCCGTGATTGACCCCCCTCTCAAGCTCCTCCCCTTCCTGGGGGTCTGCTGACTTGCATCAGGAGTAGGCAAGTTGTGCAATTGGTTCAGTGTGGAAAAACATGGAAAAAAACAAGAAGAAGAAGAAGAAAAAAATAGTTCATGCAGCAGAACAAGAAGGAAAAAAATGTAGTTCATGGAACATATCAGCAGTGAGCTGTAGTTGGCAGGTCCGGCTCTAACGGCTGTCAGGGGGCGGGGCTTGTGTAGCTCTACACAGACAGGAAATGCCTCTGCAGTCAGCTGGGCGCTGCCTGTGGGGCTACATGCGTGTTCGGACTCGCCACACTCTCCACACTCTCCACCGACTCCTTTCAGTGTCTGTGAGACGAGGGATAGGTTACTCTGCACGCAAGCAGAACCCTTTCTCATTATAAAGCCATGCTAGCGCTCGTAAGCACTGTTAATTCGATTCTTGAGAACACCTTTGATCTGCCATTTACCTGTCGTTACCTTGAGCCATAAAAAAACAGTCAGCTGCAAGCCGTTAATTCAAGGTCACCCTGACAACGGTGTGTCCTTATCAGTAACGTTAATGAGCTGCAGGTTGTGATTAGTTCACTATGAAGGGGGGGATTAAGGTTGATGTAAGTTTGATGTAAGGGCGAGGGCTATGGCCGACCAGCAGCCTGCTGCTCTGAGAAACTGAGACCACATTGGGGCGCACTTCCTTGGCCTCCAAGCATGCGTTTCCCTTCACCCAGCCTCCATTTCCTCTTGGAGCAGAAGGGAAAAAGGCCTTTCCTCGTTGTTTATGTTCTTTAAAAGACACCCAGACTGATATTAACGAGCCTCTCCATCATTTCAGCCGAGCGCCAGAAACAGTTTGACTGTGGCTGGACTGCGTTCCAGGAAGTACTCAGCATGCATGTATTTACAGTGAGTGGGGCCTGCTCTGTGTTAAATATAACACTGGGGGTGTGAAGTTAGACTTGGAGGGAGTGTTTCAGGCTCCATGCTTATTACCCATTCGAGCCATAGACTGTAAAATAAATATGGACCAAGTGCCTGTTAGGTCACCCACTGACTATCGATGGGCTTGTGAAAAGCGTTTTGAAGCCCGGGAAGTCAAGTTTACGCCATGTTGTACGATTTGGAGCCAGAGTCTGCGCAAAAGGGAAGTCGATTAAGTGTTTGAGAGAGTGAAGTAATCTTTCTCTGATTCGTCCACAAAGTATTGCTGTATTGCTTTGTATTTGCACCGCAATTGTTTTCAATTACATTGAAAACAGGTATGAATGTCCTATCCTGGAGCCAACCGCTGTGGCGCTAGTGAGCAACGTCTCTCAGCACTCTCAGCGTGACCAGAGAATGAGCTCCGAAGAAGTAGCCCGGTCTTGGCCACTTGTTTCTAACGCCTCGCCCTCTCCCTCTCTCTATCAGGGGTTGAAGGGGAGTCTTATTGCCATGGTGACCCATTGATGAAGCCCCAGGCCTGGAGGGGCCGGGGTTTGTTCCATGATCCCTATCACTGGGGGGGGGGGGGGGGGGAGCACTGGAAAGTGAAAGGGAGGAAAGGAAAAGGGTGGTGGAATGAGAGAGGATAGATAGGAAACAGAGCTAGAGATGACAGGAAAGAAACAGTGGATGGGGCGGGGTTAGCAGCAGGCTTGCGGTTGCAGCCTGCCCTTTCAATCACGTCCTCACGAATGTAGTAAAAGATGCACTGCTCACCAAAATTATGGCCATGCCGAAAGGCCAGCGCACACCAAGGTCATCGCAGAGAGTTTTGAACACCCGGAACCCACGGCATCGCACCCCTATAGGCTCTGCTGCCAACCCCAGGACACAAGATGTTTGTTCGCTTCTATCCTTGAGCCGATTAACATGAGAAGGGCTGCGCTAGGCTAATTCCCGAGGGATAATTTAGCGTTTTTTTTTCTTTCTGTTTTACTCGGTTGAAATTCAGGGGTGTTGTAGAGACTTAGAACAGACCCGCTATTCTGCGCTCTTCTACCCAAATCTCTGAAAAGAGCCCCTGTGTAGCCCCTCTTTCCTCACTTAGCATTCAACATGTCTCCCTCACCAGAATGCCTCTCTCAGCCTGAGTCCCTGGCCACATTAAATCCGTTTATACAGTTCATCTCAGGTTCATAATTCACACGTCTCAAATAAGCCCTAGACCCAGTCGTCTGGCTGAGTGCTCATCCACGTGTCATGTAGCCGTAAATCAGGGCCGGTCAATCTGAAGCTTCTTGTTGGCCTGTTTCAGACTGCACACAGGGGAAATCCTCTTGGAGTTCCCTTAGTCTTTTTCAGTCAAGCTGCAGCACGGATAGTTACCATGGAGATTCCTGTCGGTCATCATAACGCTAACAAATCTCTGAATTCTCAGACTCTCCGAACTGCACATGAAAGCACCTGGCTGCTGAAAGCAGTTACACTGCCCCTGTGCTTGAAATGTGTGTGTGTGTGTGTGTGTGTGTGTGTGTGTGTGTGTGTGTGTGTGGGGGCAGGCATAGGCATTTCTGGGTGCCTGCATGAATGTGTGTGTGTGTGTGTGTGTGCGTGTGTGTGTGCGTGTGCGTGTGCGTGTGCGTGTGCGTGTGCGTGTGCGTGTGCGTGTGCGTGTGCGTGCGCGTGCGCGTGCGCGTGCGCGTGCGCGTGCGCGTGCGCGTGCGCGTGCGTGTGGGGGGCATCTTCACAGGGGAACTGTACAGAATTTGGACTATTGTGAGGGACCAATGCAGCTGTTGACATTCCGACTTATCTAAAGATTTGAAATTTTGCTGATTTAGTTTGCCTTTCGCCCAATGTATGCTGGGACAGGCTCCAGCCCCCCTGTGACCAAATTCGGGATAAGCGGGTTAAGATAATGAATGGATGATTTAGTTTGTCGTGGGTTCATTTCTTAGCCTCCCAAAATCCTGTTTGGTGAAGCAGGAGAGAGCAGTTGTATCCCGGCCCAGCAAGGCCATGGACAGGAAATGATGTCGCTCAGGAAGTGCAGGGGCCAGAAGACAGGAAGCAAGCCTGTCTTTCACATTTACTGGCACACGCCTCCAGCGCCTCTGCTTTCCTCATTGTGTGCTGCAGCAGGGCCTGGCTGAGTCAGTCACCTAGTGCCCTGTATCCATGCTGCCAACACCTGATTTGGAAATGTGAGTCATCCCTTTCTCATTATATTACATTCGTTATTTAATTGACGCTTTTATTCAAAGCGACTTACAGTTGATTAGATTAAGCAGGGGACAATCCCCCCTGGAGCAATGTGGGGTTAAGGGCCTTGGTCAGGGGCTTAACAGTTGTGGAGATCTCATTGTGGCCACACCAGGTCTTGAGCCACCAATCTTCCAGGTCCCAGTCATGTACCTTAGCGACTAGCTAAAGGCTGCCTCGCGTTCTCCCTTTCTCTCTGTCCTGCTCTTTCTCATTCCCCTCTTTCTCTCCCCCGTTCTCTTTCTCCCTCCCTCGTGCTCTTGCGCTCTCTCTGTTTTTCTCAGTCTGACTGGAATCCAGCCAGACTGCTGCGCGCTGCTCAGTTTTTCACAGCTGATGGAAGTTTAATCTGGATGGACGGCAGGCGCTCTGCCTCGTCCTTTAACTCTTCAGCTCCCTGCAAATGGACACAACAGGAAACGCATTGAATACAAAACAACTACAGTGGTGGAGACCCGGGAGGTATATCACAAAGCAGGGTTACTGAGTTAGCTGGATAAGTTCACCGAGTAAAACCTGGAACAGCTGTTTTTTCTTCAGTCCGTGTTTCAGTTCTGGAAGGGTTCTCGGTTTTACTCAGTGAATTTATCTGTCTGTAATCCTGCTTCATGGTATACCCCCTGCTTACTTCTTGCAGATTAACTGAACCTCCCGGGCCAACTAGACCAGATGCTAATAAAGTGTATCATTGTGAGTGTTTACTATGCTGGGCTTTCAGTGCGTTTCAGTTTGATCCCATCCAGCTGTGTCGTGTTGCGTTAATACTTAGAGAGCAGAGAGACTGAGCCAACCACTTCAGGCAGCCGTCCAGATCAGTTTGCCGATTGGACGTAGCCGAGCAACCTGTAGTTGTCATAACTGCGAGGCGCGAGCCGCTTCGGAATGGTGTCGGAATGTGTGATTGGCGCGGTAGGGAATTCGACAACCGACACTCGGAATGAACGCACAAGTCTGCCGTTCTCCACATCCTTCAGCTGCTAGGCGGCTCTTTGGAGAAGCGGAGATTATCTTTTAATGAATTATAACCGGCGTGTCATAAAGTACTTTTCGCACAGGATTAATTGGACGGCTCCCTTCTAAGCCTGTGGGCTTACCGCAAACAGAAATCCATATAAGGTCTTACGGGCCAATGAGAAGCCCTTTGGAGAGGGATTTTGTCGAATTTTATCGATGTCGATTTGCGCGCGTTTCTGGGTAGAGCGAGAGGGATGGAGAGGAATAGAGATAAGAGGTAGACAGAGAGAGGTTACTGGGGAGGGTTGCCCGCGGTCCTTTGGGGATCCTAATGAATTTGACTTACCGCGAGATTCATCATGCATATTTCAGTAGTCTGCATGGAAACAGTAGTACACCAGTGGTGTATCTGGGTCAGTCACTCAATCTGAGATTTCTGTGGGGGTGTCCTTCATTTAACCTTTTCTACTGGCCAACTCTTTATGTCCCTAACATTGACTCCAGTACCGTTTGATTCGGTATCCCTGTGGGGCATATACTCCTGCAGTGATGGTTTCTTTTTTATGTGTGTGTGTGTGTGTGTGTGTGTGTGCGTGCGTGCGTGCGTGTGTATGTGCGCACACATGTGTTCCTGCTTTTGTGGAACTGACCTCCTTTAAGAATGGCTGACATCAGCATGTCCTGATTCTTTTGGTTACCCTTTCCTGTACCTTGTGCCATTTCACTAATGACCTCCATATTTCCATGGTTTGTGAAAACAAAGACAGGAAGTAGCAGGAGAGGAGAGCCTTCCTGGGGGTTAAAGGGGGTGGGGTGGGGTGGGTTGGGGGCATTAGTGCTCTGGGTAGGGGGAACCCCAGAGAGAGTGAAAAAGTTTTCATTTGTTTGATCATGATGTCACATGGTTGACTCTATCCACGGGTCTTTGATTTTGCAATGCTGACGTATGTTTGAATTTATACTGACGACCACAGAACTGTTAGCCCTCTAATGTAAATTTGGGCTTCTTCAAATGGATGTGGTATTATGCAACATTTAATTGTTATACTTAATTTACTTAATTAAAATATGTGAGGTTTAAATGGCTCACAATTTATATTTATAACAAATTCCCTGAGCAAAAAACAAAACTGTCTGAGAATTGTTCAAGCAAATAATGCGTATTCACAATAATATATATTAGTGTGAATATTGCTGTTAGATTATAGTGATTTTTATGAGTTATTTGTTTTAAATCGATACACAACATTTTCCAATGAAGCAGTTACACATCTAAGCGTGACCATCCCTACAGATAATCCCATGATGCAGTGTAACTGGCTGTTTTGTGAAACTTTGGAAACTGGCCCATTGTGCTTATTTTTTTCGCATGTTGAAGGGCATTATAATGAACCCTGGTTGATAAACGGATCATTGTTGATCTGCTTTCAAATTCCACAATTTTGAACCGATTTTTGAAATTCCATGCATTTTAAAGCATATTTCATAGCTTTCTAAAAGAAGAGCTGCTTATATTATTTATTCAAATTCTCTGGCTCCATTCCATGGTCGGGTTGGAGTGTGCATAGTTGCTCACATAGCATCCTAGGAGGTCATTTTGAATTTTTAGCATCTTGCAGGAATGGAGAAGAATAACCGAGTTTACTCTGAGAAGGATTTCGTATTGGTTGCCTTGGTTACCTGTCAGATGAGATGATGTAGACCAGGGGTAGGCAACCCTTGTCCTGGAGTGCCAGTGACGTTTCTGGTTTTTGTTCCACCTCAGCTTGATCACAAGAGTTAGACGGATAATTTAAAGTCTGAGCCTGAATATTGTGAATGGTGAAACACTTGGTCGCCTGCCTTCATTAAACGTGATTCGTTAAAATTAATCCAGTTATGTAGTTTTAGGTTAGGACCAACTCTGGCGCTCCAGGAATAGGGCTGCCTACCCTGCTGTAGACATTTTTCAAGAAGCTGGCAGCGTGGGAGCAGACCTGTCTGCTTACTGAGGGGGGCTGTGAGGTGAAAGGCCTTATGGGTAACGGCCAGGCCTTTCCCATGAAAACTCCCCTGGGAGGGAGAAGGAGAGACAGGGAGGGGGAGGAGGGAGAGTGAAGTTGAGAGAGAGAGAGAGAGACCAATAGACACACAGAAAGCATGACGGATGTTGACTGTTCTACTCTTTTGTACACTGGAAGTTGTCAGACCTGTAGGGGAATAACAGACCTGTAGTGTTTGTCTTGTAAACATTGAGCTGTACCTGCTGATGACACTTCCCTGTAGCGGAGAGACTTTGCGTTAAGGTGAGTTTCCTTTGGGAGCCATGTAGCTCGGTTTCCTGTTTTAAGCCTTCTATGAGGGACAGAAGGTGAGGTTTATCCTTGTCTGCGGACATCCTGTGGGAAGTTTCTTTCCCGGCTGTGGCCGGAGCTAACAGGACAGGGAGGGAGAGAAGAAAGCGGGGTGTCTCTCTACACACCTCGCTACAGGATGTGATGTAATGTTACTGAACTGCCTGTCTGACAGAGAGGACTCTAAGAGATGTACAGAGACAGAGACAGAGACAGAGACAGAGACAGAGACAGAGACAGAGACAGAGACAGAGACAGAGACAGAGACAGAGAGAGCGCTTGCATGTGTGTGCATGCGCACACATACTTGTGTGTATGTACGTGTGAGTGTGCATTCATGCGTGCGTGTGTGTGTGTGTGTGTGTGTGTGTGTAAACGTGTGCATAGTGGATATCCATAAGGTAATCCTAAAGGAACCAGGTCAGTCCTTTGAGGGCCACTGATGGTGTGATAAGAGCTAGCACTGGACGGCCCTTTTTCCACCCGGGCGTCTCCATGCACAGGCCCGGTTTCCACGGCTGTGCAGTTTAAATCTCTCCACTTCCCTCAACCATGAGCCAAGGACTCCATTATGGCTCCTGAAGGTCCACCTGAGTGCGAGAGACACTAAGGCTGTGTTTGAAACCGCATACTTGGCATACTACCCGTACTACATTTAAATGAAAATCAGCCTGAAATTTAGTACGAGTGGTATGCCCGTATGTGGTTTTGAAGGCAGGCAAAGACGAGATACGGAATGTCGTGATTGTGTGGAGATGTGTGTGTGTGTGTGTGTGTGTGTGTGGGGGGGCCATGGACTGCCTCAAACACTCATAAGCTTGTGATTTCTGCTGAAATGCATTTCTTCTCCACCCACCATCTCTTTGGTCTTTGGAGTGTGTCAGTGGTGTAGGGAAGAGGAACTCATAACACAGGTTTTCTGCCAGCTAAGTGAACATTCTGCGTAATAATTATTCACAATTAGACACGTACTTGGTGTATCTTCACAGCTATTAGCATAAAATAATAAAATCATCGGGTCTAAAACCAGGCTGCCTTAAATCTGATCAACCACAGAACTCTGGACACAAATGTTTGGCTTAGCCAAATGATTACCAACTACAGTACAGTCCATATGTATTTGGACAGTTTCTGTTCTTTTGACTTTTTTGTAGTTAAAGTGAAGACTCCCCTGCAATGTTGCGTGTAGGAATCACATTTTTTATGCATAGTCCACCCCATTTTAGGGGACCAAAAGTAATTGGACGGTTGGCTTCTCAGCTGCTTCATATCTTCCTCAGTGTAGCTATAAGAAAGCTTTCAGTATCTAGTTTTGATTCTGGGCTTTTGAATGCCTAAAGGAGTCTGTTGTTGACGTTTGTTTATGTCATGAGGCCCAGAGTTGTGCCAATGACAGCCAAGGGAGCCATTATGAGGCTGATAAATAAGAAAAAAGAACAGAGACAAAGGCTAAACAATAGGTTGTCCCAAATGCCAACTGTCCAAATGCATACGGACTGCACTGTGTATCATATTGGGTAGTTTTGATCGTCAGGGTCTTTATCAGGCTTGCACACCGCTGCGTCTGCTACATGAAGTTCTCCGCTGTGGGAATAGGTGGCATTGCCTCCCTGGAGGTGAACGCTTTTATCGAACCCTTAGTATCCCCATTTATGGAGACGCTGAGGCGGTGTGATATTATTGAGCTCGGTGCGGATTATCAGGGATTCCTTTGACCCTCGTGGCCTGAGAGCGAAGAATCAATAACGTGCTCCCAGCTCCTCTCTGGCCCCACCTCCGCTGTCGGTCTGCAGGACTGCGGCTGATGTCCATGCAGTGGTACAGTAGTGGTGCGGTCATTACGGTACCGCCTCTCACTACAGTCCAGTCTTTCCCTCCGCATTAACTTTGGCCTAATTGTCTGGCTATTTTTAACACAATACAAAAGGCTTAACCACTTCTTGTTCATGTCTTGGCCACTGTCTGACTGAATTTAAGTGGATTCCCTGATGAAATTCTTCAAATTGTTGAAAGCCTTAACGAAACCCCCTCAGCCACCGAAAGCACCTGGTATGTTCCAGAACTTCACTCTGACAACACATCCGAGATCAAATCTGTGCTTGTAGTCAGTACATTGTTTAGCATTTCAGGACTGCGTGCGTGCGTGCTTGCGTGCGTGCGTGTGCGTGCATAGTCTGTCATTGACTGAGGTGTATCTGCTCATCCACAGGAGGCTTCAGACAGTCAGTTTGGGTGTGGAAGGATCGCAGCGATGGCAGCCAATAAGAGTAAGAACCAGAGCTCGCTGGCCTTGCACAAAGTCATCATGGTGGGCAGTGGGGGCGTGGGAAAATCCGCCCTCACCCTGCAGTTCATGTATGACGAGGTGAGTCATCTGCCTCAGGGCAAAACGCCACATTTCACATTCACACAGGAAGAGCCGTGAACACAAACCTGAAAAGTGCAAACCTGGTTATGATTTGCATTTTATGATTTGCACTGGATAAGAGTGTCTGCAAAATTACTATAATGTAATGTAATGAAAATATAATCACAAGAGATGTAAGGCAGCCAACTGCTTGAGTGAGTCTGAAGCTTTGAGGGGAATAGCAAACGTTAAGTAAAACATGAAATAGACATGTCTAGTCTTTTGCGAGAAGCTGTCCAGCTTAGTTTGATCTCAAGTTGTGCTGTGAGCAGACTACACAACATTTGTTTTGGCTTCAATTACTTTTCTACGCCTTACAGACCTTGTCTGGTGTATTGGAACCTCTCAAAAAGTGCAAACCCAGTCTTCTGGTCCTCTTGGTTGGCTCAATTGCACCAGGCAAGATCGATCGAGCACAGAAAAGTATTTGAATCTAAAACAATAACGTATTTGCCTAGGGGCTGGTTGTGAGCTGCACACATTCAGAGGGGCTCAGCCTACTTGGAGCGTGTTGTCATGGTTTCCGGGCTTTTCCCTTTCCCGTTTCACAGTTTGTGGAGGACTATGAGCCGACCAAGGCGGACAGCTACAGGAAGAAGGTGGTTCTGGACGGGGACGAGGTCCAGATCGACATCCTGGACACGGCCGGGCAGGAGGACTACGCTGCAATCCGGGACAACTACTTCCGCTCCGGAGAGGGTTTCCTGCTGGTGTTCTCCATCACTGAGCATGAGTCCTTCACTGCCACTGCAGAGTTCAGGTCTGTCCTGCACTGGGGAACGCCCCAAAAACGCTGCACCCCGAAAACACACTGCACCATGAAACTCAGTCCACCCCAAGCTCATTGCACCTTTAAACTCAGTCCACCCCAAGCTCATTGCACCTTTAAACTCAGTCCACCCCAAGCTCACTGCACCTTTAAACTCAGTCCACCCCAAGCTCATTGCACCTTTAAACTCAGTCCACCCCAAGCTCACTGCACCTTTAAACTCAGTCCACCCCAAGCTCACTGCACCTTTAAACTCAGTCCACCCCAAGCTCACTGAACCCCAAAGCTCACTGCACCTTGAAAACGCTGCACCCCAAATTTGCTGAATTCCAAAACTCACTGTGTCCCAAACACAATAATGCATTTTACTGTAGCGTAGTGTGGTGTGGTGTAGGTCATAAATGAGAGTATTTCGCTACACTATAGTGGGGTATAGGATATAAATGAGACCATGTTGCTACAGTATAATGAGTGCATGTTGCTGGTTCATCATGGGGTCCCCTCTACAGTGAGAGTAGCAGGGTCCTGTGTGCTTGCTCCAGGCCTTTGTGATGATATGTGATACTCTGATGTGGAGCGCAAATCAATACGCTCATCAATATCCCTTTACAGGAATAAACTATCAGCGGGAGGTTACTGTATTGTTGGTAACTCAACGGGGGACAGAGTATGTCACAGAGAGGAGATTTAGACAACACTGAGAATGCACAGAGATAAGGGCATACACATTCACAACAGGAGGGTGGGATGTATTGTAGATTTTAACTAAGGGGGACGAGACCGGGCGTCCGTCGGCTTGCTGAGCGCGTCCGTCTGTCCGTCCCTCCCTCAGAGAACAGATCCTGCGCGTGAAGGCAGAGGAGGATAAGATCCCGCTGCTGTTGGTGGGCAACAAGTCTGACCTGGAGGAGCGCAGGCAGGTGATGGTGGATGAAGCCCGGGGCAAGGCGGATGAGTGGGGGGTGCAGTACGTGGAGACCTCCGCCAAAACGCGCGCAAACGTGGACAAGGTGCGTCCTCGGACCACACACACGCATAAACCACACACACGCGCATAAACACTCTTTTTAATATTCCAGTCGGACCTGGGTCAAATACGTAATTGTTTTGGATTCAAATACTTTGGAGCCTATACATTTTTTTTTTTTTTTTTTTTTTACTACGCCTTCTGGTCCTCTTGGTTGGCTCAGTTGTACCAGGCAAGATCCGTTGAGCACAGAAAAGTATTTGTGGATAATTAAAAGTATCCAAAACAATTACGAAATTCACTTGAGGTAAGATCCCAGCTGTGGAGTCACTGAAGATGCTAGGCTGAGCCTGGTCATCTCTGCTGTAGAGTCCGCTTTGTCTTTCTGGGTTTTTGCTGGCATACCAGTATCACAAATTGTTGTATTAGGTTACAGTGGCTGCATTGTATTAGCTTTGAATTGAGCAGAGTGAATATTCTCCCTGTTGTGAAATGGGTGGTAACTCAGACCAGGTTCTGCTCATTTAAAAAGGACTGCCCATGAAGCATCAGTGAAGCATCAAATCCTGTCTGAATGCTTTTAAAGGAAAGAGGAAGAACTAGGTTACTATTTCGCCCCTAGCACATTAATTCCTGCACAGTTTTTGCACCTGACCCAGTCTACTTGCTTAGAGTGGGTGTTGGGCAGATTACCTCATTTACATCACATGGGTGTCCTTATCAAAGCATCTGTGACCACCAGACCTGGGTCAAATACAGAATTGATTTAGATTCAAATGCTTTTCTGTGCTCAATTGATTATATCTGATGCAATTGAGCCAACCAAGAGGAAAAACACTGTTCACATGTTTACATTGCGACCCTTGGCAGAACCAGTGTCTTTTTAGACAACGCCAGAATAATCCCTCCCTGCTTGTACTGCAGTGGAAATGGATTTTTGATTAATTCGCGCGTTTGTCGAATAAGACCATTATGAAGATGCAGCAGCCGCTCTCATGGATACATTTCTCCACAGAGTTGGAAAATCCAGGTGCAGGAAGTAAAAGGACCTCCATGATATTTTGTTCCGACCACTTGGATTTCTAATCGCATCACAATTCAGTCAGGAGGTAGAACTAATTTGTGAAATCAGCTTAATTTGTGGCAGGACTTTTTCCTTTCAGACCACTGATACTATTGATACTAACCGCTGATACGATGTGTTTAAAGGAGTTGTTTCCATAACTCTTGATAATTTTTTGTTTGTTTTTTAATGCAGGTGTTTTTTGACCTGATGCGTGAAGTGCGAGCAAAGAAGGTGTCAGAAAACAAAGACAAAAACGGAAAGAAGAGCGGCAAGGGGAAGAAGAGCTTCAAAGAGCGCTGCTGTTTACTCTGATCCCAGCACAAACCAACCGCAACCACCAGTCGGAAAACAAAACAATCCCCTTTTTACCAAATTTGGCCATGGTGGGTTCATTCTTCAGAACCATTCTCCCCGAAACCCCTTTTTCTTTTTTTACATTACAAATTGTAATCAAATCCACAAATCCCCCCAGCACACACACACACACACACACACACAGAGCTCACCACTGGACGGCTGCTTCAATCCAGTAAGTGAGGCATCATGGGACTTTTTCTTTGTAAATTTCAGCTGCCGAATTGTTTCCAACACTAACCTTTTATTTCCTCTTTGTAATGTAGCTTTCCCGTTTGTATTTTTAAAGCTGTAAGTGCGTTGGCGGGGGGACCTGTGTTTATGCTGATTATTGTGCGCGCACACATTTTAGACATGGCAACCCGGAAGGGTTGTTGTCCTACCTGTACAAAGCACATGTCATTTTTCTATTGGGCGGTCCGTAACCGGGGCTATGCTTAGCTGCGACTTCATTGGCCTGTTCTGGAGATGAAAACCAGGTCCAGGTGGAAACAATGTTCTGCACCTGGTCTGTTTTCCCTCGGTCTCTTCTGTTGGGCTGGATGAGAACCATACAATGCAAACGCTGTACTATTGCAAAGCTCATGCTAGCTGTTAACTGCATAACCACACTGCTCCAGCGGTGCTCGCTATCCACACCGTTAGTGGAAGTTGAAGCGGCTAACATTCATTCACTTATCTTACTGTGGCCAAGTGGAGATGGTTTAAATGCTAGCAGTGCATGCTAGACAGAATCGAGCCTTTTACTGATTTCAGTGTTACGCAATTGCCATTGCGAACTCTAACGATGAGACTATTTTTCGGATTCAAACAGGCAGCTCAAATTTAGCTGGTGAAAGAGTTGGACAGAGGGAAAATACTGTTGAAAACCTGAGAACAGAGTCAAAGCCCTGGTTCTGGTTCCTGTTGTGCTGTAGGGCCTAATGGGGCCCTATCCTATCGATCTCTGAGGTAAAAAAAAATGCAGTGCCCCAGCTGCCTACAGAAGGGATTTGACCGATGGATCCTACTCAGGAACACAGACCATGGAATAGAGTGTATGGGGTTCCACCAGTTTGGTTAGACCATGGGTGTCAGAATCCAGTCCTAAAAGGTCACAATATCCAGTTTTCCATGGAGGAGAGTAAAGGTTATCCCTTTGGACTGGTGGTCCAGAAACAGCCAGAACAGTTAGCTCATAAGAGTCCTGGAACCCATTGTTATTACTCTGACCCTTACACACTGGAGAGTCATGCCCCCTTGTGCATATACACAGCACTGCAGTTTCAGCTTTGGTCCAAATCCCGCCCCCTCACAATTACAGTGTAGCCCAGGGCAGGGCTGTTCTATTCCTGGAAGGGTATTGCATTTGAAGGTTCTTTACTTCCATCAGTTATTCAGGCTCAATTAGCTAATTAACTCAGAGTGCCAACGGCGTATCATTCATAGAGCAATCGACACAAGGACCATTACGAGCTGTGACTCATGGGCTTTGAATGTTGAATGTTGCTAAAATTAGGTATCAGATATTTGATAAAGAACATAAAAAAAGTTGGAACGGAAGCCTGACCTAACACAACCCCCCCTCGCCCCACCTCACCATAGGTAGCTGACCTTCCTTCCTGGGTTTCTCTCCCATCTGCAGAAAAGGATTTCACTTGTGTGGTAGATAAAGAACATAGGATACGAGTGCACTACATTGCCAATATGGTCCAACAGATTGTTGAATAATCCACTATAACCCTGTGTGTACTGGGAAAATTGCCTTGTAGGTTATGGTGCCAAACTAAGGGTGACATTGTTCCCCGCATCCCCCCCTTACCCCTTTTTCTTGTCACTTTGTATAATTTTTTTCCTTTCGATTGCCTATGAAATATAACAGATTTGCAGTTTTATTCTCCCGATTCCAGTCTGTGGAGCAGTTTTATGGGAGTGTAGGTGGTGTTTTTCACCCTTGTCTTGACCACTCTACTCTTAAAAGGGATGTCCTGTCCAGACCTTTTCAAGCCCAATCGCCGTTTGTATGAATAATTCTTCAGTTCACTCGCTGTTTTTTGTAACATAACGTCAGAATATGTTGCCAAATAAACGCTTCTTCTTTGTAAACCTGTGATTCATCAAGTCTGCGTCATTGCCTTCAGAGGGGAAAATGAAGTTAGTTTTCAGCCAGGCTTTGGCAAACGGAGGACAGAAGGAAAGCACTCGTATTCAATTGTGTTTATCCATGCATTCCTGCAATAGAGACCATGCACACTGGCTGGGTTAGGGGAACTTTTAAGGCATCCTAGAATAAAATATGAAATTGACATGAAGGGTTATTGAAGGTAAGATGTAATGTCTTTCCCAGAAACTAGTCAGGAAATAGTCCAACCTTCCGGAGAAACCTTCACGGAGAAAAGGACCTCACCTCCGTGGTCCTCACTGGCTGTGCACACTGCTGCCCCCTGCTGGATGTGTTTGTATGATTACATTGTATTGGTTGCTATGCAATCTCACCATGGAATAAAAGGTTTTGTACATGGTGAATATTAAAATCGGTGGATTTATACAGTTTGATGGAAGAGCGGAGAGACGCCTGTCTGCTCAAGCTGGCACTGAAGCCAGCTTCATCAGAAGTCGTGGCATAGTTCTTATGCGTTTAATTATGTGTGCTGGATTATAGTCAAACTTCTCTGCACAGGAAATTATTCCTAGGATAAACAGACCAACTTCGTTCATAAATCCTATGCCTGAGACACTGACAATGGTACTTGGAAACTGACCTGGGTCAAATACGTAATGGATTTGGATTCAAATCCTTCTCTGCAGTCAACTGAGCTTGCCTGGTGCAACTGAGCCACCCAAGAGGACCAGAAGGCAGAGTTTGCACTTTTTTGAGCGTTTCAATATACCAGGCAAGCTCTGTAAAGCATAGAATATTATTTGAATCCAAGCCCATCAAGTATTTGACCCAGGTCAGTTTTAAACATTTCTGACTCCTGAAGTCCTGAGGCATATTACCTGAAACCATGACTGGCCAAATAAAACGGCAATTCACAGCAAGATGCATTTCTAAAATACATTTTACTAGGAGCAATTCTACGTTGTACAAAATCGCTGCAACCGTACTACTACACGTTCCAAACTTTTGATCAATATACATACAAAATATAAATCAGTGCAGTGTTCTCTAAAGCAGTCTTTACATCTAGATTACACTTAAATGTACAGAGTGAGACAGGGTGATCTTAACAAAAAGAAAAATAAATTAGAGCCCTACAGCAAATTGCACTTACATGGTGAAGTTCTACAACCAGAGCTTAAACAGTGCTATTATTCACTAGGAGAGGATCCTCACCTCAGAGTAAAAAGGGGAAAAGAACACAAATCAGCTGTTACTTCAATAGACTGACATAGGGGCCATGGCCAAGCATCAGTCCTACAGACCGATTCTTGTCTTTAAATGAGGAACATGTTCTTGCCAGGCAATTCAAAATGATAGAATTCATACAGAGAAATAAAAAAAATAAAAAAAGATGAATAAAATCAGACCGCAGCTCTGAATAATACTTTTTAGTTGAACCAGAACACAACACAAAAAAAATATTCTGGTGGGTCGTTCCAGTTGCGTGCGGGTTGACGGTCTAGCAGCGGGAGGAGATGAACGGTACCGTGCAAGTGGCGGGATGTGAGAATACTGCAGGGTTGACCTTTAACCTCTGAACCACAGCAGTGCATCCTAGCAGAGCACTATGGAAATGTCAGCCTTTGAAGGAAAATCCACAGACGTGACCATGAGAAGTTCCCCAGATATCAGAGATATGCTTCTCCAAAACTTAACTTCCATGGACTTGTATGCACAAAGTAACTTCCTGTTTGATGACTTCCTGTTGAGGGAGTTCATGTAGCGTCAGGGAAGGATAAAGTGACATGAAAATAGAGCAACTTCCACCACTCCTACAGTTCTGTTAGTCTGACCATAGGAGATGTACCTCAGACTACAGTGGGCATTTTTTTGGGGCATTTTATTTTTCCCAAAAGACATGCTCCTCTGGTCGAGTGATTCACATTTTGCAGAGTAAAAGTGAGAGAGAGAAAGACGATGTCTAGGGCAAACACTTCTTTTGCGGCTGAGTATGTCGCGAAAGATGTGCATTGCCTAGATCAGCCCACTACCATGTTGGACCATCGAGTCTCCTCAGTGTCCTCCGTCTATCCATCAGTGTAGAAAGTCTGCACTATAGACTAGATGGAGACAATGACATAATGCTGCAGACTACAGGGAGACAGTGACTCGGTGCTGCAGACTACATGGAGACAGTGACTCGGTGCTGCAGACTACATAGAGACAGTGACTCGGTGCTGCAGACTACATGGAGACAGTGACTCGGTGCTGCAGACTACATGGAGACAGTGACTCGGTGCTGCAGACTACATAGAGACAGTGACTCGGTGCTGCAGACTACATGGAGACAGTGACTCGGTGCTGCAGACTACATAGAGACAGTGACTCGGTGCTGCAGACTACATGGAGACAGTGACTCGGTGCTGCAGACTACATGGAGACAGTGACTCGGTGCTGCAGACTACATGGACAGTGACTCGGTGCTGCAGACTACACAGAGACAGTGACTTGGTGCTGCAGACTACATAGAGACAGTGACTCAGTGCTGCAGACTACATGGACAGCGACTCAGTGCTGCAGACTACATGGAGGCTCATGGTTAGACTTACTCCAAGCGGAAATTAGTAGTTTTTTTGTAAAACTAAGCATAGTTTTCAGCTACATGATTACACAAAACACTAAATAAGGCAGTTTAACTATTGATATTAAAGATACAGTGTAGATAACATACATTTTACACACATTTTAAAATGTTCAGGGCTCAATGTGCCCAAATGTGTGGTCGTGTTTCTCCAGTGTTATGGTCTTGGTCCAGCTGAGGAACTCACACAGTGATATGCACAGTACTGACAGGTCGATACTTAACACCCATCAGGTCAGCAATACAGGTGAGTGCCCCTTTTAAAAATAACTAGCCATATAAAAAGTGTCAGTACAGATCAGTCCAATAAAAATAAAATTCCAGCCATCCAATCCAGAAATCCAGCCATCTGGTGGACTGATAACAAGTAGGTCTTCCACAGTGATTTCAGGCTCAGGTGGAATGGGGTCATATGGGGGGGGGGGGGGGGGGGGGGGGGGGGTGTTCAGTGACTGATCCTGGATCAGATTCTGTGCTCAATATGAAGCAGTAGGGGTTGGAATTTGGGCTAGGTTAGCTGATCCCAGATCAGATTCTGTGCTCAGTATAAAGCAGTAGGGGGTCAGGAGCTGGGCTAGGTTAGCAGTTTCTGGTTAAGTGCTTTGGGCTATGTGTAGGGCCTTCTGAACTATGTGTGGGGGCAGTGTCCAGCTAACAGGGGGGTCTCTTCTTATCCCCAGTGGCATTCCTTGTCCTCAGTGCCATAACACCCCCAATCCCACACCCCCCTACTTTAGAGCAGTGAGATGAAATGCCTAGCCAGGAAATCCAGTGGCTCACAGTTTAATAAAAACAAAAAAACAAAAAAAACAAAAAAACAACACTCCTTCCCAAATTCTCATCCTTTTGGAATGTAGTGAAAGGTAGAGACGAGTAATCTCCTGTGGTCGCTGCCGGCGAGATTCCAAACTTTTGTTCCCAAAATGCCAGTGTCCAGACAGGCAGGCGGCGTTCCCAGACCCGTCTCAGAGCTCAGTGGTCAGCAGGTGCTTGGTTCTCGAGCCGTCCTCCTTGGGCAAGGGCGTGACAATACTGTGGGGGGTGATACAGGGGTACACTATATCAACAGCAGCTCCACAAGGTTCAACCGCCAGTCTCAGTCATGACATCTACATGCTACAAAACAACCATGGACCAGTTTCATTGTGCACCCGTAATGCAGCCTTTCAGAAAACAAAGGCACGTTAACTTAAACAGTCACAGGACTAGAGACATGTACACCACACCACTACAGCAAAAGGCATTATAGTTTAGAGCCCTTCAGCTCAGGGTACAATGATTCAGGGAGCGGCTACCCAACTTCAACACCTGGGGCCTACAGTGCCTGCAGGTATTTGCTCCAGCTACATACTACATCCACCTGATTTCACCAATGACCTTACAGGCAAAAACCTGCAGACACTATGGCCCTCAGGACCAGGAGTTGAGTTGCCCTGGTTTAGGGCACTAGGGCTCAGGGCACTACGGTGAGCAGGAGGCCACAGAGGGCAGGTGGGCAGTTACCTGGTCGCAATCACATTGTGGGTTTGAGAGGGCTGCGGATGGGCGGTGTGAGCGCCCCCTTCAGGGTGGAGAGGGGATGCCTTTCCCGAACAGCCATGGTCAAGAAGGCCGTTAGTAAAGATGGCGCTCTGCCCAAACGAAGAAGAACGGAGGGGAAGAGGTCAGTCGTTACCCAGCTACATGATGGACAGAGTTAGACAGAGAGACGGACAGAAGGAAACACGGACAGGACTCACTGCAGCTGTGGGGATGATCCATCGCGGAGTAATCAACGGTTTGGACTGCACCTGCAGAAAAAAACAGTGGGACAGCCAATCAGAACAAAGCCACATGACCCCCATTGGGGTGTGTGGCTACTAGGAGTTTAAGAGCAGCAGGTGTCTGAGGCAAGCAGGACAAACATGCAGGTTGACAGCAGAGGGTCTAAACTTACTACCGGGGTGGGGTCTGTGAAGTCTATCAGATTATCGGTGATTGGTGCAATCAGGAGGTCCAGGTCTTCTGGCTTTGCCTGCGTTGCGAGAAGCCATATAGTTTTACACAAGCACTTGCACTGTGGAAAAGCATACTAACTTGAAAATTCTTCCAGCACCCCCCCCCCCCAAACCAGTCGAATGATAACTTCCCATCAACCCCAAATTCAGCTGAAATGGCTAAATGCTAAGGGGTGTAGCTGAAATGGCTAAATGCTGAAGACTGCAGCTGAAATGGCTAAATGCTGAAGACTGCAGCTGAAATGGCTAAATGGCTAAAGTACGTCACTACTTAAGCTTCTTATTGTGCACAATGGAAATGTTGGCGATACCTTGGCAAGCGCAGCCTCGTTAGCGGGTTCGATGGGGACTGGGGCAAGCGAGGTGAAGAGGTCTTCAGCCGTTAATTCGTCACTGAAGAGAAACAGCAGGTCCGGTTCATTACAGACCTCGCATTTGCAAGCACCGCACACACACAGGATTCCTGAAGCCTGCCTCACTTTTATCCATAACCATAAACCATAACGATGCATCATGTAGCGGCAGCAGCTGTTTACACAAATTGAACAGCCGCTGTTCTCGTTAAAACGTGTTGTACAGTGATTGCGGTGTGTCGGTTGCCAATGTAGAAGGTGGCAATCATCTCCATTCATGTGAAATTACAATGTTTTCCTGATTTACGTATTAGCATCCTTACTAGCTGATGAGGTCATTACGATTCCTAGTGCGACTAGGGCTTTAGGCAGAACATGTTCTTTTAAAATTATTCCCCACACGGTGGCAGATGGTGGTAAGAAGCAAACCTATTGAAAATCGGATCTGTTGGATCACAGCTTACCCTAACAGCAGCAGAAATCGAAACACAAAGGGCCCACTAAGGGCCTCTCTCACCCCCCACTGTCCCCCCACCACCTCTTCTCTCTGCGTGTATTGTAGTTAAACCAGTGACAATTTCCTGTGTCCCCCACTCCACCCTGAGGGTTTTACCATGTCCGTCCCAGACAGCGCTCCCTTTAGACATCAGCGGTGCCCGGAATTAGAGTTTCAGTGTGACCAGAGCTGTGAAATCCAGCGCCCAGAACAAAGCGCTGTGCCCCTGTAACAGCCCTAAAGGCCGGACAAGTGTGTGATACCACACGGTAAATCTCTATCCGTGGGACATGAACCCAAGGTAGAAACCAGGAAGTGTGTGTGGGGAGGCGTGAATAAGGCAGCACCTACACAAAATGGAGAAGGTGACAGAAATGGCAGCAGCTGTGGAAAGCAAGCCCTAGTTAGTTCCTTAAACACGCTCCAAGAATTTCAGCATTACTGACCCTCAGAAACCCAACGTGGACCCTCATAACCCTGGGATAATTATAGTAAATATAGCCAGCACTTGCTGGTCTGGGGTCTGCCAAAAAGTTGGGAAAAGCAAAACAAAACTGGAAAAAATGCATGGGAAAAGAAGCCTGAGTTTTTCCCCAGCGAAACAAGGTCCTGCGTCCCTAACAGGGTCTTTGATGTCGAAGGGCATGGCACCAACCGAGGTTTATGAGGGGGGCTGTAAAAGTCGTTCACCTTGACTTTGAATGTAGGGGGGGCACTGTTAACATGTGACCGCGAGACGTCCATATCGGGACAGACTGATCCTGAACGCGGCCAGGACGTGCTGCTGCGTGCCAAACACCCTCACATGGGCCGACGACCCCAAATGCCAAATCTTTCCTACGTCTGGGTCCTGCCGTAAAGAGAGCTACGAACCCATGTTCGCCTTTGAATAATACTTTAGCTTTTAGTTGTGTTGCGCTGCATGCACAGGAAATGAGAAACGTTTGGGGTGGGCGTGCAAACTCTAACCAAAGTATTGTTGCTCTTCAGCGTAGTTGACGTGTGTGTGTATGAGAGAGTCAACATGTGAGCATGTGCGTCATACACCATGCCAGCCTTAGATAAATCCGCTAGCTGCTTGTCAAGTCAAGCCGTCAATCTCATGACTCAGTTCATGACTCAGCACCTGCGAACACTACAAGGCTCAAATACAGCATCACCTAGTACCTACAGCAGTGACCTTCATTCTTGGTCCTGGAGAGGCGCAGGGTGTGCTAGTTTTTGTTTTCGCCTTAATATCAGCAACCAAGAAACCAGGTGAGGTGAGTTAACTGAGCAATTAACGGCTTTAAACAATTTAATCGATCAAGCGCCAAGTAACAATAAAAGCCAGCACACCCTGCGGCTCTCCAGGACCAAGAATGAATCACTGCCCTACAGGTTCTTCAACCAACTGGATTAGCTGTAGTTAAATCTGACATCACTACAGAACAGGCTCTGTGAGAATCTTTGCCCATTCCCATTCTATAAAAGTTCAACTTCACAACAGCAACAGTAAGCGGAACTACACTAGAACAAGGTTCTTCCTCTAACACCCATAATGTTAAAGGTGGAGCAGTCGAAAATAAGCACTGTGGAATCCAACAGCCTTGTTCATTGTGGGAACTTCTCATAACCACAGTCATTTTACAGAAAGGCAGCGCCCTCTACTGACCGCTGACCATGTGCAGCTTGTAAGCGTGGAAGAGCCTACTAACAAAATGAGCGCCACACATTCCAGAAAATATATCTGACATTTTCATCTGAAAGACAATGCTGCACAGAAGAAAATAAATAACTAAAAAATAGAATAAAAGTATAAATTCACAAAACGTATAAATTCACAAGCCTCTTCTTATCTGGCTGGGAGGGAATATGTACACATTGAAAGGGTAATTAAAGTCAACCAAACAAAAACCTTTTTATAAAATATGAGCTAATTAACTATAAAAAAAAATGCACTGAAATGCATGAGCTATTTAGTCAGAAATTTGTACTGAGGCTAGACATTGTTCTCCATTGGGCTGTAAAGTAAATCTGCAGCACATTTCATTGTTCAAGTGTTTTAAGGGTTACCAGGCAGAAAATGATCATGTGACAAGCAGGTGCAGTGCAATATCACCAGCAGATGGCAGCAGAGAGCTGTGTGACAGAATAAATGGAGGTGTAGCTGCTTTGTGTGCAGAAACACACACACAGGATGTGACATGCCCCACTCGGTACACAATCACACCTCACAAACTGAACTCTCTGGCGACATCTGTCTAAAAACATGACTAATATCAGTGCAATCTGCAGCCTCTGTGCTATATCGCACAGTTCAGTGGATATGACGGGAACAGACAAGTGGCCCTTTTAATCTGGGCGTGTCCCAGTTTCTCCCTCAGACACCAGCCAACCGGGATTACATCAGTACCTTCTTCAGTTCATTTCCCAGAATCCACTCTGGTACTAAGGTAACACACACACACGGTCTGGACTCACCTTGGCCCTGCGGAGGCCAGCAGGCCTGGTTTGAGAAGGTCTCGTGACTCCTGCCTCTCCGTGTAGCCGCTGGCAGAGAGAGAGGAGCTGCTACCCAGCCGGCCGCCCTGGCCCTTGTTTCTGTGAAGAGGCGAAAGGCACATCATAAGAACAAAAAACCTGCTTATCTGACACCCTGCTGTTTCTGTACACGTATCTACTGACACACCCGACACATATCTACTGACAAAGGCAACTCCCCATCTACTGACACACCCAACACACATCTGACACCGACAACTCCCTATCTACTGACATGGGCAACTCCCCACAGGCACCATCAATCAACTAACACAAAGAACACACATTTACTGACAGGCAACACATTTACTAACACAGCCAACACACAACTACCATGTGCAACATATTGACAACTGACATGGCCAACATGAGCCAAATTTGTTAACTCAATGTTAACTAAATAAAATATAATAAAATAAGTAGTCAACTCTTGCTCGATTAATTTGTGCGGGTCTCGTGTGCTTTTCAATTTGCATGGGATTAGAAGCCCGATACACTTTTTTAATAAACAAAGGGCAAGATAAAATTTCAATTGAACATTAATCTCCGGGCATGGTCAACACATCCACTGATGCAGCTTACATGCAAAATCTACTGACAAGGCACGCGCGCACACACACACACAAACACACACACGATTTATTCATTTTTGTGAGTTGAATGAACCATCAGGGTGAGGTCTCTACTCAGAGGTGATGTCAGAAATAAACCATGAAGAGGGCCCTGCTGAATATTCATAAGGCTAATCAGCTTTATATTGCAAGGCTGTGATTGTCTGGCCTAGCTGTACAGCGGAGGAAAGCCTGTTAGACTCAGGGCCTGGTTGTGGAGAGAAGGATGTTGAACAAACTGCTCAAAATAATGGACGACACAACACACCCCCTACACAATCTACAGGCCGGACAACAGAGTGTTTTCAGTCAGAGGCTCCGTCAGCTCTCCTGCAGTAAAGACCGTTACAGGAGGTCTTTCGTGCCCACCGCAATAACCATATACAATAACTCTCATACATGCAGAGAGAGGAGACTCCTCCTCTCCCTCCCTCTGCCCCTCTCCTTCCCTCCCCTCCTATAAAGTTACTTTTAACTCATATTGCTAATGCACATTGCACACTGTACACTTGTGTCCACATAGCACATTGTAATTTGTACTTGCAGTGTACAGGCATAGTAATAATAGTATTACATAACATAATATGCTCCACAGAGGATAGTTACTACAGCGCAAGAGCACTGTTGGAGTTAATATGCATATATTGTTTTTAAGTATGGGTATATATTGTTATATCTTGTTAAGTGCGCATCGACACCTACCTCTTGTGTGTTTTTGATAAAAGTTATGTTGTATTGTGTTACTGACATGCTACTGCAGCTGTAATGCCAGAATTTCCACACTGCTAGCGGCCTTCAACCGCGCTGCTAGCGGGCTTCAACCGCGCTGCTAGCGGCCTTCAACCGCGCTGCTAGCGGCCTTCAACCGCGCTGCTAGCGGCCTTCAACCGCGCTGCTAGCTGCCTTCAACCGCGCTGCTAGCTGCCTTCAACCGCGCTGCTAGCTGCCTTCAACCGCTCTGCTAGCGGCCTTCAACCGCACTGCTAGCTGCCTTCAACCGCGCTGCTAGCTGCCTTCAACCGCACTGCTAGCGGCCTTCAACCACACTGCCAATGGTGTTCAGCCATACCTTAACGCCGCCTCTTGAACGTTACAGTTCTTCTCTCCAGTCACAACGTGCTCCTCCCTTGATACCTAAACAGACAGAGGTGACATCACATTAATACTCGCCTGGTGGTGACCTCCACCCTGACTTACAAAGCAATTCACAATTTGAGACAATGTAGCAGCATTTTTACTTAATTGCGCTACATTTAACGGTGGACTCTTTACTGGTCCTTTGTGCAATACTGTGAAAGGTGTCACAGCTCTCCCTGGGGCATTTCTGAATAAAAGCAGAACACAACCCTACACACAACTGTGTATTCACAGCAGGTAACACAACCCTACACACAACTGTGTATTCACAGCAGGTAACACAACCCTACACACCATTGTGTATTCACAGCAGGCAACACAAAGCACACACCTTGAGAGCAGCCTCTGCCTGGGCCTTGAGGATGTTACTCTTGAGGTCCTCTGTGGGGCGCAGTGGAGCGAGCACAGGGCTGCTGCTCATGCTGTTCAGACACTTCTCCGTCAGCTTCATCACATCCTCCTGAGGATAGCAAGGACACTTCCGGTTACATCACTTCCGGTTTCCCACAAGGCAGTGACCGAAACGGGTTACTACGGCATAAGTAAACTGAGCACACTGGATGAGAAAGTTGTTAAGTTGGTGAAAAGTTTCTCTAAATGTTGTATTGATGATATTTGCATTTCCAGGGTTTCACCGAGTCTGGGTGTGCCCAAAACAGTGGTGTCCTCAAAATATGTAGTTATTCTGCAGACAACGCAACATTCCCATTGCTATTTTTTCCCCTAATGGTATGGCGTGTCATGAGATACCCGACCAAGTAATCACTCTCACTTTAGCCGATTTGCGCAGACAGCCCGATATTGAACGCAGACGGAAAAACTACAGCTTAAACAAGCCTAATCCTAACAGAGTCTCATCAGGGGCAAGTTGCGTTGACAGTGTTGTTCTGTAGCTTTAAGAGAACATAAGCGCTCCTCCTCTCGTTTACATGCTTTCCTGTGGCCATAGTAACCTGTTGTCTGCAGCTTCTAATCTGCTTAGGCCAGGGCCATAATCTTCAGCAGAGAGGCCGCTAACATGCTAACGCAGGTAGCACCAAAAAATGGCCAAAACCTCAGAGCAGGCATCCGCCCACAGACCTCGATATGACTAAGCGTAAATGAATGCTTGTGGTAATGAACAGTGGGAACAAATGACATGAAACAGCCATTATCCTGCTGAGGTGGGTTAAAAATGCTCGGGGGTTAGAATTGGGGAGGGATGGTACTTGCACCCTTCCGGCTCCTTCCGCCCGACTGCACTGACCTGGTTGTTCATGTTGAGGTTGACGTTGGATTTGGACGAGCCTGAGACGGGGGCGCTGTCGATCTCCAACTGCTTCAGACGGGCTGCGGCCTCTACTGGGGGGAGCGGGGGGGGTTGCAAGAGAGGCTAAATGAAAACCCAGGATCGCACGACCCCCCTCATTACACCCAGGTCCTTATTAAACAATGCGTTATCCCATCATGACCACGGCCCGTTTCATTAGACGGAGGAACCACAGACAATGTCAAGCTCTTGGTAAGAGGTAATATTTACATTTTTATGAGGCTTTGCTGAATGAGTGTTCCCAGTCCACGTGGGTGGGCGTGTGTCCATGCGTTTGTATGAGGGCGTGCAGAATGTGTGTGCGTCTGCATGTTTGTGTGTGTGTGTGTGTGTGTGTGTGTGTATGCGTGTGTGTGCGTGTTTTCCTCCCTCACCGCTCAGAGACACACTCTCCTCCGCTGTGGCGTTGAAGGCGGCAGGAGCGGCACTCGCTCCAGCTTCCTCTGGAAGGCCCACTGTTGCTATGGGAACTGGAACTCTGATGACCTCATCGATGCACGTCTCCAACAGGTCCGTGGTGTCGAGCAAATCGGCCACGAGGGGTTTGCTATGAAACGGAGAGGGGTGGGGTGGGGTATTAACAAGCTATAACTTCCATCAGCCCAAACCCCCCCCCCCCCCCCCGTGATAAATGTATACCTTTATGTTTATTTTAAAATGCTTACCAGGACACTGCTGAGGGGAGCCAGTGGAGAGGAGATTGGATGATCTGAGGCGAGTTGCCCAGAACCAAACAGGGCAATGTTCTGGCCCAAAAGACCACTACACCTCTGACATTTCACTCCTTCAGGCACCAGTGGGGGGACTAATTTTATGGGTAGCAACTGTAGAATGGCTTGGAAAACACCTATTTATTAACAAGCGTATTCATTTCATATGAGGGCTTGTTGTTCACTGTCTTTATTCATACGTCATGGACTCCTGGTGAAACGGAGCAAAAACCATCGTGGCGAATCGTACATCTCGTGTTGAAATGAGGCCGGCTCTTATTACACGGGTTACGGACTTCTTCCCACATGACCCCTCATTACATTACATTACATTATTGGCATTTGGCAGACGCTTTTATCCAGAGCGACGTACAGTTGATTAGACTAAGCAGGAGACAATCCTCCCCTGGAGCAATGCAGGGTTAAGGGCCTTGCTCAAGGACCCAACGGCTGTGCGGATCTTATTGTGGCTACACCGGGATTAGAACCACCGACCTTGTGTGTGCCAGTCATTTAGCTTAACCACTACGCTATAGGCCGCCCCTTCATCTCGTCATAACAAACAAGTCACAGGTTGCCCTAAACCAAGGGTTCCGTCGCCTCTCCTCCAGAAAACCATTGCCTGATCGAATCGCTTAATTAATTGTATTAACTTAATCTAATGAAAATGTTGGAAAATGCCCAATGGGAGAGCTTGTATTTAAAAAAATAAAAATAAAATAAAAAATAACAGGATGTATAAAATTTTTTCAAAAATCTGGGTTTTGGATTCAAATACTTTTCTGGGTTCCTGCCTGATCCAACCAAGAGGACCAGAAGGCGGGGTTTGCACTTACTGAGAGAGTTTCATAGGTTCCAATACACCAGACAAGCTCAGTAAGGCGTAGAAAAGTATTTGAATCCAAAACAACGACTTATTTGACCCAGGCCTGATTCACAGCTAAAACAATGTTTGCTCATCTGAGTGTACACCCGGCAGCACGACGGGTCCCCAGGAGAAGCCTGAGAAAGGCCGGGTCGCAGACAGCTGGTTTCCAGGCGTTGGGTTTGTGCAAAGAAGAACTCTGACAGGGCCGTAAAACTCCCCTCAGGCCCTACAGTATCCTGCCAGGTACTTTGTTCAGTCCCGGGACACTGGTGCATTCCTCGCTGTGTGTATACCAGGCAAACACTCGCACACACTCGCAGCGGGCTGCAATTCAGAGGCTCTTAAAGCCTTCTTATATTCCCCACCCACGAGGGGGAATACAAACAGGGGGAAGTGATCTTTAGTCAGTGTGAAGAACGCAGTGAACACTCAATCAGTACCTTACAGAAGATAGTTTCCCTTCAACTGCTAAATAGCGTGATGAGTAGAATTTTGGTGAGAACCACACAGTGAAAACACCCACCCCCGAGACTAAAGAGAGAAATGTTTACATAACCCCACATGCCAGTGTGCATGTTAAAAATCTCTCCTCCTCCACTAGGAGGGGGCTGTAGCAAACCTTCAGGGAGGAACAGACGGACACAAAAACACACACCGAGAGCAACAGACACACTCACACTAAAAGCAATGAATATGCACGCAACACACACAGGCATACGAAGACAAACTAGGCACGGCTATGCCCCGAATGACTCGAGACATGTGGCGCAACCAGCCAAATCAGGCCAAAGTTGCAGCACTTTGCTGGACCCACAGGGCCGGGGTGCGAGCAGGGTACGGGGCCCCCATGGACGGACAACCCACCGGGCGGCTTACCAATGCCTACAGGAGGGACTGGTTAGCGGTCCAAAGCGTCCCCACTTTGGCCTGATTATAGACAGGACTGTCGCCGACGCGGCAAGCGAGGTCATCATTAGTCGGAGCGAGAGAGCGAGAGGCCACATTCCACACACGCCGAGGCGAGATTACGACCCCTAAGAGGCTTAAACACGACCGCTTTCGGTTTTAAACTGGGAAAAACCCCGCTACACGGTAAACAAACTGCTGATAATCTGTCCCTCCAGCATCTTCTCCCTCGCCGTACAAACGGACACCCGCAGGGCAGAGGTGGAGCAAAGCTTTCTTTTTATTGAAACTTATTAT
This sequence comes from Conger conger, assembly GCF_963514075.1. Lineage (NCBI taxonomy): Eukaryota > Metazoa > Chordata > Actinopteri > Anguilliformes > Congridae > Conger > Conger conger. The sequence continues at coordinate 59,008,375 of NC_083762.1, forward strand.
CCAACATTTAAATATGAAATACAGATGACCTTCGGTAAACGTGAATCTGGTCGTAAACTATGTGCTAGTTGATTAATTCGAAGAACAGAGTGAGTGAACAAGGTGAGTCAAAGCATTAATAAAAACAACACTGATCAGTCCCGTTAGGAGCATAAGACAGAACTAGTTAAGGCGTTCAGTTCTTCTGTTGCAGGGAGCAGAACCCAACACAACAGGTCAACGCTGAACTGCAATCAAATGCATGAAACGCACATACACCACAACCAATCACAAACCGTGGTTTTCATTTGAAATAGCATGATAAAATTAAGACAAAACAACAATAAAAACTCTTTTAGTACGTTAGAATCCATAGCGGGTGTCTCCCATGTAAGGAAACGGGAGGGCGGTGGCAGGGTTGAGTAGGGGAATGTTGATGGAATAGCTGAGATATCCTCGGAGCTGCACAGGAAGTCTCTGTGCTCCAGAAGACAGGACGTTGACAGGGATCTGGTTTCAACACCACCCCCTCGACTCCCCACCCTCATACTGCTGCTCCCTCAGTTCGTTTCGGGCCGGGCGGTTTCACCTGGCCCGCTCCACACAGAACTCTTTGTGTCCCCGTCCGGCCCGAGGTGACTTAACCGTAGCCGCTGTGCTGAGAGGGGGGCCGAGCTCGCGGTGGGGGAGGGGGTCAGCGCTGGGATGGAGGGAGGAGGAGAGAGGCCTGAACACAGAGGAATGGGGGGGGTAGGGGGTTAACAACATACTGGAATGCAGGAGAGAGAAAGAGAGAAGATGAGAGAAAGACGAGAGAAGAAAGGGTCAGAGAAAGAAAGGGAAAGAGAAAGAAGGCAAGCAAGAAAGACAGCTGATAAGAAAGGGTAACGGTTGCACAGAATGCCAGGTGACATTGTGGAATGGGGCGAAAGATATGAAACTAGGCATGTGGGGGGGTGGGGAAGAGTACACACACACACACACACACACACACACACACACACACACACACACACACACACACACACACACACACACACACACACACACACACACACACACACACACACACACACACACACACACACACCATTGTGAGCTTCTGCATTTCCCGATGTTAGCATTAGCATGCGGCAGCAAGCGAAGAGCAGATTTGTAACAGCAGGTTAGTGAAGGCCCACATTCCTGACTCAGAGCTTCTCCTCTGACACGAAACAGCAGAACGCTGCTCAGGTCGGGTTGGGTCTCAGGTCGGGTAGGGTCCAAAAAGATCTGCTGGTGCTGAGTCACTCAGGGTCTGAGAGCAGACTTGAGGTAATGGGGAGGTGATGAGCTAAGGAGTAGGGGGGACTCTGTTATCCGACACTCTGCTCAGGACCACCGGCGAAACCAAACGGTACTGCGCCGAATTCGAAAAGGCGCGAGATTTACGCACCTCACCGGTTACGTAAAAATACCACAAGACTGGGGCCCCAGCTAACCTCCTGTACTGAGAAGAGCCAGATACATCGGACGCCCAAAACGGGGAGGGAAGGCAGGTTAGGTCACTAGCATAACAGAGTCAGAGGATTCAGGTGCCTCTGTTCCTACAGCTCTCTGGGACCTGCGATGAGTCATCCTGACTTCCTCTTAGATTACAGGATTTTAGGGAATCGCTGTCCCAAACTCTGAACTTCTTCCCCCCCTATAAAAGTCTTAAACAAGTCACCTATTTAGGATAACATCCTAAGTCAGTGGTCCTCACTCCTGGTCGTGGAGAGCCGCAGGGTGTGCTGGTTTTTGTTTTTACATTAATATGAGCAACCAATTCAGACGCCAGAAACCAGGCGAGGGGAGTTAACTGTGTAATTAACTGCTTAAACTGATCAACTGCTGAGTGCTGCAACAACAAAAGCTACCATATACCCTGCGGCTATCCAGGACCAGGAGTGAGGACCACGGTTCCAAATAACGCTGGCGTAACCATCACTACTAGTAATTTAAATCAATGGAGTTTCAGAACACTGGACTTGCAAACACAGAACTTTCCAGAAGCCTACTCTTCAAAGGGTTAAAAAATGAAAACTCCCAGCATTCCTCATAGAGTCTACTGGAGAGATGCCAGGCTTGAGCTCAGTTCAGACGCACTGCGTGCCTTCCTCTCTCCTCTAAATCACATTACATCACGCCGGTATCTTGCCTAAACGAAAACAACAAGGGTCTCAGGCCATTAAATTAGTTCACCCAGACCATTAAATGTGATGCTTTACAGGGCTTTCAATTCAAACACGACCAGCACAGTACATTCACAAATAACCCCCCTGAGATGCGACTGCCCGGAGTAAAGTAAACTTTCATTAAATCCTAATTAGGAGTCGACGCAAAAAGCGTTTGGTTGCGGTTGGGCTCCATTAACTATGGAGGAGAACGCATTAAAGTCTAATAGACCTGCGGTATACAGCTGCTTATATCCTTAATTATATCAGTTTCAAAATCCATACTTTATGTAAGCTACATTTAATTTGTTCCAGATCAAAATATTGTTTGGCAACTGAAAAGGTGAGGCTGCTCGAGTTCTTTCGCGTAGTACGAGATGCTCGGTCAGGTAACCCATCAAATAGCAGGCATCACCTCGGCCAGGGCTCACACGCCATTGCTTCTTAAAGGGCCAGCTCTCATTGTCTGAGGAAAGGGTTAAAGCAAATCTGTACACAGGTCACACAGGAAAAGCCAGGCCGACTGATTGGAGGGTTAACCGGGGTAGGTCGTTAGCCAATCACAGAAGGCGGTGAAGAGGATTGTGGGCCACATCCAGACACGGGCAGAGAGAAGAGGTTCTGCCTGTCCACCACCAAGAAAAAAGGCCACTCCCACCAAGGATTTGATTGGTTTTTGGAAGAAATCAACACGGGAGAAAAAGAGCCAGTGAAGGAACCCCGGCTGGCTGAAAAAGCCTTGTTGTCACAGAAGACCCCACCCCCAGATCTGATTGGTTGAAGCAGCTGGACGACAGCGAGTGAGCGATTCGGCCGCTCAAAGGTAAAGTCCATACATACCTGGCCTCATGAGGAGACTGCTCAAAACAGCAAGCTAGAATTAAACAATGTGGATCTTTTACAAAATGGCGCAGATCACAAACAGACTTTGAACAAGGTCACCATGGAACACTAATAAGCAAGATAAGACTTGCGCAGGACACTGCAACACTGTCTCGCTTACAAATGTGCCAAAACCATAAATTGTGAAAATGACCCTCCCTTCTGAAGTTTTTTAGAAAAAACCGATAGGAATATGGGCTCTCAGAGCAGAAAAATTGTAGAGAAATTGTAATCCTCTCAGCTGCCACATAATCCCTGAGGAAGGCGGAGAAGAATGGTAGATAACAATCGGAGATCTGAGGGGGCGTAGTTTCTTGTCTCTGACACGGTGCGGGTGCTAGCAGTTAAATGGCTGCCACCTTGCTAACAGACACAGCCAGGACAGTTCCCAGTGGGCTAAAAACAAACCTCACAACATTTTTCAAGCCATCATCCCCTCCTCTTGGACCCCCTCCAGAAATCATCATGCCAACCCCCCACCTTCTGTTTTTTCCTGTCACCCAGAGGGGTGCGTGTTTGGGAACAGGCATATCCCAAATGCCAGCAGGTTAGGAGGTGACCTCACCTCACGTTCCCGCTGTGTTAAAACCCTACGGCCGCTCACCTTCTTTTCTCTGATTGGCTGGCGCCGGGGCTCCTGGGAAGGGCTTCGATTTCCAGCGGTCCAGAAGCAGCAGGTGTGGCAGTGGGCGGGGCAGAGACCACGGGCAGGGCAGACCACGGAATTTGGGTCTGGAGAAGGGGAAACGGAAAGAGACCGCTAAGGGCGCAAGATGGGCACGCGCGTCCCACTCAGGCAAACAGGAAATGCTGCAAACATCTCCTCTCACACGCGTCCTTTCACACTGATGCCTTTTATTATACACAATTATTATTATTCGTTTATTTGACAGGGACGAAGCACATTAACATTGGAAAGGCCAGAGCCTCCTTCTTGCGAGGCAGCAGTGTGAACCACCACAGCGCCATGCCGCCTGAATGGCTGAGCTGAAGGAGAACAAGTGACACCCTACCTTGGGCTCTTTGTCCTGGTCCAATCCGTTATTCTGGACGCTTGAGATGAAAAAAAAATGAAAAAGAGAGAGGGAGGAAGAGTGAGAGATGGAGAGGGAGGGACAGAAAGAGAGAGATGCGATTATTATGTATCATTATCCGGACTCATCATTTATGTAGATGTACTAGAAAATGGAAATTACTGACTTGTTGCTGATGTGTGGGGTACCCTGGGGGTGAAGTTAATAACCGCACATCTACATACTGTGTTTTATTGGGACAGCAGAAGCCCACTAAGAGGCAAGAGTCAGCTATCTTTAATAACTGTGGTTGGTGAGGTGAAAATTCAGGGGATGCAAATATACAACTAGTTTCAGTTTTAAAACAAACAGATGAGAAGCAAGCTTCCATTGCTCACCCATAATTACAAATCCATCTGACAAATCCATCGGCAAACCAGACAGGATGTTACTTCCATTACTTAAGGGAATGCATCGCTAGACCGGCATTAAAAATGCATGATTCTGCAAGTATGTTTAATCTGGGCTGGAAATTAACTTGAAAGTTTCTGGAAACAGAAACTTCTGGAACGCCGAAAAAAACAACCGGAGAGGAAATGCCTGGATGCACCTGGCGTATACCACGCCCACGGCACTTAGACTAGACACAGTTAGAAACAAATGCTCAACTATCCAAACGCTTCACGATCCAATTTCTGCAGACTTGGGCTGCCTTTTAACAACTTCATTCTGCCAAGTCTGACCCTTCAACTTAAACTAATTAATTCACTGCATAATGAGCTTTCTCCTGGCTCAAGTGTAAAGGGGTTAAGCTAGCAAGCAGAGCTGCGGTCTGGGCTTGGCAACTGCTGCTTGTTATTTGATCCTACATACTGTATCTTTACAGAGTCAAAGTAAAAGTATGTGTGTGTGTGTGTGTGTGTGCGTGTGTGACACACACACAGGTCCTCCTCCTACACATGTTTTCAGGGACTGAAGGAACAGTCTGTGGCTTATAAATGTGTGAGAGTTGATGTGTTGACCTTGCACACTAAGTCCTGTGCGGTACAGATTGGACACTGTCCAGACACAGATCAGAGCGTGATAATGACCAGCCTCACCCCACCCCAGGCAGAGCAGAGTGGGGAGGGGAGGCGGGAGGGTGGAGCGGCCAAAGCAGGCTGCCAGTGCCACAGCTTTAATCAACACTGAGTTGCTGTGTGTGTGTGTGTGTGTGTGTGTGTGTGTGTGTGTGTGTGAGCTGCTGCATGTGTGTTTCAGCATGCATGCATAAGAGATCGAGACAGAGACAGAACCCAGAAATGTAACGGAATACTTACTTGTGGTTTCTATTGACAGCTGTGGAGATTAGAAAACAAACACAATGTTAAGGTTTTACCAAATATGTATCTATGAATACACAAAGTCAACATTATTTTCAGGACGGCGGCGAAATGTAGCTTTTAGACTCAATGTAATGCTGTGCCGTCTCTGCAGACAATTATGAAAATGTCCAAATTCTAGTCATACGCAGACTAATAAACTATTGTAGAAATCCAACTGAAAGCAAGCAGAGCATCAGTATTCAAAGGCCTCTGCACTTCCTGTTCATCACGTAAACGCATCACCTCTGTGCAGCATCGTTCTCCTGGAGTAGCGTCGGCTGGGCCTTCTCTCGAACGAGGCAGACCGCCGTGCCTTGTTGCCTTTAGTGGTCTGATACTCGGTCTTCCCACTGTCAGAGAGGCACACAGAGACATTTAGTGTGTTCCCACGCGTAGAAAACACAGGGGCAAACGCACGGTACCCTGACAAAGGCTAAGCCGCATTTTCAACATGCTTATAAAATTACTTCCTTTGAGGACATGCCATAGTAAAGGCATTTTAATATTCATACTAGATTAGATTTTTTTTCGCCAAGGAAGTGGTTTTCCTGTAATAATAGTATGGAAGTATGTGTGTGTTTTACTTGGGTATGGCGTAAGAAATAAAGAGCAAGTGCTGTTTGTGAATGAAGCATATGGCATCACTAAACACACAGATAGGCACTCAGGCATAGATAAGGTAGGACGAGCCAAGTCAAGGCCATTGAGTCTATTTAAACCAGGATAGAAACCAGTGTTGAGTGTGATTGAGGGGCAAACTTGTTTTGCATTTGCCGGCCAGCATGACAGTGTCAAGAAACCATACGTTTATCAGACGACTGTTGTGTCACCAGCTGAATTCCAGTAATGTTTACCAAGTTGACAAAGTAACAAGGACCCCAGGAATGCTAACCATACAATGTTAAGATGTGTAAACACAGCCAGAAAAACATAGTCTTAACTTATCGTATCAGGACACAAAATGGCGTCCTGGGACCTGCGGCGTGGACCAGTCTGACCCACCTGTATCGGAAGCGGGAGCCCATGCGGATGAAGCCGGACCGGGCCGAGCCCTTCTGCACCGGGCCCCGCAGCCGGAAGAAGGCGTGGTGCTCCACCGCACACTTCCACAGGTGCTTGCAGGCCTTGGGGTGGTCCATGCGGAAAACAAAAGTGTGCTCCTGCTCCTTCCCCTGCGAGGGAGAGAGGGTCCCTCAGCCACAGCTTAACACAGGGGAGAGCAGCACCAGGGTGTGTGCTGGTTCTGCTGCCTTTCAGCACTAATACAAGTCATTACTGTGGCCGAAGAGTCTACACAAACTCATTTCATTACATTACATTACATTATTGGTATTTAGCAGATGCTCTTATCCAGAGAGACGTACAGTTGATTAGACTAAGCAGGAGACAATCCTCCCCTGGAGCAATGCAGGGTTAAGGGCCTTGCTCAAGGGCCCAACAGCTGTGCGGATCTTATTGTGGCTACACCGGGATTAGAAGGCCACCCTATAATTTCCAATTTCTAAACTTTCAGCTGATTGAAAGGACGCCACAAAGAACTGCAGGCAATGAGGCCCTGCATGACTGAAGGTAAACCTGCTGACACTGCGGCCCTCCAGGACTGGAGTTTGGCACAAAGCATCCCACAATGCACATGGAGGATAATCAGGCCAACACATGCAAACATGGCACAAAGTAAGAGTTCTGTAGAGGGGGACAGTCCATTAGACAGGCTATGCCCAATGCACATAGGGCCACACCTCGACCATAACTTACAACACTGTTGCTCCACAAATATCTGTCCTTGTGGCTGTTTTACTCAGACAAATGGACCAGTACCCCTTCTACAGTACCCTTAGCCTGACTTGGGGTGGCGGTTGGGGGGGCAGGAATGGAGGCCACTCTAGGGTTTCTGCTCGCTCATTAATATAATTTCAATCATCCTTCACGGAGGGAAAAAAAAAAAAACAACAACATTCCTTCCTGTGCCCTAATCAGTTGTGAAGCTTTGTGACTTTCCCAGCATTAGGCTGCTCTTGCAGAGCTGAGCCCTTTGAAAACCCAGTTCATTAAACCTGCACATGAAATGATATAGGCACCTCCAGCATGTTTGCCCGGAGGATCACGATGGCTTCACGTGATAACAGGAACAAAAGCTCATATGTGGAATGTGAGGTCTTGCATCAGTGTTTACAGTTAGACTGGCCACGTTTCGTGCCAAAACCGCACGCACCAACACATTCCACCTGGCCACGTGCATCATTCCATTGCATCATGTTTTGACAAAAAAAGTCCATAAGAGTTCATAAGAGCAACCAAATGGCTACGTAAAACTGATGAAGTGATGGCAGAATTTAAAGGCTTTGCACTGCTGTCCAGTCTGGACTGGGTGAGTGAGAAATGGCTGTGAATCACTGTGGGCCTCCCCAGTACTGGCCAGTGATCTTTACACATTAACAGCTCCTGCTTTATAGAGAGCTAAGGGCCGAACATGCCAGACATGCCTGTGTGTGGAGGGAGGAGTGAGGGAGAGGGAGAGAGAGAGTGAGGGAGTTTTATTAACTCTGCCTGGAGAGATCCCAACAGTCCAGGCCACTCTTTACCAGACACAACATGGAAGGAGCTGAACACTCTCACAAGCATGCACTCACACACACACTCAAACACACAGGCACGTACACACAGCTATTGAGAACTTCTCTGGGGAAACACACTAGTAGCTGGAAAGTCCCGGACAGTTGTCAGTTTGTTAGAACAAAGTGCAGTCTGTGGAGAAGTGTCGGGTTGTTCCGGTAGGCGCGGAAAGATTAAAGATTTGCAGCAGACTTTACCTCATCAGTCTCCTGCATTACCTGTTCATCATCCTCAACCACCACCAGGGTCAGCTTGCTCTTTTTGAAGTCCAGGCGGGTGATCTTGGGCCTAGGGAGGAGAACACACACACACACACACACACACACACACACACACACACACACACACACACACACACACACACACGCGCACACACACACACGCACACACACACAGAAGGTATCAGGACACATACAGATAAGCACATGTGTATGTGATTCTATACTTGTATGTCTGACCTGAACATCTGCTCACACTGCCTCAATCCCTGCCATCGTGAATGATGAAAGGTAGGTATGCTTGGGCTGAACTAAAACCACCAGTGTTGCGGGGACCGCACACTTCTGTTCCACCCAGGTTCCTATTAACCACCTGAGCTTCAGTCTCAGGGGAGCTACCGATTCCAGAGAAACTACTGCATTCGCAAAGCCTCCTGATGGTTTTAATCAGTAAGAGTAACTTTCTCAGGTTAACCCTCTCATAAAAAAATGAGCCCTGCAGATTATGAAGTGGCAGAGAGGTACAAAGAGCAGAGCCAAAGGTTCAGCACTGAAAAAGGAAGGGAAGACCGCGACAGTGGAATGGAAAACAAGATCGTACCATGCATTGAAACGCACACATGCATGTATGCATGTATGTATGTATGTATGTATGCATGCCTACAACTTGGGAACTCACAGGCACACGCATGCACACAAGCACTCACACAACCCCTCACCAGAAGAACAGTCCAATCTTGGTCTCGCCCTCAAACACCAGGACTCCTGTGGGGGTCAAGCCCAGACTGTACTCATTCCCATCACGAGCCTGAAGGGGGCGGTATACACAATCTCATTTTAAACAATCTTGTTTTTATTCAAAAAGACATTTCATCAAATGTCAAAAAGAGAGCACATTTTATTCTGTCAAAGCATCTGATAGTCACACCTATGATTGTCAGTGAACAGAAACCATGGTGAAGCTGCTACTGATATTGTTGCTGATAAGTTACCTATTGTGGAAGTTATGCAAGGCTAACTGTGTAAAATATCCAGCATACTGGTATGTAAGTTATGGATGGTATTGTTGTGCAAGTTCCCTCAGGCATCGTTTGGCAAGTCATCCATAGTATTGCTGTGGAAGGTATCTCTGGCATTGTCTGAATACACACGATTTATTACTGTAAAGAGTGACATAATGCAGCCAGTAACAGTGGTAGAGAGCTCACCTTGACCATGTGCATGTCCACTCCGTACATCTCCAGCCACTTGGCCTTGTTCAGGTAGTTAATCTCTGCCTGTGCAGGAGTCTGGCCCCTGTGCAGAATCACAACACAAATGATCTCACTTCAATGTAACATTGAAGAAACATTTCCCGTAAATGACAGTCACAGGCAACATGAGTTTGAGAGGTTTCTGATTAACCGAGAGGGCATGAGCACCTCCCCAGCCGTAGGCAGAAGTAGCTGTGGCCTACGGAGGGAGAGAGGGTCGTCTCAAGGTAGCCACCTCCATGTTGGGAGAGCTTGCACAATCTTTCAACAAGGCTGAAAAGAACCCCAGTTGGGAAAGATTTACTGGCCTGAACGCCTCCTTACTCGGCTGGTTTAAGGTTACCGACCGAACAGCGAAAAGCTGACAGTTGACACTGGAGGAGTCTTGACGACGTTCCTTTTCATGTATGAAGGAGGTCGTTTTAATGACTTGCACATTTCTGCACCATCAAAGTCTATCCAGGGGCTTCAGCGGTGGAGTTTAATAAGAGGACACAGCAGACTACAGATGTTCCAAATTTTGAATTGAGACAGGACACCTGCCAGATAAGCCCTCCAAATTCTCTTCTTCCTGACTCCAGCAGGGTCAAAGTCTGGGCTCTGCTTTACGCTCTGACCTACGTCTGATCTGGATATCGTTCTGAGCACGGCTGCGTGCGGAAGTCCCATCTGACACCGATTCAAGGTTTACATACATTATGTCAAGGATTTTCTTTGAAGACAAGCAAATCCTTAATTTAAAGATCCTTAAGCCTTCATTACAGGCGACTCTGGGGAGGGCCATATTAGGTGCTGGCAGGGTTTCTTTCCTCACCGCTGACCCAGGACCAGCGTCTGATTTTACACAAACTTGTTACGTCCGGGAGGAAAGTTTGGATCAGCTATAGGTTGTAGAAGGTACTCTGAGGTTTTAAGGAGCGGGGATGTACCTGCACTCTTTCCAGGTGTTGTAGATTGCCAGTTCCATGGCCTCCGTTTGCTCGGGTATGAAACGGAACTCTGACACCAGGTCCAGAGCGTGTTCCGCAGGATCACAGTCCCCCAGCTCAGCTAGAACAGAAACGGGCGTGGTCAGGTGGAGGAGTCGGGTGCGGTGAATCCTGGGCTCTAGCTGAGACACCAGACCATCCACTGGCCATTTCAGAACTAAGTAGTCTGAAGGTGTCCATCCAAAACCTATTGTAAGGAGCTTAAAATAGCACTAGTATTTCATTTTGGTATATGTGGTATAACAATTTGGTATCGAATTTTGCAGAGATTACCAAATTTTATTCCTATAGTGTGAACAGCAAGATCAGCAGCTGACCATTAATGGAATCGCTGTTGTTTTTGCCCAGCTCCCAATTCACACCCGTTCATTTTTGGCAAAATGAATACTTTTAAAACACAAAGTTAAAAAAGCACTAAACGGAGGGGCTAGCACTGCCGCCTCACAGCAAGGAGGTTCTGGGTTCGAATCCCCGTCGGCCGGGGCCTCTCTGTGTGGAGTTTGCATGTTCTCCCCGTGTTTGCGTGGGTTTCCTCCGGGTACTCCAGTTTCCTCCCACAGTCCAAAGACATGCAGGTTAGGTTATGCTGATTGGAGAGTCTAAATTGCCCATGGGTATGAGTGTGTGAGTGAATGGTGTGTGTGCCCTGCGATGGACTGCCGACCTGTCCAGGGTGTATTCCTGCCTTTCACCCAATGTATGCTGGGATAGGCTCCAGCCCCCCTGTGACCCCTGTTCAGGATAAGTTGGTTAGGATAATGAATGAATGAATGAATAAACGGAGGCTAACCGATTGAAAAGAGTAATAACACCATTCCTTTTTTGAATAGCCAACTGTACGGTGATATTTTGCTATTGCTATGCCAGCCACCCTTCTGCAGGGGATGGGGCAGTTGAGTGTGAACATCCCGGTACGTCAGCAGCCACGATACACAATAACCAATGATCACGTCCCTAGCTAGGCCACAAAGCGGACTGTACTACAAAAGGGAGTGCTAATCAGACAACTGGTCACCAGTTGGTATACGGTGAGCAGGCTGTTATCACCCAAGGATTGGGGCGCCAACAGTATTCCACCAGCCTCCAGATTCACCCCTTTGAAGCATTGACAAGGGGGTAAAGAGTTCAGTATTTATCTATTATCTTTGAAAAAAAAAAAAAAAGAAGTCTGTTTCCACAGTCAGTGACAGTGCGTGGCTGTGCTTGAGCAGAAGGCAAGATGATAGGGGGTTGCAGTCAGACTGTGGCGAGGAGATGTCAGGGTGTCAGTGACTAAGTAGATAAAGCTCACCTCGAGGTCAACATATCAAATCCTTCCCTGGGGATTATCCTGGCCCGGAGCTCGACTGAGCACGCTCCACTAACCACCAGTGTCACACACTCGTGCAATTTCTCCCTTTAGGTCCCGGCCCGGAATGGACCGGAATGAGAATACAAACAGCTTGAATATCCATTAAGCACACAAACATACAGGACACACAATGGGCATGAAAGCCAAGCGTGGGCGATACCAAGCACTTCTGAATATAAACTATTCATAAGAAAGTATAAACACTAGTTTGGAGGAGGGAAGGCTACAATGAAGAAGCGAGAGTAGCAGTTTGCTGTGAGAGGCCTGTGTGAGGTTTGCTGCTGGGGGTGATATGGAGGCAAGGCTGGATAAGCACTGCCCCGAGTACCTGGATTCTAATGAGCAGCAAGTGGACACTGCAAAAGAAGAGTATGCTGGGAAAGAACTGCTCCAACCAGAGCTATTTGGTTTGGGAGAAGGCAGTTAATGCAGCGAGCTCTGCACTTTGTGCAGCGAGCATGTCAATTTACACAATCAGCATTGCACTTTACACAACCAGTATTGGGCATCGACAATGAGCACTGTATTGTTTGCGTAGCCGTGAATACTATTTTCTGAAGGTATCAGAGCTAACTTCAGTTCGTGTTTGTAGGTGAAGGTTCAAGGTCCTCTCTGGATGCCCTCCCCCATTCTTCCATTCTTCACGTTCAGCCCCCATGGAGAGGGTTATTATGGATACTCTTCCTTTTAGGTTCTGTCAGCCCAAACTGAGACCAGGGAAATCAGTTGTTATCATGTAGCAGCCGTTAGTGATTTGGCAGATGGCAAGAAGCTGTCACTAACTTCTGAGCACCATAGGCTGCACAGCAACATTGTAACACTAAAATATATGAAAAACCTATTTAGGAGAAAACTGCTGTTCAGCATTATTGTGTATTCCAACCACAGATTCCAACATTTACATAAAAGGGAAGCCGTTGCTGGCACACTGTTACTTTAGCAGCACTACAGATCGAAAAAGAAAGTAACAGTTCCACACTGAGTCTGGGCCGGGGTGTAACGGCGTAATGCGAGGCGCCATGGTAACCATTCGACCCTGCAGTCGAAGCAAGGCTTTTAATTCTTTAAATTCTGAGGGATTACTGGACCCCAGGTGAGAGTGTAGAGTGGGGGTGGGGGGTGGGCATGGGCTTGGGAACTTACCCTGCAAGGAGAAGGCTGCCAGCTCCACTGCTGTGTCGAATGGACACTCCAGCCTGCATTAAGGAGAGAGCGGACGGTAATTCACAGCACGCTTTGAGCACAGGCACAGAGCACTCCCCTCATGGGCTCCAAAAGGAGAACAACTCATTCAGCTCACCTACACTCACCTTTTACCTACAGACTACAGAGTACCCAGCACTGTACCAACCAAACCTGGACCTGAACACTAGTGAGTGCATCTCTGCCTCGACTGCATTACCTGGCAAATTGTTTTGCACACTGAAAACAGTGAGCAGAAATGCTACCTGCAGTACTGATTGTGCGCCCAGGACAGTTTCCTACATTCCTTTAAAGCTATGGGTGTGCACTGGGATAGTTTTAGTTTACACTCCTGGCATTAATACCTGCAACAGACATGGGGAACCATCATGAGGAGATTTCCCCCTGGATTGCCTGACTATGCTAATTCATGGCATTGAAAAATAGATTTTTAAAACTTACTTTTAAAACCATCTTTTTTGGCATTCCTATCAGTATTTTTAAGCAACTTACTGCAAAAGCACCAGAGGCCACACAAACTATGGACACTTATCCATAAAACACAAAATCATCACATTATATAGTATAATACATATACTAGTGTATCGGTGCACTTACTTTCCACTGAGAATATCTTGCTTTAGCTGTAGCACAAACAGGTATCTGTGGAGAAGAACATAACAATGGAATGGAAATCTGCACAAATGGCTTTGTAAGCAAGTCTCAATAGATGACTTTCCTTGTGACACCACACTGAATGTGTGTGCGCAGACAGGGGGGCAAAATATCATCAGGCAAAGTCTTATAACTTCAGCAGTAATATCTAGAGTGCTTTAGCTAAGACAAGCCTACTTCCTGTAATTATACTTTTTTAGATTAGATGCATAAAAAAAAGAAAAAAGTTACACCGCAGATTTTATTGTCATAATTGTAATTGGTGTGAAAGCTTTGATTATCCTCCCAGAAGTCTGGCTTTATACAAATATTTTATTGCACCAGCAATCATATTGATTATAAAACAACACATATGGAAGAGGTAGAGGCTGAAATCCCAGAATTTGTCTGTTTCAATGGCCTCTGCCACCCACACTCTCCATTGTTTTTAAGAAACAATGAATAAATAAAACTCATCTAAAAGAAAAACCTATTTAAATCTGATGAATATGATTATTCCCACCGGCTATGGACAGAAACAGAACAGAGTAAAGGTGGGACTTTTGCCCAGGTGAAGAGCACTCACCTGGTCAGTTCCTCGTGAAGGTTGTTGGGCTCCGAGGAATAGAACTTCACCCTCATATGGAGGCAGTAGGGAGGACCGACTGTAGTAGGAAACGGCAGTCTTATTGACAGAGCAGTACTGACAGATTCACTGACAGAGCACCACTGACTGACACGGTTGCAGAGAGAATTACTATAACGTTCATATCAACAATTTCATTGAAGCAGAATATTTGCAAAAATGACAGAACCAGGACTTTTTGGCACCCAACCTGGGCCTACATACATCAAATTCCCACCATAATTTAGTTCTTAGGCGAACCCCACTGTTGATTCTGGAGAGTATCGATAACTGCGATTCATGAGGAGCTTATCACACCACAGACTACCGCCAATCTCGCAGAGAGCAGCTGGAGGAAGACCTTTCATATGCAGCTTTGATACGCAGTCTACGGGTGCCCAGTCGACCAGCAGGGGTTTCACTGAGCGTTGAAACACAGACCCCCTAACAGACTGAACCCTCCCGTACCCTGGGAGACGCAGTAATCAACTGTGCATCCCCCTATGGAGCTACCGGTCCCGGCCGGGACAGAAAGGACTTACTTTTGACTTGCTTTTTGATGCTCTTCGTAATGTCCAACCAATGCTGCAATGGAAAGAGCAGGAGAGAGGGAGGGAAGGAGAGAGAGATCCTTAAATGACCTTTTTGGAACACATATTTAACATCCAGATGAGAAGCGGTGACAAACATCATACAGATTTTAATTACTTGCTGTACTGAAATGACAATGTCCATTTTTCAAATGAGCTTACTTAAATATGAGTGGCCTATGATTAACTTGAAGTGGGTGCTGTTCTCAATAACACTCAGTTTTCATATAAAACACCAATCAAACTGAAATGGTGTGAAACTAAAATTGAATGCATGAATATTAAAATTAAACATGTGGCACATATTAACACAGCACCTGAAATCTGAGAAAAAAAACAAAACAAGAAACGCTTGTTCACTGTTCAGAGAATCTCGGCTCTTAACACTCGACAGAGCAAATGACCAAAACAAAGTGTCCGGTGTGCGCGTGCACTAGAAAGTTCCTTTCTTCCAGGGCTCGGCTGGGAGGCCAGACTCCGTGAGGCATGAACAATATGGTGGGTGAGGGGGAGGGGGGAGGAGGGGCACCCCTGCTCCAAAAGAGGATAATTTTTCAGCTGCACTGTTTTCTCTCTTCCTCTCCCCCACATTCCTCTCTCTGGCCCTCCCTTGTTTCTCTGGAAGCCTGCTGTATTCGCTACGGCTTTCCTGCAGCGGTGGGGGCCATCTTTCAGAGTAATGCAGAACTGCACCATACTGTATGCAGGTACTGAGTTAGGAACCCATAGCCAAAGCAAGGCACCTGCTGCAGCCACCCACAAGACCGAGTTATTCAAGATGCAAGAGTTATTTGACTGACGCTTTTCTCCAAAGTGACAAAGTGCAGTTCATTAGACAAAGCAGGAGACAATCTCCCCTGGAGAAATGTGGGGTTGCTCAAGGGCCCAACAGCTGTGCGGATCCCATCATGGCTACACCGGGGATTGAACCAGCAACCTTCTGGGTCTCAGTCATGTACCTGAACCACTAGGCTACAAGGCTGCCCCACACCATGTGGTGTTCCTCAGAAATGGACATGGAAAAGACTGGTAGCAGAGCACATATCAGCAGAATAAAAAAAACTGCTCCGATACACAAACAAGAAAAAGTAGTCGTGGGTAGGTTCAGCATGATAATACCATAAAGATTCTCTGCAATAACACAAGCCGGGAAAAAAACAATCAAGACTTATGGTGATCCTATAATAGTGTGGGCTGCATTTTCCTGGCATGATTTAGGTACCCGTACAAATGGGCAGATGTCAAACTTCACTTCATGGAGACCACCTTCACCCCATTTTAAAGCTGTTCTTTCCTCCAGAGTGGGTTGTCTTTCAAGATGGCAGTGTCCCTACTTAAGGGCACAAGCAGTCACCCACTGCTTTGAGGAGCATGGTGCTCGTCATGGCTTCAGTCTGATCAAGCCATCATGGGACATTACAGAATGACATCTGGGATGGCGTTGAGTACAACCTAATAATAATCATTTCATATAATAATAATCTGTTATTTAGCTGACACATATCCAAAGCCACTGACAATTCATTGGAGACAAAGCAAGGGACAACCCCCCTGGAGAAATGCAGGGCTAAGGGCAGTGTAGTTTAACACACAGGTGATGACTCTTACTGGAACTTGTGCAGAGTCCATGAACCGCAGTCCAAAGTAGTCCTTCTCCACGATGTCCAAGTGATACATGATCTGGTCGAAGAGCTCCTCCCCTTTGGCTTTTTTCTGTCGAAAAAATGAAGGAAGGAAAGGTTAAGAGCAGCATGTATTTGTTGGGCTCATTTCAATCGTTTATTTTTCACCTTTTCCTTGCTCCTGACCCAGAAATCGATTGAGGTCCACCATCCAAACAGTTCAAATGTTCCTTCTAGGAGCTGGAAGTGGAATGTAGGAACTCCCAAACTTTCCTTCCTCATGAGGGAAAAATGAGCATATCCTTTGTGGAAGTATTTTTTTGGAAAGCATGACGTATAAATGATCAACCTGTAGGGCCATCTCCCCACATCTGCCACATCTGTAACTGATGTGGCTTCGAACAAATGTCTGAAGATTTACTTGCCTAATTTACGCTTTCCCCATCTTCACTTCTTTTTCTAGCCTCTCCCTATTGGTGGAGCTAGGAGTAGAAAAAGGAAGGATTGGCGAGCCTGCCTGGCCGATGGGCGGAGCTTCAGTACTCATCACAGGTACACCATCATATACCAGAGTACACCACAGGTACACATTATTGGCATTTGGCTGACGCTCTTATCCAGAGCGACGTACAGTTGATTAGACTAAGCAGGAGACAATCCTCCCCTGGAGCAATGCAGGGTTAAGGGCTTTTGCTCAAGGGCCCAACAGCTGTGCGGATCTTATTGTAGCTACACTGGGATTAGAACCACCGGCCTTGCGTGTCCCAGTCATTTACCTTAACTATTGCGCTACAGGCCGCCCCATACGCTGCTCTTACACCATAGAACATAATCGTGCCACAGACCGTTACAAGTGCAAAGGTCGACATTGTGTGCAGGATGTGACATTACTAGGGCCACGAGTTAGTCTCCACCGCGTGACCTGCAGGGAGTGAAACTTGTGCCAGCCCTCCAGGGGGTCCCCATAGGCACTCCAATGGTGCAGTCAAATGACAAATCATACAACTTTCATACAACAAATCATACAACAAGTTTCAAATTAAGACATTATAAAAACAATTAATTGATCTAACATGGGGTCTTAAGAAGGAAAGTGAGAAAGGAAGAAAATGTAAACACTATGAAAAGCATGTCTTTGAGCCAGTGATCCTGACTCCTTACATGTAAACATTGATGCCAAATGTGCTTATTAGTGGAAATTACTTTATTGATTATGAGGTGAGGTGGTGCAAATGGGATAACCGTTTGAGAAGGGGCTTGATAAAGGGGGTATTGTGACCTCTATCTGGTGGAGGACTGAAGTAACATGCATGAAAACAATGGGAGACAAACTGTTGGCTCTAGATATTAACAATGATATTTTACTACCACTTGTTATCTATTAACTTTTATTCACACAAGGTAGGTTGACTGAACAAATATGCATGTTTGAATGCCCTGCGAATTCCCCCTAAGTAGCCTAACCTGCATTTTGTAGGATTGCGGGAGGAAACAAGAGACAGGGAGGACACAAACTCCACACAGAGGCCCCAGGTGGGATTAGAACCCAGGACCTTCTTGCTGAGAACACTGCCAGCAAATTGCTACTCCTTTCTGAGAGATACATGAATGAATTAAACCTGTTTGCATTTTCACTTCACATTATCATCGGAACCAATCAAGGACCAGGGAGTGCTTTCTATGAACAGAAAACAAATGAACAAAAGTTGCTTAACATTTTCTCCCCTCAGAATTCTGTCAATAATTTATCTTGGTTATGATGGTGATACATGGTGAGAATAGGAACAAATTAACTTTCCTGCTGACCAATGAGAGGGGTGTGACGTGAGGCAGATCTCCCTACATGGCCGTCATCTAGAAGAGGATTCCAATGGGGCGTGTCCTATCCACCATGCAGATCACTGCATTCACATTCACACATTATGCTTATTTGCATCTGATTAATCTGGACACGCCATGTGATCTACCACAGCCAATCATAAATAGGGGGGAATACTCATTAATTCAGAGAGGACCAGAAGTCTTGGCCTTTTCACAATAGGGCTTTTTTTCTTTTGACAGGACTGAAGATTAACAGGTGTATTCAGGCTAAAACACTGTGTGGGAATCCCACCGACAGACACAAAGAGGTGGAAACAAAAGGTAGGAACTGACCGGTTTGTTCCCTGTACCTTCTGTGCCTACGACTCGCTCATTACCACACAACAAAACCGCTCTCAATTTCTATAGTTTTTCATGGCAGAATTAGCACTACTCTAATATACCATTTCCAACTCATGCTGCTACACCCGAAAAGCAAAGATTCACTCATAACACTACACCATTGAAAACTTCCTTGCTTGCTTCAGCTACCTGAACTTGAAGACACCCTTTTTCAGTAAAAAAAAAACAACCAAACCCAAATTCTTTACAGGGCAGCCAAAAGCTCTTAACAGAAGCCCTGTCCTCTCCCGAGAAAGCTGTACCAGCCCGCGCGCGTCTCGGACGAGGCCGAACGGCTTTCGCGCAACACGCCCCAACTTCCCCGCAGCCGAGAAGGACCGCTCCGGCGTTGCCGTGGAGACGGCGAGCGGGGCCTCAGACACGTGATTGGCGTCACGGCGCTGACTTCATTCCCCGCTCCGCCTCGCTGAATACGTGCGTGCCCCCGCGCGCGGAACAAAGGGGTTAACCCTTTCCCCGCAAACGCATGACAAAGCAGGAGAGGGGCCCGCGTTTGCGCTTTCTTCAGCTGGGCCGTCTCAACCATCTGCTGCACATTTCACAAAGGCCAATGCATTAACTATGCACTTAAGGGAACAGTCACAATATTGGAAATAATAGAAAATACATCCAAAATAAAATCTGTTTCAGCTTAAAATATTTTTAAAATAACACAAGCCATGCCTGTTATTGGGCCAATTAATATTTCATGGCTCAGTTACCTTTAGATGGCACTGCATCACTTCACTGGCACCAATTTAGGACTTTTTTGGGGGGCCTTTTTTTTTGGCAACCAAAAGAGAATGTTCTTGCTGTATATCAGCTGAGAAGTTTCCCCGTTTCAGATACAAAAGGCAGCTCTGACGCACGGCGCCACACACACACACACACACACACACACACACACACACACACACACACACACACACACACACACACACACACACACACACACACACACACACACACACACACAATGCTGACAGCGATGCGCAGTCTTTGCAGCCCTCGGAGAGCAGATGTCAACATGCTGCCACTTCAAGCTGGGGCGTACGTGTCATTAGCATTTCACCGCCAAGCGCGTCAGCAGAACCCAGCCACCGAACGTGGGAACTCAGCCGCCAAGATTCACAGGCTGTCTGCCTCCGTGGAACTGAAAAGGGTGCAAGATGTGAAGATGCAGCCAGTCCAGACAGATCTTAAGAGACTAATCTTATGAGATGTTTCAAAATGTATTGTAGCGGCATTATCCAAGAGCCGAGAACAACATCCAGGAAAGAGAACACTGCAAAACATTTAGCATTGCCGTTAACACCCGGTGTCAGAGACCAGTCTGCGTCCCCATTCTTGATTGCTTTCTTGACCATGTTTACACTGGTGACCCCAGGCACCATGAAGTCAGTCACTACCACAGACTAATATCAGCCTTGCAGTGTGGAACAAAACTCACAGGGTGCTTCTGTTCTGCGCCAGCCCAGTGAAAACAATGGGCACATAGGGCCAATGAGAAAAGCAATATTGACACAGAGCGGCATTGACAGACAGCACAACAGCATTAACATGCAGCACATCGGTGTTAGCACACAGCAGAGCGGTGTTAGCACCCAGCAGAGCATTAGTAACACAGTAGTAGAGTGGCAGTAACACGAAGCAGAGCATCATTGACACACAACCCAGCGGCGTTAGCACACAGCAGAGCATTAATAACAGTAGTAGAGTGGCAGTAACACACAGCACAATGGTGTTTGCAAATAATAGAGCAGCCTTAGCACACAGCAGTGTTAGAAACACACACAACGGAGCAGCAGCAACACACAGCAGAGTGGTGTTAGCACACAGCAGAGGATTAATAACAGCAGTAGAGTGGCAGCAACACACAGCAGAGTGGCATTAACCCAGCACATTGGTGTTAGCAGACAGCAGTGTTAGTAACACAGTAGTAGAGCGGCAGCAACACAAAGCAGAGCAGTAGCAACACACAGCACAGCGGGGTTAGCAAACAGAGCAGCATTAGCACACAGCAGTGTTATAAACACACAGTAGTAGAGTGGCAGTAACACAAAGCAGTGGCAGCAACACACAGCCCAGCGGAGTTAGCACACAACAGGGTTACAAACACACAGTAGTAGAGTGGCAGTAACACACAGCACAGTGGTGTTAGCACCCAGCAGAGCGTTAGTAACACACAGAAGTAGAGTGGCAGTAACACAAAGCAGGGCGGCACCAACACACAGCAGAGCAGAATTAACACAGCACAGAGCTGCTAAAATCAGAATCATTTTAAAAGGGTGAGGGGCAGCCCCAGCAGAGGGAGAGCAGAGCTGGGCACAGGCGATGGCTCACGCAGGCCTCTGCAGTTGGCACGAGACAGAGGGGTGTCCGGCCTGGAAGGATGCACACAAAGCAGCCATTGTGTGCCCCAGCGAGCCCCAGCGAACCCCAGCCCTTGGACCAGCACAGTTGGACAGGGGTTCCAGCAGGCCAGGCCTGCGATTGGCCCTGCAGCACTGAGCCACATTCCTTCACCCTGAGAGTCATGGGGGCGGGGCAGCCGTTGCTGCTCCTGGTGAATGCTAATGCAGCCTTTATCTTGACTCGCTGCCCTTGAGTGATAGACAGTGTGGTGGGAGCTCTGGACCTCCCCCAAAACAGCTGGTCAAACAGAAGTGACCACACCACTAGAGCTGTAGCTATAGACTATTCAGTTATGAGTTACTAAATTTTTTTCTCCAAAAATAATCCAACAACACTGGCGTTTTGAAACAACACTGGAGAATTTACAGACTCAGTGAACGACCTGAACAATATTATGCAACCATTCCAGTCTCTGAAACATGAATTATATTGGGACACACACTCCCTAAACAGTCAAACAAATAACACGACCCTTTGAATTTTGACATTTCTAGGCCTCTATATATTGATAAATAGATAATTAACTAATTTCATGCCAAATATGAAGTCTTGCAATACAACTTGTGCAGTGAACTTTATGTCTGAGGAATGCAGAAACTTACATCAAGTTTGGTACAGGCTAAGAACTCTAAAGATGACATTTACTTTACCAAAAGGCCCATTTCTTAATGAGAAAATCCCATTTATTATATTTGGCATCATCATATTCTGTGACGTTGCTGTTACAATAGCAAGAATATGAAGATCTGTACATGGACACATCCCACCTTGGAACCCTTATCTTGAGGTTTATAGGAAAATACTGAACTTTTCTGCAACAGTCATATTCAATGACAGACTACATTTTAATGAAGATCAAAATAAGGAGTTAGACAGACTGCCTGGGAAACCAAAATCTATGGTTATCCTCCTCGCGAGGACCAGCTCGAAACATAACCATATAAACACAGCTGCAATCTTAGAAGCCAGCCCACAAACCCATAATGAGCCTTGTTTTGACGTTTTTATTTTTTAAATAAAGAAGAGCGCTTGCTTGTTCCGCTTTCCAATCTGACGCCTTTGCGGAAACAAGGCTATTTGTCAACATATCCTTATCTCAACTTCTCAGGAGTTTGACGTGTGCTTAATGGACATCCTGCTCATCTGTAAACAGATCAGACCGAACCTTTAAACAAAAATGATACCCAAACCTCCCTTCAGATGAGGCAGCTGGGCCAACCAACACAACATGATGATCACGATCTGAACGTCACAGCGAGGCAAATGTTTACACTGTGCTTATGCGCAATTTGTACATTTTCTTCATGTTGGGCTTGAACCATTGAAATCCAACCAGCATTCACCTAAAGCAAAATCAGTTCTACTTATTAACACAGTTACATTATGGATTTAGGGAAGCCATAGCAGTATGGATAATGAATGTAAGCACCACAATGTACAAAAGCCTACAAGAGAACTCCAGGCCACGTGTTTTTAGACATGCCTTTGTCCATTAAGTGTGCTTACAGTAACTGTCCATGCTTCTGCTCAACATATTTTTCAGGTTAGTCAGTTCCGTAGGACTCCTTTGTATTCATTTATAATCGCCCTGGCTGGACAGCACTAATTTACTCCGCTTTTCAGCAGTTGGGCTGAAGTATGTCACACACTACTCTTCTGTGGGTCTAGAACATTCCTAATACTTCAGGAGCTCCTGGTCTGAAGCCTGGGAGTCTGAATGGGCACAAGTGGGAGTAAAGACCTGGCTGAGGGAGACATTACAGAGGCCCGGAGGGAGTCATCCATGATCGCCTCCATTCGTTCCCTGAGCCCATGTGACCAGGAAGGCTGTCGAAGGATCACGGGATTACCACCGACCGCCACGAACAGTGACGCACCTTCCGCCCGACTCGGTCAACACCCCCTGCTCCTACCCCCCTCCCACCAAGAGCCAGGGTAGCGAGGGGGGTCCGTACAGTCATTCATTAAACCCTGAGCACACACATACCCCACCCCACCCCACCCTCACTCCCTACACCACACTCCACCTGAAAAAACAGCAATCTCCTTCACCCAGCAGCCCTCTGTTAAAGAGACTCTCGGACAATGAGGATCACCTCCCATCAATTACAGCCAGGATGTATACCTGTCGTAACAATATACACTTCTCCAAAGGGACAGTCGACGACAAAAACAATAAGTTACTATGGCACCGTGTGCATTATTAGACCATAGTATGGCAGCCGTTGCGGAAATGGAATACATTTTAAAACATAGGCTGAAATAAATACAGTGCAACATTTCATAACATATCAGCAAGAATGCAAATTTGAACCTCCCTGATACAACAATATTACCCTGCTGTGAAATACATCTGATCATATTCCATTTCCATAAAGAGGCAGAACCACTGACTATTACACAAGACCTCAGCAATGTTTACAGAGCGCTCACAGCTAACCTGAAGTGTCACTGAGTAACTGACGGACAGCACCCCAGCCCTTCCCACTTCAAGAGCAGAGCCCAAGGACCAGGCAAGCTCTGGCTCACTCGCACTGGCGCTCAGGAGAGCCTTACCGGTAGGTCCACACTGACGTCCGTACCATCCAGCAGGGACACGCGGCAGGTGATGACGGACTTGGCGTCGCCCGCAGCCGGGATGTGTGTGGAGGCTCTCTGGGCTTCTCGGTGACGGGCCTTGTCCGTCTGCTTGCGGATGGACCGCCGGCCCAGCGTCCGGCGAAGGAAACTCAGCATGGCTGCGGCCTACTGGGGCCTACCTGGGAGCATACGCGCGTGGTTCATGCAGTGGCACACTTCAACTTCTTATTTCTAGCATTTAATCACACGGACCTGTCCTGCAGCCAGCCGGAACACGCTTACAGAACCCAATATGGTGCCCCTTCCATTTATTTACATACAGTACTGTGTAAAAGTATTTGCCCCCTTCCTAACAATTGCTGATAAATGCAACAGTGCAGGCTGCAATTCCAGGAAAAATGCAACAGTTATCTACTGGGAGTGGACACATGAGCTAACCAGTCCAATCAAATTTATGAATGTTGACAACCATGTTCTTTGTTGGGGGGGGACTGAGACCCTGCTGAGGTTTATTTATTTATTTCTGTCTAAACATCCAGTGAGGAAAATCCTTGTTTATTTAACAAAGCTAAAATAAGTAGCATTGTGGATAGGCTATTTTGCTACTCTTTTCAAATAACTTCACTGAGCAAAATATGATAACATTTATGATCGGTGTTTATTGTACAATATAAAATTCCAAGGACAAATGTATCCAACTGTTTTAATGAAGCATTCTGATCTGGGGAGTTAATTTAGCTCCGGCTCCTGTAGACACCGTGGGAGGATCTCTTGGGACCTTGTGGGCAGACGTCAAATATTGCTTCAGATAATATATTAAATAGCCTACTTATTTCAACAAATGAGCCGTGCATGAAGTCAACAGAATAGTCTCTGTGCACTGTGGCCTAAAGTCCTGCTCCCCCACCCCCTAGAGCCGATCCAGGATTAGCCCCCCACCCCTAATCCTAACCGCAGCAATTATGTGAAAAACCCAAGACTGTTCCCGGGTCAGCTCACTGCATCGAGTAAGGGAAAACCTACGTTACAGCCATAGTGGCCTAAAAACTGACCGTGCGGTGGAAATGATTTCAAACAAAAATTCATACACGCACGAATACACGCAGTTTAAGCAGGTGTCTCCTGAAATTGAAGAAGACGGATGATGGCGTTCGGGTGCTCACAAATTGCGTAAAACTTTAGAGACCACCAGTTCTCTTTTCCAGATGTAAAGTTTTAATTTTAATTTTCAACAGACAATCGATGCCTTATGCATATCCATTGCTTACAAAAAAATCTGCACCTCGTAATTAAACTTCGTCAATGCTAAATAAGTTATATCTTATTTCCTATCTAGACTACATTTTTACAACTTCTCCCCAAAGAAATAAACATTTGTTCGCACAGATATGACCAATTCGGGTTGTTGTTGTCGAACTAGCCAACTAGCCTTAACTAAATGTTGCTTGCCACCACAACTATCGTAAAACATTCCAGTGCAAATTAATTCGCCCCACAATTCAAAATAAGATATATTTTTTAAAGCAGCTAAACTTAGATGGTAGGCTACATGGGAATGCAATCGTTTTGTTAGCATACGAAATTCTAAGTAATCGTGTAGCTATGACTTTCTGGTGGAATAGCCTATCTAACGTTAGGCGCTAGCCTGTTGGCTAATAAATTCGTTTCCCTGGACAATTTCAGCAACTGACCAACTAGTAAGACATGCAGCGTACCTACTTCTTGAAACATGAAACTGGACTGATTCTTTTAAAATTTCACAAAACAAAATTAACGCAAATATGAATGTGCGCATCGCGCCACAGCAACAGGTTTTTACCTCTGTCGCGATGCTGAAGCAACAGATGAAAGAACTCCGACTCGCACCGAGCGGACTGTCGGCGACTTCCACTTGTAGATCCAAGCTCCTGAGACAAAGCCGACCTTACAAAAGGGAACAGAGTGTACGATATCCCAGCTACGGAAAGATGAATTGGCAACATTTATAAAACAAGTGAGTTCACTATGTTCCCCATTTCAAATGGCCTATAATGAAATTTGGTCCTCTTGGGTTAACACAATCTTAGAAGCCAAAAAAGAACTCGGAGGAGACAGAATTCCTTACAGGAAATGACGTAAGAATAAATCCTCAACAAACTGGATTTGCATTTAAAGGGACAACGTCAGAGGCCCCGTTTCTCAATTTGTATTCCCACCAGTCAACCAACCGGCCAATCTTTACCTAAGATCTGAGCACAGCTAATTTATGAATCTATTATAACTCAAGTGACCATACAGTGTTTGTATATTAGTCACGTGCAAATTGTGATATGCAGAGTGTAGCAGGCAATTGTTAGTAGCCCATTATGTCACCGTTATGTCATGACAGTTTTAGCCCAGCAGTGTATCCAGAAATATTCATATATAGTTGAGCCTGCAGAGAACGAGGTAGGTAAGACCTACCTGTGGCCATTCATAATTGGTGGTGGTCATTCAGACAATATAAATGGGTGGGTCAGGATACCATTTTTTACCATCTCCATTTAAACGGTTTTAAGTATTCATGGCATGGGGATGGTATAGAATTTCTGGCCGTTAATTTCTATAACAGGTGATTTGTCATCGTCAATCATTATCCTTTGAAAGACAAGACCCAAGACAAGATCGATCAAACAAGCTGCTTCTAATCAACATTCTTCTTTCTTTTCTAAGAACAACCTGCTAGACCCCTATCAGTCTGGCTTCCGACCTGGCCACTCAACGGAGACCGCACTCCTCTCCGTCAGTGAATCACTTCATGCTGCACGAGCAGCCTCCCTCTCCTCTGTCCTCATTCTTCTAGATCTCTCTGCCGCCTTGGATCACTCCATCCTCCTGTCCTCCCTGTCAGCAACGGGGATCTGTGGCACAGCCCTGAACTGGATCAACTCCTACCTCTGGTCGCTCCTTCCAAGTTGCCTGGGCTGGTACAGTATCGACACCTTGGCCCCTTGCCACAGGAGTTCCCCAGGGCTCAGTCCTAGGCCCGCTTCTTTTCTCTCTTTGCACTCGTTCCCTTGGCCCTGTTATCACTGCTTATGCTCTATCCTACCACTGCTACGTGGATGATACGCAACTCTTCATCTCATTTCCCCCATCTGACACAAGTTTCAGCCCGCTCTCTGCTTGCCTGAGTGACATCCAGAGCTGGATGGACAACCACCACCTAAAGCTCAACCCAGGTAATGGATAAGAGAGTCTGCCAAATGCCATTAATGTAATGTAACAAGATATTGTGTCTTCTGAAGGGAAACACTGCACCACCCACATGTCCACGGCTACCCTAGGACAGAGACCACAGCATCTCTTGCCATTTTCCCAAAAAGCAAAGATGGATTTTCACTGGAGGATGACTCTGGATCCATTTTGTTTTTTCTTCCTATCAGTTATTTTGGGTTAATTTTCTATGCAGTTTGTATACTGATGCTTGGTTACTCCTTTGAGACCAGCGTAAAACATTTTCATGAACTGTAGTCTGATTGGGCTAGTTAAAAAATGAAAGAGGACTTTTAATTAGATACCAAAATCAGATCAGCTCGTAAGCCCCCACTATGGAGTATTGACAATATCTTAATAGCTAGCCACCTGAAAACCTGGATTCACATTGTTAAAATGTATAGCCTATATATTCTTTGAAAGTTATATTGTGAATTCGTAATTGTGACTCAAATACAAGTAGGCCACTGGCACGCGTTTAGCCCAGATCAGGGAAACTCTTTTTCCCCTGGCTAAGTTTCTGCTTCCTTGGACAACATATATTGATGCAAAGAATGATCTTAAAATATTGCAATTACAAATTCAGTGTTCTTTTGATTGATTGGAGGCAACCTTTCTTACAATTATGGTACCGTAAAGATGTTCAGATAGATTTTCATTTTTTTAAATCACAAAGTAAGGTTAGCGCGTTCTTTTGAGTTTGAGTATGCCTAGGCTGTTATGTGCAAGCTTCATGGGGGGCGACATTGGCTGGTAAGAGATGTCTTCTGGCAGTGTGTCGAAGTGTCCCTGAGCAAGACACCTAACCCCTAAATGCTCCTGACGAGCTGGTTGGTGCCTTGCGTGGCAGCCAATCGCCATTGGTGTGCGAGTGTGTGTATGAATGGGTGAATGAGAAGCATCAATTGTACAGCACTATATAAATGACAACCATTTACCATTCATGATTACTACACATCCACACTCAGTGCCTGTCATATTTGCTTAGTGCTTGTGATGACAAATCATTTTATGGAATCATAATTCCAGAAAATTATGCATCAAGGTCACTTTATAATTTCAGATTGTAAGGTCAGTTCATGCTTCACAGAAGCCCCTCCACTTGACAACAGCACCACCCCCTGGTCAAACTTATGAGTCACACCTTCAGGGTGGATTCAGTAGGCCAGGGATCAGCAGTGCACAGTCCACGAGGGCTGAGAACTGCTGGTTTTACAGTCTCCGTTTACCTGGAAGTCATGTATGAAGACAGTCTGGCCAATCAGTATCACTAATTACCCAGGAGAAAAGAAAACCAGGGCTGGATTTGGATTCGATGGGCCAGAGTTTGATGATCCTTGCAGTAGGCAAATTACCACTCAACGATTTTGAATCAATGCTGACCAGGCTTGAAGACCAGGGGGCAATGGGGGGGGGGGGGGGGGGGGGGGCTGTCAATTTCAAAACCCTGGGCACAAAGCAGCCCTGTGTATGAGCACCTTCATGCCTTTGAGTTTGGAGCCCAGAAGACGAGACACCGAAGTCGAGGCAGAAGTGACAAGGCACTCAGTGCCACATCAACTAGCTTCATTTTAATAGTCAAGTCAGAGTCTATTGTACAGCAATTTACACAGATTTTCTGTTGCTTTTTTTTCTTTTTTTCTTTATATATCCACGGCAACCTATTCTACTATTTTGCATGGTGTTCACCCAGACGGAAAAAAAGGAAAAAAGATTCTGATGAAAGAATTCACACTGACTTAAAGATCCTGAATGAAACCCTTCACATACCATAGCTGTTGACAGGTAATAGGGAAAAAAACATTACAACAGAAGTAGAGGAAGAAATCTTTTAAATTGACAACAAATCAGCATACTTCAATCTTTAAGCAGAAATAAAAGACTTTACAGAACATTGGCACTAAACTGACATGATATTGCTCTTATTTACAATAAAAACACATTTAGGGGTCATTCCACAGCTCATGTCATGTCCCAAGCTAGAGTTAAATTGTAGATTTGGACGAAGACCTGTGAAATAACCCTTTCAACCTGCACAGACACACTCACACACCACCGTGTGTACTGTATATTTATATATCTATGGAAGTGTTACAAACTATTGTCCTTTTTACAAGTGGTATGAAAAAATATCTTTTTCCTCGAAATCCAACAGTCGAGATTCACTATCCCCTTTGATTTCTAGTATCCGAAAGATTGATACATTCATTTTCGTACAGTATGACACCAAAGAACATTTGTATATCTTTCTATAGTCAGTTGATAATGTACAGCCTCCCAACAATAGCTTTAATTAAGAGCAGCCACTGATAAAGTCTAGCTATTTATATCAATTGTGCAGTTTGAGGAAATAACTCTTGAGCAACTCAATCTATTTAACATATAATGAGAGAAAGGATGACATTTATGAGAAGTCAAAACAAAATACTTGAGTTTTGTAGAAAAGCTAAATTTTTGATCAAGGACAGGCCCACACTTGGATGTCTCAGCACTGCAAACTCTGATCATAGTCTTGAGCACATGGTTTAAGCAGCTTATGTAAACACAAGTGAATTTTCATCTGACAAGCATTCATTAATTAATGATTAATGCAGCTGAACAAATTCAAAAGAGCTATCTGCGTCCCCTTGTGAAAGAGGATGTTCATAAGTTAGGCAAAGATGTTTCAAAAGCAATATCAAGTTGCAGTTTTGACAAAGCCAGCTTTTCAAAATATCTAACAGACCTTAAAAGTAGATACACTTCTCTTATCAGGTCTATAAACCTTAACATTGATTACTGAGAAGAACAGTAATATTCACAATGGGATTTTCAAATCAAAAGGTCATGGTTTTCCCATGCTCCCTTGTCATTTGCACAAATATTACTAGCACATATTCCTTTCAGCATTTAAATATCTGGAAACATCCAAAGGCAGTCTCATGACAGTCAGTACCATCAGAACTTTTGATCTTCTCATGCAATATTAACCAGATTAATATGTGCAATGACACAGCAAAAGAAAATCCCACTCATAAACATTTAAAATTCACATTTTAATTTCCAAAAAATACGTTTCATTTGAGAAGGAATTTCTATAAAATCAGTGGCTTGAAAGAAAAATGTCTGAATGTGGGAGAGAAACTATTCAATTTGAACTGCCTCCCCTCTCTCAGCATCGGTTAAGTCTCACGGTGTTAAGGTGCAAGCTTCTTTTTTTAATGGGGGGGGGAGAAAAAAAAAAAAAAAGGAAAAAAATAGAAAAACTGTAAGTGAAACTGATCAGCTATCACAAGACCAGCAGCTCAGCATAGCAACCCGAAACACATCTTACAAGATGAATGCGATTCCTCCATTTGTCCACATGCTACAGAAACCCTGCAACATGCAAGCGTCCTGCATTGTGAGCTCAGCCCCTCCCATTCTAATCACAGCCCACCACTATGTTCCAGTGGATTATGGGAAATCTACCAAAAAAAGCATCACATAATAAGCAGACCTGGGCCAAATACGAAATGTTTTGGATACAAATACTTTTCTGTGCCCGACTAATTGTGCCTAGTGCAACTGCGCCAACCAGGAGGACCAGAAGGCTGGGTCAGGACTTTTTTTTTTTTTTTTTATTAAAATTTTTTTAAATTTTTTTTTTTAAAGAGTGTTTTTCATAGACCAGTACACCAGACGAGCTCTGTAAAGTGTTGAAAAGTATTAGAATCCAAAACAATTATGTGTTTGACCCAGGTCTGATAATGAACATGTTCAGAAGTGACAGGGTTGCGAAATAAAGCGTTAAGACGAGTTGCTCTTTTTTGGCGTATCTTCTCTCCCGGTTTCTCCGAGACGTACCTTTCATTCAACCGTGCTTTCGCCCCTCTCCGCATGTGTCTGGAACAATGGAGAGCACTTTATACCAGCAATCTTTTCAAATGTTGTCCAATCTTTAAAGTTGCTGCATTTGTTGTGTCGCAGGGAAACATGCATTTCAAATGCATTTCCCAGACCTTTTTCCAGTTTTTTTTTTATAAAAATAACATTTAAACTCAGACATGATTTTCCTTTTTATTTTAAAGATTTTTAATATACAACATTGTATTTACACGCTCTAATTTATTTACACAAAATTAACAAGTGGCACTATGAAGTTTAGATTTTTTTCCCTATAGGTGTCTTTATTTAACAAATAGTAAATGATAAATAAAATTTCAAAATCACGTAATTTCTTTCCCCCCCCCCCAGGACGACTTGTTGAGTAGCACTAAAGGCTACATAGTCAGCTGCAAAGTGCTGTCCATTCCCAAGAAGTGTTTCTTTTACAAAAATACAACCTACCCAACCCTAACCCAGTAATATCCCATAGCAAATCTATAGCTTATGCTATTACAACACTTGGTTAATTCAGACAAAGCTCTTTGCTGAACATTCGAGAGGATGAACAAATATTGGTCCTGCAACCCCAGTCCTCTTATGTGTCCCATTTTCTTAGCTGAATGAGTGAAGAGCACCGAACTGGCTAGGTGGCCATCTTTAAAAGCCTCTGACATTTCTGTGGAGATCGTTAAACGCCGCTTTGAATGCAGGGACGGCCGTACGGGTGACGAGAGTCTCCGCGGAAACGGCAGACTTGCACGTGTCGTTTTAAAACGCGCTACCACAACCGTCAGGAGGTCACTGCTGACTGCGGCCTCCGGCGTTCAACCTCCTTCCCAGACACCACATTCAACTCACCGGGCCGGTGACTCGGCGTCCACGCCAGCGAGGCTCGGACAGCGTGAGAGAGAGCGAGCAAGGGCTTGAAACCCTGGCTGAGACCTACGTATGGACCGTCTGGGTTTTTATATCAAGTCTTGCTTGGTAGTAGGAAGTAGAACTGTGATGTGGCATTTCCTTCCCAGGGTAAACGGTTGTGTACCTAATCGAAGGAACGGATCTGAAGCACCCTGCTAGCCACAGAGCGGGGGGCCAATGGCTGAGAGTTTGTAATTTGCCTTGCCGAAAGATTTGAGGTGACGCTGTAAGGACCTAAGGGGGTGCGAGGGGGGAGGGGGAGTCACCACTGGAGCTGAAGTCAGTGCTGATGTAATAGTGTGTATAAAATTAGTACTGTACAGCCTACTGCAGGAGGGGGGTGTTAGATAGACTGGATTTTGTGTGTGTGTGTGTGTGTGTGTGCGTGCGTGTGTGTGTGTGTGTGTGTGTGAGAGTTGGGTGGGGGGATGAGTCTTATCTACACCAGCCGGCATTGTCGAATGTGTTTTTATCAGCGCAAATGATGACCTCACACAGACCACATGCTCTCCAGCACCCCCTACAGGGCCATGCAGACTGTGCAAGGAAATGTGATAAACAAGAACCTGCCCTGCCCACCCACCCCACCAAAAAAAAAAAAAGCTGAAATAATATGACAAGTACAAAAACCTCACTTAAAACCTAACGGCAACAACAACACAGTTCAACTACTCAGAGTACAAATTCTACGTCAAGCTTAGTGGCGTTAGCATCACTGCAAAGAACCTGGTGTGAATGCCAAACCTCAGTCGCTTGTACCTCATTGACCTGTACCCAAATCTCATTTGCCTGTACCCAAAGCGCAGTTATCTGTACCGAAACCCAGACATTATCTCCAATGAAAACGGAGTACCTTACAAAAAA
Source organism: Conger conger (assembly GCF_963514075.1). Classification (NCBI taxonomy): domain Eukaryota; kingdom Metazoa; phylum Chordata; class Actinopteri; order Anguilliformes; family Congridae; genus Conger; species Conger conger. Next base: position 59,040,964 of record NC_083762.1, read on the forward strand.
TATATCTTCAGTCTAAACAAATAAAACTAACTGGAAACACTCATTTTTTGCAAGCTCGCATTTTAAGATTCGGAAAACAAAAAGAAATAAAAGAGAGAAAATAATTTAAAGGGGAATTCATACTGATAACTTAGGTTTCATTTTGTACCAGGACTGTGTCTCAGAGCTTCATTCCCAACCAGACCTGGGTCAATTGCTTCAGCATTTTGGATTCAAATAACTTACTGCTCGTGTGATCTTGCCTGAAGCAATTGAGCCAAACAAGAGGACCAGAAGACAGGGCTTGAACTTGGGAGTATTTCATAGGTTCCAAAACAAGACAACCCAGTAAAGCGTAGCATATTTGAATCCAGAACGATTATATATTTGACCCAGGTCTGTTCCGTGCCTCTCAGACGTACGATGCTTTGGCACGGTGAGAAGCCTGAAGCCTCTGCTGCACCAGACAGCGGCCATTTTGTAACTACAGACACACTTAAGGATGGGAAATGCAGGCAGGCAGAACGTTCATCTGATTTGAGCAAAATAATCACGAGCGATACTGATGGCGAGAGAGATCGTCTGAAGCTCACCGCGAGAGAGATAATATAGAGAAAAAAAGCATGTGTGGCTCAAAGTGCTCTACAGTACCTGTCTACCATGGAAGTACCTTTCAAAAGAAAGCAAACAGGATCTTCCATTAAAAAAAATTATTAACAGGATCTTAGAGCAATTAGCACTACCTTATGATCTCTGCTGCAGAGGGATAACCTAGAGGACAGAAATGGAATCCATAGTCAATAGACTTTAACATTAACCTAAAACAATAAATATCCTTTAAAAAGAGCTGCTGTTCATGGAGGTGGACCGTGCGGGTGAAAAACAATGTCCGTCTCGTGGATTCGCGTGGTGGTGCTGGAGGGAAGTTGGGCAACTAGAAAGAATCAGAAATGCTTTTTTTTTTTTTTTTTTTTTTTTTTTGACGGTGAAGGTTCTGGCCCTTCTTAGTTATGGCACTACAGCAATCTCTGTTTTCACACTTCTCTTTACCCTGAACACACGCTGTCCCTACGAGTCCCTATTCATTTTGTGGTGGATTTTTTTTTTCTGTTTTTGAATGCATCTTCTAGTTTCTTTTTTTTCTTTCTTTTTTTTCGTCAACATAAAGTGCAGCAGTGCGGTTTTCCCCAAAAATGTCGGAAGCTCCCAAGGTTCCGCCCGGCGTCTCCCCTGGTGGAGTGGTGGAAGAGGAGGAGAGGAGGACGGCGAGAAGCCGCTGGGCGGTGCCGGCAGCCGGGCGCAGCCCGAGCCGGTCTCCCCGCCGTGCTGGGCTTCGGTCGCCGCGCTCCCCCTCTACTCGTACAGGGCGGCCTTCAGGGGCTTGACCAGTCCTTCCTCATACACCTTCAGGATGGCTTCACACACAAACCTGTACTGGCTCTGAAAGACAGGGACACAGACATCAACATCGGCTATGCTTTACTGCTGAACCCGCTGCCCAATCACTGTTTATATTACATCACAAGCGTTTGACGCCGTTATTTGCCTTATTATTTGTGCAACGATTGGTCATACTTCGCACGGTTGGAGCCGGAAATGGCAATTGTCAAAAAGCTGACCAATCGTTTCAGACTTTAACGTCACATGGTGGAATTTGCCTCTGGAAAATGCCGACCTGTCTGTCTGCTAGGCAATGGGCTTCAGGTCATAAAGGAAAAGCCACCCAGACCAGAAGCCCAGAACTGGAGAAACCTAAACAACACTTAGCTGCGGTAATATCAGCTTTCTGCTCCGGGTCATTATTATTATTATTGACCAAACGTTAGGAAAAGGCCAATTTTTAAGTCCAAAAGGTAGTCTTTATATGGCATTAAGCTAAAGTTAATGGCAATGCCTAGCCACAGGATGTTTATTTAGGGTTAAACTCATATTTTAATCCTGATATTTATGTTCATTTGCAGAAATTTTTGGTTAGCCTTCCTACTGAAAGCACAGCGGAACAAATGCTTGAGGTTTTTGTTACGGCTAAATTTACACTGGCTCGTATCCTCACACTGAAAACAACCAGCCGGCGGAATTAAGTCAGCCGTTGGGAGTCTAAGTCTTTGGCAAAATGGCATTTACAGTATGCAGAGGCGCTCGTAATGAGCATTATGAAAATGCTAAACCTTACGTAGCGCTTACACCAAGCTTCTTTTTATACGCCCCACGTGCAAAACGAGAGGAGAACGGATACACAACGAGAGCCGCTCTCAGGAAGCGCTGTGGGTGGATTTTAAACAGAAGAAATTTGTTATGCTACAAGGTAAACATCTCTAAACAACTAATATTTTATCGCGAGAACAAACACACCGTAATAACTGTATTCACGATGTAGTAAACGATGTGGTGTGGTGTTGTCGTGTAGCCGAGTTCCTATTTAGGCCTCCCCCCCCCCCCCCCCCCCGAATTTTGGGCGCGAGTTCATGGGCGATTTGTGGAAAGGACACCCGTGTTTTGGAACAAACGAGCGCAGGCCGAAGGAGGAGGAAGACGAGTACTTACGGGGGTCTGAATCATCATGGCTCTCTGGTCTCGCATTGTCCTCACGATGTCTAACGGGTACACGGGCTGATTGCATTCGATCAAACACATCGCTGTTTCCATGGTGATGAGAACTCCGGTCCGGCCAATCCCGGCGCTGGGAGACAGAGAGAGCATAGGCTGTCATTGGACTGAGGGCTGGGCTTCGCTCAGCGCGTGCAGGGCGGGGGAGACGGGGGGGAGGTTTGTGCTCGCCGCAGCTGGAGGGCTTCCAAGAGAGGAACGAAGGACAACAACATGAGCAACATCACTTGGAACACTCCTTTCGAATGGCGCGTGCAAAATGACGTTACAAAAACGTTCCCTCGTTTTAAAAAATGAGTGCCGTTTCTTCCTTCCGTTTACTTGTGTGTTTTTGGAAGATCTCCTCCTCTTTCGAGCTTAGAAACCCTTCAATCTACAGGCTGCAGTCGAGCGTTCGAGACGAACGAAAACTGCCTTTAAACAGAATGGACTGTTTCCAGCAGGTCACCTTAGGTCAACTCTGACTCATGGACTGGAAGTTTTATATATATATATGTATATATATATATATATATTAAAAATCACTTTGCAACAAAGTGAGCAGTAAATGGACTAAACAGACACACTCTTGGATTCAGACAGATCCCACCAGCCCGGCACAAAACCGGAGAAGACGACGAAGTGCTTAATTTAAGGGTGCAGCTCATTTGTCACGCCAGTTGTGTCTGGGTTGCAGCCCCTCTGTAATAATGCCCTCGTGCAGACTGCGCAGCTTAATAAACCCTGCTGGTTAAACTCAACCCACATCTCTCAAACGCTTCCTCTCTTTAAATAGCACACTGCCAGCCAAGAACGCGGCAGTATTCACACGTTTACACACCGACATGTAGCTTTATGCTTATAGAGTGCGTCAACCCTACCCCACCCAAAGGTGTCTCTTTCTTCTTGACTGGTTCTATTTCTATTCAGGTCTGTCAGGATTTTATGTATTGGGCCAAATATTAGGATATCCCTGGATCAGGACCCAAAATACAGAGGGATATGCAGGCATATGGTACATGCTTCAGAAGCGCACTCAAGGCAGCAATAAAACCTACCTGGAGTGTATGACCACTGGAGTAAACCCTACCTGCAGTGTACCAGCACTGGAGTAAACTCTACCTGCAGTGCACTACCACTGCAGTAAACCCTACCTGCAGTGCACTACCACTGCTGTAAACCCTACCTGCAGTGCACCAGCACTGGAGTAAACCCTACCTGCAGTGCACCAGCACTGGAGTAGACTCTACCTGCAGTGTATGACCACTGGAGTAAACCCTACCTGCAGTGTACCAGCCCTGGAGTAAACCCTACCTGCAGTGTACCGGCACTGGAGTAAACCCTACCTGCAGTGTACCGGCACTGGAGTAAACCCTACCTGCAGTGTACCGGCACTGGAGTAAACCCTACCTGCAGTGTATCAGCACTGGAGTAAACCCTACCTGCAGTGCACCACCACCGGCTCGTCCTTCCCGGCCCTCTTGCTGCGCACCAGGCTGACGAAATCCAGGAAGTCGGTGGAGTCGTCCGGCACTCCGTGATCGGGCCACGCCAGGTACTGGATCTGGGTCAGCTGCCGGCTCTCAGCGGCCTGCGACAGAACCCCACCCCCATTCCCGTCAGTGTAGATTTCCACGGAAACAAACACCGAGCGCCGCGGTTGGCCACCACGGGAAACAGGCAGTCGGAGCATTCCGCACTACTGCAAAGCGCGGTCACCATGACAACTCTGCGAACTTCACCATGGTAACACAGTCAGGCCTCTGCTCTAATAGTCTCAGTCACCATGGTAACTTGGCCTACTGCTCCAAAGCAATTCAGTCAACTGCCCGGGGAACACAATCGGTGCAGGCAAACCACATGTTACAGCCCAATGATTGATGAGATATTATCAACAGTTAACACGGTAAACTGGAGGTAACACAGGGAGGATTTTTAAACTCACTTCCAGGTTGGTGAGAGTCATTTCCCTGACGAGAAATGCAGAGTTCCCTTCTTCAGAGAGACAGGCCACCTGGAAGTTCCCGTAAGTGCAGGTGACAGAGGGGTTGGGCCAGTACTGATGACACTTCACCTGGGACAGAAGGAAACACCGATAATCAGCCGACAGTATCACACAGGAAGGATCCACCGTCAGTATGTTTTAAATGAGCCAGTCAGCTTCAGCCCCTTCAGTAAGCATGCTCTTAGACTCAGGGCCAGTTCCAAACTATTGGAAGCCCTCTGCAAAATTCTTTGGAGGCCCCCATTTGAGGTGTATCCTACACAGGCAGAGGGGGATTTAGCAATTTGTGGACCTAGATGGAGACCGAGTCGATTGCCTATGTCGCCTATGCCTAGAAGCTCCACTGCTCGGGCTGCTGTGGGCTGCTGTGGGCGGGCGGGGTGGGGTGAGGTGACATACCCGTCCTCGCTCCACCTGGGTGGTGAGCATGACCACCATGGAGGAGCCCTGCTCCCAGGTCATCTGCCAGAAGTCTGGGCAGGTGTTGGGCAGCGGGCCCTGGCAGGCGATGTAGCGGTTAATCAGGCTGGAGGCAGGGATCTCCATCTGAGGGGAGCAGAGCCGGGGGTGAGACGTGTGGCGTGAGTGTGTGTGTGTATGTGTATGTGTGTGTGTGTGTGTGTGTGTATGTGTGTGTGTGTGTGTGTGTGTGTGTGTGTGTGAGTGTGTGAGTGAGTGAGTGTGTGAGTGAGTGAGTGTGTGAGTGTGTGAGTGTGTGAGTGAGTGTGAGTGAGAGAGAGTGTGTGAGTGAGTGAGAGTGCGAGTGAGTGAGTGAGTGTGTGTGCGTGTGTGCGCGTGAGTGTGCGTGTGTGTGTGAGAGTGCGTGCGAGTGCGTGCGAGTGCGTGCGAGCGCGTGAGTGCGCGTGCGTGCGCGTGAGTGCGCGTGAGTGCGCGTGAGTGCGCGTGAGTGCGCGTGAGTGCGCGTGAGTGCGCGTGAGTGCGCGTGAGTGCGCGTGAGTGCGCGTGAGTGTGCGTGAGCATGTGTGATTGAGATTATGTGGGCACATACGCGTGTGCGCATGTGTGAATGCATACGAGTGTGTGCATAGGCGTGCCCGCATGCATGAGCGTTTGTGTGGGAGTTTGCTGTAAGTGTGCGTGTTCATCTTGAACTGAAAGAGGCACTCCTGTGGGGAGATATGAGAATGAAGAGCGCGTCTGCTCACATTGATGTAATTTGCGTTGATGTAGTCGTCCGCGCCCTTCAGAATAACACGCGTCGCATCATCTATGAGAAGAAACAGAGTTCACACATCACAGCTGACATGCAGCCGTGTGAAAAACGGCAGGCAGGTGAGGATATACTCACAAGGTGAGATGTCTCTGTATCGGTTTTTGGAAATGTTCTGAGGTAATTTGGCACACGACATTGTCATTCCAGGCCTTTTCCGGTAAAGTTGCTGCCAAAAAAGAAAAAGAACAATAATCGATTCACAAACATTAGAATAACGTGAAAGTAAATGTTTTGCATCTGCAACGCCCCTTAAATACGTTTAGCTCTCTTGTTTATCTGCCAGGACCACATTTTATAGATATTTTAGATTGTTATCCCATTTGGCTCTAAATCACAATGTTTTAGACTGCCCTCTGGGGGAAGCCATTTTCCTTTCTTTTAAACAAACAGATGGCTCCATTTTGATAGAGCATGATGCAGTGCTAATAGGTAATCAATTGGTTAATTCAACAAAATGCGCTTCCTGGGGAGATAGCTCAAAGAAAGCAACAGGAAGAGAGACCAAGGCAACCATTACGCAAGATGACTGCGTGGAATGTCTCCAGAGTTTAGCTATGATACTATATTTAACTACACTGCAGCACCCATTAATGCAATACTAATGTAGCCTCGTACAAATTAAAGAATTGCACAACAAATGCAAATGAAATAGTGATTTATGTCTGAGGGGGTTAGTGGATTCAGTCATTTAGATGACAAAATGCTGAACAGACTAATGTCAGCTCATTTGTAGTGCTTGCATCTTTGCATATAATGTGAATTACTTAATTATCCTATTTTTTTTTGCATATAAACCCCCCACCTAAGGTCCCAAGGCAACGGTGTCAGGAATTACAATACTGCATAATCTACCAATTTAATTTAGCACAGCTATAATTTGCTCCCAGAACAACTATATTAGATATAATTACGGAGTTTGACTTTTCTGCAAAAACTATATACTATATACAGGTAGTCTTGGCTACGATCTCAGCAACCCTTTCCTGTGCGTACTTTAAACGACAATCTCTATCGCTAATGGCTTATCGGGGGGAAGCAAACAGGAAACTGTTGAGGCTGCTCAAAGAATAACAGGAAGTAATAGGATTTTACAAAAGACATAACCTACTGTCAGAAAAGCAGCAAGTCTGACCGAGTGTCGCATGCTAAAAGCCAGCCAACGAAAGGAGCGGAGACCAAAATGCAGCATTAACCAAATGTGAATTTTACAGTTGAAAATGGAGGCTATCCTTTATTTATCTTGATGGTGATTGGCTAAAAAAAAGGACTTTATAACTAAAGAGGGTCTTAAGTGGTGTAGAGGGTGTAATCCTGACACAAATCTTCTCAAATGTAGTGAAAAGGACAAAACGTCCACAGCTCTAGTCTTGGAGGGCTGTTGGTCTGCAGGAAGTCAACGGAGCCGGATGAAATGTGTAATCGTTTTGGATTCAGATACTTTTCTACACCTTACTAATCGTGTCTGGTGTATTGGAACCAATGAACTTCTCAAAAACTGCAATCCCTGCCTTTTGGTCCTCTTGCTTGCAGCAAGGGGCAAGATAAATCGAGCAAAGAAAAGTACTTGAATCAAAAACAATTATGTATTTCACCCAGGCCTGGCTGGCAGTCAGTAAACCATTGGTCCTCACTCCTGGCCCTGGAGACCCGCAGGGTTTCTGCCTTAATATCAGCAACCAATTCAGACCCAAGAAAGCAGGAGAGGTGAATAAACTGTGTACTTAACTGCTTTAATAGATCAATTACATGCGGAGTAACAACAAAAGCCAGCACACCCTGCGGCTCTCCAGGACCAGGAGTTGCACTAAACCAACCCCACTCGGACCAAAGTTATCCGGACTACTTCTTTGCCGGGCTCTGAGAGCATTGAGGGGTTTCAGTAACGGAAGGGGGGGGGGAGATGGCGTTCACTCGTGTGTCAGTTGACGGGTGGACTCACATCGAACTGAGCCAACAGCGCACCGCTGCTCAGACCCTCCTTCAGCTGCTGCATGGCGCCCCTCCACGCGTCCTCGTCCAGCTGAGACGGGTCCACCGGGGACTTCTCCGGGATGTACTGGAAGTCCGGCTCCGTCTCCAGCTTCTCCTCCACCACGTCGTAGATGGCTGCGGATCGGGACACATATATGAATAAAAAATGGACAGAACGGGTCCGGGGGACCGAAACGAAGACCGGAAAATTCCAAAGACAGGAAGCCAATTTAAGAGGCAGCAGCGAAACTCTGACATGCGGGTTTGATGCTAAAATGGTAAAATGACACCGGAGGAGAAGAGATCAAACGATGTGCAGATTAGGGTTGTCAGCTGGACCGAAAAGCCCTATTTGAACATTGCATTTGAAAAAATAGCAGATTTGATTATATTTGAATATTTATAGAAACATTTGCATAATTGCTTGGCATACTTTTAGGCACTTCCTGTTATGTTCCCATTATGTCCAAAAGAGGGTGCAAGAAGGGCACAAAGGGCAAATGAAGGTAGCGACACTTAGATTTTACGGAAATTGTTAGCGAATAGTGACCAAAAAAACAGAGTAAACATTCACATCATAAAATAAACAGTCTTGATGATGAATTTTAACATAATTAATTTATTTTACATTTACCACACATTCTCTTTCTGTAATGACCTGGGTTCGAAATTAGGCTACGTTGTGGTGAAAAATTCAAACACAGCAGCCTGTGTTAGCCCCTTCCTTTTTTCAGATTATCCGGTAAAAAGCCTTCATGGTCGACTTGGTTAGAGACGAGCAGGACGAGTATGTAGTCTCTTTACCCTGCTGAGGTAAAAACCTGCTTCAGTTGAGCAGGAGTCGCAAGAACCCTCAGTTAATCCTGCGCTAGCTAAGCAGCCAGTTTTCCACAGCAGTAGAAGATTCTGGTCCGCTGGTGGCATAGGCCTAGGTTTAGTCTGAAATATGGACCACACCTATGGCAGGACCACCTAGTAGCAGTAGCTACGTAAAACATCAAGTCTCTCAAGCATACTAGCTAGTCTAGGAATTGATTCGTACAAAAAGCTTTCGCCTTTGAACTTTAATTAGCAGTGCCATTTTTTTTTTTGTTCAAGACCTGATTGGCCAAGCACCAATGGTAAAAGGGACAGAAAAGAGGCCACATTTTTCATTGTGCATACATGATAAAATGATTACATATTCAAATGGTAATTTTAGCAATTTGAGGAAAATTCACATTTTGAGTGCATGTCTGACTGCACAAGACAGAGCGGTCTGTGCTGAAGAGCACCGACCCCTCCAGCAGCTAAAGGCAGTCGGAGACGAAAGGCTTTGAGGTCGACTTCGCTCCAGGAAACAAGAGGCTGCAGCCGTCTGAAAAGACAAATCTCTATCCTCTCTCTTGGACAGGCTCGCTCAATAACCTTTCCATGGATACGAGCTAGGCAAGATTTCCAGCCATCAAGCAATCTTTTCACACTATTAGAAGAGATGAGAGGCTATAATTTCACTGAAGTATGTCATACAGGAAGATGCAGCAAATCAGCGTTAAGGCGTTATGCTGGAGTGCTAAACAGGCCAAAATGATGCTGGGATTCACAGCAAAAAGTACTGAGAATGACTCAAAAGAAGGTCATTTTGCTGTTATCTAGTGCCTTGTTAGACAACGCTTGCAGTATTGAGTACAGACAATGATATGTAGAAGTTCCAGAAAAATGCACTGAGAGCGTGTAGTGCGTAGGCAGTGTTTAGTGCAGGGATCATCAACTCCCGGTCCCCAAGGCCCGAGAACCGCTGGTTTCCCTCCCTCCCTTTACCTGGGAGTCAGTAGCACTAACTGCTCAGTTAATGACCCGTGAGAAAAGATAACCAGAGCAGGATTTGGATTTGAGCGTGAGATTTGATGACCCCTGATCTAGTGTACTGGTGGGTTTGGAATGCAAGAGCGGTTAGGTGTGTGGGCAGGGTCTGGAATTAGGTTTGGGGTGAGGGGGGAAGTGTGGGCGTGGCCTGGCGTGGGGGCCCTCACCATTGGGCCGGACCAGCAGAACGAGCTCTCCTGAGTGGCTCTCGCAGCTGGCTTTGATGAACATGACCACCTGGTCGTGGGTGTGCTCGGAGATGTCCCGCCCGTTGATGAGCACCACCTGGTCCCCCTCGTTCAGACGAGGCACGCACAGGTCGGCCTGCGGGCGGGGCCGGCACACGGAGCGTTAGCGTCAGCTGCAACACACTCAGTGCAGTCTGATAACACCGCTACACTTTTTATTTAACATGCGCGGTACACTCTCAAAGGCATGGGCCTTTATCTGTATCAGTATAATGCTGGGCCTGAACATCACCAGGAGAGACCAATAGGTGTCACTGACTCTCAAACAGACACGGACACATACAGAAACAAAGACACACGGACATGAACAGATGTATAGTCACACACACCCACAGACATGCGCGCACACACACACACACACACACACACACACACACACACAGAGGCGCGCACACACACACGCACACATACACGCACACATACAGATAAGCACACACAGACAGGCGCACATACAGATAAACACAGACACAGACAGACACAGACACACACACACACACACACACACACGCGTGCGCGCGCACACACACACACACACACACACACACACACACACACACACACACACAGACAGACAGACAGACAGACAGACAGACAGACAGACAGACAGACAGACAGACACGCACACATACAGATAAACACACACAGACAGACGCGCACACACACACACACAGACACACACCCACACAGATAAACACACACAGACAGACGCGCGCACACACACACAGACACACAGACACGCACAATCAGACACACACACACACACACCCACAGACACGCACACACACCTACAGACACGCACACACACCTACAGACACGCGCACACACCTACAGACACGCGCACACACCTACAGACACAGACACACACCCACAGACACGCACACATACAGATAAACACACACAGACAGACACGTGCGCGCGCACGCACGCACGCACGCACGCACGCACGCACGCACACACACACACAGAGACAGACACAAGGATACCGGTCATGCTCACATACGTGCTACTGATCTGAGAACAAACATTATGTCACCACGTCATTTCCCTGAGTGCTAAACGATGGAGCATCATCAGGCAGTTACAATTACAGCAGTACCGGGGGGATGAGACGAGCCCAAAACATACCGACGTTCCGGGAGCCACCCGTGACACTATGATAGGCATCTTCTGATCGGAGCCACCCTAAAGTGCAGAGCGGGACACGGGTTAGAGAACGATCCACCCTGCAGAGAGAGACTGCAGACAGGGGCGCCCACTCACCTTCACGTTGAAGCCGAACCGGCCGTTTTCGTCAGGCCTCATTTTGATCAGGACAAGATTGTCATGAGGAACGACCCCGTTCAGCTGCAGTGAGAAGAGGAGCGGACTCAATACAGCATTGATTTCCGCAGCCGCAGCCACAGCCACAACATTTCTAAATGTTCACAACTATTTTCTCAAAACAAAGGACACAGCCAAATTGATTTCAGCCTTTTTATCTCTAAATTATACTGGTTTTGTTAAATAGGCTACAGGGGAAATGTGTCGTGGCATATTGCAGGCACGCAGAAAAGTGCTAAAATGTACCACAAGATCATTTCATTTCTTCAGCCATAATAAATTCAGCACGCCTCTCCCATCCCCTGCTCCTATTCATCAATTCCATAGAGAAGGCTCAGCTTCGGTGGTTTGTGTGAGCAGAGACCACGTTCAAATCGGTACATTTCCCACAGTCGTCATGCAGTCCACTCAGATCTCAAATTCACAGTTTCAGAGAAAAACTGAAAATACAGCAGGCACCACCTCATCGGAGTTATAAACCTATCATTTCTATAACGACAACTTCCACAATTATTCATTTCCAACCTAAAGGTCGTATCATGGCATCATTCAGTTGTTGAATAGTGTTGGAGAAGAGGGACCCATTCACTGCTACGGACCAATACCTGTTGCTTATGGTCTGGAGTGGATCTTTTATGAAAGAATTGGCTGAACTGCCTGAATTGCTTTTTTGAATTTCAAAAAAGCTATTATTTTAAGCCCAAATATATGGTGGCGGTGGCTCTGGCTTGTCTAGCGTTTAAAACATGTAATAAAAATATGCTTGTGATGTCAAAAAGGGAAAAAACAGCTTGGGAAAGGGTGGAAAACACCCTCACGTTACATGCGGTCAATTGAACCACAATGGACCAGCTTTAAACGGGGGGGGGGGGGGTGTAGGGGAACGTGAGCAGCACTGTGTTTATCCCTCAGCTCAGAGGCACAGTGCTGAATGATAGAGTTGGGGGGGGGGGGGGGGGGGTCTCACCATGGATTTGTCGGAGGTGGCCGGAACGTCGTACATCTCGTTGACGTGGTTGTCCAGCTCCTGCTGGGAATGGGACTGGATTATCTGGCTATAGACGGTCTTCCGGGACTGTTTGGGTGGCAAAGCGGGAGGCTGCCCATCGATGGTACCATCCGGAGACCTGGGGGACAGACAGAGAATGACGGACTGAAAGACAGACAGACAGAGGGACTGCCTGTAGCCTAGTGGCTAAGACGTATGACCGGGACCCGGAAGGTTGGTGGTTCAAGCCCCGGTGTAGCCACGGTAACATCCACATAGCTGTTAGGCCCTTGACCCCACATTGACCCAGAGGGGACTGCCCCTGGCTTAGTCAAATCAATTGTAAGTGGCTTTGGATACAAGCATCAGTGAAATAACAAATTATATTATTATTGTAATTATTATTATTAGACAGACAGACAGACAGGAGGGTGTACAGGTGGAGAAGGTGTAAAACAAACTGCGGCAACGCTGGCCCTCCTGATCCTGTAAAGGAGCGTCAGAGGGAAGAGAATCGGGCTGCGTTCCCCCGCCCCTAATGGCGGTGACGTGTAGCCCTGTGAGCTGTGCCAAACCTTCTGTTAGCGGGCGGCAGGGGAGCGTTTGGCTTGGAGCTCAAAGGTTTCGGGTTTAACTGCCGGCTGAGAGCTGCTGCCATCGTAACCTTCAGCGAGACGTGCCAGCCCACAGCGCGCCGGTGATTCTGGGTAATGTGCATACGCTGCATCTGTGTGTGTGCCACGGATAAGGCCGCGCTAATAAATAAAACACGGGTGGTGAAATGCAATCTGGAGGGTCGCGTTCCAGCATGCAGGTGCTCTGGAGGGGGGGGACTCAGATAAAACGTTGGTTGTCTTCTATGGCCAGTGTTTACATTTCACATGTAAATGGCTGATCTCTGGGCACAGTGTCTGCACTTGTGCACATCGTCCTGTGCCCTGCACTCCTTCCACTGCATGTGTCAGGAAGAGCGGGGGAGAGCGGGGGAGAGCGGGGAAGAGCGGGGAAGAGCGGGGGAGAGCGGGGGAGAGCAGAGGAGAGCAGGCTGGGGCAAGAACAAGTAAGGAAAAACAGGAAAGACCAGGGAAGGACAGGAACAAGTAGGGAAGGTTAGGGAACGGCATAGAACGGCAGGGAAGTACAGATTACATCGACATCGCACACTGGGCCACCCTGTATGAAGCGCCTCCATTCGACATGGATTCTGTGACCAGATCATCACCACCCTAGAGAAGTCCTGCTTTCTTCAGGAGGGGGCAGCAGTGTGCACTGTGATACCGCATAAGCCGGACAATGACAGGGACCTCTGTAAATAACACACAGCCCTGCTCCACTAGCACGCTAATGCACTGACCAGAGCCCGGGGCCTCAGTCAATCCATCACCACACCGCCTGCGACAGTCTTAGAGGCTGCAGGTGCAAGGCCTCCCCCCTCCCACTCACCCCAAACTCAAACTGACCCCCTCCGGCTTCCCCAGCCAAGAAAACACAACCCCACAACACAGCATTTAAACTCCATCAACTCGAAATACATGCACCGCACATCAACAGAGAAGAGGAGGAAGCCCTTTTTCTCGGTGTCAGATAAAGAATTTAATGGCGCATCCCACTGTAGCGTATTAGCATAACAAGCTGCGAGCACTAAGCATTATGCCCACAGCCCAGACTCCAGGTCTTTATGTTTGCCCAGCCAAGTTCCAGCCTCATTATGAATGCTTAGATGACAGCCATGAAAGCAGCCTGTTTTGTAGTCTGGAGGCAGAGCTTGATGCTACAGCCCAGAGGCCATTTACATAATAAAAACAAACGGTTCAGAAACATTGGTAAAATAAACAGAGACGTGGAACGAGGGGGGAAGGGGGCGGGAGGGGGAGGAGTGCGTGGGAGTGTAGTCAGATTATACATCCGCAATACTCTCCTACTGCCGGGATGTGCATCTGCGTTTTGGAATATCTGTTTACCCTGCGCCGGGGCGGAATTTATAGGACTTAATTACAAACAGGAAATTCTTTCCTGTGTTTTAGGAGCGGCGAGGAGACGCCGAGGTGTCCCGTGGGGGCAGGGCATCAGGGCAACGAGAGCCGCTCGGGGCCGAGGGCTTCAGTGCGCACACGACTCCCCGACAGAACGTTTTCACGAGCATCATCACCGCCCAACTCGCTCCTTTTTAACGAGAGCGCCGTACGCACGTTTTACGGGATTTATTTGAAGCGCTTCGTTTCAGACGGGGCTGAACGGCCTTTGAGGTCGCGGCGAGGTTCGCTTTCAGACTTGCGGTCAAGACAAAGTGGAGGGGAAAAAAAGGCTTTTAATGCAAAATAAGACGGAAAAACCTAAACGGCACTGTTGTTTGCGCAATTAAAATGCAGACTCGCCCTGCGAGCAAAAAAGCCCTCAAACCTAAACTGTTCCAGTTTGGTTTCTGGTTGGAAGGGGCAGGCAAACGGGACTCAATTTTCCACACAGTACAGTGTTTACGGTTTACATCTTAGCTCCAGAATGGTACAATCTGGATTGTAGAAAGTATCCCAAACCACTAGGGGGCAGTCTACCCGGGGGGGCGGGCACCCTCAAAGGGCAGCAAGCCCTGCAGGGCACACAGCACTGTTTTGGCTCTTTCGTTCTGTGATGCAGCACCTCTTTGTCTGAGCAACACAGTACGAGTCCATGGCGGTGTCTGACATAGCTTTCTTGCCAACTACTGCATAGGTAAATTGAGTACATTGGATGAGAGAGTTGTTAATTAGCCAAAAAGTAGTTCTAAATGTAGTACTGATCACAGACTCCAGGGTTTCGCAGAGCGTGGGATTGCCCGAAACTATTGTGTCCTCAAATACACTCAGTGAGCACTTTATTAGGTAGACCTGTACACCAGCTAGATAAAGCAAATATTTAATCAGCCAATCATGTGGCAGCAACTAAATGCATAAAAGCATGCAGACATGGTCAAGAGGTTCAGCTGTTCTTCAGACCAAACATTAGAATGGGGAAGAAATGTAATCTAAGTGACTTTGACAGTGGAATGGTTGTTGGTTTGAGTATCTCAGAAACTGCTGATCTCCTGGGGTTTTTGCAGGAGTCTCTAGAGATTGCAGAGAATGGTGAGAAACAGAAAAAACATCCAGTGGCAAAAACACCACATTGTTAATGAGAGAGGTGAGATGAGAAGGGCCAGACTGGTGGAAGTTAACAGGAAGGTGACAGTAATATAAATAGCCACATATTATAGCCACACAGTGGTTTGCAGAAGAGTATCTCTGAATACACAACACGTCAAACCTCTAAGTGGATAGGTTACAGCAGCAATAGCCTATCCAATAAGTCTAAAAAATTCAAATTCTAAGTCTAAAAAATAATAATAACCTAATAAAGTGCTCACTGAGTGCATGTAGTTTCCTAAACATACTGCAGATTGTGCGACATGCTGTTTTCCAACAGTACAGCAGAATTTTGTAAGCTTTCAGCCCTTGTAATAAGAGACCCCCAAACTATTGGTCTGTGATTGGACCCAAAGTTGGCTCCACCTCTTCCTTTCTGTAGGACCTCCTAAAAAGTATGGTTTATTTCCCGAAAATCCTGCTCGCGAATACACTCAGCGAAACCCCAAATATGTGTATTTACGTGCACTACATTTCACCTACTTAACATTCGCATCCAGGGTACTTGCATTTGGTATCCGGGAACATTGCGTGATAATAAAAGTAGGTAAAGTAAGTTTAGTAGACGGTATATACTTTAAGGATGCAGTATATACGTTTCGGACACGGCCCACTTCATAACCTGGGAGACTCAAACGTTAATACCGCCTACTTCCCTCCTCAGGGCGCAGAGGGGCACCCCCCTATCCCAGAAGCCCCAGGTCGCGTGTCGAGAGCAAACAGAAAGAGCGTTCATCCAGCACGCGCGGAACGGTCATAAGAACCAACTGCGAGGGGCTACAAGGCCCAGAGACTCGCCAAATCTCCAGAAATCTCAGAAGCTGCCTTCATGCGACGCGCTTGTTTATCCTCTGGGCTGACGCGGGTATCCAGGGAGACTAACGCAGGCCTGCGGTTTTTACAGCTGGATACTTAAGAGGAAACGGAGGTTCAGGACGGACCCCCGAGGGGATGCCACCCGGGATCTGAACCCTTTGGCCTTCGGGGGATGGGTTTCCGGTTCATTTAGCTTCCTTAAACGTTCCCCCCCCGTAGCCCACTGGGAGGTGTGCGAGATCAGGCCGCACCGAGGTTAATGGAAAATCCAGGCGTTCGCTGGCCATAAACACAAATCCCTGGATCAGTGAGCTCACACTAATGTGAACAAATCATCACTGAGGGAGAAGCCTCAGCTGATCCTGGGTCAGTGAGGAAGGTTTATCTGAAACCCCAGAAAAAGCACCTGCGACGTCACCCATTTTTACTTTCCACATTTTGACACCGGGGAAGTGGAGTTTTCGGGTGCCGTTGTACACACTGGAGTCAGAGACAGTGCAGTAGGGAGAAGGGGGACCCACGGGCAAGACGTTCCGCTAAATCGTCCACTAAGCTCATGAGATACAGTATTTTTACCTAATTGCAACCTCGCATTCAGTGAAGCTGGTGACTGGGGTTATCTGCAGAAAGGGTGGAGGAGCAAAGGGGAGAGCAGACGCTTACGGTGTGGAGTCCAAGCTGATGCTGTTGGCCTGGGTGGAGGAGGCTGACTTGTGGTTGGCGAAGACCTGACCGGGCGAGGTGTGGATGATGTGATCCACCAGGTGTCCGACGGAAGACGGTCGTATACGGGTCCCCTCTTGTGCAAACATGGAGTTTCTGCTGTGGGGGGAAGGCACAAGGGTTCAGTCCTGCTCAGAGCACAGGGCCCAGCCGGGGGGGGGGATATCATAGGGGGAGACAATGCCTGCCTGCCTGTGCGCATGTGCCTGTAAATGAGTGTGTGTATACACGTGTGTGTGTGTGTGTGTGTGTGTGTGGAAAAGAGCAAAATGCGTGAGTAAAATGGTAAAAACGGCGGTGTATGGAAGTGAAAGTTTGTGTGTGACAGTAAAAGTGTGTGTGTGTGCGTGAGAGAGAGTGTGAGTGAGTAAGAGTGTGTGTGTGTGTGTGTGTGTGTGTGGTTCCGCTAACAGGCTGTGTTGGACACGGTACATTTGGAACTGCTGCTTCCTGACCTGATTTCTCCCCCAGAGCTGGAGGGCTGAACGCTGCTGCCCAATCCCCCCTGCCCCATACCCATATTCTCCTGCTCCTATGACTGCCAGCCCCCCCACACCGGGCTTCTGTCCCCCTCCCCCCCGCTCCAGTCCCCACCACCTTGCACAGGATCTCAGCGTTTGGACATTTGGGCCGAGCAGCAGGCGGGGGTGGGGTGGGGTGCCTCCTGTACTCACTGGTTCGGCGTGCCGGGCGGAGAGCGTGTGGGCAGGCTCTGGGTCTCCAACCGCTCGTCCGACAGGGAATTCCGGCTGACCGTTTCCCAGTCCGTTCCGCTGATCAGCTTCCGGGCCAGGGGTTTGCTGGGAGACCTGCGGGGACAGTGAGGGTACAGTCCATCACGTAACGACAGGGGAAAACCCTCAGAACAAAAATGGAATGACGGGGGTCTGAGCCGCGACTGACCCCAGGGTTTGGCCCCTGGTGCTCCCCAGGCCCCCAGGGAGGACACTGCTTTCACTGTATTCTCGGGACACTGAGGCGCTTTGAGCCTCGCCAGATCTCCTTTACACATCTGAGTGCGGCAGATCTAAACCCTTTTCTAACAGACACGTTCAGGCACTTCTCCATATACCCTATGATGGTTTTCCTGTGGCCATCGTGGGTTAGAAATGAGTCAAAGAAATGTGTCTCAGAACGTCAGTGGAAAATGTACTTCAGGCCACATTCTCCTCCCTTGTATATATCATTTTACACAAAATTATGAAAAGAAATGAGCACAACACACACTGAATTAAACTGGGTGTTGGTCCTACATACCAATGAATGAGAAAAGAACAATTCATTTAGAAATCTCACCGGCCAGTCAGCACTGCCAGTGACACTAGTACAGTCAGCATTAGCACAGTCAGCACTGGCACAGCCACAATAGCACAGCCACAGTCACAATGTCGCACTGGCACAGCCACAATCTCACTGGGAGTCACCCTGCGGCCGTTGGTGCTGGCACAGTGGGGATGCAGTGTCACTCCACACCCAGGGCTGAGACTCGTTGAGCGAGCGTGCCGATAACGTGGACAGGCCTAGATCGAGCTTCAAGCTCTGAGGTGCAACATCCAGACAGACTCACGCGCAGCAGCCGAACCGTTAATGACCAGCTTGCCCTGGCGATGCCCTCCGAGCCTCGCTCCCCCTCCAGCTTCGCGTGCGGGACAAAAGTTTCATAAATAATTAAAATAACGAAGCACTACACAAGTTGGAAATAGCACAGGCCCCGCGCAACCTTCCAGCGGAGAGACGTTTCCATGAGAACGGAGCGCACGGCGGCAAGGATTTCTAACCGGGAACGACCGAGCGGGGTCACGTCTGGACCGCGGAGGCCACTCTGTGAAGCGGCCGGCATCTCCAGCACCTTCCACATAATGAAAGCCTCACCGAGCGGCCGTGATACTCTCACACACGAGGGCTCCAGCCTGCAGAGACGTGACAGGAAAAGTTATACTCCCGTATCTGCTGCTGGCTGGAACAGACGTTAAAATATTGAAGGTAGAAAAAAAAAAAAAAGGAAGCTCAGTCACACAGGAGAAAATGTGCTCAACTTCCATCTTATCACCAGCCGCAATTTACACTTAAAACGTGCAGTCACCACATTAATTCATATTCTTTAAAGCCGTACTAGACATTCTGGAGGTTTGTTTCAAGCCAGCACAAGTGCAAACATCGCAAGAATGAGCTGAGTATCAGCCTCAGCTCTGAGGTCATCATTTTCGTCATCAAGCTTACAACAGACAACCTAGGTTAGAACCCGTGTTACGGCCCCCCACACCTGCACGAATTATGGAAACGCTCGTTCTGCCTACCTCCCCTGCACCTCAAAAAGCTCCGAACCGCTCAGCTGGGCGACCGTCGACATGACTGCAGGCGAAGAGAAGTTTCTATGCTCTCACCCCCCGACGCAACTGAGAACACGAACGTGTTCAAAACAGGCGCGGCTGAGGCAGGGTTTGGAGGGGTCGAGAGAGAGAGGGGGGGTACCTGACAGCAAGGGGGGAGGGGGGGGGCGTGGGCGAGGTCTGCTTCAAGCCAGGTGCTTGGGTGCCGCTCTGTCCTCCAGAGGGGACGGAGGGGGAGAGAAGGAGGAAAGGGAGGGGAAGGGCGTGTTTTTCGTGTCGTCGAAGGGCTGAACCCTGCAGCTACTTCCTGTGTGGCTCGGCTCGTTTCTCAGAAAACGCAGACCACAGCGGGTAACTCTGCGCCCGTGCGTGTTTGTGTGTATGTGTGTCTGTGTGTTTGCGTGCGCGTGTGTGTGTGTGTGTGTTTGCGTGTGTGTGTGTGTTTGTGTATGTGTGTGTGCATTTGTCTGTTTGTGTGTGAGTTTATCTCAGTTGCTCTATAGCGCAAGCCTTCTACCGCATCACTCTCCTGCCCCCGACTGCGCAAGGCTGCAAAATTCCAGCTCCCAGCCATACCGCTGGGAACAAACCGGGATGCTCATCGGGGAATTTCCCATTCCTGCAGTTCCCGGCTGCTGTGCTGGAGTAACCTCATGCGCGTTGGGTCTCATTCAAACATGAATCGCAGTTCCTGAAGTATGCGGCCCGGCTAATTGCATTTAATTAGACACTTTTAATAACTCATGAGGAATGACGTACCCTCCCATGGCAGACATTTGTGTTACAAAGAATGATTATTCTGGGCTCCAGAAGCCCTGCCTGAGGTGTGATGCAGTAACTCTGGGCTCCAGTACTCCAGCCTTATTCGCAATACAGAATCAGTAACTCTGGGCTCCAGTACTCCAGCCTTATTTGCAATACTGAATTAGAAACTCTGGGCTCCAGTACTCCTGCCTTATTTGCAATACTGAATCGGCAACTCTCGGCCCCAGTACTCCTGCCTTATTTGTGATACAGAACTGTGATATCCAATAGCTAGGTGTTGATGTGATTTGTCAGTCAGTGCTCTGAGACACTTAGTCCAGCATGACTAAGACATGCACAGTGACACAAGATGCCTTACCTGGCGAACACCCTGTCTTTGATCCCCTTCTCCTTTCCATACTGTACAGACTGCACCTCCGTCCTTCCACTGCAAGAGGAAACACTCATCTGAGACATTTCAAATATCGCTCACCCCAGACACACAATCCCCTCTGCACACCAACCAATCAGGAACATTTCATTTTTTGTGACAAGATTTAGTCCCACAATTGCTTAGATGCGATTTCTCCAATTTGCGAAGGGTAAGGGGATTTTACTCTGGCACCAATCATAAGGGGGTTTTGTTTCTCAACATGCAGTGTCCAGTGAGAGGAGATAAATATCTACAGTTTGTGCCATGTAGTGGCGGGGAGAATTCAGTCAGCTCATAAAATAAAAATAATTCATTCCAGCATGTGAAATTCTCAGCGCTGTTACCCAAGTAATTAAATCTGTTTATACAGTTAGAGCTCTGTTAGTAAGTGACACATTAAAGAAGTATATCTTTTTAAATTATTAAGTATTTCCTTTCAAAAAGAAGCCTAAAATACCCTCCCTTTTAAAAGTACAGTGATAAAAATGGCCTCTGTTTTTGGAGCCTAATAAATATTGCAAATGTTTCTTTATTTCTGAAGAATACGAGTACATGTGACAAGCAACAACAGTTTGATCAAAACGCTCTAGATTTTAACACTTTGCCGAACAACAGCATTCCTGCATTCAAGGTCTCCGTGGTGGTAGGACCACACGGGTCATTTTTAGCAACTGAAAAGCCTGGCAACTCCCACAGACAGACACTGCTGCCCAGTGGTGATGTCATCGCATACCGTAAAGCGCACAGAGCATGTTCACTGAGACTGAAAACAACAAATATTCACACGGAAAATATAGAAATTCTGTACTGCTTTCTTCTGCCGCCTGGTACTCCGAATCACGTTCCATCGCTGACTCGCCCTGGCCATGCACGTTTTCCGAGGACACCAAACTGGGTCAATTACATAACTGTTTTGAATCCAAACAGTTTTCTGTGCCCGATTGATCTTGCCTGGTGCTACAAGAGGACCGGAAGGCAGGGTTCGCACTTTTTGAGAGTATTTCATTGGTTCTAATAAAAGTAAAGTACCTGAACCCAGAACAATTTGACCCAGGTTGGACCAGCCATTGCGAATCACTAGCTGAGCTGTACAGCTGCAGCCACTCACTTGACCAGAGGGGTCGCTATTGTGCAGCAGGGAGTGAGATGCCCACGAGAGAAACACTCACTCCCTGTTTTTTCCACAACACAGCACCTCTGCATTAAGGTAGGCAGTGGTCGTTTTAACCCCCCCCCCCCCCCCTTAAGCCACACAGACGACACTGACCAGTAGCGGAACTTGGAGCCCAGGGTGAAGTAATGCGCGAAGAAGTTCTTCTGCGGGGGGAGGGGGCGGTCGAGGCGGAAGAAGGTGTGGTGCTCCACACACGCCTTCCACAGGTTCTTACAGGCCCTGTAGTTCACCATGTTGAACCCCAGCAGAGTCTCCCGCGTCTCATGCTGGGGAGGGAGATGGAGAGAGAAAGGGCGAGACGGAGGAACAGAGGGAGGGAGATGGAGAGAGAAAGGGCGAGACAGGGAGGAACAGAGGGAGGGAGATGGAGAGAGAAAGGGTGAGACAGGGAGGGAGAGAGGGAGGGAGATGGAGAGGAGGACAGAAATGGCGTCAGGTGACGTGAGGCTTATGGGTATACTCCCAGGGCGGGGGCGTGCAGGTGGATTCTGAGTGTGCGTGGGATTATCACCGTCACACCATCGGCAGTGCAGGATTAGCACATGTAGCCAGCGCCTGGTGTCATGTGAGAGTGCTAATCCACCCCTGCATCATTACTGGTCAAGGTCTTTCCTGACATCATTAGTTCAGAGAAATGGATGGTAAGAATTGCTACCTGGACTGCCTTATTAGAAAAAAACAACATGCGGGAATTTTGGTGCTTCCTTTTTTCTGTAAGAATGAACAAGTTGATAATATGACTATGATTAAAGAAAAGGGAAGTGGGATCTTTTACGCAGGAAATTTGCTCTGACTGTAGATAAGCTATAATGAAATATCCAACCATTTTAGATTTTTTTTTTTTCCCCCCACACGTCAGGCAGGGCCAGGGAAGCGATGGCTCTGACTTTTCTGCGAGACGGAACTTATTCAGTGGGCCAAACGCACCGAACTGGGCCGTCTGGGTCTAAATTATGAATCATGAAGCCACCGAATCCTGCTTTTAGTACAACTGCTTTAAAAGTCTCCCATGCATTTTTAAAGTTGGTGTTTCTGTGTGTTTGGCAGGAGAAAGTGTGGCCTGTGCTTCCCTGCGAGTTTGAGGCCCGTGGTGTTTTAGATTCCTTTCCAGACTGCGCACAGGCCACACTTTCCATGGTCAGTTTGCGCATAATGCGTCCATTATCCATTCTCCATAACGAATAACTAGCAAAGACTTCTCCTTGACTCCTGGTAGGAGTAATAAGTTATGAAGAACAGATGATGGACACAGCACACACCGCATCCATTATCAATTCTTCAGAACTAATAACTCGGAGAATCCTGACAGAAGCAGCAGGTAGCAGCTAAACAGATGTGCTTACGAGACCGTGAACATTCAGCAAACAGTTACCGTTGGAACGATTTTAAATGAACATTCCATTTAGTTTGCCACCAACTTTTAATACAAATGGGTGCGATTTAGGCCAGTAATGCTAGCTAACTGATTTGTTGCTTACCTGTGATTTATTAAAGGTAAGAAGAAATATTATATTGACTAGTGTATCTTAACAAGTGTATCATAACAGCCAAATAGCTGTAAACTTGTTCTCTCAATGTTTTACCCATCAGCAGCCAATTTTGTTTGTGAACTGACAGCTAATGTTAGACAACGTTCATGGCGAACAGAAAGAAAAAAAAAAAACTTTGTTGCCAAAGGTTAGTTAACATTTTCAGTCTTGAACGCACGTCAGATAAACACATTTTTCTCTCACAACCTGCAATACACTCGTTAATGCAGCAGAGGAACACTCAGGGAACCAAACGACAAAACAGCGATTCATGAATTCAAAATTAATTAATGGACAGCGCTACAGATGCTCCTCGTTTTGGACACGCTGAAAGTCTCGGCTGAAATGCACGCTTTCAATATTTAATCCTTTCGTTATCAAGTATAGTCTAGCGAAATTGCTCCAGCAATGCTAATCAAGCCACGAGGCCAGTTTAAATGTTACAGTCCTTTGGAGGTTTGAATTTCAGACCGCGGTCCATGGTAACTGGGCAGACTGTCAGCGTGTACAACAAAGACAGGGCAGCCATAAAAACGGTGGCAAAAGCTGAGAGCCGCAGGAAACGGGATACCTACCAATTCTCTCCGGAGTTGAATAAAAAACTGTTTACATTTAAAAGATATTTTTACAATCTTCAACCTGCGAAAGAACAAGAAAAAAATTCAGTTGTGACCATCACAGACCATTCTCACTTTCAGTACATTAAAGCAGCATTACTCCCAATATCCCTGGCTCCTGACCTAGTTCCCTTTCTCTTACCCAATACATGAGTCAGAGGTGGTCTAAATATAACCTTAAGTTGCCAAATGGACACCGTTCTGATGACTAATGGCAGTTACAGAAGAACACTGTTTATTAATCACAATGTATTAGTCATAAATAGGTTCCCGGAAGAATCTTCATAAGGTAGGGAGGCCTATTGAGGTCACAGGCTTCAAGGACACATGAAGAAGAACTGGATGCATCTATGGCAATGGACAGTTTCAAGCGCTAAAGGCCATTTTATAGTCCGGCCATGTATGATCGCTGACACCAGCGATCATCACAGTTGAGGGTTGGTCGCAACAACTAATCAGCTAGCTTCCCTGTCTTGAGCTCGCAATGACTGCACTTCAGCAATGCGTTCTACTTTTTATACACTGCCAAACTATAAATTGGCCTTAACTCTCTAGCCTTGGTTAGCACAAGTTTCGCCAAAAACGGGTCAGGGAAAATCCGCCCCAGGGATTTTAAGAATCAAGGCACCTCTTCCAACACCCGGTGACATTTCAACACCTGCCATTTCTAAGTTTCGGAAGAAGCCCCCGTAAGTGAAGCCTGCAGATTTGGCTCAGGTGCGGGAGAACTCAGTGGATCTCACTCAGCTCCCAGCACTCTTTCTGCCAAAAAACTGGAACGTTTGCAGATGAACAGACATTACATATCTGCAGTGTTGATATATTGGTACACAGATTACTGTGAAGGCCAATTTATAGTCCAGTGGCAAGAGTGTAGCACGACTGACATCTCAGAATGTTCATGAATGTATTGTCACCCGACATAGACTGTGGTCACTGTCCTTAGCAAAAAAAAAAAAAAATAAAAATAAATAAAGAAGTATAAACGCACTCCAGTCGGCTAGAGTATAAATCAAATGTCGCTGCGACGGCGACATCCAATGGATGTCGCCGGTCGCAGAGACGCTCTGTCACTGGACTATAAACTAGCCTTGAGGCTGAAGAACCCATCTGATGAAACGGCCCTGCAATCACGGTTCAGAGGCCCGAGATGATCCTGGATCAGGATGGACGTGCTAACGTTGAAGCTCTCACTTGCCAGAGTGGATGCTTCTGCCTCGTCCACCTCAGTCATGTCAGACACACGCACGCACGCACGCACGCACGCACGCACGCACGCACGCACGCACGCACGCACGCACACACACACGCACACACGTACACACGTACACACGTACACACAAGCATGCACGCGCACGCGCACACGCACACGCACGCACGCGCATGCACGCAAACGCACACGCACACACGCACACGCACACGCACACGCACACGCACACACGCGCACGTGTGGACGTGCTAACGTTGAAGCTCTCACTTGCCAGAGTGGATGCTTCTGCCTCGTCCACCTCAGTCATGTCAGACGCACGCACGCACGCACGCACGCGCGCACGCGCACACGCGCACACGCGCACACGCGCACACACGTACACACGTACACACGCACACACACGCACGCATGCACACGCACGCACACGCACACGCACACACACACACGCACACACACGCACATACACGCACACATACACGCGTACATATACACACGCACGCACGCGTACACGCACACACACTCTCTCGCACCAAGTCTAGGTTCACCCAAGCTTCAAATCTCAGTCAATCCCTAACCCGCGTCATTATAAGCCTGTTGGTTCACGAACGCATCGGCCGGATTTCTCAGACTCAATAACGGCTTAATTAACAGAGGAATCGAAACTCTGGCGAACTCACCATGGAAAGCAGTTGATTCGTACCCTGTTCTTATAAATGACGATCCCTGCTGACATCACCCCAATTAAAATCTCAGTGTTACTTTGATCCTGGAACAAAAAGAAAGTAGACAGGCAGTCAATCGATGGGAACGGGCAGGATTAAGCGTTTAACCACCCTGATAGAGAGCGAGGCCTACCGAAACCCTGCGGGGTTCGCACCGAACCGCCGCTCATCACAGCCTGAAACCTGGCCGCAGAGGGGTTCAAACGACACCTAAGCCACTCCTCGGATTAACATTCAACATCTTACTCGTCTTTATTCTACCTTGATTTGACTCTATATTTTCATGGAAGTTTGCTGGACTTCCATGAAGTTTGGTGCTTTGCTGTAATGTCTACCAGTTAAATTAAAGCACATGAAAGAAGCACATTTAACTGCCGTGAGTTCTGGTGACAACACGAGCACACAGGGACCTGCACCTAGGAAACGATTGTTCCACTGCAAAAACCAAGTAATAAAACGAAATGAAAAAATCTCAACATGCTCTTCTATTTAGACTTAAAATCGTATTTCCTTAAAAATCTTTTGCTAAATAAGACAAAAATATCGCCAAAGGGTTGAGATGGCGTGACTCATTTCACGATTTGCTAAGGTGGCAAAGAAAATTTCAGTGTGCACTTATTCCTCTTTTTTTTTTTTTTAAGAGAATTTCAATGCTCTAGCAAACAGTGACTTAAATAAGATTTTAGGTCTCATTACAAGGCTAAAATACTTGTGATGGTTTTTCTGTGACGTTATTCTTCACACATTGTGATTCTGTGATTTCCTCTGGACAATGGAGTGTTAAATGTATATGTAAAATAAATCTGAAAGTGCGCGCGCACACACACACACACACACACAGGCGAGACATGTCTCCTGCACTTTTAGATGGCCGTATCAAACTTAACAAAGCCCCCTCACCCACACTCTCCATACACCCGCACCCCCTCACCACATTTTAAACTGAACTTATGTCCCGGCTGTCTTGCGAGTCCAACCAGATACCCGATGCAGTCCCACAACTAGGCTGCTGGAAAACACTAAGGAGTGCGTGAAAGAGAAAGAGAGAGGGATGTGGGTACACAGGAGGCTTTTCGTGGCATGGGGCTGTGGCTGTTCTTTTGTCTGTGCTTGACGTTATGGATAATGAGATGCGTTTGAGATGCATCTTTGCCAGTTGTTATTTTAATATCCGTACTTGTTGTAAGAGGTCTCCCTTGAAAA
Source organism: Conger conger (assembly GCF_963514075.1). Lineage (NCBI taxonomy): Eukaryota > Metazoa > Chordata > Actinopteri > Anguilliformes > Congridae > Conger > Conger conger. Next base: position 59,067,799 of record NC_083762.1, read on the forward strand.
AGACTACCTGTTTGAATAAAGGAATAATAATAACAATAATAATTAACGTCTCAAACCAGCACAGTGTTAAGCCGAACACTTCAGAAGTGAGGGGAGAGATCGAGCAGCCTAATCTAACGAAGTAAAGCGAATGAGACTCATTTCAGGTCTGAGCAGTGAGGACACAGAACTTCATCCCAAATGACCTCCCGATACCCCGACTCATTCCTTGACGTCCTCAACTCCCGTTTTCATTTTGAGCTGCCGTGCGCAACAAGACCCCCGTCGGATACTCACAGAGAAAAGAAATCATCTTCATACAGGATTTGATGAAGACCTTTTGACATAAGAGCTCTTTGCCATAAAAGTACACAGTAACACAGACTCTGTCTTGCATGATCGTCCGTACCTCAAGCTAACAAATCAGTGGCAAGGCATCCATGAGCTTATATGCTTTAAAAGGTTCCAGGGGTCAGGGCTTTTCAGCACGTATGCATTGATATGACAAGCACATCACCAGATATTCTTAGAGGTAACCGACCACCTTAAGAGGTTATCCTCTACGAACTGGGTTACTGTCAACAGACCTTTCAGAAAAAAAGAAAAAAGAAAAAGAAAAAAAAAAGATCTCTGCTTACACTTTGTTTTGCTCTAGAACTCCACTCTCGGAAACCTGCGTCATTTTACATGTGCAGATCAATATCACGTTTACTCAGAAAAGGCTCTTTGAAAAATTAACAACCCCGGGCTACATTAAAGATGGATGGTTTAGAGTTCTGCATTTGGCCGTCAAGTCTGTATGTGCCGTGTTGTCATAGTGAAAATCTGTGTCTGTGTCTGTAACCTAAACAGACTTAGATCACGCCAATCAGGTTGGTATTGTCTGCGTGGGCAGTGATGAATGCAAATGGGGGAAAAGGCTCATTGGACTCTCGGGGGGTGGGGGGGTCTGGGGCTTGCTGAACACTCACCCTTGCATAGTGCAACTCGACTCCGTAGAGCTCCAACGTGCGCGCAGAGTTAAGGTAGCTGAGCTCAGCCTGGGCGGGGGACAGTGCTCTGTGTGGAGAGAGAGGAGAGAGGGAATGAGAGGGAGGGAGAGAGAGAGAGAGAGATCTGCAGGTGGGGCGGAGAGCGGCGTGTTCGGACAGGACGGGTGCTCAGAGGGACGCCCCGGCGAGCTGCCTGTCACAACGTGTCTGCCGATGCTGCCCACTAGTGCCGCATGTGTGCGTGCGTGCGTGCGTGCGTATCTGGGTGAGTGACATGCATCTCTGTGTGAGATTGCAATGTTTATTTAAGTGCATGTTTGCACCTAGATTTGTTAGTGCGTGCGTGCGTGTGTGCATATGCACACTGTTGGGGAGTGTGTTCGGAGATCACAGGTCAGGGGTCAGAGGGCAGGCCGCGGCGGGTTCTTACGTGTGCTGCTGATGGTGCTTGGCGATTTCCTTCTCAAAGTCCTGGGGCGGGTTTTGGATGAAGCAGAACTCGGAGAGGTAGCCGGGCAAGTGCTCAGAATGACTGTAGTCTCCCAGCTCGGCTGCGGACACAAATCAAGAGAGCATGTGCGTCAAGACACAACGCAGCGGTCTGAGTGTGTGTATGTGTGGATGTCATCAAGACACAACCCGCATTGGTCTGTGTGTGTGTCTGTGTGTGCGCCGTCAGGACACAACACGCAGCGATCTGTGTGTGTGAGTGTGTGCGTGTGTGTAGGCATGTGTGTGTGTGTGTGTGCGTCTGTGTGTGTAGGCATGTGTCTGTGTGTGCGTGTGTGCTTGTGTGTGAGTGTATTCGTGTGTCTGAGAGTCTGTAGGTGTGTGTGTGTGTGTGTGTGTGTGTGTAGGCGTATGTGTGTGTGTGCTTCCGACACAATGCACAACGGACCCCCAGCCCCACCCCCCCCTCCTCTCAGACCCTCGCAAGTGCTCCTTTCCCTTTTCTGCTCCCACCCTTTGTGCTCCGCCGAGGAGCATTAAAGAAAAGAAAACGGACGCTGGCCTTTTTCAGCGCGGGCGGCCGAGGGTTCTGGCCTTCTCCTGCACGTTTCACGAGACGAGAGGGAGAAGTGTGCTCTCCCGCTAACCGCGCGAATAAAACCTGCCCGGAGATTAAAGGGGCTCGGGAGGACAGAGAGGGGGAGGGCGGGCGGAACCTGTTTAAGTGCCTTTCACTCGCGGGGGTAAGCGGTAAATGGAATCAATTAATAAAGTGCCTCCCGCGGCGGACGGTCCGCCGGGTTATTGACGGAGAGAGACGCGTCGATTGATCCGAGCACAAAGAAAACCGTATGGGGGGTGGAGAAGACCGACCTTTGTGGGGGAAACGCAGTCCCAGACCGCACAAATTTTTTAATAGGCGACGCAAGAGATGTCCGTGCACCTCTTTTTAAAGCACTGCAGTCTCGTTGAAGGCAAAAAAATATAAATAAAAATGGAGAAATAAAAACAAATAATTTTATCCCAGCAACCACACTTGGAAACCACTCTTGACCAGTCTTGGAAATAATGTTTGGGGGGTGTGGGAAGAAATAAAAATAAACATGTACAAACCGCCACAGGGAAAGGTTTTAAAACTTCACAATTGTGGAAATGTTAAAATCGCCACAGTTATGAAGGGGGTGGGGGTGGGGGGGGATCAAGACAAAATCCATCCTGACCTATATACTGCCCAAATAGCAGGTTTAAAGCCCCCTGAGAATTTAAGCGCTCTATTAAAGACAAAACAAATGTGCTTTGCTTCCCCCCCCTCCCCTGTGAGGATATTGGGGTCAATATGGAAACAAAGGAGAGCAACTCCCACAATAAATAACCTCATCAACGCACATCATTTAGAGACAGCAGGGGGTAGAAATGGCATAATTATATTACCATTGTGCCCCGGAACGACCATCAGTGTGAGGTTTAGAGGAACAAAGAGGCACATTAAAAACGTTTGCTTCAGAGTGAAAGAGCAAAATGGATCAGATATTCTGAATGCATAAATGTTACGTAAGCGAGTCAAAAAGGGAAATGTATATATAGAACCATGAAAGCATACGGCCAGGAATTGCGTGGATGCGGTGATAAGATGATGGGGGGAAAAAATAGTGCTTTAAATGAGTCAAAAGCAACTTCTGAAGAATTAGCATGTTCAGCGCTAACTGGAGAAACAGTATGGCTTTTTAGTTCCTATAACAAACTGACTTCAGAAGAATTAGCACGTTACCGGTGCCGCTCCTTAGCGCTAGGAGCTAATAACAAACTGACTTCAGAAGAACAACACTAGGGAGACAACCTGGCTGTGGTGCTGTCAGAAGCTTGGAGTGAGCGAGTCAGAGTATGAGGACAGGGGAGGTGTGCGAACAGGAGTGTACTTACACTGAACTGAGAATGAAGCCAGCAGGGCGGCAGTGTTGTGGGGGCAAGGCAGCCTGTGGAGACAAACAAACACATCACCAACTGAGCAACAGTGTTCAAACATCCTCCTGAAACCAGGCAGAACAATTGTTTAAGTGTTCCATTTTTTTTTACACAATACACGTGCATGGATGACAAAAACATTTGTCAAAGAAAATATTTTCTAAAATAAGGGCACTCACTTTTATGTTGTTTTATATCCAGAGACAAAAACTGGCAGGTGTTAGGAGGATAAAGATTGTTACAGCGGCTTCAGAGCGCGGCAGCAGAGCCAAAGCGACTTGAAGAGTATTGGCCGTACGAGAAGGACTCACCTTCCACTGAGGATGTCCTGTTTGATCTGCAGGAAATACTGGTACCTGCAAGAGAGGGGGACAGTATGTTTGGGGGGACGGCAACATAGGAATTATGCATTAACTTCAGTAAACTCTACCTGGTCTCTCACAGACAACCGTGATTACTGTAGGTAGGAAGAACTGTCACGTGGTAACTAGTCTTGGAAATAATAATAATGAAATAACCACCTGGCAGTAGTATGCCTTGCAGTTTACATCCCTGTCTGCCCAGCAAAAACTAACTTCTGAACTTGATGAATCCACAACAAGTAGAGCTTAATTAATTTTTTAATGATGTTTATACATTTCATTAAAGAATTCATGTTCTATTCCTTTGTCATTTGTATTACCTATAATATAAACAACATTACATGTGTCATTACAACCTGAATATTTATTTAAAGGCAGAGTAGTGGAATGATAAGACCAGTACATTTTTAAAATACAATTGCACATGTTTAACCAACATTGTAATAATTTATTTGATTAGCACCATAATTGATTTCTGTCAAACCAACAACAATTGAAAAATATTCAAACAAAAACTGTTTGATACTCTAAAATATGAACTAATAATTACAACATGAACCAAAAAACGAAATAACCCTTCATCAAAATAATTGTTCTCAGCTCAAGTGATTACCAAAACATTGTATGTCACGGCAAAGTTGACCTTTGACCTTTTGGATATAAAATGTCATCACTTGAAGCTTTTATCCGATTAGACATTTGTGAGAAATTGTCATAATTAGCATATTCTTGAATTATGTGCAAAAACGTCTTTTGTGAGGTCGCAGGGACCTTGACGTTTGACAACAAAATTCTAATCGGTTCATCCTTGAGTCCAAGTGGACATTTGTGCGAAATTTGAAGACATTTCCTCAAGGTGTTCCTGAAATATCGGGTTCATGAGAAAGACGTGAAGCCACAGTGACCTTGACCTGTGATCTTTGACCACCAAAATTGAATCAGTTCATCCTCGAGTCCAAGTGGACATTTGTGCCAAATTAAAAAAAAATCCCTCAAGGCGTTCCTGAGATATTGCAAGAATGGGAAAGAACGGACGAACGGACAGACAGACAACAGATGGATGGACAGACGGACAACCCAAAAACATGCAATGCCTCCAGCCACGGCTGTCGCCAGTGCGGAGGTACAGTGGGAGCAATAATTATTTGATCCCTTGCTGATTTTGTAGGTTTGCCCACTTACAAAGAATGGAACAGTGTAGAATTTTAATCATAGGTACATTTTAACACTGAGAGACAGAATATCACAAAAAAATCCACAATAACATCATATACATTTTATAAATTTATTATCGTATTTTTGCATGAAATAAGTATTTGATCCCCTACCAATCAGCAATAATTCTGGCTCCCACAGATCAGTTAGTTTTCCATTAAGAAGCACTCCTAATCTCAACTCACTACCCAAAACACCTGTGTCAACTCGTTACACCGTTATGTAGCTGTATAAAAGACACCTGTCCACACAATCAATCAGATTCCAACGTTTCCACCATGGCCAAGACAAAGGAGCTGTCTAACGACATCAGGGACAAAATTGTAGACCTGCACAAGGCTGGGATGGGCTACAAGAAAATACGCAAGCAGCTTGGTGAGAAGTTAACAACTGTCGGAGAAAATGGAAGAAACACAAAGTCACCGCCAATCTCCCTCGGTCTGGGGCTCCACGCAAGATCTCGCCTCGTGGGATATCAACGATCATGAGAAAGATCAGGGATCAGCCCAGTACTACACAGGAGGAGCTTGTTAATGACCTGAAGGCAGTTGGGACCACAGTCACGAAGAGAACCATCAGTAACACACTACACCGTGAAGGATTAAAATCCTGCTGCGCGCGCAAGGTTCCTCTGCTGAAGAAGGCACATGTACAGGCCCATCTGAAGTTTGCCAAAGAACACCTGGATGATCCAGAGGAGGCTTGGGAGAAGGTGATGTGGTCAGATGAGACCAAAATAGAGCTATTTGGCATCAACTCGACTCGCCGTGTTTGGAGGAAGAGAAATGCCGAGTACAACCCCAAGAACACCATCCCCACTGTGAAGCATGGAGGTGGAAACCTTATGCTTTGGGGGTGTTTCTCAGCTAAGGGGACAGGACGACTTCACCGTATCGAGGGGAGGATGAATGGGGCCATGTACCAGGAAATTTTGGTTCAGTGAGAGCACTGAAAATGGGTCGTGGATGGGTCTTCCAACATGACAATGACCCAAAACGTATGTATGCCAAGGCAACAAAGGAGTGGCTCAAAAAGAAGCATATTAAGGTCCTGGAGTGGCCTAGCCAGTCTCCAGACCTAAATCCCATAGAAAATCTGTGGAGGGAGCTGAAGCTTCGAGTTGTCAAGCGACAGCCTCGGAACCTTAAGGATTTGGACAGGATCTGCAAAGAGGAGTGGACCGAAATCCCTCCCAAGATCTGTGCAAACCTGGAGAAAAACTACAACAAACGTCGGACCTCTGTGCTTGCCAACAAAGGTTTCTCCACCAAGTATTAAGTTCTATTGTTCTATGGATCAAATACTTATATCATGTGAAAATATGATATTACATTTATAAAATTTATATGATGTTGTTATTGTGGATTATTTTGTGATATTCTGTCTCTCAATGTTAAAATTAAAATTCTACACAGTTCCATTCTTTGTAAGTGGGCAAACCTACAAAATCAGCAAGGGATCAAATAATTATTGCTCCAACTGTATAAACTCCATCCTGGATACTTGGGTCAAAAACTTAATAGTTTTCTATATTTTACTTAGCTAGTCTGGTGCATTGGAACTTATGAAATACTATCAAAACTGCAAACCCTGCCTTCTGTTCCTCTTGGTTTGCTCAATTGCTCCAAGCAAGACAAATAGAGCACAGAAAAGTATTTGAATCTAAAACGATTACGTATTTGACGTAGGTCTGGTGGTGAGCTGCCCACACAGATAAACAGCATCTGAATCAGGACAAAGACTCATATTTGAAGGCAGTGGCTGAATCTGCACCTACCCTGCATGCTTACGATCCTGTTTAACAAGCGCTCTCCAGCAATTCCGCTTCTCCCGAGTTTAACACCCCCATCCTTGTCACCTCATTGGCCCCCTGTGGGATCGCCGAATACGGGCACCACTGTGTCAATCAACCTCTCCGAAAAATAAACGCTGGCTAAATGTGCTTTGGGCTTTTTTACAAGGCTGTTAGAGCAGTGCAATCAGCCTCCCGGTCACAGATGGCAGACAGTTTAAGGGCAGTCCATCTTTAAAGAGTAGGGGGAGGGGAGGGTGGTTTCTAGGTTGTGGCCTAATCTGAAATAAGCAAAATATGGGTGGAGCGAGCGTTTCCCTGAGTGAGGGGGGGAACAACACCTTTGGAGAAGGCTGCTACTACCAGACGGGCTTGCGCAGAACGGCCGATTTGAGCCTCTCGGGCCTTCCTGATTTCAGGGGAACCGGAGGAGATGCGAGCGGCCGGCTGATAAAAATAGCGTCAGCGGCAACTGCCATTTTCAGCAAATCCCAGCAACATACACCCCCCACTGCTCAGAGCGTGGGCTACATCCAACAGTCAATCTGCCCCCGGCGTTCCTGGACTGCGCTCTTACCATTACGGACAAATCAAATGCAGGCCCTGACAAGTAAAGATGTGCAACTGAGCCAGCGAACGAGAGGGCAGAGAGATAGGTGCTGGGAGACTTGGCTCACCGCTGCATGCCTGCACTGACGCAACCCGCAACCGGCGCCGCCATTTTGGCTCTGCCTGGGGTTCACAGGCCTTATTCTGAGTTTTACTTCTATTGAGTTCAACTGACCGTTTTAACTAATCTCACGCCACAGCAGGACCGGTGCACGTCAGGCTACACGCTTCATCAGATTAAGGCTGAAAAGGGGGTGCGCGGCCCAGGTCCAAGGGGGCACGGCTGTGTCGGATATCGACTCGACTCCCGCTCTTAATTGCCCGATTAGATAAACGAGCCGGCTGACAGGGTGACGGGTTGTTGCGTTTGATCTTCTGGAAGCGGATGCTCAGAGAGAGACCAGAGGAAGGCCTTTTAACCGCAGCTCTCCAGCACACAGTCAGCAGAGGTAAAGCCGATTGAAAGGGAATCTAAGGCTCCCGCATAGTGGGTCACATTATAATTATAATGTAACGCCACGTTTCCCAGAGACTGTGCTGTCAGGCAACTTCAGGTGTGCCGTGTGAAGAAATTGCAATGTAAAAAAAAAATACCAAAAAAAATGTAATTCACATGAATAAAAATTTTTTTAAAACATCAATGAACAAATCCCATTCACGAAAGCATACAGCTATTAAAACGCATATTGCATCATTTAAAACTATGAAAGAACATTTCGGTCTACTACTGACATCACATCAGCTCACTCGTCCCTGGTTATGGTCATGCACTGTGTTGTACGTCGCGCTGGATAATAGCGTCTGTCAAATGCCTACAGTGTAATGTAATGTAACATCAATGTCAGTAAGTGGCAGGCTTTTGAGCGAGGTGTGCCATGACATTCTGTGAATTTGTGAAGTGTGTCGTGGAAATGTTTGAGCGCACATTTATAAAACATCCACCCGCCCAATCTCACGGCCTGTGCTTACCTTGTGTAATCTTCCTGAAGCTTATTCGGGTCGCTCACAAAAAATTTTACTCTGAAGTTTAAATTGTGAGGAGATCCTCCTGAAATGAAATCGACAGGCAGATTAACATTCTGCTTAACAAACCTAAAGCAAATACAATTATTCATATCAAATTAAAGATTGACCTACTTTTTAATTGTTTTCTAATGGGTTTGTTTGAATCCAGCCACCTCTGTAAAATATTAATGCACAAAAATCAATGAGAGTACAATTCCAAAGACAAACAAATACAACTGAATAATTCAATACATTGTATTCCTTGCAAAAACAAGAACAGATATGTAATTCAATACAGTAACTGAAGTACAAATAAAGATCTCAGTTGTGAAATATGAACCCCGTCCCCACGTAAATTCTTTCAACTTTAACAACCTGAGGGCCCTTATCACACTCCCGTTACACTTCCCCAAGGACATTTACCACACTCCCCCAAGGGCCCTTATCACACTCCCATTACACTGCCCCAAGGGCCCTTATCACACTCCCATTACACTGCCCCAAGGCCCCTTATCACACTCCCATTACACTGCCCCAAGGGCCCTTATCACACTCCCATTACACTGCCCCAAGGACATTTACCACACTGCCCCAAGGGCCCTTATCACACTCCCATTACACTGCCCCAAGGACATTTACCACACTGCCCCAAGGGCCCTTATCACACTCCCATTACACTCCCCCAAGGGCCCTTATCACACTCCCGTTACACTGCCCCAAGGACATTTACCACACTGCCCCAAGGGCCCTTATCACACTCCCATTACACTGCCCCAAGGACATTTACCACACTGCCCCAAGGGACCTTATCACACTCCCATTACACTGCCCCAAGGACATTTACCACACTCCCCCAAGGGCCCTTATCACACTCCCATTACACTGCCCCAAGGCCCCTTATCACACTCCCATTACACTGCCCCAAGGGCCCTTATCACTCATTACACTGCCCCAAGGGCCCTTATCACACTCCCATTAAACTGCCCCAAGGACATTTACCACACTGCCCCAAGGGCCCTTATCACACTCCCATTACACTGCCCCAAGGGCCCTTATCACACTCCCAGTACACTGCCCCAAGGGCCCTTATGACATGCCCCAAGGGCCCTTATCACTCATTACACTGCCCCAAGGGCCCTTACCACCCTCCCATTACACTGCCCAAAAGGCCCTTATCACACTCCCATTACACTGCCCCAAGGGCCCTTATCACTCTGCCCCAAGGGCGCACAAGTTATACATTAAAAAAAACCCCAATTCTGTTATGGTTCCTCCACAAAGCCTCAGACTGGAGGCAAAGTTCTCACCGGACTATCAGAAGAATCGTCGGCAAGCTGCAGCCCAAAGTAGTCCCTCTCCGTCAGCTCCAGGTGTTTGAAGACTACATCCAGCAGGACCTGTCCTTGATCGTGCTTCTGCAGAGCGTGCCAGGCAGAGAGAGAAAAGGAGAGAGGAGAGAAGTTTTAGGCACAAGCCCCTGTCACATCGCTATGTCCTGGACTGCCAACAGTTTCCAATGCTCAAGAACCCCGCCCTATATCGGATAAAAATATTTTATCCACTTTAAAACTCCGGGTATGGCGATCCTGAGACATGGAATTGTCTTCCTTTGCCCATATAACCCTTTCCCTGTTTTCCACAGATAGGAGAGTGCTGTCCTGCCCACATATTGCACAACGTGAATTATGGGTAAATATGGGCGTCTCTCTGGCTCGGCCACACAGCTCGTACACTGAAACAAAACTCCATGGCATCTTCAAAGCCTGCAGACTGCCGTGTTTTGCTGGGACCGCTTGCAGGGGTCCGCTAAAGGCCATCACAGAAGATAAAACACCAGCAGGAAGAGGATGGCAAAGTGGGAAATAACAAAGGCCAGAAACATCAGGCTGGATTTATGAGGATGGAACAAACACAAACACACACCAACACACACCAACACACAGCAACACCCACACACGTCTCTCACACCCACACACACACACACACACGTCTCTCACACCCACACACACACACGTCTCTCACACCCACACACACACACGTCTCTCACACCCACACACACAGCTGTTGTGACCCGTAGTCTTACCCACTGCAGTGAATTAATACACTAGGTTAATTGGGTTATAAATTTAAAGCGATTTCGATCAATTAACTGCCTGGCAGAAAATAAGACAACAGAGAAAGAACTCCGCAGACAGAAAAATCAATGGCTGCTTTAAACTGACCTCAAGTCAATCTCCACGCAGGCGGCGGTTGCAGCCGCATTGCCTCTCGCAGTTAGGACAGCGAGCGGCCCAGTCGGGCGTCTAAACTGCACCATGACGCGATGGCACTACTACTGAAGGGGACATGTGACCAACCCCCAACCCAGGCAGCACGTATTGCAGTGAGGACTGAGAAAGAGCCCTGACGCACTGTCATTTCTCATTCACGCATGCTAATGCTAGCGCATGTACACTTCATACACTGGTCATTCAGCCAGAGGACTGGGTGGAGAGGCTGAAGGTCCTGTCCAAGCGTACGAGTCTCAGAGAGGCCTGGCGACGGCGCACTTAAAGGAAGGTCAACGTGACTAGGGGGCGGCATCTCCGGAGGTCATTTACGCACGGAGGAACTTGTGCGAGATGTAACCCGATCGGCGTATCACCCCGAGCGTAGGGCTCCACTGTAACACAGGGCTGAGTGTGTCGTGGGCATTCCACCCGATCTTTAACGCTCTGCGCGTGTGTGTGTGAGGGTGTGCATGTGTGTGCGTGTGTGTGTGTGTGTGTGTGTGTGTGTGTGTGTGTGTGAGAGAGAGAGAGTGTGCACGTGTGAGAGAAATGCGCAAGATCATTTGAAATGATTTCAAATAGAGCAAGAGCAAAAGGGAAAATGGATTTAAACTGTGGCTGTGATTTTCTCACACAGGCAAAAAGAGAGAGCTGAAATTTGATTTGGAAAAGGACACGTTTACATAGCAGCTTCCTCTGTCATCCCTTTTCTCTTATTAAAAGCCCTTGCCTCCAAGCTGCTGCCCCTGACAGGCGCTGTTAGTGGGGCTAGCCGCCCGGAGTGCGCTTTTTGCAGAACTGAAAGTTGGGGCAGTGGCGCTGCCGAGCTTTTTATAACAGCCCCGTATATCCAGCTGTCTCTAGCTTTTCTAAAAGTGTCAGGGCGACGAGCAGAAGCAGGCTTTCAGGACTGGGGCCATGCATTATTCACAGAGTAAGCGCTGAACACGCGGGCCTGTTTCCAGCCTGGTAGGGCGGCCCGGCGTCCGCCCAGGGGCGGGACAGGCCTAGAGAAGAAAGGGAGAGAGAGGGAGTGGTGCAGAGGGGAGTGAGAAGGCGTGAGGTGAGAAGGAGAGGTGTGCAGAGAGAGAGAGGGAGATATGGAGAGAGGTGTGGAGAGAAAGAGGGAGAGGCAGAGATTGGTAGAGAGGGAGATGCATAGAAATAGGGAGAGAGTGGAGAGGGGAGAGGGAGGGAGAGATGTAGAGAGGGAGAGAGGTGTGGGGAGGAAGGGGGAGGAGGAACGCACTCCACTTTCAGACCCTGGGGGGACATAATTTCATAGTTGTGGGGGGAGGGAGGGGTGGGGGGGGCTATCTGGCAGAAGGGCTGCACTCGTACTTGACTGACTGCCCTTCCAGCCCCGCCCCGCCCCACCCACATCAGCCTCGCCCCACAACGACTAGCACCGTCACCTGACAGGGCATTACCTCTATGACTGTGTCGCTGACGGAGAGGGATAAATAATGTAGCGGACATGAATGAAAACGCAACACCTTGTGTACGAATGAATAAATAAACCGTCTGTGAGGAGTCGACCTGCCAAAGAAGACAGGCCTCCTCGGTGAGTAGGGGTATGTATGTCGAGATGGGGAGGAGTCGAAGGGGGTGTCACAGCACAGCGGCCCCCGGCGGCCAATCAAACTGGGGGGGGGGGGGGGGGGGGGGGGGTGCAGGGAAAGGTGGAGGGAGTGGTCTGGAATGCAGCCACAGAGGGGACACAAGTCTTGATGCCTGACTGAAGCAGTGTGGAGCCTCTCTCTCTCCAACCGCCTCCCACCCCCTTTTCTCTCTCTCTGTCCTGCATCCCCCTCTCTCGTCTTCTCTTTCTTTCCATTTCTCGTTCTCTTCCTTTCCCCCTCTCTTTCCCCATCTCCCTTTCTTTCCTTCTCTCGTCTTCCCTTTCTCCCTCTCTCTATCCCCATCTCACTCTTTCGTTCTCTCTCTCTTAGGAATGTTTGAGGAAATGTCAGGGGACATGAAGCAGCGTGCAGTGCGCAGTGGAGTTATGCGTGTGTGTGTGTGTGTGTGTGCGTTTACACACATACCTGTACGCACACAGACTCAAACACGCACACATTCATAAACATCTGCTTGAACACCAAAACACGTTCAAACGTACATGCCAGAAGTCAAACGTGCTCACACGCTCGTAAACATGCGTGTACACACGCATAAACACGCACATTCATAAACACACTCATAAATGGACAAACACATTCATAAACTCCCACGCACACTCAAAACACGCACGTACACATGCAAACACATTCATAAACACACCAATAAACACGTGCTAACATACATACTGCCATTTTATTCGAATTTGAAAGCAGACACCAGGCGCACGGACACGCACATGCACGCACTCGCACGCAAACTCATTCATAAACACACAATACAGAAATAAATATACGATAACATAGTCATATGTATTCCAATTAGAAGGCAAACATCACACAGACAACACAAAGACACACACATGCGTGCGCACACATATACACACTCATACACATACAGATACACATTCTCTGAAACACAGCCATTCCCCACAGGTCTTCAGAGAAACCACTCAGGCGATGCATCTTGCTCTAGAAACAGCGCATGCCTTCGCGCCCCGCCCGGGATTGAAACCCGCAGCCCCGCTCCTGACACAGCAGGCCTATTTAATCTTCCCCCGATTCTCCACGGGGGCCGCGGAGCAGGCCTGCGCAGTCCTGAAAAGCAGTTTAACAGGCAGCCGGGGCCAGGCCGCACGCAGGCCGACCCACAACAAAGCCGGCCGGGTCAGGCGGAGGTATTTATATTGTGTCTGCTGAGGGAGAGGGTAACAAGAGTGCCTCGCAAAGGGGGGGTGGAGGGGGCGCGATCGAGCGTCTGCTCCAGTGCCCTGAATGCAGCTCTGCATCCATATGGAGCTTCGAAACCCCCAAAGGGTCCAGGGTGGGGGAGGGAGAGGGGGAAATCGGCTCTGCTCCCTGTTTGTGTGTCCGACAGAACAAACAAGGCTCCTGAATCAAAATATTTACAGTGACCTTCCCCTCACACCGGCCAGCTTACAAACACCGGCTCAGTTCCGGCTCGTTCCACCGTCCCGACCCGAGTTCGATGCTCTCCTCTCAGCTAAACACATCGATCACGTCTGGAGCCTCCTTCTGAGCCTTCCGCTGGTATCTACTCGTTACCGCCGCGTTCCTGCAGTTAAATAGGTCACGGCGCAGCACGGCTCCGCAACCCACCCGCATCACCACCCAAAAAAAAGTTTACTGGACTCCTGTTAGGCCAAGGTAGCTTTCCAGGAAACGGGCATATAGTAAATCTGATTTTGTGGGTGGAGCGAAGGAGCTGCCGGTTGTCTACCTTGGATAAAACGGGCAGCTCGTACTGAGCGTGCCCGGCCACCCGGGCCGCCACACTCCCGTTACCGCCCCCTATCGGGTAACAACGGGCCACTGCCCCGAGGAGTATTTTCAGTTTACTGCAAACTTATTTTCGTCTGTCCGTCTGCGTTTGTTAAACCGTTTAAAATTAATCTTGTCGTAAAAGGAGTTGTTTTTTTTGGGCGGCGCCACTGCCGGAGTTGAAGCCACGGTGGTCTGTTCGGAGCATTAACGAGGGCCGCGCGGTTCCGGTCCTTTCCGCGGGCGTGTTTACATAAGCCCCGCGCGGGGACTCTGGCTGGAACAACGGGGCCCGACGGAAGCTTCCAGAGGACCAGCTCTCCCAGCGCGTGTGACAGGAGAAGCCGGATTGGCACTGAAGGGCGCACTCGCCAGACCTGGGTCAAATACCTAATTGTCTTGGATTCAAATACATTTCTGTGCTTGAATCATGTTGCCAGGTGAAATTGAGCCAACCAAAAGGACCAGAAGGTGGGGTTGGCACTTTTCGAGAGTATATCATAAAACACCAGACAAACTCAGTAAAGCATAGAAAAATATTTAAATCCAGAACAATTACGTATTAGACCCAGGTCTGGCCCTCACTGAACACGGAGTGGATGAGCACCAGAAAAAGCTGCCCAAAGGGAGGGCAGACATGCCCCCCATCGGGTGAACGGCCCGTTTATTACATCAACACACCCTGCCCAGAGCCCAAGTCTATATGACCAGTAACAAACCGGCCTGCCTCAACTGTGGCCCTAGGGTTTAACCAGTGTGGCTCCTATTACAGTTACAGTGCACTCCATAATGTTTGGGACAAAGGCTCATCATTTACCTATTTGCATCTGTACACAACAATTTGAGATTTGTAATTTAAATTTTAAAAATCGGATGTGGTTACAGTGCACACTGTCAGATTTTAATCAATGGCATTTATACATTTTGGTTACACCACGTAGTAATTACAGCACTTTGTATACAGAGTCCCCCCCATTTTAGCTTTGAAAAACTTCAGCAGTACGTTTGGGATCACTGTCATGCCGTAGAATGAACAGCCGGCCAATGAGTTGAGACAATCGCTTGAACTTGAGCAGATAGGATGTGTCTATACACTTAATTTTGCTACTACCGTCAGCGGATACATCATCACTGAAGACAAGTGAGCCAGTACCTTCGGCAGCCATACATGCCCGGGTCATAACACCCCCACATGCTTTGGATCTTGGGCAGTTCCTTCTCTCCTCCATACTTTGCTTCTGCCATCACTCTCATATAAGTTAATCTTCTTCTCATCTATCCACAAGACCTTTTTCCAGAATGGGAATCGTCTTGGCAAACTGTAACTGTAACCTAGTCATCAAGTTTCTGTATTTCTGTTCTTTGGCAGACAGTGGTCATTGACAAATCCACACCTGTCTCCTGAAGAGGTTACTGAATTGTTGGACAGGTTTTTGGGGATTTCTTGTTTATTATGGAGAGAATTCTTCTGTCATGAGCTGTGAAGGTCTTCCTTGGCCTGCTTGTCCCTTTGCGATTAGTAAGCTCAATAGTGCTCTCTTTTTTCTTAAATTATGGTCCAAACAGTTAATTTTGGTAAGCCCATTGCCTCTAACAGATTTATTTCTGTTTCTCAGTCTCATAATGACTTCTTTGACTTTCATTGGCACAGCTTTGGTTCTCATGTTGATAAACAGCAATAATAGTTAAAAGACTAGAGGAAAGACTAGGTGCGGAGAGTGCTCTTATACCTGAGGCAATTAAACACACCTGAGCAATTACAAACAGCTGTGAATCATGTGTCCCAAACATTATGGTGCCCTGAAATGGGGGGGAAGACTATATATATATATATATATATATATATATATATATATATATATATATATATATATATATATATATATATATAAACACTGCTATCATTTCTACCTTGTGAAACCAAAATGTATAGAAAAATACACACCGGTTCTTTAGAACTGAGCTCAAAGTCACGTTATGGCATTTCACTGTTGCTGTAACATGTATTTAATACCAGTCGCAAGCCACTTGGGAGAAGAGTGTTAAGCAAATAAATAAATAGATATATGCTTTTAGACGTGCGGCGAAATGCCCTCAGTGTGGAAAGAATGCACGATAACAGAAAACAGAACTGTGCTTTCTGCAGCTCTGTCATGACTGAAGGATCTTGATAAGCACCTCAGGAGGCGTGCCGTGCGCACTCCTAAGACGCCCCGTGCCAGTACATACTTGAGCTCTCTCATAGCCCCGGGAGAGACTTTTAACACTGGAATGCCAAGCATTTAACCATGAATAGACCGCAACGCCTCCAAGCTCTCCGGGCTGTAAATGACAGGGGCGCTGGCGTCTAAAATTAACCCCCTGGCCCTGGCCCTGCCCCCACCCCCCCACTCCATAACTCGCAGCTTCTAGATGTTTCTGGTCTGTTTGGACATCTTGCTCATCGTTTCGGTCATAAAGGACAGGATTCAGCCTTTTCAGTACAGTGTACATGCAGGGCTAAGACTCTACAGACAGTGGAGTCGAAGCTGGTGTGTGACTCTCCTCAACAATCAGTAGAGCTGAGGGTGGAGGGTTTGCCTTAAAAATCAGTGTGTTCCTTCAACGCAACCACTTAAAAGGCACCCAAAGCTTTAGGTCACAAATTACAACCAAGAGCCAGTGTTTGGTTGAATGGCAAAGTATTTATAAGCATGAACCGTGAAATAAACAAAAACCCACTAATGGCACATCCACTAAAACAGTTTCTCTCAGGTTCATTTCTTTAATACTGATTCAAGTTCTTTCAATCACTTGACATTCTGTTGAAATTGCCATAGTATGCCTGAGCTTGAGTGCCACTTTTCCAATAATAATAATAATAACAATAATAACAATAAATGGCTTCCATTACAGTGCTTTTATCACGCTCAAAATGCTAACAGTGATGCGGGGGAAACCCAAAGCACGGGAGCCATTTTGCACCTGAAAACACACCACACATCAGCAGGCGGAGACAGAGAGAATGGACCGGGGGATGATTAGGTTCCAAGTTGAGGAAAGCCAGGCTGGGAATTAGCCAGAACACTGGGGAACCATAACCTCTTTGCAATGAGTGTAACACGATCTTTCATGACCACCGTGAGTCAGGAGCCCAGTTCATCCTAGTGTCCCCCATCAATGCACTGGTGCACATTTGACCAAATGGAAGATTGCCCCGTAATGGTCCACCAATATCAATTCCAGCAGCAACCATGGGCTCATTCCGATCACTTCATTTTCTCATCTTTTTTTCCTTTTCTTGCAATTCTCTTATACGCCTAGCTCCACCCATCGAGAGAGGCTAGGGAAGGGGCAAGAAAAAGAAATGAAGCTGAAATCAAGAAAATGTGAAATCAGCAAATGGAATGTCCTTGCTCCTTCAAACGTCAGTGGCAGAAGGGGAGAGATGGATCCACAAGTCGATCATTTATATGTCACACTTTCCAAAAAATACTTCCACAAAGGATGCGCAAAGACTGGGAGTTCCTAACTTGTACTTCTAACACATAGAACGAACATTTAATGGGTCAAAAAAGGCGGCCCTCGATCGATTTCCAGATCAGGAGCAAGTAAAAGATAAGACGAGGAAAAAAAAGCGAATGGAATGAGCCCCTAGTTTTTCCCAGGATGTCTCCCATCAAAGTACTAACCTACTTAGCTACAGCCATTCAGCAGCTCAGGGATAATTAGCAATATTTGGGCTGGAATACAATAGCAACAGGAAACACTGAGGTCAACAGTGTAAGAGAGGAGTTACCTTATGTTACCGTTATTCTGCCTATGGCTGATCCTTTCAGAAAATGAGCCTCTTATTCTACAAAATGCACACTGTTCATATTTCACTGGCAGGCTTGGCAGAGACCTGCAGTTAATTCGAAAATCAGGTGATCTCATTCCAATTTAATGATATTCCAGTTATGGACAGGTCGACAGTTTCAGAGAGCTGGTGTGCAGCTGCTCTTTGGCTTCAACCTTATTTGTAAGGTTTTGTTCAGCGGTCTTATGAAGGCTGGTGTTTTCTTTCCTATTACTCCCTGTATTGTATTAATAACTTAAGAAAACAGTTCACAAAGAGCACCAGACTACTGTGTTAGCAATAAAATAAATAGCAACAATGCATGATAAAAATGAATGACATCCCCGCTGAACAATTTATTTCTAATTTCACGCTCTCTCAGTGTTTTTGGGCAATCATAATTTCTTGTAGCACAAACCAAAAGTGAACCTCCTAAAAGATAATATAAATCCACAGAGAAAAGCTTAAAGCTCCAGAGAAAAATGCTAATTTTGGTTTATTTTGTAGGAACTTTTATCTTTAAAACAAAAATTGCATAACAATCTCAATTATTAATTATTTTAATTTTGAAAGAAACTTGTAATCCAATTAGTGAGGAGAAGCCCATGGGAACAAGGGCGGAGGCTTACACCTTTGTGGAGTGTCTGAGGATGGAGGTGGGGGTGGGGGGTGGGGGGGATGCAGTACTTACGTTAACTCTGAAGGCCTGAACAGTGTTGTCGAGCAGAAGTACGTTACAGACCACCTCTGTGTGCTGTCTGTCTCGTGCCAGCTCCGACGCTCGGACATTGTAGGATCTGCCAGCAGGCAATCGGAAGCGTGCGCTCATTACTGTCCACACAAAGTCTGCAGCAGATGGAGAGAGGGAGAGAGAGAAGTAAAGAGAGGGAGAGGGGGGGGAGAGAGTGAGAGGAGAGAATTACACAACATTCTAGAACATCACCCGCTCCCTGCTTTCTTTCTATGCGAATTCCAACCAATAACGGACTAACAATAAGACTGCGTCTTCCAATAGGAACCCCTCACACTTAATCTGATGAGAATGGTTATGAAATCTAGGCTGTTCTTCTGTAGAGGATAAAAAAAAAAACATTAGCAAGAAATCCACTGGAAAGGGTTTATTGCAGATTAACCAACCGGGTATTACAGAGAAGTAGTTATACATTTGATATCAAATGTGAGTCTTGGACTCTTTTCTAACAACTTTAAAAATAGATTAATATTTCACATATGAAAATGCTGAGAAAATCTTACTGAAAGCAGATGGTTAACAAAAAAAAACATCAGTATAGCAGAAAAAGAAAATGACAGGAAACACAAAACAGACAGGAGCTCAAATGGACAGCATTGTAACACTGGGCAGGGATTGATTGTAGTTTGTGGAGTGATTGGGATTGATTGTAGTCCTTTGCTTGCCATTAGCATCAAAGGAACACTCCCATAAATAAAGAAACATGGTAATGACCATCCTGCATGCCCAGCAAATTCATGCTTTCATCTTAGCCCCTCAGGGGTACAACAAGAATAGTGTTCTCTTGTTAAATAGCTTCATAACAACTACAAGCTACATAACCAGCTAGTTCAACAAAATGAACGGCATAACAGTTCCACATAAAATATGGCGTACTTCAAATTCTTAAACAGGGTATTTTTTTTTTTTTTTCTAACATTTGCCAGCTCGGCTGAACTAAACCTCTCATTGCGAAGTCAGACTATTTTTTATTTCTTTGTTCGGAAAAGCAAATCAACACAATTTCGTCCCCAACATTAAAACCGTATTTCACTCCGATGACTCCTGTCGAGCTCATAGAGGAAGACCTTTCATAAGCGGCTTTGACAAGGAACACGATAGATCAGTGGGGCTCGCTAGAGAGTGAAAGCACACCCCTTATCAATAGAATCCTCCGATACCCTAGGTGATATACATTACATTAATGCCATTTGGCAGAGCGACGTACAGTTGATTAGACAATCCAACCTCGGAGACATGCAGGGTTAAGGGCCCAACGGCTGTGCGGATCTGATTGTGGCTATAACGGGGATCGACCACCAACCTTGTGGGTCCCAGTCACATGCCATAACCACTACGCTAAAAGCCTTCTACAATCATCAATTGCAGAACGGCCACAACTGGCACTGGCACGGTCTGGACTTGATCCGAGGCCATGAGGTTTATCAATGCACCATAGCCTGGTGTTGCAAGTATTCCTGGTAAACATTTTACTCTGTAAGCTGCCATGTCCTGCTCCACTAAAACATGTGGCAATCCCTGGCACCTGGTCAGAGAAATTCTAACATTCATTCACTGCAATGTTTTTCATTTCCAGTGCTATTTTCAACCAGTACAGTTTCTCTCAAAATATTAAAAAAGTAGCTCAAGGAGTTGTAGTTGTAGTTGTCCAGTCTGCATTTTATTTCAATTATAATGTGCTGGAGAGCCAAAACAACAAAAATGGCATCACTGTCCAAATACTTTTGCATTTGACTATATATGAATAACAACAATAAGTAAATTCACAGAGTAGTTTAATTTTCAAATCCGTTCGTAACCACACCTCACGCAACAGTTTCATCCAAAATGATAAAACATCCAACTTTTCAGATATCTTAACACATTCACACACACACACACACACACACACACACACACACACACACACACACACACACACACACACACAAAAGTGGGCAATAATTAAATCCTGAGGGTCTTAACATTCAGCTTGTTTCAGAAACAATTAGTGTCACTTGTCAGGTTCATAACTATAAGCCCGACTAACTCCTGAAGAATCACTTTTGCAGGGGGAGGGGATTCAGATTACAGGGAATTCAAAGCCACGCGGTCGTACTTTGGAAAGTGATGTACAGTGAGGTCCGTAAGCATTTGTACATTGGAGCAATTTCTGTTCTTTTGGCTCAGTACTCCAGCACATTGGATTTGAAATGAAACTGGAATATTTAGGGACCTCAATGTACACACTGTCCTATAACCATCCACAATTTGACCTCAAAAGACACAAGGATACCTCCCCGCTGGGTCCACAGCCATGCCATCCATCCAAAGGCTGGGTCCTCTACCGTGCCAAACACACTGCCAGAAAAACGAAATGCGGAACCGACAAAGAAAAAAATCTGTCGGGCATTGTGGGTAAAATGAGGCACTGCATCTCTTTTGACATGATACTACGTCCCCAGAGAGTGTGAAATACATTGATGCTAAAATTATAAAGGAATTGAGAAACATGAACATGCAACAAACACACCCTTCGATGTGGTCTCCGAAATTAACTACATCCGAAAGTAATTTTGTTTCACACATGGACATCTATCGCTTGGATAAAAAAAAACATGACATGTAAATAAAATATGAGCCTTTAATATTTTAGGAGGGGGGAATGTTGACCCCCCCCCCCCCCCCACACCCACTTCTGTGAAGTATTCCTAGGGTGAACATTGCCTTGGGAACGTTCTCCAAAAAACTCCCCAGCAAGACCTCTTGAATGCCTTGTGCTCAGTTCAGACCAAAGACTTGCAATGCAACGAGCTGCAACTGGCAACTCTTTGCAAGCTTCTAAAACTCGCCTGCACCGGCATCAGACATTCTGAGACGGGCAGGAAACACTGCTGTAACTCCTCTCGGTTTGGCCAGAGCCTAGAAGGGCCCCTCGGGTCAGCGGTGCTAGCTCTCCTGCAGCACTGCTATTCCTGTAGGGTGGAACACGGGTCACAATGGCACAGGAAACTGTGTGGGAAGGGTGCGTGCTGAACTGCATGTGTGGGAGGCTAGCAGATACATCAGAGCCCAGCATGTTACAAAAGAACACCGCATCACAGCCCCCAATAACTGCTCCATAAGACCAGTCCTGGTTCAATTATGTAATTGTTTTGGATTCAAATACTTTTCTATGCTTTACTGAGCTTGTCTGGTGTATTGGAACCTAGGAAGTACCCACACATTTTGAGGGTATTTCTCACCTTCTGGTCCTCCTGGTTGGCTCAATTGCACCAAGCAAGATCAATCGAGCGAAGAAAAGTCTTTGAATCGGAGAGAATTACGTGAGTGACCCAGGTCTGAATAAGACACAGGCAGCTGGAACGATCCAGAGAGAACGTTAGAGAAACCCCATTACAATGTCAGCAGAGCAAACGAAGGCCAAAGGACTGAGGCCCGTTGCAGAGAATCGTTCTTCAGGGCCAGACATTGGTTTTGCCGACTCTAGATTCTCGCCCAACACTGAGAACCGAAGATTGCCCATCCCCCAGAATTCCTCCACATGTATTTCAGACAGTGAAAATCACAGAAGATCCCGAAAAGCCTCATGGGATGCTCAACGAATGCCAAACAAGACATGGATCCTGTGCAACAGATGGTCAATTATAGGTGTGCATGCACAACACTGCTTATCGCTTGTAATCTTCAAGCTGACAATATCAAAAATAACATCAAGTGCCCAAGGACAGCTGATGAAATTCACAGCATGACAATAGTAAATGGTTTCAATTAAAGCAAGCAATTAAAAAAAACCTCTGGTTTCAGACTTTTGGTTTACTACAATTTACGAAAATAACAGTCAAATGTCGTGGATAATTTTTATAAGTGAACTGCACTAAGAAGCTTGAGCTTTATTGGAAGAGAAGAGAAGCAAGCAGAGATCTGCCACAATATCCCTTCATGTTCCAACAATGTCTCTGAAACGAGAAATCAGAGAAATGAGAGACACTCGGTTAAGTGGAGAGGTCACATCTTGTAAGAGCGCAATATTAAAAACAAAGATAGCCTGAAAGGGTCCTGCATTACTCTGGGGGAAGGGTTCTATGCCAGCATGTTTTCCAAGAAGCACAATCCTAATTCACAAAAAGAGTGGCACACTAATGTATCCCAATTAGTAGATGCTAAATTATTTTTTGAGTCAGCCCACATCAAATTTTAACCATAGGAAATCCTGGGAGCACATTGTGATTGGACAGTGACTGAGGGGGGAGAATAGATTCGGGGGTGGGTGGCAGCAATTGTACTATGATCTCCTTTCCCCAGTCAGACACCCACCCATTGTAGCAAGGGGTACGCCTCGTATTAATTCCCGCCATCATCTGGGCGGCTGTCAAAGTCACGACAATGACAGGGCGACATCTGAACGAAAGGGAAAGCCCCGGGGCCAGACAGGACCTCATAATTCATCACCTCAGCCAAGCAAGTCATTTTAATAGAAAATGGTTTGCTTTACCCTGTAAACTTTCCATTTACCATGCTCATTTCTGGGAGCCCTACACCAGGGATCATCAACTCCGGCCCTCAAATTCAAATCCAGCCCAGGTTTCCTTTTCCCCCAGGAACAATTACTGTTACTGATTGGCCAGACTGTCTTCACACAAACAGTGGCTTCAGAAAGTATTCATACCCCTTCACTTTTTGCACATTTTGTAGATTTCATTTTAAATGCCCTTCTTACCAATCAATAACCCATAATGACTTATTGAAAACATTTTTGCAATTTATACAAAATCAAAAACTGTAATCTAACTGTAATGTAACATTTATATAAGTGTTCAGACCCTTTGCTGTGCCACTCCAAAATGGGGTCAGGTGCATACCGTTTGGCTTTAATTACATTTGAGATGTGTCTTCATTGGAGTCCACCTGTGGCAAGTTGAATTGATTGGACACAGTTTAGAAAGGCACACACCCTTGTATATAAGGTTCCACAATTCACACAGCATGTCAGGTGACAAATCCAAGAAGACCAACAAACACAGTGATAAACATAGTGAGGCATAGATCAAGGCAAGGGTATAAAACCATTTATAAAGCTTTGAATGTTCCCAGGAGCACAATGGCCTCAATAATTGTGAAATGGAAGAAGTCTGGAGCCACTCTTCCTAGAGTTGGCCATCAGGGCAAGAAAGGTCTTGGTCAGAGAGGTGACCAAGAACCCAATGGTAACAGAGCTTAGGAAGTCCTCTGTAGAGTTGGGAGAACCTGCCGGGAGGATGACCATCTCAGAAACACTCCATCAATCAGGCCTTTATGGTATAGTGGCTAGACAGAAGTTACTCTTGAATTTGGAGTTTGCTAAACAACATTTAAGCGACTGAGAGCATGAGGAAAAATATTCACTGGATTGACAAGATAAAAATTAAACTCTTTGGGCAGAACTCCAAGTACTATGTCTGGCAAACACCAGGCACTGCTCATCACCTGGCTCATACTGTAGCATCCCTATGGTGAAGCATGGTGGTGGCAGCATCATGCTATGGGGGTGGCAGGGACAGGGAGACTGGCCATAATTGAGGGAAGGATGAAGAGGTCCTTGAGGAAAACCTGCTGCAGAGTGCACGTGACCTCAGACTGGGGCGACGGTTCACCTTTCTGGAGGCCAATGATCCGAAGCATATAGCAAGGACAATACTGGAGTGGCTCTGACTGTCCTTGAGTGGCCCAGCCAGAGCCAAGACTTAAAACCCCCAAACCCCATAGAACATCCAGGGAGAGACCTGAAGATGGCAGTTCACAGATGCTTGCCTTCGAATCTGACACAGAATGAGAGGATCTGCCAGAAAGAATGGGATAAAATTCCCAAATCCAGGTGTGCAAAGCTTGTAGAGACATGCCCAGGAAGACTCAAAGCTGTAATTGCTGCCAAAGGGGCTTCTACACAGTACTGAATTAAGGGTCTGAATACTTTTGTCATTATTGGTAATTGAGTGTACATTTTTCCATTCTAAAGTAAATCTACAACAGAAGTGTGCAAAAAGTGAAGGGGTCTGAATACTTTCTGAAGCCACTGTAGGGAAAGCAGCAGTGCATGGCCCTTGAGGAACACAAGTTGATGATCTCTGCCAGTGTCGTTCAGCGGATTTACGGAACGACAACAAAAATAAAATAGTTTGTCTTGCGTTTTATCTTCCGGTGCTGCGCTTCCATTTTTGAAAAGGCTAAGTCAAGCAAGCTTGAGTCACCCATGGCCGTTTGTAAAATTAATACCGCTTTTGAAAAAAGACTATGCGTGGGGAAACAACATAAAGAGGTGACTGAGTCACGTTTAGCCTCTATCCCAGTTCCACAGCATTGGCTTATTATTTTGCTTTCAAAGACTATGGCTTCACAGGTTGCATCCTCTCCCCAACAAAAAATAGTTATAATGACACTTCCTAAGAGATTCACTTGTTCAGTTTGGTAATTGCAATATTTATCAGTTGGGCAATTGTGATATTTGGGTAATTAGGACATGTATCAGTTGATTATCAATGTGACGACATCAAAACTAGAACAGCCCGGACCCTCAGGGGCCCTCGGGGCCGCACCACAGAGGCCCCCCCGGTTTGTTTGTTTGTTCGGGACTCGCCAGGCTGTACAGCAGCCACCACGCTTGGAGGCACCAACATGGCGTACGGCTCCGTAAGGTTTCCCTCATGCTTCGTCTTTCTGAGCTGGGGCCTCTCTCTGTCCTCCACCTCGTCCGTCACCACACCACCCAGCATCAGGCACATTTATCCTGTCCGATATTAAACAGAGCTTTCACCAAAGTGAGATAAATTAAATTACAGAAAGCGGGGTTGGGGGGAAAATTGGCTTCCCGGACATGTTCTCCAGCCTTCCATATTTTAATATTTTTAGTCCTGATTGGTCTCAGTCTGAGAGCTGTGTCAGTCATGGGTAGCCTTCTCAAAAAGCACAGACTTCATTTGGAGTAGTTTGCTCTCTTTTTTTGGGGGGGGGGTTTATTTAGCTAAATGTTTTTGCTCACTGGACCTTGTGAGGAAAATGACTAACTCATATCCGACCGGCCAGCAAGCCCAGGGGCAAGACTGAGGCTGTTCAGAAAACCGCCGTTTTTCACACAAGACTTCTTTTCCAGGAACCTGGATTTAATGTATTCTGGACACACAAACAGTGTGCAAAGGTCAACACGGAACGGCAGTCAGAACGTCCGAGTGCACACGCCGTTCCGTAGCCAGCCCCCGCGACCTTTATGGAGAGATTTCCTGGGGTTGCGATGCCAAACAAACGCACGCTTGTTTCTCCTTTTTCCCCCTGCCCTTGGTAATTCAAACCGCTTTTAACCCCAAGTTCATTCCTGGCAGCTATAAAAATTCTGGTAAAAGAAAAAAAATTTTAAAAGAAGAAAACTTCAACTGGGGGTATTTTGCCAAATCTTGTTCCCTTACCAAGCTATCAATTTAGCATATGACTTCTAAGACTAACTACACTCTCATTAATATGGCTAAAATAACTAGTTCCATCAGCAAGACCATTCACACCTTTTTATTCATGGAGTTGTTACACTCATTAAATTATTATTTGTTATATGTTGGAGGTCTTGCTCTAGGTGCACTGACCACTACAGCACTGCGCCACCACACTCAAGGCTATATTGGACACGAAACACAGACACACATTAAACCCAACACACAGACTAACACACATTTGACTCAACACACAGACTAAGACACATTAGACCTAGTATGCGGACTAAGACAAAATAGTTGTATTTTGTGTCCCACCCAGGGATCAGAGTTTATCTACTGTCCAATCAGCAGTCGGCATGGTCACGGCGATTACACAGCACTCTGGGAAGGAGTCCCATGACCTGCTGATGGGGTCACCAACCAACAACACACTGGTACAGAAAGACCCACAGGGGACTTCTATTTTTACTCTGATACTGTGACTGCACACACACACACACACACACACACACACACACACACACACACACACACACACACACACACACACACACACACACACACACACACACACACACACACACACACACACACACACACACACACACACACAGCTCTGTCACAACCAGCTGCTTGTCTCTCCTGCTTTGTGTGCAGTGCTTTCAGCCTCTCGGGGAGTCTGGAGCGTCCATGTCTCAGCTGACTGCTCCACTGGAGGGCCACAATGGCGCAATGAGAGGCTTGGGGGAGCAGGGTGGGGTTAGGGTGGAGCGTGTGTGGCTGCTGCACCATCAGCTGACCCCACCACCCAGAACGTGCTGTCCATCCATCAGCATTCCACAACAGAGAGAGGGAGGGAGAGAGTGAGAGGGGAAAGAGAGAAAGAGAGAAGAGCGAGCAAGAGGGAGGGAGGAAGGGAGAATGTGAGACAAAAGGAGACCGAGGGAGAGAGCGTGAAAGAGAGATCCAAAACAGTCAAGGCGAGAGAAGAACGGAGGGATGACAGAGGGAGACAAGTAACGAGAGAGAGCAGAGGGAAGCGAGAGGAGGAATAAAGAGAAGTGGGCGAGAGGACGCCAGCGCTCTTCACTCCTCCAACTTGGGCCCCGCCCTTTCAGTTACGTAATCCTAATGTGTTCCCTCACCACCCCCCCTCCCAATACATAGAACAGCGCAACAGCGCGCTATAATCCTGCAGCAGCACGAAAGGCACCGTTTAACGCTTCAGCTCGGTCACGGCTGCTACTGTGGAAAATTACACCGCTGGGCTAAACCACAATACACACTACATCCATATTCTGCCCCTTCAACAGAAAAGGAATACCCTTGCTCCAGGGGAAAGATGCATTAAAATAATCGAGAAGTGCCAGGCGAGGCTAACAATTGCGGAGAAAAATGAACAGCGCCCACATCGTACCCACAGCAGTCTTTGTTAGATACGAGCGCTGGTTACGTAACCTCATGAATACTTGAGAATGAAGAAAATAAACATCTCTTTTGCACGACGCGGGTTCAAGAGAAGCCGGCAGCTACCATGTATTTAGAGGGGCACGTTCATGAGCGGTTTCTGTTTTCTACAGCAGGTTGAGGGGTAGAGTACCCCTGAGATGATACGCCCGGTCTGAGTCCCTTCATGCACGCCCCCCCCCCCCCACACACACTTAGCAACCTGCCTGGGCTACCAGTACACACAAACCCTCCCCTGCTGTGAAGAAACACGCATCTCAGAGCAAGCAGACAGCCAAAAAGACAACAGCGCTCATGAACATCAAACGTCAAACGAATTTGATATTTCCCCCGAAATCCTGTTCCATAAGTGCTAAATAACTGCTAACGACTGACAGCCAGCAGGCAATCGACGGTTAGCGATTAGCAGCTTGTCAGGGGGCGGGTTGAGCGTAGCCCCGGGCATCAGCCTGGGGATGCCTCCCACCGTCTCGTGCTGAAGGCTGTCGCTGCACCAAGGACATCCTCCGCCCTCTCCGAACATCAAAAGCTACCCAGCCATCTACCAAATGAAGCCTCATTTAGTGACCTGTCCAAACTAGTGATGAAGAGTATGGAGGGAAACATTACAGCAATGTTTACAACCGTCAAACTGGTAAATGGTAGGCATTTATATAGCGCCTTCATCCAAAGCGCTGTACAATTATTGGTTCTCATTCACCCATTCATACACACACTCACACATCAACGGTGATTGGCTGCCATGCAAGGTGCCGACCAGCTCGTCAGGAGCATGTCCCTTGCTCAGGGACACTTCGACACAGCCCGGTCAGGGGATCGAACCGGCAACCCTCCGACCGCCAGACGACTGCTCTTACTGCCTGAGCCATGTCGCCATACAATGTGATCTACATATCATTTAGTGACAATAAGACACTCTGAACTAGACAAGCTGTTTGTCATCGTCAAATTAATTGTTTTCAATTGTTCGACAAACTGTGTGGACCCAGGACCTTCTGGGCTTCAATGCATTGCTTAACTTAAGTGACTAATATTAGTCACTGAGTCCACTCACCTGATTTCGCAGACCTAAATTGACTGCTGATTGAAAGAAAATCTACAGCAAACACTACAAACCTTCAGGACGTGAGCTTGAGAAAATCAGGTTTTTTCTTTAACATTCCTGCACTGGACAGAATTGGACGGTGAGCAATTTATCGAACCATGTTAAGTTCTGCAACGGCTCTGCAAATCAGCATTGGCAAGCGAATAAATAACTGGTTAGCAAGGAGGATGCAGCAGTGTGCAACACCGAGATCAACGTGAGTTAGGGCCCCGCGGCAGAGCGAGCGTCAGGGCCCCGCGGCAGAGCGAGCGCCAGGGCCCCGCGGCAGAGCGAGCGCCAGGGCCCCGCGGCAGAGCGAGCGTCAGGGCCCCACGGCAGAGCGAGCACCAGAGCGAGCGCCAGGGCCCCGCGGCAGAGCGAGCGTCAGGGCCCCGCGGCAGAGCGAGCACCAGAGCGAGTGTCAGGGCCCCACGGCAGAGCGAGCACCAGAGCGAGCGTCAGGGCCCCGCGGCAGAGCGAGCGCCAGGGCCCCGCGGCAGAGCGAGCGTCAGGGCCCCGCGGCAGAGCGAGCACCAGAGCGAGCGTCAGGGCCCCGCGGCAGAGCGAGCGCCAGGGCCCCGCGGCAGAGCGAGCACCAGAGCGAGCGTCAGGGCCCCGCGGCAGAGCGAGCACCAGAGCGAGCGTCAGGGCCCCGCGGCAGAGCGAGCGTCAGGGCCCCGCGGCAGAGCGAGCGTCAGGGCCCCGCGGCAGAGCGAGCACCAGAGCGAGCGTCAGGGCCCCGCGGCAGAGCGAGCACCAAAGCGAGCGTCAGGGCCCCGCGGCAGAGCGAGCGCCAGGGCCCCGCGGCAGAGCGAGCGTCAGGGCCCCGCGGCAGGGCGAGCACCAGAGCGAGCGTCAGGGCCCCGCGGCAGAGCGAGCGCCAGGGCCCCGCGGCAGAGCGAGCACCAGAGCGAGCGTCAGGGCCCCGCGGCAGAGCGAGCACCAGAGCGAGCGTCAGGGCCCCGCGGCAGAGCGAGCACCAGAGCGAGCGTCAGGGCCCCGCGGCAGAGCGAGCACCAGAGCGAGCGTCAGGGCCCCGCGGCAGAGCGAGCGTCAGGGCCCCGCGGCAGAGCGAGCACCAGAGCGAGCGTCAGGGCCCCGCGGCAGAGCGAGCGTCAGGGCCCCGCGGCAGAGCGAGCGTCAGGGCCCCGCGGCAGAGCAGCCTCGACTCACAGGATTTCACAGCAGTTCGCTCATGATGCCAGTCAGCTTGATAAAAAGCACATTGTGTCAGCACAGTTCTCTAGACACAGCTTTAAGGAGCCCAATGACAGAACGGCATTTAGGAGCCCAACTACTGACAGGAATAAAATAGGCTAGTCTTTTTAAATGTTGCCATGGGAATTGGCTAATATGTATAAACTGCCAGTCTAAAGGTGCTGTTACCGAACACAGTCCTTTCGGTTATTTGTCAAACACATAATTATGTTTTGCAATGCAATTATAAAGCTGCACATCAATGGTCTGTAATTATTACATTATGAATGGTTATTTCCAAAGCGCCTTTTAATATAGCCAGCCCCCCTTTAGCCTACATTATGACGGATCATCCATAACGGTATTTCTCACGATGCTTCCACTCTTACAGGACAGTAGCAGCTTCTCGCCTGAATGCAGAACTCCTCAGAGCCTGTCCTTCTCACGTGTAAACTGACACGGTCTTGTCAATAAAATGGCACAATACATGTATGCTTAGTAAGCGGTCTTACCACAGCGCCGCGGCAAGTCCCTTCATGCCCTCAGAATGGAAATAAGAAGTCACAAAGCTCTCAGAAACAGACCAACTTCCTTATTTTCCTTTCCAGACTTGTTACTCAACATGGAGACTGGAAACGGGAGGAAATGTGTTATTTTTATCGCTCTGGACAGGCCCGGTCACAGATGAAAAAGCACATCACAGCTGCTCTCAATCAATATGAGCAAACTGTCCCGCACAATGGATCACAACTCTGAAACACAATAACGCTGCCATTTACATGCTCTTTGTGACCAAAAAGGGCAGAAGCCACGGGGCTTTTCATTGGGTGTACAGTTTGTGTTGGGGGGGAGATTACCGAGTGTTCAGTGTGGGTTGGGTGGGAGTTCACTGGCTGTACAGTGTGTGTTGGGTGGGAGTTCACTGGCTGACAGTGTGTGTTGGGTGGGAGATCACTGGCTGACAGTGTGTGTTGGGTGGGAGTTCACTGGCTGTACAGTGTGTGTTGGGTGGGAGTTCACTGGCTGTACAGTGTGTGTTGGGTGGGAGTTCACTGGCTGACAGTGTGTGTTGGGTGGGAGATCACTGGCTGACAGTGTGTGTTGGGTGGGAGTTCACTGGCTGTACAGTGTGCGTGGGGTGGGAGATCACTGGCTTACAGTGTGTGTTGGTTGTCAGTTCACTGGCTGTACAGTACATGTTGGTTGTTAGTTCACTGGCTGTATAGTGCGTGTTGGTTGTTAGTTCACTGGCTGTACAGTGCGTGTTGGTTGTTAGTTCACTGGCTGTGTAGTGCGTGCTGGTTGTTAGTTCACTGGGTGTACAGTCTGTGGTGGGTGGGAGTTCGCTGGGTGTGCAGTGTGTCTTAGTTGGAAGATGACTAGGTGCAGTGTGTGTTGGGTGGAGGTTTACAGGCAGTAAATTTTGTGTTGGGTGGAAGTGGTTTGTGGATTCTAAAAATCACCAGCCATTTTCAACATTTTAAGAGACACATTACCTTTTAAAATGGAACATAATCGGGTTTGTTACCTGCCGGAGTGGTTGCTTGGGTAGAAAATCTAGAAAGCAAAACTTTACCAGTGCTTGCTTGGTGCTGGGTATATATTTCATACTGGCAGACAAGGAATTTCACCAGTTGTACAACATCTGATGTAAAAAGAGCCCAGCTTGACCCCTGAACCAGGGCCACTGAGGTCACACTTGGCAGGTGGCACATCTGGTTTCGGGTTTCACTGGCTTTTACCGCGAAAGGGATCATTTATGAAACTGGACCCCATATTTTTCAGGTCCCCAGAAGGGTGGTTAGAACTTTCAACAAGTTGCCATGCGGAGGAAAAGGGCGGCGGTTTTGATCCAGGGGATTATTTTCCCCCTTCAGCGCAGCGGAGATCTGCGCAGTAAACACCTGTACAGGTCATGGAGTGCCACAGTGCCTGTGCCAGCTCATTGTGCCCAGTGACAAAGGCCGAGGTGTCTGAAGAAACTGCTAGTGATGTCTTCCTGTGTGTGCGCGTCTGTGTGTGCGTGTCTGGGTGTGTGTGCATCCACGGGTTAGCACGTGCGAGTGCGAGTTAGCACGTGCGAGTGCGAGTTAGCATGTGTGTTAGCTTGTTAGCGTGTGCGCTAGCTTGTTAGCGTGTGCGTGTTAGCGTGTGTCTGCGTCTGGCATATAGGGCGGCTGTTATTGTTCAGTTGGCGGAACACAAGGCCAGAACGATGAGCTGCTCAGGGTCAGACTGGGTTACACATGCAGCGATCTTTCACCACAAGTGTGGGTGGGGGGACTCCATTCACTATTTGAAAGGTTAGAAACAAAGTAAACCGGAACAACAGACTGGTTCGGTATGTGTGCAAGTCAAATGGTCACACACATACCGAACGGTTCAAAAGTTGGGCAAAAAAAGAAAAAAGGACCACGGTGCCAAAGGACCTGACAAAAGAACTATAAGAGCTGTGGCATCAGGAACGTGAGACGGGTCGTCCGAGCTGGTCCGTCAGGACAGAGCGCTCCCATTAGCGTACACTGAGCCTCACTGCACAGACATGGCAGCACTGAGCCTGGGGCTGTCATTAGCTGCCTCTGCCCACAGAAGACTGCGGAGGCTGGAGCGTTTACCCCTGTCCGCTGCACTGCCCGGTGCCATGTTACAGACCCGACACATCAGTGAGGCAGCTACTGAACAGCACAGCTCTGAAACAGCAGGGATGTGACGGGGCGCTGCGTACAGGGCAGGAGGAGCTCGGCTCAACACGACTCTTTAGCTTCGGGGCCTTGGGCTGAAGAAAGGGAAATTCCACTGATAGGTAATGAGCTTAAGAGCAGAGACTCCATAACATGGGCTCATGGACTGGAGGGAGCTAAATATAGGAGTAAACAAGTACAAGTCATACACGGCACTATGAGTTAAACAGAGCGCCAGTAATGGCACTGTACTACAAGTTAAATTCAGCCCCAGTTATACACTGTACTACAAGCATACAAGACCAATAAACACAAACAATACAATACGGCTTTGAGTTAACTGGATCCTCTGTGATATTGAGGTGCAGTACTCACAATAGCACTGTACACAGACTCAACTTCATATTTAAAAATGGACTGCCATTACACATAGCAAAAGAGCTGCATATTGTGGTGACAAACTATTTACTTAAAGGGATTGTTCACTTTCCAAATTATCTCAGTTTTAGTGCGCTTGCCGTTTTTGAATGCGATGAAGGAGATTCTAGAAAAAACTGGGTGTTTGTCATATAAGTCACTTGTATTTTATGTGATTTTTTTGGACGCTAACTGTCAACCCTAGCGCAGCCTAGAGGGTCAGTCGTATCGGCAATCACATCTTTTAACAATATTGCCAGATGCTGGGAGAAACAAAGTGTGACAGTGTTGGCTGTTCTGGTTCTGGAAGGGGATAAAGATTTCCGTCCCTGTCCGTTGTTGCAATCCGATGTTTGAAGTGCCCTGTCCACAATGTTGATGCCAAATGCTCCTTCCCCCATTTCCCATGACAGTCACATTCAGTGACAAAACATTCAGTTTTGTACAAAACAAACTTTAGAGGAATAAAGGACACACAGTATCTGTGTTTTATCTTAGTAATGCATTTTGCTCTATTTTGAATAACATTCTGCTAACGTTGCCGTGACTGCTCTGTGACTTCAGCCAACATTTTCGGTGACAAACACCAAACCTGAATTACAGATATTTAAAAAAGCTCATTTATGATAGCTGTTAAAGGGCCATTTTGAAGTTGGTGGTCTTAGGAAAGGATCACTCCAAAGCAGCTAGGACAGCAACACCAATTCTTAAGTACAGTGGAGTTGCATGGAAGTACACAGGAGTTGTGTTGAAACAAAATTAAGCCTGTTGGTAAATGAAAATGAGATCATTGCAAGCAAGCACTTCCAGTAACAACGTTTTAAGAAAGCCCTGATGAGAAATGTTCAACCAGTCAGTTTCATCCGTTCAGAAATGTATCGGTTTTTACAGAGAAACAAAGTAAAAACACGTTCACTCCGGCCCCAGAGACCCCAGGCTGTGTCAGTCAGAAGTCGGGTTTCCCGCGGGTGCTGCAGATATAAATTACAGCTGCTGTCCTCCCAGACGCCAGAGTGTTTAGGGGCGACACCGTGTTAACCCGAAGCACCCCCCTCCCCCCTCCCGCCCTCTTGGCCCCTCCCCCAAACCCCTCCCAACTCCTGCTCCTGTTTCAAGTTTCAGTTTTCCCAGATATGAGGACGTTTGACCTTTCGGCCGTGGTAACTGGGACCTGGGTTCCTAGAGCAAGCCCACGCCACCTGCCAATGCAAATGACACATTCCGACACCCGGCCGCATCTGCTGCCCCCACCCCCACCCCCACCGCCAACTGCCCCATGCTCCCCACCCCCTGTCCCACAACCAGTCCGGGCACATCTCCAGATCACCCAAAAGTGCTGCAGGAGGTGGCCTCAATTACATATGACGGGAAGATACAGTTTGAACATTCGGCTGCTGATGTCACGATCACTGCTGGTAACTGTAGCAATGGAGTTCCAGAACACCGACTTAGAAGTGTGGAAAAACAAAAGATGAACCCCTCCCCCATCCGTAGAGCGGGGCACATCAGGCACCTGAAGCTCCGTCACACACTCAGAGCCTACTGGGCACCCTGAAGGCACTCCAGTGTTGCTCAACTGCCGAGCGCCGCAGTCAACAAGCGCAAGCATTCGACACGCCGGTGAAGAAACCGCAAAAATGCGCCCGGCACCATCTTTATAACAGACCGACCACCTCCTCCACCCCAGAAATGACCTCACTCCGACACACTGCGGGGATCTACATCTACAGGGCCCTACACTCTCCACATTTTTCTCCGAAGAACATTTGTTAGGAGCTCCTAAATTATGTTCCTAGTTAGCAAATGGCCCAAAAGCAGAAGCACTGTAGAGCCAAGAGATTCCTGTAGATAGTAAATGCATTTTTCCCCCTGCTACAGCAGCAAAATGTCCCTATTTTCTTCCCCAAAGACGTACATAGAGCAGCTAGCACTGCTCAGCGGAAATGTGATTCCAAAGTGGAACCCTCCTGTTACTCTCGCTACGTCCGGAGGTGTGGAGGACCGGCGCGTCCCATCTTCCTCGGGCCCACAAACGGCGCAGAGTGCCTGAGGGAGAGGGCGTGGCCTTGCTCTGGCGCAGGTGAGCAGACTCACGCTGAAACTATGCGCGCGGGCCCGGTAAGCCGATCCGCCATCGGCTCGCTCTGATGGGGCCGGCCCATTTCACAGCCTCCAGCTACATTTGGCACCGTCGCCACGGATACGACGGCTCAGGGAAAACAAGGTTGTACTGATCCTTTTAAAACAAGCCCGGCAGGTAGAGTTTGGGAGCAAATGGGGAAAAAAAAATATATATGCACAGAAAAAAGGCTGTATACAGTAAACACAAACATATAGGAAAACTATATACTTTCATTTCAATACATTTATTCTCATGGTTGCAATGTTTTTTATTAAGTATTCTTTTTTTTCTGGTATAGGTGTTGGTGTCAAAATGATTGGCATCCATAACAATTATTGTAAATTAAATCAAACAAAGTGAAATTGGCAATAACATTTCACTGAACATAGTTAATCTCAGTCTAAAGGGACTATTTTCTGTCATCCCATCACTTGCCGTTTCACTAGAGTATAGAAATGAAGTAACAAGCATGCAAAAATTTAGAGAATTCAAGAATTACACCATCGACATGTTTGGCGGTAGAAGAGGAATGCATACAAGGAGAAGCACCTCATACCTACTGCCAAATATGAAGGTGGGTCATTGGTTCACGGTTTGGCATGGCATAATGCATTTAACAAAGGACCAGGTAATTTTGGCAGAAGATCTGGTTGTCTCTCAGTGGCAGAAGCTTGTTATGACGAGCTTATCATCTCCAGAGCAAGATTTATTTTAGACATCTCGTTTCGTGTTGTTCAGTCCCTCCCGACACGAAGTTAACAAACGTCCTAATATATTGCTTGTAAAGTTACATCCCTGTCCCAATGTTTTGGTACAGAGCCGTTACCTGTATATTTTGAAAACTGAATTTAAGGACTATAAACACAGGCTGCAGATAATTCAACATGTCAGTGAGCCTTTTTCAATGATAGAAAGGGATTTACAGTGGTCTTGTAACAATGTTTCAACACTTACCTAATCTTACCTATTGTACCTTTAATACGACTTTCAGAAAGAGGATCAGCTAACTCATAGCCAGTACTGACTCTCTTGTAGTTGGACGTAACTTATGGGTGTTTTGTTAACTTTCTCTTTTTTAGTAGGACTACAATTTTGGCCTATTTTACTTCAGTCCCTAAGTGTTAGACGGATTTCACCTAGATAATAGAATTCACTTTAGAGAAGGAGCATTTTCCTGTGGATTGCACCAGTTTTGCTATTGAAGTTCTGTGAAATGATGAAGGCGATACACTACATCTGTTTGCTTCCGCTCTATGAATGTTCGACGTGAAATAGGCGCGCACTCCGAAGGCTGGTAAGTGCCTGCAGGAAGGTTCTGAATCCTGTTAAGGGCACGTCAAGATCATCGCTGCGGGGCCCCTGCCCATCGTCCGGGATTTTGCAAAAACGCGTTGTTAATGAGAGAGGTCAGGGGAGAAGGGCCAGACTGGTCAAAGCTGAGTGACAGGAAGGTGACAGTAATGCAAATAACCATGCATTAGCTACAACAGTGGTATACAGAAGAGCATCTCTCAGTGGATAGGTTACAGCAGCAGAAAACCAGTAAGTCTAAAATAAGTTGTGCTCACTGAGTGTATTTTTTTATATCTACATCCCAAATATGTTCACAGCCATATTTCAATTTGGCACACAAAAAATATTCCACTGTATTGTCAGCTTCAGTGGCCATTAAAACAGTGAGAATAACCACTTCTCAAATTCTTAACGTTCTGAATTATTCTTGCCTGTCCCTTGTCGCACAGATAGTAAACAGGAATTATGAATGGTGAAAAAGAAATTCCATTCACAAACCAGCTCCCGTGGATTTAAGAATGAAGAGCGGGGCATTAGGAAGTTTATGGCTTTACAATGCTGCGGCTAAGCGGGTGTCATTAACGGCTCTTTCTAAAAGTGCGGAGTCAATGGAGTAACAGGAGTTAATCTCTCTGGAGCGATACCTCTGCCTCAGTCGCACGCGCTGGGGGACGTGTCACGACAGGCGCAGCCGATCCGAGGCAACAGGAACGTTCCAGAAACGTCCAGGGGCTGCGATAGCGCCGGCTGGAATGCGTCGCCTCGAGCACAAGGCGACTGCAAATTTAACTTAAAAAAAAAATGAACTCCTGCTTCACCGTTTAAACAGAAAGGTGTAGCAGCAGGGGGGGTAAGGGAGGCGCGTGTTGGTGTCGTCGAGCTTAATCTAATTTCCGGCTGGGGAGCGGTTCACGACCCTCTCTGCGGTGCTGGTTTATTCCTTCGTGGAGCAGACCTCCGGAGAAATCCTCCACACAAACTTAAGCACATACACAGGACACGAAGGTTCGCTAATAACGTTTAAGTGAGCTAAACGGCAAGGGGAAAGCCCTTTGAAGACCTGCAGATATGTGCACCTCTGTTCCGCTCCAATTACACACCACACAATGCAATCATGCAGGAACTTTCAGCTGGGAGTGCGATTCCAGCTGCTAGGCAACCGCAGCCATATCTTCATGCCTGCATCTTTCCTAGAAGGTTCCGATTAACTGCAGCCTTTTGTTCTACCAGAAGCTTTGCACAGTATATTAAAAAAAAAATGTCTCGACCCTCTCAGACGGATTAATGCACGCAGACATCATAAACTGCGAAAAGGAGACCTGGAGCCATTTTTCAGGTTAAAGGATAATTCCGTTTTTTTCCAACCCGCGTCTTATTTTTGTAGTATGATTATTCCTATCAGTTCTGATAATATTTTACAGATCATTGAGTTTTCTTTTTTGATGTCAGTTGCTTTACAAAGGCATCATTGGAAGTAGTAGGTTCAATTTAACTGAAACAATTCCAGTTTATTCAGAAGTGAAAACAAATGTGAAAACCATTCATATGCATACATTACCATCAGAAACCATAGTAAAGATGAAAATAATATGTCCATATAAAAAATAAAAAATAAATTCTCCTTTGAGACCATTGCTTTAGTTCAAATACACTATTGAGCAGTGATAAAGCAGTTGGTACAATGCTTGATTTTCATTGGTTTAAATCCCAGGAAGGACAAACCTATTCAAACTTGAATTACATTCTTTAAATCAAAAAATCAACGATTCATCAGGATCAATACACATCTGTGAAATACAAAAAAATACAAATAACAAAAACATAAGGCCTTTCTACAAGTACATTCTAAACGCGCGTCATATTGCACACCTGACCAGGAGAGTCAGGTGTTACCCATGGAATACAGTAATTATGGGTTGATCATGCAAATCGGTTAATCTGCTTACTGATCTACCTTCAAAGCCACAGCAGCCTCCTTAATCTGTTAATCGGACCTGGGCTGGGCTGATGCGACACGCGTAGCGGGATTAGAGCCGCACACCTCATTGCCGGTCACGTCACCGTGGGGACGTTCCGGGGCGGGGGGAACCTCCGCTCCGCTCCGCACAAAGGACCGCTTCCCCGGTTCCACCAGCGCCCACCTGACACGCTCCGCAGCCTGTCGCGAGCCTCCAATCAAGCGTCCTCAAACCTTGTCGTTCCCATTCCGTCTCCACAAGCTGTTGCTACGCCAACTGTTGTGATAGCGATTTTCAGCAGCCGCTTAGACCCCCCCCCCCCCCCAACCCTATCCCATCCCCCAACACACACACACACACACACACACACACACACACACACACACACACACACAGACAGACAGACAGACAGACAGACAGACAGACATAGTGCATGCATCTGCAAGAGAGGCACAGAGAAAAGAGGAAGAAAAAGAGAGCAGCGCAGATGAACGATTGGAGCTGAATGCTGTCCTTTAACAGCTCCAGAGAAGCCCAGCGCGTTACCATTGGCCGAATCGCCGCCCGCCATTCTCATTCTTCGCCCTGCGGTTCCTTTCATTCTTAAAAGCTCGGCAGCGATCGGCGGCAGCGGGGGGGTGCCTTCATTCATATTTCTCCACGCCGCACACACCCCCAGCCCCCCCCCCAGCTGTGCCGAGGTGCCCACAGGCCCGGTGGAGCCTCCGCCTCTCGCTCACACACGTGGGCCGCCAGCCCCGTCCCCCTGCTGCAGCACAATGCTCTCATCTCATCCAGCGCCCGCACTTCCTCCCTCTCTCCCTTTCACATCTCTCTCTCTCTCCCTTTCACATCCCTCCCTCTCCCTTTCACATCTCTCTCTCCCTCCCTCCCTCCCTCCCTCCCTCTTCATCTCCCTCCCTCTTTCACATCTCTTTCTCCCTTTTACATCTTTCTCCCACCTGCTCTCTCCCTCCCTCTTTCACATCACCCTCTCCCCTTCACATCTCTCTCCCTCCCTCCCTCCCTCTTCATCCCCCTCCCTCTTTCACATCTCCCTCTCCCTTTCACATCTCTCTCCCTCCCTCCCTCATCTCCCTCTCCCTCCCTCTTTCACATCTTTCTCCCTTTTACATCTCTTTCTCCCACCTGCTCTCCCCCTTCCTCTTTCACATCTCTTTCTCCCTTGCACATCTATTTTTCCCTCCTGCTCACTCTCTCCATTTCACATCACTTCCTCCCTTCCTTTTCATCTCTCACATCTTTCTCCCTCCCTCTTAATCTCCTTCTCCATTTCACATCTCTTCCTCCCTCCTGCTTAATCCCTCTTTCACATCTCTCGTTCTCCTATCCTCTTCATCTCCCTCTCCATTTCACATCTTCATCCCTCCCTCTATCTCCCTTTCACACCTCTCTTGC
Source organism: Conger conger (assembly GCF_963514075.1). Classification (NCBI taxonomy): domain Eukaryota; kingdom Metazoa; phylum Chordata; class Actinopteri; order Anguilliformes; family Congridae; genus Conger; species Conger conger. Next base: position 59,107,478 of record NC_083762.1, read on the forward strand.
ACTCCCTCTTCATCGCACTCTCCCATTCATATCTTTCTCCCTCCCTCCCTCTTCCCCCTCTCCTCATCCCCTCTCTCCCTTCCTTTCTCATCTCTCTCGTTCTCTTCCTTCACCTTCTCTCTCCCTCCTCTCTCCCGCTCCCCCACCCCCTCCCTGCAGGAGAAGGGCACGCAGCACACAATACCTGGCCCACACTCGCGGGCTGAACCCTGCGCTGCTGTTATGGAGACGTTGTGAGGACTGAGGTCTCCATCTGGCTCGGATCGTCACTCTGCACACTATTCTGAGCGTGTGTGTGTGTTGGTGTGTGGGGGGGTTGTGCGGTGTAATTAACAGCGGCCGGCTCTTCCCGCTGCCTCCCTCCGCGCTGCTGGGAGAGCAGGAGAGAACGGCATGACATCACAGGGAGAGATGCGATTCTCAGAAGCGCGCTACGCCAACCAAGAAACCGCGGAGAGCGCAAAGCGCCGTCTCTCCCGTTTCACTTAATGCACCACGCGAGAATAATTACCATCCTGACCAGGTCCGGGCTCTGCCGCGACTACGAGCAGGTCTACGCTGCTGTTGAAGAAAACAAAGCAAAGGAGTGACAGCAAAACGGCTAAAAAGGCGAAGGTTTGAAGAGATTCAGCGCATGGAAATGGCTCAAACACCGTACCTTCACATGCTAACGGGTCTCCCACCTGATGCCTGTCAACAGCGGTCATTTTCCTAATGTGGGCTGTAACGCTGTCAGATGCCCCCTGCTCTCCCCCACCGCAGCGTAAGAAGCCCTGAAACTCCTCACAGCCTAACAAGCCCTAAGACCCCTGCGCTACAGAGCCAGCAGCAGAGGCAGCAATGCCCCCTGTGCCCAGACTGAGAGCCCCTGCCCCAGCCATTAAACACTGAAGATCCACTGTCCCCAAGGAGCTCCATTAAAACCCTTTTCAACAAAGCCTGAACAAGAATTTTGTCAATAAGCATCCCATTTTCATTCATGGTAACAGAAAATAAAATGAAATAAAATGTAGTCTGTGCCAAACTAAACTAATACATGGAAAACTGAATAAATGCAAGGGTATGAAGATTAAATTCATGGCAGCTTCAGTTCATGTGGGCTAGACCGGCTGCAGTTTCCCGTGTTCTCGCACATTCATGTGCAACCTAAACTACTGCATTCATTTGGTCACCGATTACTCATTGTGTTCATTGAGCACACCGCGTTTATTGTACTGTGAAACTGCCATGTTCGTCAGGGCTCCCAACTGCCCAAGCACACTGAACGGGGAGACAAAGGTCAAAGGTCACATCGATATGTTTGCCGCGAGGGATTGTCTGATACGCCACATCTACTGCGTGAGGTCAAATAACTGCTGCTAAGCAGGGGCTTACATCAGTCATGCGAGTTAGAGATCTTTGTGCTTCTCACCTTTCAAAAGCCCAAATTAACTGACAGAGAATTTATCAGTGTGACAATAAATGAGTGAAACTAGTTTTCCTGAGGCTTAAATTCAGCCACCCCCCTCAGCTCCTCTCACGTGTATCTGAAGGTACAGAAACGGATCAGGGAACAAAGGGAACTGCTGAAATGCAGTCACCTGACTGCTAGCATTGGACTGCACCAAGGCAGCAGACGCACTCTCCCTCATGCAGGAAGCGTGTGGAAGAGGAAGCAGCCCTGGCCCGGACCGTAAGCCAACATCGACTACAGGAACGGCAACAGTCACCCGGAATAATCAGCACACTGACCACCCGGGATAATCAGCACACTGATCACCCGGGATAATCAGCACTAAGCAACACGAGGCAACCGATCTTCCCTTCGTTATCGCCAAAATTAAACTCGCAAGCACACCTACGATGCGCCCCCACAGCTTTCCTAAACGTACCTCCGCAAATAATTAACGGATTTGAGAACCCAAGGCTCCAAAAACGTCAATGGGCTTCACGTGCAGACGGGTGCTGGCTCGCAAAAAAGATGACATTTTACGCCCTCTCATGAGATTAGGAGGAGGCTTCTAAAGAAAGATTGGGACTTCATGGTGAGAACCCAGCACAACACAAAGCGTTCTCACAATGTTAATGGAATGTTTTATGAACGTTATAACATTGCCACAACATGGTAGGAACATCGTGAGAACTGGCTGGGAAGTCGAGTCAGGAAAGGAAACGCAAGTCGTCGTAAAAAGAGCGATAAAGATTACCCCACCCCTAGCGGCACGTCTGCATGAGGGTGTGCCAAAGCCGGACTTTGCTCAGGGTGTAGTGTCACGAGGGTGTCAGAGACAGGAAGGGATGGGTATTGTTTAGATTTCACCGAAACCGCTGGTAAAATGATACTTTTAAAATGGTGCCAGTGTCTAAACAGTGCCTGAACACATGAGCAAAGGCAAAGAAATTTCACAATTTTCTTGTTTTACTTTAAGGCCCGCCCAGTAATCAAGCTAATGGCTAATGGAGAAGAATTCTGAGGATGGTAAGGAATTAACCGGCTACAAATTTGCTTAGCCATTTTTATGGTCACATACCAATACTGCGGTAATGACAAACACATGTAAGGTGGTTAAGCATGGTTGATTTGGAAAAATAATAGCCAACTATTTATTTTGATATTTTTACTGACGAGTGAGCAATGACTTGGTATCTGAAAAAACACTGATATCAAAAACGAAGAAGAATGAAATGTTGAAGCCTGGAGATGAAGAAGGAAGTAGTGCCTGTCCGTCACTTATTTTAAATACCTACATCTCCTCGTTAACTACTTTGATGAGGATCTTTACCGTTACTTTTATTAGAAGAATAATTCAATATTGTAGTATCTTGTCTTGGTCTTTTAAACAGGGTTGTACCGTTAATAGAAGCATTACTGTTAACGTTAGCATACTCGGTTTAACCATGCTTAAAGTAACGGCGGTAAACGCTACGACCAGGGCCTTTGGGGGAGAGGGTGTGTTGCAGATAACTTGCAGATTACTTGCAATAAGAATCAGTATAAACAATACATGTGATTAATGAAACTACAAAATGTAATGTAAACAGTCACAGAACCGCAGTTTTGAATAAATGGCTCTGAGGAGCCACATTTCTACTTGAAGGAAAAATATGATGTTCTTTAGTTACAATGAATGTGCTATTAATGCAGGCTACCACTCGACATAATTATAAGTTTGTGTGTGAGGCACTGGAATGGTAACTGTACTCTGTGCTTGAAGCAGAAAAAAAAGAAATCAGACGTAATCTACAATTTTACTAGCATCAAGTAGATATGCTCAGAATTCAAAATTTCCGTTAATGTACTGGGAGGTGACAACTGCAGTCAGAATTCTAGTGTCATAAACAGTGCGTTCCACAGGCAGGTTATCCAGTGGATACACAAATGTATCAGGAGGTATTAGCTGCTGTTAGGATCAGAATTCCTTAGACGGCAAAGACCGTACCTATATTGTAAAAGTTTGCAAATACAAACTTGCAGCCTAAAACTCGTCTTGTGGTAAATAACTAGCTTGAGTTCCAATAGCCACGCACAAGTGGCGTTATGCGAAACGAAGCTAGGGGAGGCATATGGGCAAAAAGTAAGAGTGAGTACCGGCCCAGATCAAGAGCTGACAGGGCAGAAAGAGTACCAGGAGCTGAAAAAACCAAGGTACTCCAAAGAGCAAAACAGATAAGTGCCGGTACTGTACTCTTCAACCACTGGCTACACTAGTGTCTTGCTTGCTATGTCGTGCGCAAAACAAATAAATGAATGACCTAGATTGGCCCATCGTCTCTTAATTTTGCTTTTCCGCGAGCAGTAAGTGCACAGAAGAGCTGGCGTCACCGTTGATTCAGGACAAGACTAAAGGCTTGCCGCACAGTGAATTTTTTATGTTGTCGCCAGTGCAAACACCACCCCCGGCGGGTCAACACCACCGCCCACTAATAAAAAGTTTGTAGGGGAAACACTGCCTGCTGTCACTGACTTGACGGAGCTATCGTGAAACGCCAGGGTCTGAAGGCATGTGGCACCAAAATGTGTCGCGATTAGGTTCAGAAGGTACCGGTCATATGGGAACCAGTGTTGTAGTGGTACCAGGTTTGGGTAATGGAGGATGGACTGGTCAGTGTGTAGCACCAGGTAGCATCGTAAAAATGTGAGCGTGTACAATTTTAGATTCCTAGGACCCTATGGAATCACAAAGGCCCAACATCCGCACAGATACACCACCAACCTCCCAGGTCGAAGTCAAGCACCGTAACCATGCTACAGACCTAGGACCCCGATTGAATCACCCTACGTGCCTAGGACCCAATGGAATCATCCTATATGTCTAGGACCCTATGGAATCACCCTATGTGTCTAGGACCCTATGGAATCACCCTATGTGCCTAGGACCCTATGGAATCACCCTATGGGATGACAAAATACAAACAAGAAGAGCATAAGGAATCTTTGATCGCCACCAAAGAATAAGCTTTCTGCTTGTACACCAATTTCAGGAGGTTCTAACTGAACCAAGCGGAATGCAGCCAATTTTGCGCAAGCAGTGTCTAACTGAGTAGGCTTGTATTCTGCATTTCGCCCATATAGGCCATTCTGTCCAGGTCAGTGCTGCAGTATTGAATAATAATCTGGCACAACCACGCATCTCAACCAAGGCGCATAAAAAAGAAGACAAAAACTGAATGCAAATATATCTGCCGCTCTTGGAGAGCAAGGTCAATGCTGCAGCCCCTAAAACATAAAAACCTGACATGCTAGCACACCATCTACTAGCCTACACCATCAAGCTCTCAAAGTGACCTTTACAGGTTGATTTGATTTGTATTATTCATCTATTTGCACATAAGAAAAGGTTTTTGTTTTTTTTAAAGAAAAAAAGCAATTAAATGGCACGGAAATACAAACAGAATGTGCAGGTGAGGTAAAAAGAAACCCCGTGGAGCTGATAACAAGGGCATTCAAAAAGAATCACAACATGATAATCAAACAAAGACACATTCACAGCTGTAGTGACAGAAAAGTGTTGAAAAAACTCAATTCTTCAAAAAAAAACAAATGACATCTACGGTAGTGAGGGGGTTGCTTTGTAAACTCTCAATATTCTGTTGTGGATATCAAAATTATGCTTATTATGATTAGATGCACAATACGAAAATTCTGGGAATGTTTGCGTGGCTATATCCGCAAATACCACCCTGTTTTACATTACAGGACAAAAGCAAACTGCCAGTAAGTTAGCACATTCATGGCACAATGAGCAAAGAAGGAAAACGTATTTGTATAAGATATTCCAACCTGCTGACTCAATTATTAGAGAGTATGAGTCTTGAGCTACTCTCCGAATACCTTTCCTTGCATGTTTGACGAAATAAATATAATAAATAAGGCTAGTATCAGAGCAGGTCATGTTTACTTTATTTACAGCATTATCTATTGATGCTGTAAATACCTCTCTGGCGTTTGCATGTTGGACCATTGTATCACCCAATCACATTGGCCTTAATATGATGGAGCAGTGATAGAGCATTTGTCAAGCTTTACATTTATTTCTATCAGTTTATAAATATAACGGAATCCTTTTTTTCCTGGTCAGTTGATATAACTTAATATCAAAATATAAAATATACTTTTCCTCAATTCAAATCCATTTCCATGCATTTGTGACCTTTCATTCCTCCGTTTGGCATTCTTTTGTCTTATGTGACAATTCTTATTTAATGTTCAAAAATATAAATGTCTGGTTTGGCCTTGACAGAAGCACAAAGATGATAAATGTGCTAAAGTTCAGTTTGATCTTCCTGCCTTTGGTTGTCAAGAGACCTACAGCAACTTACGTAAACTTCCATAACTGCTTAAAGAGAGCGAATGCACAAGCACACCTAATTGTCCCATCATGTATGGTGCATAATGCTGTTCACCACAAATAACTGTCTGAACAAATCAGTCCGTCGGCACAGAGGGGAGTACATGGCTGCCAAGCTAGTACATTTTGATTACAATTCATTGAAGAACTACAAAGAAGACCCTGTTTGTTTAGAGGCTACGTTACACAAACCAATAAAGGCTCTTTCACACTGCATCAGCCTCCAATGAAGCGCTGATGCGTTTTCCTCCATTAATCTGCTGACTCTCCTTCGGTGTGAATGGAGGCTAAAACAGTTGGCGTATTGGCCTGAATTTCTTCCTCGCATCGATCCAAGTGGGGAAAGGTTAAAAAAAAAAAAAAAAAGTATCCAAATGCGAGCAATAGCTGTGAGTCAGTGCATGCATAATGAAACATGCTTAGCAATCGGAGACCGACTGGAACAGGCAGTTGAAAAACCACACATCTGCGGAGGTGCTCATACTGAAAGCCCGTGGGCTCAATAAATCACTGCAAACATTCACCTTGCCCTGTATTTACACCAGCAAAAACATTCTTGGAAAAAAAAACAAAAAAACAACTTCATCAGCATCATATGCTCAATTACATTTTCATCGTCAGTTGCTGAAGACAATCATCCAGATTTGAACATTTATGCAGAACTGCAAGATCATTCAACACCATTGTTCACATCTCGAGCAGCACACTACTTAATTGTTTGGACAGAGCTGAACAAAGTATTACAAATGAAAGCATTTGCATTACACATTTCTTATCAGATAAGAAAGACCATGAATCTGTTCTGTAACTTGGTTAAATGATATAAATTCTGCCCAGCTGCCCATAAATTCCACCTCCAATAAGCCCCGCTGTCCCTCCCGAGCAGTAAACTAGGTACCCTCAGGCAGGCTGACAACTATAACTACTCACGGAGAGGCAAATCCAATTACAATCGATATAGCTAGCTAGCAATGTATTCCCCTTGGTTTTTCAAAGGGGCTTGGTGTTTTTCCCCTTGTTTTAGATAGTTGGGATAAATGAGTAGTGAAACAGAACTTACAATACAATTAAAGTATAGACAAGGAAAGTTTTTTTTATACTCTGGAAAGTAGTTTACCTGTCTAACTGGTGAAGCTGACTGCAATAACCGACCCTTCCCACAAGGCTCAAGCGGCTAGCATTAGCGTAGTGCTAACATACGGCAATGGCCAATTGCAGTCTTGCTTGCAGTTTCTTACTCTGGAAATAACCCATCTAAAATATTTAGGTTTATCTAGGTTATCAGAACTGTCTTCATAACTTGTTTTTCTGCCTGTGCCTGCCATTGCCTGCCATGGTAACTCCAGGGAAGTGTGGGGCTTTGGTAAGCGAGCGCATGCAGGACAAGTGTCCAGTGCCAATTACCATTTCAATTTCCTTTTTGAAACAAGCTTCACATCTTCCTTCTGAACAATTTGTTTGACCTTGCTACAATTCTGCAGCATGTGATCAACGCTTCAGCACCGATAACATTTTGGTTCACTACTTTTTGAAGAAAAAATGTATGTGGTTGACCTGTTAAAACAAAAAGGATGTACACCACCTGTGTGATCTGAGTTATTACACTAGTCTTGCCCATGTCTATACTATACGAAGTGTTCAACCTGGGATCTAAAAGCTTGGTTTCTGGGAGGATACAGTAAATAGTTGTTTGTTTATACAGCATCTTTCAGTGTGGATTTTAATAAACATATGTTGCCTAATTGTAGGCTATATCAATGTTTTTTTTAAATAAAAAGTAACAACACCAGAATAATTCATAGGGGATCATCAGCTTTAATTGCACATATGGAGGCTTGTATAATGTGAAGGATGTTTAAGGCAGTCACAGACTACATAAACCACATGGACACCACAGTGAATCTTCAGTTCCTGTCATTGTTGAAGTTATGTGCTCAGATTTGTTACCTCTTAAGTATTCATTCCAGTTGCGGTTTAAGACCGAACATCCCTGGCTTGCAATGTGGACAGTACCGGAACATTCCGCTGCCAACCAGAATCTCAGAGATGCAGAGGTCAGCAGAAAGGGAGGAATGCAGAACTGAATGTGTGTTCATTAGACGGAATATCTGCAACACTGCTCCATTTCATAACGCAAGCCAACGCATGCAGTAGTATCGCTGTAGTGGGCGTAAGCATGGCATTACATGTAATTCTCGCTCTGGGACTGAATGGAAAAAATATATCTGACTTGGTAATCTATTTATTTTCAGTTTTGCATTTAATTACATACAAAGTGGGGAACAGGTAGGTATGGAAATTACATTGCGCTCTCAGCCGATATGACGGGGAAGAGGCATTAATGACTGCGCTATAAAGGGGATACCTCGTGGGTTACAGTATGATGGCGCTCCTGTGAACAATGAGGGTATGCACTTCTACGTGGCATGTGTATTAAGGATAATTGAAGCTTCCTGAATACTTGAATGGCCTTAGATCTGTACAAATGACTATTTTAAATTACACTGCTTATTCTGTTCCACAATATGACCATATTTATATGGCAATATGAACCCAAAGATTGACATATCTTCAATAGGAATATTCAAGGCTGTGATAACATACGTTATGCATACATTACAGTATATTTATTTAATGAACATTCATCTTGCACTCTGTTGGCCTACATGTCATTTTAAAATGAACACATCTGAACTGACAGAATTCCTCCTTGTAGAGGAAAACAGGATGAATATCCCAGAGTGTAGCTCTGGGCACTAGTATGCACCGGCAGATAAAGACTTGAGTCAGAGTTTCTTATGCCAAATGCTCTCAAGTCTGGACGCCGCTCTGAAACCTGGAGCAGAACCTGCCGTACTGTGCCTTTCACTCGGTTGCTTTCATGCGTGTGCTAGTCCAGCACGAGAGGTGGTCGGCCTCGATTAGTCTTGTAACCAAACTGAACCCGGGACAGATGTCTCGCCTCATAGAAAAAGAAGATTATTTCTTTCCTTTTGGGGTCTGCTCAACCCGGACAGAAAAAAAAAACAGCAAAACCCCAAAGCAAACAACCTCCCCTACTTCAATGAGGCCTGAGGTAGGCGTCCGTGGAGTGGAGATAAAAAATACCTGAGCATGTTCTGAACTTAACATTTTTTTAAAAATAAAAAAAACATGCACACACAAAAAACTTAACTGGTGGAACCACAGCAAAGACATGTCAAAAGGACGCAAATGGAGCCTTTGACTGCTTATGGTGTCTCGCCCTTGAGAAGAGGGGGGGCATGCTGGTTTCAGAGACACAGAGATCCCCAGCATGACTGAATATGACAGGGTGTGGCCTTTCCCAATCATCCAGGCACCTGGTCCCCTCTTTTATTCCTTCCCAGAGGGCATAGAGTCTCAGGTGTTCCTCGCAACACAAATGCGCTTCGCCCAAACTATGTCCACTGAGCCAGCTGACTCCTGCCTCTTCCTTCCCCTACACCACATCCTGCCCTGTCCCTTCATTCTTAAAAAGCCCAAGTGCAGCCTCCATACTGGGACCTTTCGCATGCGAAAAAACGGTTATATGCTACACTGATACAACAAGTATGGCAAGGTTTTAATTAAGCTTACCGCAGGGCTCCCATCAGCGTTTAACTCCTGTCTGGATCTCAGCATGGTCTTCCTAGCCCTGTGCGCTTGATCTAGAGCAGTGCTTCCCTAACTCGGTCCTGGAGTACCCCTGTGTATGCTGGTTGTTGTTCAAAACCCCAGTTGACGTCAGATAATTTTAACAAGCTGTTAATCTTTCTTAATTGGGTACTTTTCATCTTAAGATGCATTTACCTTAAACATTATACCAGAAATAGCTTTGCAATGGTATGAAGAATAAAATGACGACATTCATATTGTCCTTATTGCACCATCTTGTAAACAATTGCATAAGAAGAGGTAACAAATAAGACTGATGTTAACTAATAGGCTGACAATTAGCTAGTTGAACAGGAGTTTCATTTCATTTGTAATTTTATTTCCCTTAAATGCAATGCAGGGTTGCCTTATCACTTGCTTTGCCTTTGAACTCTTCTTCCAAATGGTTAGGTTTGGTGTCACCACATTCACCGATTAGGAGCCGACTGATTAATTTCTGCCAAATGTATGCAGTGTTTGCAATATAGCACGATAAGCACAATATGACCATGGAAATGTAATTGTTTTTGGCATGCATAACTATCAGGCAAATTGCGATTTAAGGGGGTAGTCCCCCTAAACATGAAAAGTACATAATTAAGAAAAATTAACAGCGTGTTAAAATTCCTGTATTGCAACTGTGATTGGAACGAAAACCAGCATACACAGGGGTACTCCAGGACCGAGTTTGGGAACCACTGATCTGGGGAAATTCAAACCAGATTTTTGCAGGACCATAAACCAGAAAATTGCTCAATCCAGATATATCTCGCATCAGTCACACACCAAAATATTCTTAACACCCCAATGCACCTGTAGTACGAGGGAAATGACTCTACTATTGTGGACATTTTGGCTAAACATCTACTGGATAATTATAATTGTCTCTCTCGTGCACACACGCAGACGGATAACGTTAATATAAAAATAGGGTGTGTGGAGTTCATAATGTCAATAAACAGAAAATTCTGGATCATCTGATCGTGTACAAGCGTTACCCAAACGAATATTTAATGTCACCACACGACACCAAGGAATCATTTCTTAGCCACTTAGCTAGCAAAAGATAAATAAAACAATAATGCCAATTGGTCTTCGCTTTTGATTTTTCAAAAGTAAAAGATTGCGATTCTGTCGTAGCAAAATTAGGACAGCTATCTCGAACAGAATTAAACGCTCAATATTCGACAGTCGAATTTGCAAGATAACGTTTGCCAAATGTATCCTGAAAGCGGCGAATAGCACCTACCTGCTAATGTCATACAGGTCTACGTATTCGCTTTACTGACACGACAGATCTGTAACCCGGAGAAAAGTAGTTGGTCGTTTTAGTAGCTTGCTAGCCAACCAATCCATTTCTACTCTCCCATTACCCAAGTTAGCTAGCTCTAGTAGGTAAAACAACGAAATATTGACAATGCATCCTTACTTTAGTCCGTAACTAATCTAGCTAACTTACGTTCTCCAACTATCAATTTGTATGTGCATATACCAGCTAGACAAGACAGACTAAAAAAGCTAAAAATATCGTAACGTTAACTGAATCGAACCAATCCAACTAACGATATGGCTACTACGCAATTGAAGCTAAGGCTGGCCACCTAGCTCGCTAGCCAACTATACTGCTAACGTATGGTTACTAAATAACGAGCAGTACTCGGCGTTATTAGACTAGCAGGCTAAAAATGACCTCTCTTGCTGCTAAGATAGCTATCGGTAGCCAGTTGAGAACCAAGACCTAGCTAGCTAGTCAGCTAGTTTTGCCCACTGTGTAAAACAGCGTAGCGTGTCAGTTAGCGATAGTGGGAACATAACTGAACAACTAGCGTTAGCGCTAACTGAATAGCTAGCTAGGTAGCAAACACCACTCAACTCCAACATTCAGCTATCCAAGTTAGCTTGGACCAAATGTTACCTAACGGGGTGCTTTAAATAGCTAGCCAATAAATACAACTTAGCAGCTAGATACCAAGTTAACTAACAACCTAATGTAAGTTAGCCAGTCAGCTAACGTTAGCCAGATATATTCCTTTGCGCGCTGGGCAGCTAACTTAGGTAATTACAACCCGAAAAACAAGGCAAGCTTGGTTAGGCAGTGCGAGTTAGCAAGCTATATACTAGCTAGCCATCTTAGCTACATACCACAAAACCCCCTTCTAAATATGCACAACAGAAGCGAACTGACACACACTTTCAAACAATAGATAATGCAGCTTACCTTCATAAACAGCTCCAGGAGGGTCCAGTTTTTGGGGGAATTATTTTTTATGAAGGTAAGGGAAATCAAAGTGGAGAAGAAGAACATAAAAGCCCAGTTCAATTCACCCGCTGCAGCCCCACTGAAACCTCATCATTATCATCCCCGAGCCTGCACACACGCATTCACCGCGGGGCCTCCTGCTTTTTCAACACAGCGAACAATAATCCACACAGCGGAGAGAAAACACCAGCTACAGCGTGCACTCGGTCATCCCAAACCGAGCAGCTAATATTCGCAATCCTTTATAACTGATAATATTGATGCAAATAACGTTTGGAGAAACCAAAAAAAGTTAAGCCTTTTCTTCTCTCGGTGGTCACGGTGCGCTCGCTCACTGAGGCTGCCCGGTTGCTCAGTTGTGGCTCTTCGCTTGGTTCGCTGCAGCAGCAGCGGGAGCAGGAGCATAGCAACGTAACATGGCGCAACCTCCGCAACGCCGCCAGCGCACGGGGGTGGAGCCACATGGCGCAACCTCCACAACGCCGCCTGGGAGGCGTGGTGTCAACATCTGAAATAATATCGCGGGAGCGCATATGCTTGCCAGTCAGTTATGTGGAAAACACAGATTAGGCTCTGTGTATCTCTCTCAGACCATGAATATAAACCTGTTGAGTTACTTCTACCCCTTCTATACAACGCTGTTCAGAAGAAAGGACTAGGTTAGTGTTAGGGATTCGATTTACTTATTTTATTTTTACAGTGGTCAAGTTGAAATAGGCCTCTTGTGCTCTACTGTTAGATTTGTGTGCCTCGGCACATACACAACCAACTCAAAACAAGTTGTCACGGAATGAACCTATATATCTTCAGATGACAAGGATGTGGGCTGTCATTTGACTGCAACAAGTACATAATGACACTGGTATACAGCAAACCGGTTTTCTGTTCTTGGAAACAGCTCGTCCTTACGTGGAAACAACTCGGGGTTTTTTTTGTTTACATTTCTGTATGAACATATAACGATAAGCATAATTTGTGCATAAGATCTTAGATTAGTGTGACAGTAAAATTGATCCACAAGATAAATGTATGTATTGCAGAAATATAAGTAGCCTAATTAGCCGTAACTATGCTAGATGATTTAGCCTGTGACTAAAGCCAATCTGAATCAGAGGTCCTTGTTTGAGCTGATAGCATTAACCCCAGTTAGTATTGTGTCCGTACGCACACAATCGTTAAATGGCATATAGCGACATCTTGTGGAATATTGAGGTACTACTGTTCAATTTTATATCAGTGCGTACTTTCATGTAGGTAGGCTGTTGATTCGGTATTTCGCGCTTGTATGCATTTCAGACTGAATTTCAGTGCCTTTTCTATATAGCCTACTACGCGGGAAATTATAAGTATGTGCTTCTCCTCGAGAAAGCACGTGCACAATTAATACAAAATATATGATCTGCATGTTTTCTTGCTGGACATGGACATGGCATTTTGATGACAGGTTATATGATGGTAGATTTCTTTTGATGATAAATAGGTCTATAAATTGCAAACCCAAATCGATATAGTGCTCAGAAAGCACAAACAAATGTGGCTTTCTTGTAGTACCAACTACAGACAGAAAGCACAATAAGATCAATGCACCGTTCGAGTCCTTAACATTTAAATGGATAATTGGTTATAGCCTTCATACACACGACTTACGTGACTTTAACATTGGTGCGTTTTATATTAGTAAACCCGAAAAAATAAAGCATCCCCACCCATATGGTTATTACTTGGTTTAGCCTAGCGGGTCTAGTTCCCGAGTTTTGCACATGTGCGCCGTTAACACTCTACCGGTCTAGGCTTTTAACGCGTTTTCATTCCACTTGTGGTTAGAGGTTTGGTCGGGTCGTTCTTCTTTCTTTCGTTTTTTTTTTAAAGCATGAATACAGCTTGGTGACAATCTTGTAATGACAGAAAAGAAACAGCCTTCTCTGACAGCCCTCGCTAATATGAAAGCCCAACAGGAATAAAATGACCTAGAAAAATATTTGGAATGTGCCATTTTGGTGCTGCAATGACATCACCCCGGTGGCACAGCCAGTGGCGACTGCTATAATTATTCTGGCCATTAGGAGGTAGTGTTTCAGCGTCTACTTCATGGCTCGGAGCAGCGAAAGCCGTGTGAGCTGCAACTGATACTGCATCTTGTGAAAAATTGCCCAGTTGCACATCGATTTCAAAGCTGTGTTTAGTGAGCTTCAGACACGCCAGCGCTGGATATTATGACAAACTCTTTGCAGCAAGTATGTTTATGATCTTAACAATTCCGAATCATTGTACAGGTTATCCAATGGCTTGTGTGAGAATACAGTAATTCCAAAAATAATTGTGGCAGTGTATTGCAGCGCATTCAGACAACTACGTTAGTTAAATGATCACACTTTCATTCATGGTGTAAACCAATGCTTGCATTTTCAGCATGTGCTTTCATTGACTCATTTTACAGTCAAATATTCATAGATGTTAAAAGGGTAAACCTTTTCTCTAGTCATGATTCAGTTCCATTGCTAACTGTAAGATCATCAAGTTGTCCTGTGTGATCCCTATCTTACTGAACATAGAACTGAACAGGTTTATTAGACTTAACAATCCAGAGCCCGTCGCTACATTGAGTCTGACTTGAAGGGACTTTGCTGTTCTGTCCTGATGCCACGCTGCAATGAGAGAGATAAATACATCCTCTGGCCCAGCCAGCAGTGGCTACATGCTAACTCTCTGGGGTTTCTGCCATTACTATCATTTGCAAGGTTATTTTCTGAACTGCCCAAGGGGCTCCAAGAATGTCCCCTTGTTCAAATGTGACTAAATTGAAATATAAATGTTTCGATTTAATATTCAGGGAAATTAAACCAAAAAATGGAACTCAGAAGTCAGTAGACAGGAAATTGAAGCTAGATAGCAAGGATGCTTTGCTGATAAAAAAAAGTTTGTATAAGGAAGGGAAGCAATTTCTAGGAGTTTCTCAGACAGTGTGCTCCCTTTCTCTCTGTCAATACACAAGTTACCAGTACAGTGTAATTTCTTTCTTAAAGAAGCTTTTGAGAATTTCAAGCTGACTTGTCTTGCAGTGTTTAGCTGTCTAATAAATCAAAACATTTGGCTTTTGAGTACAGTATGTAGCAGGATGGAGGACATTCTGAATGAATGCTTTGAAATTATTTGACGTAATCAGTGCGAGGAAGGTTTTCAGTATGTATTTTCACAAGCATGCTAGCTCTGAGGTAATGGATCCCCTGGCAATATAAGGCTGGGGGGCTAAACAGTATGTGGTAGCTGGTTCGGTTCACTATTGACTATTCACTTCAACTATAGTCTGCAAATGGGCAAGGGAAGAAGTTAACACTTGTTGCAATTAGCACACCCCTGCCCCTGCCTTGTTTACCCCCATCCCCCACCCCACACATCCCCTCAATTACAGCACAGCATCTGGAGAGATGAGAATGAGGGCAGATCTGTTCAGTGACTGACTCAGTGGTTTTGTGTTGAGGAGGTCAGAGGCCGATTTGGCTCCTAACTCTTCCCAATCTCCTGACAGTTTGAGCCCCCTTTCCTTCCTGTCAAATATCATCACCGGACGCACATTCTTAACAAGACTACCCACTGACGACAGGGAAAGACTTTCATTGTGAGTGCTTTGTGTGTTCTCTCTGTTGCCTCATCCTTCTTTCTGAACACTGAGTGTATTCTTTTGCTCATTTTCCCATCAAAAATGGACAAAAGATCTAGTTGTCAGAGCATCTTACTTGTCATAATAGACTTTCCGAAATAAGCTATTTCATATTAATCACCCTTTCTAAAATATTATCCTTTTTTTTTTTTTACCCTAAATTTGTTTTATCCTTATTTTTTACCATAAATTTGTTTTATCCTCTAGTACCGCAATGGCTACCTGTTTCTGCAGTTAGCCAGACCACAGATAAGCACAATTTACTCTCCTTCAGAACACATGATGTCAAACTATGACTTTTTTTCACCTTGCAGTCCTCCACCTGAGCTCCCATGGGCCACTTGCATTGTTAATGTAAAATATAACATTGCATCCCTCTAAATATAAAATTACAGCTGGGTGTTGCTATTGTACCCTTGTTGCTGTTGTACCCTTCTGTATGTTGATACTTAACCTTGGCCTCAGTAAAAATATCCAGCTGCATGAATATCAATTTCATATTTTTATCTGTGTATATGTTTTTAAAAATGTGTTCTGTATCCTTCTGGGTATGACCATCTGCTAAGTGCCAAATGTATTTACGATATCAATAACTGTGCATTGTGGTGTGTGTGCACTTTATGTCAGCCGTGCTGTATTTTAAATATTCATACTTTCCGCATCAATATTTAATGAAAGCAATAGTATGTATGTCCAAGTGTGTCCATCCCAGGATGTACAAGAAAATTGCTTAGAACAGAGAGCAAAGAAAGGTATTAAACAGCTAATTTAATGTAAACAGGCTCAAAGGCCTGAATCCCACTATCTGGGGAACCTGAGTGAATCAAATTCATATCTGCTCCAAGGGCCCTCCCATAACATGGGCCAGTGGCCAGTTGAAAGCGGGAGATGGGCTAGGGACAACTGTCACAATATATGTGGCAGATAATAAAATCAGTTAATAAAAAAGGGTAATTCAGTTAACCCACTTTGCCATGCCACTTAATAGGCAATGGACAGTTTCTCAAAGTATGATGCACTGCTAATTGAGAAAATTCTGTAATGACTTCCTGTTTACAGTCCTCATCTGACATACCTGGGGAATAAATTGTTGCTGCACGATGACTGAAGTGATGTCAGCAAAAGTGCATTGCCTCCAGTTCTGTCGAGTTGTACCTTTTTTAGTGTTGTTCCGCGTCACTAGTTACACTGGAGTCACTGCCCCAAGAAGCTTGAGTGTGCAATTATGAAATGCTGCTCAGAAGGAAATGTTCTGTTCTAGAGTTTAAGGTTTTGCTCTTGAAGCAGGATAGTGGTGGAGATCCAGTCACTTTGAAACCAGTCTTTCATCTGAGTGTACCAGCAGGTTCACATGGTCCACAGCCGGGCCCTTAAAAAGGTCACTATTCAGGTATTATTTGCAAGAATATCACTATAAGAATATAACAGCAATATATGCCTAATTTATACCTTCTTTACTTGGAAAATATACTCATTTGTACCCAAAGAGAACATTACTCTCGGGGTACATTTAGAAAATGTGATCCTTGAAGAACAAAAATGTGCCTACATTGTCACTTTATTTCTGAGAGGATGCACTGATGCAGGTTTGTGGCCATTTTGGCTCCAGAATGGGTGCTGCTGATGGTTATTGTTTCCTCCTGGCGAAAATGAAACATCAGTGGAACCCTTTATACCCCCCAGCCACCCATCCTCCCACCCCCAACCCCAAATCTGCAATGAACGGTAAGACTCATCCTCAGATACAATTTATTGTTTAGTCATTTGGCAGAGGCTTTAAGTCAAAGCGAAAAGTAAATTTGACATGGTAGAGCTCATCCTCAAAAATCAACAGACAAAATAATAGCCCTCTCTATCATTTTGTCTGCAGGATCAATTTAATTCTGTAAATTGGATTGCTAGTTTTCTGTTGTTGTCTCGAATCTGAGGTATTTTGTCGATTGGTGCTTCATGCAACAGCAGTGTAAACTCATATCCCTATTCTGGACCATAGCAAAAGTGGTGATAGATGATGAATGTGTGTGCGTGCGTGCGTGCGTGCATGCATGGTTGTGTGCGTGCGTGTGTGCAGAATGCAGAATGTTTGCATAATCATACCCTTAATCCACCGCACAAGAGCCCCCACAGAAGTTCACTCTCATCTAGGTTGCCATGGCGACACACTCTGGAAGCTTGGAAGGAAGCTGAGCATCCATGTAAATGAAACGGCTTCAGCTGAGCGACCCCCAAGTGACCCCGGCACACCTCTGGATTATAAAACAGTGTGGGACAGCTTGCTTTCCATTTGTGTATCCCAGATATTGATTTCCTTAGATTCTGATGCACTTGCTAAACTTGATTAAGTGTTTTTTCCCATATGCTTACTAGCGTGTACAGAAATAATAGTTTGTACAAGAAACCAAATCAGCTATAGCAGCAAGGTCGTCAGGGTTATGCGGCCTGGTATAGAACTCAGTGTAACTGACCTCTCTCCCAGCATCCTTCACTCTGTTCCCAAAAGGAATGTGTGGGATGTTCACAAAAAGATGGCAGCTGTTACAATGAACTCCAGAACATGAGCTACTTCACTTATCGCTCTCTCTTAGTCTTTGAGCATTTAAAGACGTCAGCGATAGCGCCAATGAACACATTAGCACTCATGGGACACTTTAATCCTCTGTTGATGTGACCCCTGAATTAGTTTTCTCACATGGTCTCACCTCTCTTGTAAGATCTGAGGTGGTGGGGTGGGGTGGGGTGAGGAAAGCAGCCAATGAAATGACTGGCAACTGCAGTGACATCTTAGAATCGGAAATTTGAGTCAATGAGAAATCAGGGATTACAGCATCATGCCGGTTTATGTCCCCGAGAAACAGTACAGTGGAGAGGGAGAGGTTGCGTCACCACTGTCAATGGACGTCAGCACCCCATTAATGTGAGGGAGTCAGTCATTAACCCCTCCACCCATGGACGTGGATCATATGCGTTACATAACTCACAGCGGGCCGCAGGGTCTCTGAGAGGATTATACATTACAATGGGAAAGGGTCCAGGCATCGATATAGACAGAGTTATCGTCTCAGTGGAGTCCTGTCAGCATGCACATGCTGCTGACTGTGGGGCAGATCTGTGTTGACCTGATGGTGGCCATTATTTTTTAGCTGTCAGTGTCCTCAGTGAATATCATGGCCTGATCAGAAAGAGATTAGTGTATACAATGCCACCACCAAGTATTTGAACCAGATGGTTTCAGACAAAATGTAATATTCGATTATTAAAAATGATTGCTGCTGAAGGTGGTGCAACCAGTTATTAAGTTTAAGAGAGCAGTTACATTTTCGCAGGGTTACTTGATCATTGTTTATTAAATAATAATAATACATTTGTTTTGTGTTTACTCAGGTTCCCTTTGTCTCATATTACATCTTGTCTAAAGATCTGAAACCATTCAGTGTGACAAATGCGCAGTAATAGAAACCAGGAATGGGGCAAATTATGCAGTGTATGTCTGCATGCTGGCCGTGCTTGGGGTTGTGTCTGGTTATTTGTCACCAGGTGAGATAATGAACAAAAACGTCAAATCCAAAAACATTAAAGAAGAATGTGGAATGGAGCAGCAGTGGGCGATACCTCTTTGTTTCCACCACTGCCAGGGAAGAGAAGACAACATCTAGGGCATTCCATCTACGCCGTCTTCACTCCTGACATACAGTATGTACTGTATTTGGCTGTATGCATTTTACTAAATAGCTGCTGCCATTTTCTTCTTCTCTAAGCTCTTTGTCATTTGGACACTCTTTATATATGATGTATCTTCATGCATTACATGTTTCAATGTAAAACAATTCTAAAATATGTGAATAAAATGGAAAATTTACTATTTAAACGTCCTATATAAATAATGAGGTGATGTATTATTTTTATAATTGCATTTTGTGGGAACATGGTAGATGCTCTACAACTGGGAATATGAAGAATTAACAAGAAGAACATAGATATTGTAATGTAGAGAGAATAATATTTAGTTGAAATCTTATTTTATTGAAACACGGAGACAGACCAGGACACCATTCCACAAAAAAGCCTCTGCCAATCCTTGGGTAGTGTGTTGGTCTGACACTATCCTTTCATCAAATAAGAACTAAACTAAACATTTTCCTTCCTCTGTTATTCCTAAGACTTGCAAGCCATTTTCTTTTCTTTTTTTGTTCAGAAGCTTCCCAGATGAGGTGTATTAGGGTATTATCACCACAGACATAAAGCTTTTTGCAGTAAAGCTGCCCGTTTATTTTTCAAGCACATTTCATAATTTTATGTGTGTATGTTTTTTCCTTTTTGTGGCATCCTAGCAAAAATAAAAACCATACCTGTGGAAACTGTGGGATAAAGAAATATAATCCTTTCTTATAAAGCCTTAATTGTCATTCCCCTGGCTTACCATTCCTCTGAACGTCTCTGGGAAGGTACAGAAACCCTCCATCGTGGAGCCAATGCTGTGTTCCCCCAAATAAAACCCAGTGAAATGGCAGCAGCCGGCACTTAGGGGCTCTGACCTCTGGGATCTCAGCCAACGGGTTTCCGCATGACTGTTGCCAATGGCGATGTTGAAAAAGAGGCGCTCTGTGCTCTCATTGGCAGTCTCTGGGATCAGGGTCCTTCTTGTTGTGTCCTCCGGCTGTAAAGACATCCCTGGTGTGTCCCAGCTTGCACCATTGCACAGCCCCTAGTGTGATCTCACATTTCCCCTTTCCCAGAGCTGGGCCAACTTCTACACAACCGGCCTAAATTTGAACAATGAATGACATGGAACGAGGTCAAAACTGCCCTTGATTTATTGTATCGCTGCCTACTTTTTTGGGTTATCAAGAACTGCAAAAGCAACTTATTGAGTGAAAGCCTCATTGTTTGTTAGCGAATAGCTCACCCAGAGCATCATTTGTTTGACTACCGGATGAAGAAAGCACTAATAAAGGTCTCAGCCCTTTAAATGTACCTGTTTTTTTAACCTTGCTTCTAGGAGGAAATCTGGGGGTTTGACACGTACATCAATCAAGTCCAATGCTGTGAGGTTTGAAAGTAGTTCAGTCGGCAGATCGGAATTAGGTCAGTCACCTAGACTATCTTATCCAAAGTCCCAGAGAGCTCACCTGGTACATAGTGAAGTTTTCCTCTGCAGGTCAATTCTACACATCGAGTGCACACTGAGATTCTTACAAGCAAAAGCTATTTGAACTTTTAAAATCTAGGAAGAACACTTGTCAAGTTCACCCATTTATGGGCCAAGATCACGACGTTTAAGGACCAAGATCATCCCTTATAATTTCCCTACAAGAGCAAATATCTGCATGTTCAACATACAGTATTATGTGGTTATTATATACAGGCGTTCTGTGGTATCTATGCGTAGTTCTCCATTGGTTAGGAGCAAATGTCCAAGATAGACCTATTATGAGAGTGCTGGAGGCACGCTGTAGTCAGAGCGACATAATGTTCTCAGAAAAGCTACGTGAGCGCACCTGGAGAGCCGCTCCGCTCCTGTTCCCAAGCGATGAGGGGATTCCAAGAGAAGCCTGGCTGTTGCTAGGCAACCTCCATACTCCTTAATAAAAAAACAGGGATTTTAAGTACAAGTCCATCACCTCCTGGGCTTTGAGAGCATGCTGTGACCACTGATATGGTTTATTTAATTACAGCCTTAAACAATAGTGCACCGGGTTCTAAACTTAATCACTCATGTGATTAAAAAGCAGAAGAACAATTTGATGAATTAGATTGCAGTTTGTTGAATGTGGATTATAATTGACATCTGTGCACTAAACATTTCACACAGTAACTTATTAGGAATGATATAAATTATAATGATTACTAATTAGCAAATAAAATTAGAAAATGTTATTGTCATTTCCTGGTAATTTACTCCAGGGAATGTACTCTCTAGACAGTGTGATATGCATAACCACAGGCTAATGGTTGTGTTCAAATACTTGTAGACAGCAAGATATCTCTGCAGGTTTTGGTACCAAAAAGCCCTTTATCCTGGCTGCAGCTATGCAGGAAGCTTCAATGCATGTTTCTTTCACATGTATTTGTCTAAATATAGCTTTCTTTTGGTGCTTCAACTGGGAAAATGAGAACAGAGAGTACGGCCCACTCAAAACCCTGTTAGGTTGCTGAAAAGATTGTGTGCGTGCTGTGTCACATGTTTGTTATGAAATGCACAGAAGGATAGATTATTTGTTTGCTTGTTCTGTCCAAAGCCTCCATTAAAGCAAAAATTAAATCATGTGTCTGTGCATGCATGACTGTAATGTTGGCTTTTGTAACAGAATTTGTAAGTAATAGTACAGCACACAAGGGTGTCAGTGTACTAGAATGGTTCTAAGGAAACTGGGCTGTAAGTTGGCAGATTCCATTCCCAGGTATGATACTGCTGCTGTACCATTGTGCATCACATTACAATCTCTTGTTCATTTGAGGGTTGCAGCTAAAATTATGATTGTTGTTATTTTTATTTTAGAAGGAGCAGGAGCACATTGTTTAATTGTGATGAATTGGAACTGTTTGTCTTTTCAGTGCTTTTAGTTTGTATTGAAAAAAATAGGACCATTGAAAAGTTTGAGGCTGCCTATCCTTGAACAGCTGTGTTGGATCAGGTTTGGCTCTGCTTTGCCCAGCTTCCTGGCTTTTGTGCTGATTGTCAGAGTGTTTCCTGTTCTCCCCCTCACAGGTCCTCACTCACTTTGATTAGCCATGGTTCTCTCCCTGTGTGTGTGTGTGTGTGTGTATTTATGTGTTACTACATTAATGTGGTTGCATTGTCAACTTTTCTGCATTCATATCAAAAGTTTAGCATCGGTTTTGTATCATGCTCAAGAAACAAGGACAACATAATAAATGCACAGAAATGTTACTTGTACAAAGAAAGCACTAAAATATATAGACCAGTTTCTGTCTCCCTGAAATTGAGTTTTGGAAGGGGTAGACAGGAGGGAGAGCAAATACAGAATGATACCCGGTGTGCTAGACTAGACTTACAATAAACAGTCCCACTTTGTACCACACTTATGTAATTAGAATGCGTTTATACTGCTGTGCAAATGTATAATGGTAAATAGTGTGAGACACTCTGGCAGTTGCACATGTTATTTTTACTGACCAATCCCATTCCTTGTCTCTGTGCTCTAAATAAAAACCCAATTATAATAAGTCTGACCCACACCAAGAACAAGACGCTATATGAAATTTACAGTTACATAAGCTTGCACTTACATACGGTACCAGCCACAAAGTAATTCGTTTGGTGGTGAATTATGGAACACGTTCAAACACTTACCGTACTGCCCTCCATGTAAAAACAAAAACTGACCAAACCAAACATATTCATAATTACATTACCAAGGCATGTGTTAGAATAATACATTTGAAAACATATGGTATTAAAATACGGGATATGCCATATAAGTTATATAATAAGAGACACAAAGCTAATTGTTGCATCAACAAAACACCTCATGCAGTTAAGTCAGAAACAATGTAATATGCACCCATTAACATTCAACCAAGTTATGAAATACTTTTATTTTTTTATTTTTTTATGGATAAATAAATAAAGAAATAAAAAATAAGCACACACTATCTAGTTGCATTGTATGCTAGGTGAATAGGTGAATATCGTATTGGATTTCACATACATCCAGTGATCACTTTATTAGGTACACCTTTTTAGTACTAGGTAGGACCTCCCTTTGCCCCCCACCACAGCCTGAATACTTCATGCCATGGATTGAACAAGGTGCTGGAAACATTCTTCAGAGATTCTGTCAGCATGTTGTTCATGTTGATATGATAGCATCATGCAGTTGCTGCAAATTTTTCGGCTGCACATTCATGCCACGATTCCCCCATTCCACCACATCCCAAAGGCGCTCTATTGGATTGAGATCTGGTGACTGTGGTGGCCATTGGAGTACACTGAACTCATTGTCATGTTCAAGGAACCAGTTTGAGAGGACTCATGCCTTGTGACATGGTGTGTTATTCTGCTGGACGTACATATGAGAAAATATACAGTAGCTAGACTGTGGCCATTAAGGGTCAGCAACAATACTCATGTAGGTTGTGAAACTTAAACAATACTCAATTTACATTAAGGGGCC
Source organism: Conger conger (assembly GCF_963514075.1). Lineage (NCBI taxonomy): Eukaryota > Metazoa > Chordata > Actinopteri > Anguilliformes > Congridae > Conger > Conger conger. The sequence goes on from NC_083762.1 coordinate 59,131,013, forward strand.
TAACATGTAACAAGAAAACTTTCCCCACACCGTTACACCACCAGCAGCAGCCTGAACTGTTGACACAAGGCACGATAGATCCATGGATTCATGTTGGTTACACCAAATGCTGATCCTACCATCTGCATTTTACAATCTTCAACTGTCCAGTTTTCATTAGCCTGTGCCCACTGTAACCTCAGTTTCTTGTTCTTAGCATACAGGAGTGGAATCTGGTGTGATCTTTTGCTGCTGTAGCCCATCCACTTCAACGTTTGACGTGTTCAGAGATGCTTTTCTGCATACTAATGTTGTATTACATGGTTACATGGTTATTTCAGTTACTTTGCCTTCTTGTCAGCTTGAACCACTCTGCCCTTTCTCTTCTGACCTCTGTCATAAACAAAGCATTTTTGCCCACAGAACTGCGGCTCACTTTTTTTCTTATTCTCTGTGAACTATATAGACCACTGTGCATGAAAATCCCAGGAGATCAGCAGTTTCTGATATACTTAATCCACCCCATCTCACAATCACTCCATGGTCAAAGTCACTTTGATAATTTATGCTCTGAACAACAGCTAAACGTCCTCAGTCCTGACCATGCATGGAATTGGTGCCACATGATTGGCTGATTAGAAATTAGCATTAACGAGCTGCTGTGTAGGCGTACCTAATAAAATGGTCACTCGAGTGTATATTCCACCTTAAATTTGAGCCGACCAGGCGTCAACATGACGGAATAGACCATTTGTTTGGTGGAGGGATGTTAAAAACCATGGAATGTTGATTTCTTGAAATGCGTTGAAATGACATCTTCTTAAATTAACTAAATGTGTTGTTATATGTGTTCCGTATTTATTCAGTGGTAAACAAAAATAATACACGTATAATACTTTAAACGCCGTACTAACAAAAAACTGTCCACCCCTATGAGGTAGTTCTATTTATAGTATCAGCTGTTGCGATATAAAGAATTGCTACAGTGTAAATTTCACAGCGGACTAGACTGGCCCTTCGTGTACGAATTGGAATGCGATTTGATTTAATGAATTATGTGTCATATGGAACAATTGAGTTCTGTCTTCTGAGAGAAGAAGACACATTATGAGGGCGACGTATCTGGAACGTGGGTGGTTTACTAGTGTAGCATTAAATCGTTATTCGGTAAGTTGTGTATCATTTTAAATAGCCTATTTTTGGCAATGAGATACTGCTTTGCTAGGACTACAAGACTATATTATGAGGAGTGATTTAGTCATTCGTTTTTTTTCATTTTCATCTGTTCTTTAAAAATGGAATACAATTGAATTTAACTTCCAAACTTCACGAAGTTGATTTTCGAGTTCGAGAACTGAAAAAGACGATGAATCATTTTTTGATAGACGATTACCATAGGTCGATGTTCCATACGATCGGTTTGGGAAATTTATCTAACTAATTAGAACATAGGCTATAGACAGTTTTTCACGAAGTGCCATTGTCATTTATGAAATGTATGAAAACAAACCGATATTTTTTGATACGGTCAGTGACGTGTATTTGTTAGTACTGTGTCCATAGCCTGCAGAACTGGCACTTTCCCTGCTAAGCAGTCTGTTTGTTTCATGATTGTCAACAGTCTTAAAAGCAAGTAGGAAGTAAATGCTAGGGGACGTGTGCTTGTTTGATAAGTCCCTTTATAACTGGTATCATTATTGTTAGGGTTATTGCATTCGAATCGAGTTTATTTACGAGTCTACAGATGTGGTGTGATTGGCATTGGGCGGAGGATTAACGAATGAACGAAAGTTTTTAAAGACTTCTGCGATCCGCATTAGTTGTGTTACTGTTTTCAATACTGGAACAGAATACACCATTTAGCTGCACACAAGGCACTATTCATTGACTTAATTTGACAGTCCGTGACAGCCATTATTAGTAGCATATAAGGAATATTTACGCTATGATCCTGTTACCAGGCTAACGGCGAGCGTTCTGCAAATTATACTTTATGAGTCAGAATGAGCCGATGAGATCACCACCCTTTACGTATTGTCTGTATTTATAGTTCGACTTTGTGGATGGATCATGGATTTAAAGCATCCCCGAAGAAACTGAGTGAAACTTTTCAGTGTTTTGAAGAAATAGTTAGTTCCGTTGGGTAGACCAGTATGGTAGCTTTCACGTCATGATGACTATCATGACCACCTGATGTCTGTATTCCGCTTACTTTTCCCGTCTCCCTCTGTAACGGACAGCGCGTAACTTCACTGACCACATAGGGACGAGAAAGCGTGTTTACCAACCACTAGTCTGCTTCACGTGTGCCATTGTCGTCACAAGGAAGATGGGAAGAGATTCATCCGTTATTTTAGTAGGCTACGAATCCATTCGAAGCATCCAGGAAGTCTTGAATAGCGGGGTAGGCCAACTTGGTAGCTGACAATGGCTGCTATAGTTGTAGTTATTAACTTCCTATAGCTTGAATAATTGCAACCTGTCTAAAATGTAGCAGGATACATTACGTGGATGGATCGTGGAATACATTGCATTGGGGACAAGCTGACAAAGCCGAATTGTGCCTTGTACCAGGGTCTGATTTCAGGGCAAAGCGTCTTAATGTTTCCTGATAGAGTCTGAGGCTCCATTAAGATAATCTGAGGCATTCAGTCCTCAGTGGATATCTGCCCAATGTTGACCAAATAACAGAGAAGTGCTCTAAAAGGCTGAACATAAGCCAAGATGTTTTATAAGTGTTGGTTACAAAAGTGCATCCATCCGCACTGCAGTAATAAGCCTTTCCTTTCTGTGGCAAATGAAGCCATGAGAGCAGGGCTGTTTCTGGATCTACTGCCCTGTAGATTTTCACTCCAACCCTGATAATTCTACTAATCAGCAGCTCAAGGCGGCCTCTAGCTGCCGAATGCGGTGTGCTTTGCTGGGTTGGAGTGAAAACCTCCAGGAATGTAGATCTCCAGGGGCTGGGTTGGGCAGCCCTGGATTAGGGGAATAATTTGGGTCATTTTTAGATGCATGTATAGAAGTTACCATGCGGTCATGTTGGCGCTGGAGGACGCACTGCAGAAACTGCAGGCGATGTTCAGCCGCCAACGCTCTGAAGACAGCCCGACCACGGGAGACGGCCAGCGCTCGGCTTGGTGTGGTTGGACTTGGGGCACGGGGTGTGGACCAGTGAAGAGGCAATGTGTTTTAGGGGCCCGGGTTTTACAAATACAAGTGTTCAGATACTTTTCTGAACACTGATCTTGTCTGGTGCAATTGAGCCAACCATGAGAACCAGAAGGTGGGGTTTGCATTTGTGACTCACAAATGCATTGGTTTCAGTACACCACGCAAGCTCACTAAAGCCTAGAAAAGTATTTGAATCCAAAGCTTGTTTGACCCAGGTCTGGTCGGCAGACTGTCCTGCCAGCCTCAGCCTCCCAGCCTGTCTGCTGGGCTGGGTTTTAGTCGTACCCCCAGCAGAGCGATCAGCCCAGCCACACAGGGCTCTTGCTCTTTACGGGAAGGACAAGCCCTGTGTACCTGACATCAGTGGTTCGCTGCAGGTTCAAATTCACTTCCAGTGCAGTCGGGTCACAAAATGATTGAAATGAGCCTACATTCATTGTGTGAAGAAAATCTTTTAGAACATTATTTTTCATTTGTTAATGCATTCATAGAATTTCTGACATTTTGTGACTTTTTTGACTTGACTGAACATGGAACTGGCCCCAAACCTGCCCCTGACACTTATCACAAGACACTGTTAGACCATAATGAGGTCAGTATAAAGCCCAGAAGTGCTTGGTTTGAGGAGGCTGATGGTGTGTCAGTTGTCTTGATGTTGGGTGGGTGGGGCTGTTGTGTGGTGTGTAGGCAGTCCTGAGGAGGGATGGGGGTGTGGGTTTGTGGTGTGTAGACTGTCCTGAGGAGGGATGGTGGTTTGTGGTGTGTAGGCTGTCCTGAGGAGGGATGGTGGTTTGTGGTGTGTAGGCAGTCCTGAAGAGGGATGGGGGTGTGGGTTTGTGGTGTGTAGGCAGTCCTGAAGAGGGATGGGGGTGTGGGTTTGTGGTGTGTAGGCAGTCCTGAGGAGGGATGGGGGTGGGCGTTTGTGGTGCGTAGGCAGTCCTGAGGAGGGATGGGGGTGGAGGTCTTTCCTGGTCCTGACTGCAGGGCTGGTCTCACTGAGGAAGGAAACTCTCAGCTTCCTCCTATTGTAGAGCTCAGGAAGGGCCGGCGTTCTCCGCTCACAGGAGCCGCCATTGTTCCCTGTTCTCACACCCTCACCTGGGCGGTATGCTGACTGAGCAGCGTGAGCACAGGAAGGCTGCACACACCACAGCTCTTCACTCACTGTGGAGAAGGGCCTTTATCAGCACAATATGGACAATATGAATTGTTCGTCAGAGATGCTCAGAGTGTCTTTTGAGTGTTTGTGTTTGTGGGCATGACCTAATAAACTTCTGTTCCGGTTTAGCGCTGCCAGTAAATGCCATGTGGGCTGTGTGACCTATATGTGCATATTCACTCCTCCCTGTGGTTTATTATGAGCTGTTAAAGGAAAAATATGCATACTATTTTGGAACCGTTACAGTAAAGCCGTATCTGCCTTAGCCATATCTGTAGTTTTCCTGCTGTTTGTATCAATGTGATGAGTGTTTGTGAGTGAAGGTTGTGCTGTCCAAAAAAGGGGAGGGCCTCTGGAATGTGGGCACTGCTGAAATGCCAGGTCTGCTGGGGGTGTTGGATTTAGGGGATTACATCATTATCAGGGAACATTAATAAGGCATTAAGGCTCATTACAACAACGAACGACAGCGGAGGCCAGTGGGTATGAAAGCTGAGGACCGGAGTGGGGGCGGGGTATTGCCACAGCAGCCGTGGAGCTGGAGAAGCGGAGGATTATATTTAGGAAAAGCCGGAGAAAAGCCATAATCACAAAGCAGCGCAGTCCAGGCGTCTAGACCGCTCTTCCTGGCTGTGGCTCGGCCTTTCTGAGGCCTTGTGAAAGATCAGCGCTTTTTCAGCCTTTCCTCAGGAGCAGCGAGCATTTTCACCCCCTGAAAATGGCTGCTGTTTTGCAATCCTGCAGCGAGGAAACCTCGCCTCCTCACAATCAGCGTTGCAAAATCCTCCTTAGTCTGGTGGCCTCTCCTTTTCTGCCCTTTTAAAAGAAAATGTTTTTTTAGCTTTGCTGCTGTCGGTCTGTGTAGCAGCAGCCTGTAGTGGATGTGTATGAAATATCGAGCCTAGCGATCAGGCAGCACAGATCACATGACTTATTAGCCTGGTAGCTGAAGGCGGTGTAGGCTCCGCCCCCCCCTGCTGTGATTGGTGCTTCTTGACGGGGACTTCGTGCAAATGGGAGAACTGGGGGGTGGGGGCGGTATTGTTAGCCGTAGGCACGGTGTGAGTGTCTCTAACACTATTCCTCCATTCCCCTTCCCCTCCCTCCTCTTTGTTCCAGGTGTAGCTGTCACCATGGCAACCAGCGCCGTTCCCAGCGACAACCTGCCCACGTATAAGCTAGTGGTGGTGGGCGACGGGGGAGTGGGGAAGAGCGCGCTCACCATCCAGTTCTTCCAGAAGATCTTCGTGCCCGACTACGACCCCACCATCGAGGACTCCTACCTGAAGCACACGGAGATCGACGGCCAGTGGGCCATCCTCGACGGTAAAGGGAAAAAAAAAGAAACGCAAGAGCCTTCGCCTCCTCTCTCGCGCGTGCGTTTCCTGTTCCGCCGCCCCCCCGCGGGAACGGAGGCAAACGGGCGGTTTGTCGCGCACAGGATGCGCGCTTCTGTGCGTTTTTTTCCACGCTTTTCTGCTGCCGTCTACCCGAGTTTAAAAAAGTGGTGATTCACCGATTGTGACTCACGCTCAGGAAATACTGTGAAACGGTTCACATATTTTGGAAAAAAAATAAAACCCAAACCCTCCCACACAGTGCACGTTCGGTTTTAAAAACACCTCAAGAGCTGCTTTCCTGCTCTCTGAAAAAACGGTTTAAAAATGTTTTAATATAAATATAAAATGTGGGCTTCAAATAAATGTTCTGGAAATGGTCAATGCATATATCCACTCTTAAACCAACACCTGGTCCCTTGAAAGTATATTATATCTGAACTTATGCATAAGACTTTTACTGTGTATCTGCTTGTCCACAGCACACACACCCGGGGGTGTGTCACAAAGCAGGGTTACTGAGTAAGCTGAATAAGTTCGCAGTAAAACCAAGAACAGCTATTTTTACTTTAGTTCATGTTATTGTTTTGGAAGGGTTCCGGGTTTTACTCTGAAGTTAGCCAGCTAACTCAGTAATCCTGCTTTGTGATATACCCCCCCGGTCAGAACATTGAGTTGCACCCGCTGTAGGAAATGTGCTTTGTAAATAAAGTTTGATTGATGGTTTGATTGAACAACAGTGGGATGGTGATGGTGATGATGTCAATGTTAATGTATGTGTGTGTCTGTGTGTAGTGTTGGACACAGCAGGGCAGGAAGAGTTCAGTGCAATGCGGGAGCAGTACATGAGAACGGGCGATGGCTTCCTCATCGTCTTCTCTGTGACGGACAAGGCCAGCTTTGAGCACGTGGACCGCTTCCATCAGCTCATCCTCAGAGTGAAGGACCGGTGAGTGCTCCCCCTGCTGGCTGGGAGGGGAAGGTGGGGTCAGGCTCTGGCATCGCTAGGATGTGCTGAGAGAGATTATGTAGATGGCCTGCACGCTGTTAGTGGAAAGAGGCCAGATCACTTTTTCCACTATTAAAGCATTATTACAGCGTTGCCATATGGAAAATATATTTTAGCAAGCTCTGTGTGTGTGTGCACTTCTGAGCATGCATGTGTGTGTGCGTGAGCATGCACGATAGATAAAATGGAGATAAAATCCAAACGGTCCATTCAATTTGATTAGGCTCTTAAAACTAAACGCATTCAACTGATATTTCAGTCCAGAATAACCCGCAAAGCTAGTTGATGTCTTCCATTAAGTAAATAATGTCAGCTGTAAGAACCACAGTAATTCACAGTAGATGCAGTATAGCTTGACCTACAGTGAGTCGATGTGGCTGAAGGTAATAGTGTAGGTGTAAGTGCAGTAAAGACAAAGAAGAGATGCAGTTCAACAGCTCCTTAACTGCAGCATGCAGCTGTGGTGTGATCACACTGCTATTATGGGTGCCGAGAATGCGAATGACACAGCTGGGTGTGTTCAGCCCTGACACCCCTTCCTTCCTTCAGGAAGCGCCGCAGCAGATGCCCATCACTTCCTCACACACACAGATACACATACATTACACACACACACACACACACACACACACACACACACACACACACAGATACACATACATTACACACACACACACACACACACAGATACACACACACACACACACACACACGGATACACATACATTACACACACACACACACACACACACACACACAGATACACATACATTACACACACACACACACACACACACACACAGATACACATACATTACACACACACACACACACACACAGATACACATACATTACACACACACACACACACACACACACACACACACACACAGATACACATACATTACACATGCACACACACACACAGATACACATACATTACACACGCACACACACACAGATACACATACATTACACACGCATACACACACACACACACACACACACACACAGATACACATACATTACACACACTCACACACACACACAGATACACATACATTACACACACTCACACACACACACAGATACACATACATTACACACACACACACGCGCACACACACACACACACACACACACACACAGATACACAGACACATACATTACACACACACACACACAGATACACATACATTACACACACACACACTCACACACAGATACACATACATTACACACACGCATACACACACTCTCACACACACACACACACACACACACACAGATACGCATACATTACACGCACACACACACTCACACACACACACACACACACAGATACACATACATTACACACACACACAGATACACATACATTACACACACGCGCACAAACACTCACACACACAGATACACATACATTACACACACACACATACACACACAGATACACATACATTACACACACACAGATACACATACATTACACCCACACGCACACACATACACACACAGATACACATGCATACACAGATGCACATACAGTACACACACCCACGCACACACAGATACACATACAGTATACACACATACACACACACTCGCATGTACACACACGCAGATTCAAATACTCAAACAACATTTTCAGGGAAAACATTAATGAGTGCCGTTTTTGGAAAGTCTCAAAAAGTGTTGAGTAGGATGTGCAACACAGTTTAAGGCTTCAACAAGACTTGACAGTGTTTGGTGTGTCCAGCTAGCTTTTGATATCCTCTCACAACGACCCTTAAGGGGGTGCATGAAGTAATTCAGGCATGTTTCCCTTCCAGAGAGTCTTTTCCCATGGTTCTGGTGGCTAACAAGGTGGACTTGGTTCACCTGCGGAAGGTGGCCAGTGAACAGGGGAGAGAGATGGCTGCCAAGCACAGTGTGAGTGTCTCTATCATGATCACTATCATCTATACATGAATAAGGTGGATATATGCATAAGGTAGATATACTGTACACTCAGTGACCACTTTAAGTGTTTATTAAACGTATTGGTTTTTGCTGCTGTAGCCAATCCACTTCAAGGTTTGACGTGCTGTGTGTTCAGAGATGGTTGGCATTAATGTTTCTCATTCATACGCTCGTGCACCAACGGCAATTGTCTGCCATGCAAGGCACCAACCAGCTCCCCAGGAGCATTTGGGAGTTAGGTGTCTTGCTCAGGGTCACTTCAACACACCCAGGGCGGGATCGAACCGGCAACCAGACATCTGGCCATTCTCCTCTGACTTCTCTCGTTAACAATACATTTTCGCCCACAGAACTGCTGTTCACTGGATGTTTCTTGGTTTTTGCACCATTCTCTATAAGCTCTAGAGCAGTGGTTCTTAACCTTATTGGAGGTACTGAGCCCTGCAAGCTTCATCAGTGCATTCACCGAACCCTTCGTAATTGGAAAAATAAAATATGATTTCTTCAAAACATAGGTATATATTTTATTGGAAAATAAAATATATACCTATGCTTTCATCAAACCCCAAATTTATTAAAAATAAAAAACTAAGAAATCACGTGTACAAAAGTATTCACAGCCTTTGCTCAATACTTTGTTGATGCACCTTTGGCAGCAAGTCTTTCTGAATATGATGCCACAAGCTTGGCACACCTATCTTTGGGCAGTTTCGCCCATTCCTCTTTGCAGCACCTCTCAAGCTCCATCAGGTTGGATGGGGAGCGTCGGTGCACAGCCATTTTCAGATCACTCCAGAGATGTTCAGTCGGATTCAAGTCTGGTCTCTGGCTGGGCCACTCAAGGACATTCACAGATTCACATTAACTTTGATATCTTGGCTGTGTGCTTCGGGTCGTTGTCCTGCTGAAAGATGAATCGTTGCCCCAGTCTGAGGTCAAGAGCGCTCTGGAGCAGGTTTTCATCCAGGATGTCTCTGTACATTGCTGCATTCATCTTTCCCTCAATCCTGACTAGTCTCCCAGTTCCTGCCGCTGAAAAACATCCCCACAGCATGATGCTACCACCACCATGCTTCACTGTAGGGATGGTATTAGCCAGGTGATGAGCGGTGCCTGGTTTCCTCCTAACATGATGCCTGGCATTCATGCCAAAGAGTTCAATTTTTGTCTCATCAGACCAGAGAATTTTGTTTCTCATGGTCTGAGAGTCCTTCAGGTGCCTTTTGGCAAACTCCTGGCGGGCTGCCATGTGCCTTTTACTAAGAGAGTGGCTTCTGTCTGGCCACTCTACCATACAGGCCTGATTGGAGGATTGTTGCAGAGATGGTTGTCCTTCTGGAAGGTTCTCATCAGGTTCTTGGTCACGTCCCTGACTAAGGCCCTGCTCAGTTTAGACGGGCGGCCAGCTCTAGGAAGAGTCCTGGTGGTTCCGAACATGCACTGTCAACTGTGGGACCTTATATAGACAGGTGTGTACCTTTCCAAATCATGTCCAATCAACTGAATTTACCACAGGTGGACTCCAATTAAGCTGTAGAAACATCTCAAGGTTGATCAGTGGAAACAGGATGCACCTGAGCTCAATTTTGAGCTTCATGGCAAAGGCTGTGAATACTTAAGTACATGTGATTTCTTAGTTTTTTATTTTTAATAAATTTGCAGAAATCTAAAAACTTTTTTCACGTTGTCATTATGGGGTATTGTGTGTAGAATTTGGAGGAAATTTAATCAATTTTGGAATAAGGCTGTAACAAAATGTGGAAAAAGTGAAGCGCTGTGAATACTTTCCGGATGCACTGTATATGACATTAGTTCCTCATTCTCACATTTGGTCTAAAAAACAACTGAACCTCTTGATCATACCTGAATGCTTCCATTCATTGAGTTGCTGCCACATGATTGGCTGATTAGATATTTGCATTAAGTGGTCACTGAGTGTACTGTATGTATGCCCTCTCGGTGTCGTTACACAGCTCTGAGTTGCAGAATAAGTGAAAACCGACGTCATTCAAACTGGCTCAAATTTGGGAGTGCACAATAGCGGTTAACCCAGGGGTCGGCAACCCTGGTCCTGGAGAGCCGCAGGGTGTGCTGGCTTTTGTTGTTACTTGGCATTAATTAATCAATGAAAGCCATTGATTGGACAGTTAACTCACCTCACCTGGTTTCTTGGGTCTGAATCGGTTGCTTATTTTAAGGTGGAGACAAAAGCCAGCACACCCTGCGGCTCTCCAGGACCAGGGTTGCCGACCCCTGGGTTAACCCATAAATAAATGTTTATATCCATTTTAATATTCCGAACAGATAGCGTATGTTACAGTGCAGCTCTGAAGTTTATGGTGTTCAGAAAGTGTCAGAGCTAGCGAAGGCTTCTTGGCAGCTGCCATGTTGCTAAAGGTTGCTTGGAAAGCTCCTGGAAAGCTCTGATTTACGGAGCTACGAACTTCCGAGTTCGCAAGGTCCGAGTTCATAAGAGCACAAATAACGGGATTGGAATGTTCTGAACTGAAAATTCTAACGCTGATGTCACAATCACTACCGGTAACTGAAAGCAATGGAGTTCTAGAAGACCCCAAAAAAACACCTGCTCTTCAAAGGGTTAAGGCTCTTGTCCAGAGGTTTAGGGATCAGTGGGAATTTGCTTCTCTCGTGTTGCTCCAGTGAAGGAACAAAGTAGCTGTTGAGCCGGTGCAGGAATGTGTTGGTGCAGGCGATGACCTCGGACGTGCTTGAGCAAGGGCATTGGGCCTGCAGGCTGACCTTTACCCTGGTCATGTCCTGTCGCATGACGAGGATCCCTGTTAAAATGTATCACTGAAAAGTACTCTTTGGGGAGAAAAACAGGTCCCATGGTCGGCCAAACCCAGCCTTGCACCCTTGTATAACATTTTGTACAGGATAAAACGCGAATCATTTAGCTTTAGTCTTTTCATGTGACGCATCTTCACTTGTGTGTGAGCAATAAAGAAAACCCGATGTTGCATTTTTAAAACACATTGTATTTATTTTTAATCTTAGCAGAACAAGATTTATTAACAGCAGCTGTGAATGTGAGCAGGTTTTAGTTCAGACTTTATTAGAATATTTACATGTCCTACTGGTGTTTTCTTTGTGTATTAAAGAAGAAAATTAGAATGCATTTAAAGCAATGTAACGGAGACAGTAATACGCAGGTAAATCATATACAGTATGTTTACTGTAATTGTTCAGGGTGTTCATAGTTGGAAAGCGTGAGTACTTAAAGTGAATGAAAGACTTGTAGCTCTCAAGTCACCTTTAATTTGGCCCTTGCTTCATGAAATGGTGCCCTTATGTTGCAAATGGCTGTGATTCATCTGGTATATTCACACTGTCCAATCACTGGTTTCCACCAGCCTCTTGGGTGATTTTAGCAGGCCACTCCAAAAAGCCTCTTGGTTAATATAACTGGCCACTTGGTGGCCAAAAGAGATATGGATTTGTCAATCAAATATGACTTGTGTTTGGATTTCCTTATGTGCCACTGACCAATTTTTGTTTTGCGGCACGGCTTGACTCAACGTTTTATATTTAAGAGGATTGCTGGTGCCCTGAATAAAAATTTCAAGGACTTTTTCAGGAACAATCACGTGCAGCTACAATTGCATTTTGTAACCCATTTTGTTGTGATACTTTGTTCATTGTTTTCCGGTCTGCAGATTGCTTACATTGAAACAAGTGCCAAGGATCCTCCAATGAATGTGGACAAAGCATTTCATGAGCTGGTCCGAGTGATCAGGTAGGTCAGCTGTATGATTTTGCCATAAGATTGAATGGTTATTACATTACATTTATTTAGATTTATTTAGCAACCTCTGAAATGATCAAATCAGGATGCCAAATGTTGTTCTCTGATATGTTCTCACCACCTTAATAATAACAACTATATCAATATTTAAAGCTGTGGTACATAAACAGTCAATAAACATTGTCAAACATGTCCCTTGAAAGCTGCATGTGTGTCCCTTGAAAGCCAAACTCATTGATTTTTTACACATGCTCCAAAATTATTCTTTCCTCCTTAAAATAGTGTATATGGATTAAGTCATATAGGGCTGGTTTGATGGACACAGATTGGACTTTGTCCTGGACTAAGTCAAGGAGTAGATCTGTCTCTGCAAATCTGGCCCATACAGTTTTCAAATTATGTTGCTTTCTCTATGTCTTACACAAAATTAGTGAAGATGTACAGTGCCCTCCATAATGTTTGGGACAAAGGCCCATTGCCTCTGATTTGCCATAGCTCAATTAACAGGTGGTTAAACATTCTCCGATTTTATTAAAGGGTATTTTTATACATTTTGGTTTAACCATGTAGAAATTGTAAAACCAGCATTGTGTATGCAAAGTCCCCCCATTTCCCCCCCCATGTTGGGGACACATGGCTTTGTTTGATTGTTAATGGTTTAATTGCTTCCTTAATGCAGGTATAAGAGCTCTCAGCAACCTAGTCTTTTGTCTAGTCTTTCGAACACCTTTGGAAACCATTATTGCTGTTTCTCAATATTTGGACCAAAGTTGTGCTTCACCAGCAGAGGTTCCACAGGGAATAATGGAGTGTAGAATAATTTAATAATACAGCAGGCCTTAAAAAGCACTGAAAGCATTACATTAATGTAATAGTAACAATAATACTGCTACTAAATGTATGCAGAAAAATGTTTCTGGATCATAACCAGTCTGGATCTGGGGGAAAGAAATCCCTGCCACCCTTTGCTCAGCATGTGTTCACGTTTCATACTGCATTTTGGATAATGAGCAATCACATTGTTATTCATAACTGCAGCAGCTCCTCTTCAAAGTCAAAGTTTTGAAGCAGCGCTTAACTTGGCATAACTGTCGCACTGCAAACAAAATGGTGATTGGCTGAACAGGGCAGCCAATGAGAAGAAGCCTGTTCATGGCAAAGCGGGCTCTGTTTCCTGACTGAAGCCGCAGTGTAATTTCACTGGAATTTAGCGAGTGTTGATTTTTTCAGTGCAGTCATATCCTGTTTGAGGGACCGCTGGGCTGTGCACTGAAAGCTTGTGAGGCCCTTCAGCTGCCGGTATGGTCTTTGGGTTATCTCCCTAAAAACCTCCCTTCTACCCGCCCCCCCTTCCTCCTCACAGGCAACAGATCCCAGAAAAAAGCCAGAAGAATAAGAAGAAGAAAGCCAAGTGGCGCGGAGACCGTACCGCCAACTCGCACAAGCTTCACTGCGTTATCTTGTGAAGGGCTTCCCACCGCGCTGCCTGTTCTAAAAGCCCTGGCACCTTGCACTCGACCCGCTGGGAGAGCCAGATCTTTGGGGAAAACAAAAAACAAGACTTTTGACTGTTCAGACTCTGCAGAACGCCCAAAAAAAGCGTTCTTCTTTGGTTCTGTGGGGACCACGCCCTTCCTGGCCAAAAGTTACCACCTCCCTCCTGACTGCAGGGACTTTTTATGAAGGGATGAAAGTAAACTAATGTTCAGTACTGTACTGTAGGGTTTACAGACTGAGGTGTTACTGGAGTTGAATCATTTCATATTACCGTGTCCCCCTCCCCCCAAATTCTTTGGTTCATGTTTTGTAGCGTGCTTGTGAATGTATTGTTGCCCTTGAAGTATTGTGAAACAGAAATGGCTGTGGGAAGTTGGGACTTAGATTTTTTTTCCCCCGGCTAAGAAGGGAAGTTCTCTTGGTCCACAGGAGAGTGGGAGAGAAAGAAAGTGAGAGAGAGAGAAGGAAAAAGGAGAGAGACATGGCTGTTTGCATTAGGATCAGCTGTCCTGCCAGCGAACATAAGTGATAGTAAAGTGGGTAAAAGCTGGGATGTCTAAATGAATTCCAGCTGGTGAGGGCTGGGGTTGAGGGGGGCAGAGGGAAGGGGGTGCTGGGGACTGCAGACATTGTGTCAAAGGCTGGAAGGTGTCCAAAGACCAGCCCGTAAGTTACACAAAGAAAAAAGAAAAAACGCTCACATTTCCAACAAGACTTCCCTTTTTATACTGGCATGTTTGAGATCACTCCACCCTTTTTTTTTTTTTTTTATGTTTGGGCCAAACTGGGGTGCCTGCCAAGCTGGTCTATAAATGACTCTTTGAAGGATATCCATTTGCACTTTTAATAGATTTCTCTCGTCGTATTTGCATGTGTTTCGAGGATAGCGGGAGTATTCATTTGAGGGAGTGTCGGCCAGTCGGAGGTTACATGGCGGAATGCGAAGCCTGTATTCATTCTGTGTGTCACGTCGTCCTGCCTTCCTGTCACTTGCGTGTGGTTCTCTGGTGACGCGAAACTGTTTCTGCACGACGGTCTTTCCGCCTGTCGACAAAGAAAAAAAATTAAGTAACAGGTTATGGTTGATGTGGAGGCACGCTTACACAAAAATGGTTTGATGCTGAAGAGGGGGTGTCAGTACTGTGTTATACTATGTGTGTGTGTCCGTCCGTCTCAGAGGTGATATCAACCGCTGAAGTTGAGTGGTCTTTCTTGTATTGGTAAATGATTTTGATCGGTTACTTTTTTTGTTACTTACTAATTTATTACTGTTACCTAACTTTTGTACTGTGCACATTGTTTAGTTAGCAGCATTGCAGCTTGTGAGACTGAAGGAATTCCATTTTTCTTAATCCCAACTGCAATGGTAAAGATTTGTAAACAGAATAAAAAGATATTGTTATGGAAAATTGCCAGTCATGCTTTCTTTGTATTCAGTGGACTGCAGAGTGTGTGACTATTCAATTTTCTCTTGTTTGGTGCAGCATACACATGTATACGTTTAGGGTTTTTGAAGCTGCCATAGAAACCAAACCTATCAAGATACCATGCCATTTTTTTATTTTTTATGAAAGGTGATCTTGAGTGAATGTTCAACCTATCCAAAGATGAGGAGGGTATTTTTGAGGGGGTGTCAAAATATTCATAAATTAACTCAATTGCATTTTTTACAAGCTTTATCTTTGTTGTTAATCACCTGATGTATTTGAATTTGTATGGGAGAACGGTTTCTCATAAGCCTTGCACAGATGAAAAATTGACAAAATATCACTTAAGGCCCTATATCTTCAAAGTCAAGGGATGTTTTTTAAGACCAGATTTGAATTTGATGTTCTATCTCTTGAAATCCAATTTCATTTAAAGAGATAGTAAATTTCATGCAAATGGGCACTTTGAAGTGAAGGCCCCGTGAATTTTAGACGGCTCTGGTACACAAACAAAGCAGGGTATGAAGCTCAAATTTTCAGGATTTCTATTCTTCATCATTGCCTACCACCACACGAAAATTTAAAGAAATTGAAGAGATGCTGCGGTGCACTTGATTTGAGTTGACACGGAATGGCTCTGTATCATTTGTCCTGGACAGTTAAATATAATAAGACTTTCAATGGTTGGTTAAGGCTTCTCTCTGAGAAATAAGCTGTCACTGTGTGCTGCTTTCAGATACTTTTATTCATGATTATTTAAGTTCCACTCCATGATCCAGAGGCTCTGCTATAACTGTAAGCACGGTCATTTATCGCTTTAAAAGGAGGTCAAACCCAAATCTTTTCAGGGAAAGCTGCACCCGCTTGTTCAGAAACCATTCCTTGGTGAACTGGCAGTGTTTAGCCAGGTGGACTTTGGTCCTTCTTAGCCGTGCACTGGGGAAACATTATAATGTGGGACTGTATGTGTGCGAGTGAAATAAGAACAAAATGGTGCCTCTTTGCCATTGACTCTCTCCTCTAAGTCAGTCCACAAAGGTCAGTTTATCACAATATATTACTGAATCCACAATTTTGAAAGTTTGTGTCTCTTTTGAACACATAGTTCATTTGAATCAGTGTTATATGGTGAGTGCAAAACAAATGGTGACTCTGAGACAGTAGCCAGATGCCTTGTATTAAGGCCACAGTCATGTATCACACAGTGTGCATCTCTGGTGCCCAAGCTAACCGAGCCTTATCAACAGTTTCGCTACTAACAGCTCACTTGGGTTTTGGCCCTGCTTCAGGCAGCCAATGAGAAATGCGAACATAAATAATGTTATCCTTTTCCACCCTGGGCCAACTTTATCTTCATCTGCTCTTTATCTTTGAAGAACAAAAAAGCAGTTTCCATTTCACTGATATTGTTCAGTTTTCAAATGTGGCAGTCATTATGGTGTTAGTGGAACTTAATTTCCCAGCAGACACAATTATTTAGGGTTTGGGTATCTGGTGCCCTACTGATGCCCAGTGAACTATGCTATATGGTTTGAGTACATATTTGGCTTTTTTTTACCTGAAGACGTAGCCTACAGTAACAGTACAAGCACAGTGTCCCAGACGAAACATGTCAGGATTGATCCCTGTGCTTGTTGCTTGATACTGGGGCCCAGGGACGTGGTCGGGGGGGGGGGGTTTTGTGGCTGCCTACAAATATTTCCCCCGTCAGCTGGTGAAGCTGGACCATGTTGCTGTGTGTGCATATGCTGCTGTCTGAGTTCAGGAGTGCAGTGCTGGGACTGAACAGCAGGGGTCAGTGCAGCTGCCAAAAGTGCTTTCAAAGAAACCGCAGTTTTTTATGACAAGCTTAAATAAAAAATTTACTTTTTCTTCACTTTAGTCAATTCTTCATAACCATACATGTCTTAAGACATATATTCCAAAAACTATATACAATTTTAATACTTGTGTATTTTCAAGCCATTCACTTCCTGGAAATTAGATTTTACGAGATTTGACGTTGTCTGCCAGCGGGCTTGTATGTCCGTTTCCCTCCAATCAGTATTCTTTCACCCGGCGGCGCATATCCCCCCCCCCCCCCAGAGCCATAGGCTACAGCTCTGCTTCCCCCTTCTCATTTAATGTCAGTCGAATGCTGATGTGACCTCAACCTCTATCTCCTCCCAAAATCCAGGTTTGAACCTATCGGCCTGATCCTGAAGCTTCTAGGACAATTGTCTGTTTCCAAATGTCAGTTGTAAGAAGAATGCATTAACCATGGGCGGATCCAGAATTTAATTTGGGGTGGGTAGAGGTTTTACCTCCATGAAGATTGTGAATTGCAAGATTTCTCAGCAGACTGTACAGTTTGCTCAGGAACTTAGCAGTGACTTTCGCTTTAAATTTAGCCTACACTAAACACACTGTCTAACATTCTGCAAATGCAAGCATAGCATGGATTCACTCAATTCATCAGTTTGGGTGGGTACCCTGTGAAGACCATCTGGATCATTCAGTATACAGCATGGAATGTAGTACAATCTGCAGACTAATGAAATGTACATAATTATACTTAAAGCACACTGAAGTATACTATTTCCCCCCACCCGTCCAAATGCTCTTCAGCTGTGTATTTATGTTCCAATGACAAACTGCTGAATATAGTGCTTAGCCTGGTTGCCAGGGTGATGGGAGAATTCAGTTCCTAATATATGAACAATACTGTGCAGCCTGCACTCAGCAGAAATCCAGGAACTGGCTTTTATTTATCCTTCAGAACATTGAAAATGCTCAGTGAATACAAATCAGTCCATTCTATATTTAAAATGCATATAAATCCACATATTTGACAGGAAAGACATATATTACTGTTATTGTTTTGTCATAGGTATAAAAACTACCTGTCTATCTGAAGCACATACACTCACTGAGCACTTTATTAGGAACACTTATACACCTACTTATTCACGTGATTATCTAATCAGCCCATGCATACAATCATGCAGATACAGGTCAGGAGCTTCAGTTAATGTTCACATCAACCATCAGAATGGGGAAAAAATGTGATCTCAGTGACCGTGATTGTTGGTGCCAGACCAGGTAGTTTGAGTATCTCAGAAACTTCTGGTCTCCTCGGATCTTCACGGCACAACAGTCTCTAGGGTTTGCAGAGACTGGTGCGAAAAACAAAAAACATTCAGTAAGCAGCAGTTCTGCCAGCACTGTTAATGTGTCTATAAGTCTAATAAATACCTAATGAAGTGCTCACTCTGTGTACAATCTCAGTTCTTTATTGCTAAAAGACAGCCAGTGGACTGTAGCACAGTGTTACAGGATATGAGCCGTCTGTATTTAAACATGCTGACATAACTGTAGCAGTGTTACTGGATAAGAACTGTCTGCATGTAAGCTTGCTAATATACTAACATCTTGCAACACATGCCGTACTATAAAGGACAGCATCACAAGCTGTGCTAAATCTTCTGTTTGCTGTAAGATTCCAGTGATTTCTAGGGGTTAACTGCACTGTTTCACACCTGTCAGGTGTTGTACCTGTTCACCCAAAGGATTTTTAAATAAAAGAAGAGACTGCAGCGCATCCTGTAGTGACTAGAAGAGTGCAGTCCTGTCAGACAGCTCTTCCTGCCTCAGGCTGGGTTCCTTTATTGTGGCGGAAGACTGGCGGGTTGGCCTCTGTTCTCCCCTCTCTCACTCGCTCTGTGAACAATTTCAGTTCCCAGCTGTTATGTCATTTGCCACCTTTCAGACACAACAGGAAGGGCCACCAGCGCAGTCTGCGTTTGTCGTCTGCTGGTGGGTATGTCAACCTGCCGTGCTCTTGGGTCCGATCCCATCCTTTTCCCATCGCGCATCACTCTCCTGCCTCTTTCAAATGTTTAAACTGCAGGCCTCTTTGCCAAGGTCTGTAGAGCCTTCTACCAGCAGGAAGAGATGTAACTGCCTGCCTGTTCTAATCCAGCTCCACTTATTCTAAAAGCGCCTGCTACATTCTGTTTCCGTTAGTTTCACCAGCCTGCCTCTGTGCTAGCTTACACTAAACTGGTGTTGTTCTTCCGTGATATTCTCCAGCCGGAGCCTTTATTCACTGTCCCTACCCTGTTATGTCATTATTCTGCTCAGGTGACTCTATCAGAGGTTTCTCAGATGACTTAGGGCCGATGCCCTGCTATTAAATATAATGCTGAAACCTTGGTGTGATCTTTGATTCAGTCCTCAAATTTGTTAAACAAATTATCTTGTAAAAGCCAGCTTCTTTCAAGTAACTTATTTCAAGCCCCTTCCTATATTACTTCACTCCTGTTCCACATCCAGGTCACTGAGGCTCACCACCCAATTGTGGTTTTCTGTTCTGAAATCAGCAACTCAGAGTCCTCAAACTGCTGGTTTTCCAGCTTCCCTTTACCTGGGAGTCAGGTGTGAATCAGTAGGACTATTTACCCAGGAGAAAAGAAAACCAGGGCTGGATTTGGATCAGTGGGTCAGAGTTAATGACCCCTTTAACCCGAGGTTAGAGCAGAAGGATGTCGCCACCCTGATGCTGTGGAGAAGACTGTTACTCTTCATTAGGTCCACACGCGCCATGAACACATTCACAACTTGCCTCAAACCCCATCTTTTTTCCCCTTGCTTTTAATTTTAATCCACTGTTCCGCACACTCATGTATTTATTAATTGTACAGCACTTTCGTCATTTTAAATGTGTTGTAGAAATTGAACTTGACTTGACCAGCATAATCTTAATCTTTATCCCACAGCTAGGCAAAAATCTAGCTAACAACCATCTATATGTGTATATAAATAATATAATTTATAATTGTTAATCAAGTGAACTTGAAAAACCTTTCTTTGGCATGTAGCACAGTTTAATCACATCATATGATGAGCCCAGATTGACTTGATGTTCTCCTCATTTATGTTTTAGATGGACTGAATGGGTCGTTATTAGGTATTATTTGATTCATGAGTATGGAATGGAATAAAAACCCACCATATTAGATAGTGCTTGCATGAAAAGATCTCAGTTGTTAAAAGAAGACATGCTGTTATCAAGTGATGCCACATGATGGCGATGTTTGATAATTTGTGATCCTAACGGTCTTTTTGTTACAGCAAATTCAGAACACAATATGTAGGATTTGGAGAAGAGCCTGATACAGAAGTGTCGCAGACCTGAAATCATATTTTGGGTGTTTTGCCTGGGTGAAGGGGTTTTGCCTGTACCACTTAAAGATTTTTTTGGAGGTGTAACATTTTTGACAATGCAAGGTCTGAGGGAAAAGCAGAGGTGTGCAGAGGTTAAATATGTAGTATACTCATAAAAAAAAAGTAAATGCACTTTCAACACAATTAAGCAGTGTTATTCTTTACAGTTAGACTAATATGAATTTAAACTGATCCATTCTGTGAGTAATTGTCAATATTTAAATAACAACAGGTCACAAGAACTGTGGGCTCTATATAATGAAGCATTACACAGGCAAGATGTTAATTATTCACTTTGCTTGTACAGAACATCCTCTGCACTGCTCACCAATGGAAAATTGATGTACTTGCTTCAGTGTTGGAGCCAGCAGCATACACTAATGACCTTTTGGAACACCAACTGCTGCAAGATTTCAGAGCTCTTGGAGCTTAATGTTTCCATTGCCATACATTAAATTCCACTTCCATGCATACTTACTGCAGTTATATATTCAATGGAATTCATAAACGAGAGCGAAGGCCAAGCCCTTTCTCTTTAATGCATGCATTTTCATGAAGAAAGGCTTCATAGACTTGCTGAAGGCCTCTTTGATCACGATAAGTAGGCCGTGACCTACTATAAGGTTCTGAGTGATTTTGAGATATTGAGCTTCAAAGCTTTCACATTCTAAAACTTAGAATTCGCTACTATTCACCATTCAGTACCGTTCACCATTCTCAATGTGTTTTCAGTATTCACAACCAATTAACAATACTCATCTGTGAATAATCTTTGTGAGGATGGCACAGAATAACAAAAAACCCTCCATTGTTCAAAGTGTGCATGGATACATACAGTATTTGCTTACATCTGTCAGAGACCATTAAAATAAACCCCAGAGCTGTTTGAGTTTGCGGATTGTGTAAATCATTGTGAATTATATAATGGACTAAAATATAAATTACAGTGCCAATCAGAGTCGTGCTCCAGGTCTGATGGTAGTTATTCTGGTTTATTAAATCTCACGGGGGGCCTCTTTGGTGGAAGTAAGAAAATGGTGAGTTGATATGTAGGTGTACTGGGATGTCATAGGACATGGAAATAAGAAGTTTTGACTGACTTGTCTTCTTCAAGATTCAGATCAGACAGGAGTCAAATACATTCATATTTTCATATGTGTATTTGAAAAAATAATAATACTTTGATCAGCCTTATTTACACAATATTATGTCTACAAAATATTATTGTCAATTTATTAAACGTAATATGTGACATAACTTTTGAAACCAACTGACTCATTCTGGAAGATATGCATTTTGCATGTTTAGGTGAAAATCAAAAATGAAACAGGAACAAGAAACAGCCATCACAGTTCATCTGTGAAATCTGTATTTTTGGAATTTTTTCCCTCCCTGGAAACCCCCAGCTGACTAAAAGCAGTTGTGTTTTAGGACGTGTAATTACAAGGTTTACTCTAGCAGCATAGTATGTGTCGATGTTTCAACAATCTTTGCCTTTGTGGCACATTTGTTAATGTTCCTCAGAGCTTTTATTGGTGCAATGACCAACGGCCATTTACTTACAGGAGGAAACACCAATTACCTTGAAGTTATCCATTAACGTGTATTAAAGTTTTATTTGAGTATTGTATGGTAATTCCAACCTTACTGGGGAAAGGTTCGGTACATTTCAACCAAAACTAGTCCCCTAAGCAAGACAAGCACACAGCCCAAGAGAGTGACAGGAAACTGTAATTGGTTTGTAGACAGGTGAAGAGCAAAGGTGAGACAGGGCAAATGTTGGCGGGGTATTAGGCAGAACTGAGGTGTTGACCTCTATTACCATGCATAGAAATGTGGTTGCATTCTCCAGCCTTCCCCAGTAATTGCAAGGCAGCTAACTGCAACAGTGGAACAGAGACATGATGTACCAGAGATGGGAAAAGTGCAAATGCCACTCAGAAGTATCTGTCCATACAGATAGTTTCCCTGAAATGTGACAACTTTTCTAGATATTCCCTGCAGCTCACCCTGAAAAACCGCACCTAGCAGGCCCGGCTTCATGCGCTGTCAAAGCTCCGAAAATATACTTTCACAAATTTACATTTACACAAATTCGACAGTAACGTGGCTTTCCAAATATATCCCACGGCTTCTCATCCACGCTCTCAAAAATAAAGTGACATTTCTGTTCTTTAAGGATCAAATTTCCCAAATGCCCCCTGAAAGTACAGTTATATTTTCTTTTGATACAAATGAGTATGTATTCCAAACAAAAAAGGTACAAATTATTGCTATATTTTTGACCAAGGGAACAATTATATGTACCTATAGGGTGCCACCACAGTCACAAACATTTGTACCTTTTTAAGCACTTTTCATACCTCTTGCCATCGGAAGTATAATTAATTTGCACCTTTTTTGTTTGTAAAATGGTATTCATTTCTACCCAAAATAACAGTATTGTACCTTTCAAGGTACATTTGGAAAATTTGCTCCTTAAAAAACAAAAAGGTACCTCGGTTGTACCCTTATTTCCAAGAGTGTAGGATTGAGCATCCAAAATAGGGGAGAAGAGGTAGGAAGAGCATAACATAAAAGAAAACCTGTCCACAAACTACAACTCAATAGTCACAATGCAGAGGACTATTTCTCTGATGTAAGAAGATGGTGTTGAATAATGTATTGTCTGATAAGGGCAGGGATTCTGCATATGTAGGTACAGTATGTGAACAGACAGCTGCAGGGAGATGGGCTCAAATAGTTGGACTATCAAAACAGACAGGTTGCCAGTGATCAATGCCACAGAACATGCTGGGCGGTATTCATTTGAGACTTAGCTGCTTATCAATCAACATTTCAAAGTGTATTATTTTGGGAACTGAAAACACATATGGCACCCAAGTGATAATTATAGATCAGGGGTTCCCAAACATTTTTATGATGTGACCCCAAATTAATGTTCACAAACTTACATGTCCCCAAACACCCTATCTACACATATCTTGTGCCTAACAACACCCTTTAGCCACGATTATACTGGAAATATACCACAACCTCTCCTGCCTCATTGCTTTATTATAGTTGGGTTTTTGTAAGGTGAAACATGTAGTGGTCTACAGTCACATATCTTAAAGAACCCCATCTTTAAATTGAGCGACCCAACATGGGGTCCTGACCCACAGTTTCAAAACCCCTGTTATAGATAAATTGATAAAAAGCCCATGTGTTAGTACCACCAGAACACCAATACATGCAAGATACTGGCTAGTGTGAGTCCAGGACATTGTCCTGAGTGTGTTGTGCTGTAAAAAAAATATATATACATATAAAACAAGACTCTGAGATTATGAAAACACATTACAATGAAAGAGTGCTATGAATGTCTTTCATCACAAGTGCAATTGTGCAAGAGGTTAATAACTTAACCTTATTCACAACTCAGACTCATTACTCCCTTCACAATAACACAAACTCTAGTCAATGAGGCCTTTTTTCTGCTTGATGACTATCAGTAAATGAAAGCTTTATAAAAGCAGAATTGTACTCTCAGCCCATTGAAATTAAAAAATAGTCTTTATCCTTCTGATTTTCTGAAATCATTCTTAGCTGTGGGATCTACAGGGTCATCAACATGTCACCCTCTATAACAGCAACCAGCAAATCGTGGTTCGTGAGGGCTGAAAATTCTGGTTTTCCACCCATCCTTTACCTTGGAGTCCGGTGTGGCGATAGTCTGGCTAATCACTAGCACCAATTACCTGGGACAAAAGATAACCAAGGCTGGATTTGTGGGCCACAGTTGATGATCCGTATAATCTCTATAATCAATGTGCTATGCCAATACAATGCATTACATCCTCAGTAAAGCACATTGAATTCTCACTGGATAGTGAGGAAATGTGCACACGTGCCCATAGTCAAAAGAGAGAAGTCAAAGAGAGAAGCTGTCCATCCCTTCCCTCTTACACTGGTGATCCCGACGTTTGTCTGCTGGACTTCTCCTGAAATAGCTCTTCACAAACATGACAGCCAATGCGGTTTTTCTCAAGCTGCCGGAGTTCTGGGAGTCGTCGGCTTCGGCCTGGTTCGCCCAGACAGAAGCGCAGTTCGCACTCTGGAAGATATCTGCGGATGAACCAAAATTCTATTGTGTGGTGTCAGCTCTAGGGAGTTCAACCGCAACCAGAGTGGTGAGCATCCTCATAAATCCTCCGCAGCAGAATAAATATGAGACACTTAAGGCTCACCTGTTGAAGACGTTTGAACTTTCTGACGCTGAGCGGGCCAGCCAGCTCTTCTCTCTCCGAGGACTTGGCGGCAGCAAGCCATCTGAACTCATGGACAGGATGCTGGATCTGCTGGGAGGGCATAAACCCGACTTCCTCTTCGTCCAACTGTTTCTGCGACAGCTGCCTTCCCACGTACAGGCTGCTCTGGCCAACACCGCCATCACTGACTGCCGTGCTCTGGCTGTGGTGGCTGATAGATTGTTCCTGGCTGGTCAACAACACTGTGCGGCCGTGCCGTTTCCTGCCCAAGCCTTTTCACTGCTGCCGGGAAACACAACGGTCGCCGCCGCGCTGGCACCTCCTCACCGGCTGTGTTTTTACCACGCAAAGTTTGGGCCCAAAGCCCAGCGGTGCCGATCTCCATGCAGCTTCAGCGTGTAGGGAAACACCAGGGCGGATCTCCATGCAGCTTCAGCGTGTAGAGAAACACCAGGGCCGATCTCCATGCAGCTTCACCGTGTGGGGAAACACCAGGGCCGGCGCTCGGGAGAGGCCATGAACATAGGCTGGGCAGACAGACTGCTGTTCATTCAAGACATCGTCTCTGGATGGTGGTTCCTGTGTGACACGGGCGCCTTGCCCGCAGAGAGTGGCCACCGCACATGAAGCCACTAACAGCAGCCCCATCATGGCATTTCCTAGATGACTATAAAACAACTTACCCCAAGTGACTCCTGGCAACCTTCAAAATCTAAAGGTATTTTACACTCCAAGCACATTATTTCTGGCCTATTGGAGTATATCTCTTCATTCTAGCACCTCTTTTTACAAGCTTTCAATATCATTCATCTTGCAATGAAACCTGTTCATTCTTCAAAATGTCAAACATCTTCCTGTTTTCTTCACTTCAATAAGAGAAAAGAATGCAGCTAAGCCTAAACTGCTCTTTCTGTTGATGCTGAAATTGTTTAATTTCTGAGTATAATAGATGCTCTTCAGTCCATTCTTGTCTGTTGGCATTACTGATTCTTTTTATATTATTGCTAACAAGCATTTTTTAACACTGAGTTTACTTTTTTCAACTCTTCATACGACTCTCTGCACCAATATGCAGCTTGCGACAACAGTTGATTTCATGCCCAAAATGCATCAAAACTACTAAAATGCACCAAGAAAAAATGCATGTCTCAAAATAAAACTATTTATCAAAATGCCAGCATTGTTCTCTTCCAACAAGAAAACCTTGTCAAACACAATGATAAAAAAAACACTCACAATTAGTGGCATTACAATAGTTGTACTATTTTCTGTCAGTCTTTTAAGTAGTAAGTCATTTTGTGCTCTCTAGTTTTCCTTTCTTTTGGTATTACTTTGTATTACTTTGCTCTTTGACTCACAGTGTAGCAATGCTTTTTTTAAATTTCATTTTTCTTTTACAAACTTTCAATTACAAAGCAGAATGGCACATCTTTACTGTATGAAACGTACCACAGCAACAGGGACAAGTCATAGAAATGCTGCAGTAAAGGTTTTATTGGCAAACAGCCATTGCAAATTAAAATGTGTAACCAAAAATTAAATACCCAAATGCAGTAAATTGGATGTAGTTTACAGTGAAGTGAAGTCACAGGTACAGTAATGCTGGTTTTTGTTTACCTGGTCTACTTCATTTGGTCACATGTTCCCGTCAACATCACACCATATGTCATATCTGGCTATTCACTAGGGAAAGAACCTCTGTGCTTGCCTGATCCATCTCTGGCAATCATCAGCTAATATACCCAGGCATCTGGCATCCATCTTCTACAGTATGTTGAATGGCACAACTAATTCATACTCCTCTCCCTCTACCCCTCCAACGTTGAGCCATTCTGTTTTCCTCTTTCACCGACTTTTGAATTTCTTCCTGGGTCCATCTTGAACAAAATCATTCCAAAGATTAAATTGAAATTCCCTCAACACCTGGATAGGTATCCAACTGATGTGATTGTTCTATTCAATAACCATTTCACAATCTGAAGCACAAACTGCATCAATTTCAATTAGCACTTTGTTTCGTATACCTATTATGAAAATGTTTTTTAGGGTTTTGAATGCCACTTAAAATAACATTTGTGGCTTAGCAAATGCTATCCACTTGACTTTTAGCCTATATGTTTTTTACGTGTGACCATTTTGAAATAGTGTGGGCAAACATTTTCAAATTGAGCTGTAGAAATGTACTGTTTTATTGGTGGTTAAGTCTGAATTGATGATTCAGTGTCCATTGTGTCCATTGAATGCATTTGTTTGTAAAAGCAATGAAAAAAATAATTCAGTTTGGTGCACATGCTGAAAAAGCAAATGAAAAATAAAGTGCATTTTAACAATTGTAAAAAAAAAAACTCTATCTTAATGGTAATCATTTTAGACTGCCTTCAGGGTTTGCAGCCAGAACTGAGGAGTAAGTTTGTGTGTTGAGTGCTACATGTTCCCATAGCGTGTGTCGGAAACTGAAAAACAGGATAGAATTACTTGATTGCTAATCAAGGGAAATAAATTGCTAAAATCAGAGTTTAAAGATCAGCAATGGTCTTCTGTTATCTCATCAGCCACCAGCTAATTTTTTGTCATGCCTATATTATTAAGTGGCAGCTTTTAGTAATGAATTGGGAAATAATTATGACAGTTTTTTGGATCCTGCAGAGCTAGATTGCATGCTTAGATTCACACCTCCATATTTAAGAGATTATTTTGTGCCTTTGGGTTTATCTGACAAGAAGAAGATGACTTCATGACCATTCTCCAATTAAACCAAATGAAATCAGTGATACATTAAAATTTCCAAGTCAGTGTGGTTTAAATGGCTAATATAAAACTTTTTGCAATGTCGTAACTGGAACTTTGTTGGAACTGCTTATAGTATATTAGCATTGCCAGTATTTTTATTACTTGGTGTGTCTGTCCTGTAAAAGTTGTGTGCATTTGTTTGCCCACGTGTGTGTATGTGTGGCGTGTGTCTGCTTAAAAGTGTGTATGCACGTGTGTGTTTGTGCTCATGTATTTGTGTGTGCATGTTTGTGTGCTGAAGTGTAGTAGGAGCTAGAATTTCATTGCATTTCTTATTTCCCTTCTTTAGCTATTGAAAGGTGTGTAAAAATCTCAGAAAATTAATGTCCTGTAAATGTCATTAAAGGTGTGTAGACTGTGTTCACAAATGAATGTGTCTGGATTTTTTCAATATTATTTATTTGACTCAGTCAACCCCTGAATATAAAGACTAGTAATGGTCTTCTGCTGTCTCACTGGTCACCAGCTAACTTCAGTGAAAGGAATAGGATAATTGATATTAATTTTGTGGAGGTGTTTTCTAATATTGTAAGTTGTGTAAGTCATTCAGGGTGAGCACATTCAATGTCACAAAAACATACTTCCCTGATAAAAAGACTTCTCTTGTCTCTATTATCTGTCTCCCACTAAAATGAAGCAACTTCTCAAAGAAGAAATGCAACAGGAAGCAATTTCACTGACTGCAAGGTTTCCTTGATAAACAGCTTGGTTGGTCCACTGCTAAGCTCTGGTCGTGTGAATAACACTCTTTGTCATGCCCTGTCCATTTTGTCACTTGTGTGACATAGAGAGGCGCCTTCATATGTTACTGCCATCTAATAGGTTTGGGCATGCTGCAAAGGGCAGAGGGGCAAGAGGACATTGTGAAACTAAAAAGCACTGAACAGGGTTTGATGAGTGAGAATATGGACTTCATCGTGTGTAGTAATTAGACAACCTGTTCTTATTTTCTTTTATCTGTATTTATTTTTTGCAGGTGAGCGTTTAAAAAAATATTTTTTTCACATGTTGAATTAAAGACCAGTCAATATCTGCCAGCAGATGGCAACACAAGCAAAGCTGTAAATTGCCTTAGGCAAACACTGTCACTGTCTTGGGCATTGTGACGTATTCTACTTTCTATGTTTTAATCAGTGGTGGTTCATGAGCTAACAGATTATTGGTCTCAGCCTTTTGTCATGAATTTTTCTTGATTAACAAGTGTGCAAACAATCTGATTAATTGGCAAGTAGAGTAACACACAGCTTCTTCACATTGTGTTAGGGAGATTCAATAATACATTCAACTCTAAAAAATCAGGTTTAAACACTTAAGGAAAAAAGATTTATCTGTTAACTACTGCATTAGCTTTCAGCATAACCAACAAAAACAAAACTGTGAATTGCAGATCTTTGCCATAATCAGAATGTGAGTGTCGGTAAGGAAGAGGCATTATTATTATTTAAAAATGGTTATTTTAGGCACTTTTCATGTTGGTTACCATCTTAATGTCACATTATGCCATTGAACGCCATGCATGTCATGAATAAATGTCCACAGGGTTCAGTCAGACCCACCTATTTTAATGTATTTTATGCCAAATGATTCTTTAACAAAAGGTTACATTTCCTCTGATTACATTTTAGACTGCCAGCTGTAATCAGTGCTGCCCAGACTCCTGAAATGGTCACTTGGATAGATGGTCACTGAAACCAAATCACTTACTAAAATAAAATAAAATAAATTGTGCAAAAACACACGGAATGGCAACTAGCCACGTCTGCATTGTTTTAATAAACTTAAGACGGAAACGTGAAAGAAAGTAAGCACGTCCTTTCAACAACATTACCACTACGGGCTTCTGGTAAAATGTTGTGTAGTTGCACGTGTGAGATAAACCCATTTTCTTTGACTACGTTTTCTTTAACGCAAGTATTTTTTAAGACTGTCCCTTTTATATAAAACTGAATACGTTTCTGGATGTAGTGCGCATGGTCAGACGGTCCCTAACTCTGTGTGTGTGTTGATGATGTTGTTGAGTGGGGACAGAAAGGAACGTAGCTGTTCTACACACACTCCACTTTATCCGGCGTGTTCTCTGTCTCGAATAACCTTCTTGGTCAAACGGAGGGGGAAGTTAACTTTAGGAGGGAACGGTCAATAGAAAAGGTAAGAAAAAAAATGTCATTCTTTGTTTCTCAAGCCTGCTTTTTATGGGTAACGTTATAAATAGAGACGCAGAGCTCTCTTTGCCCACTGCGGCGATGAGTACTCCGATATACACATGCGGCTTGTCATGAATGACAAACGTCAACCGTGTGGTGTATATTCGGATTAAAAAAAATAAGACGGTCAGGTTTAATGGAAAGCAGCACCACTAATGTGCGTTGTAGGTAGCTAACGTTATTCCAGGTGTCGGACTAGTTAGTTAACGTTAGTTACTTAGGTAGCTACTTACGTTAAGCTAGTAAGGTCTAGCTAGCCTTGGCTGATGTGATGGTGACATTCTGGCATGTAAGTTATGCTAACTACGCTAGTCTATAGATGTAAAGACTAACGTTAGCGTGGCTGCTGCGTTAGTGCTCTTTATAGCTAATGTTAAATGGGAAAGCTAGGCTAACTGTGCTGCTAACTGTCCGTAGCTTTACCTGGGTGATCGGCACAGGCAGTAAACTAATTTACGCATCACTGTTAACCAGCACTGTTCTTTTTACTCGACCAACTAGCTAGTCTACAGTAACGTTGGTTAATATTAGCCTGCTGCCGTCAGCCACAATGCTGTTGTTGCTTGTTACTTGGTTTACTATTCAGTACAACATAATAACACTAGCTAGTTAGTTTAACTATATCCAATACGCACCGCATAGTTGTACGCATGTATGGTTGTAAATTAAAACAATAAAGCCCTGATAAACAGGATGATCATGTCCGTACAGCAATGACGGCATCCCTATCACAAAAGAGCTTTACACGGTAGCGAACGCATCTATCAAGCTTTTTTCTGTGTTTTAGTCTCGTCTTTCACTCTACCACGGTGATGCTGTGATGCGGTTAACGTTATTTCATAGATTAACCTTAACTCAACTAACTTAATCTAAACAGACACTTGCAATCCTATCTTCAGTTTGCGAATATTCATTTAAATCTTAACTAACGTTGACGTTGTTACCTATGATTTTCCAATAAAAAAAAACTTGCCTAAGGAAATGCCTATCGAAGGTATCGCATTTAGTTGTTTTCGCTAGGCGTCTTGGGAAGTTGTAGGCCTATTGGGAGCTTTGATGTTTGAATAGAAACTTAATGCATGCGTATTTTTATTATCATCTAAATATAGCTACTCTAAAGTGTCATATTTTCGGTAGTATGTTGACCAGATATCCTGTTTTGTAATGAGCAAGTGAGCGGAAGTGATCGGATTGGTAGCCTACACTGGCTCAAGACTGTATGGCCACAGGGGAGGTACAGTCATTCAAAGTGAAAGTATTTGGTGTCTGTCATAGTGTTTGTGAAAAGTATGAATGTAGGAGTTGTCAAATTTGTACTTGGCATATAAAAAAGAAAAACTGCAATAGGAAACTGTAAAATATTAGTTATTTAAGGAAAAGTATGAGAGAAAGGGTGGTTTAAAATCCCATCAGAAAACGGGTATTTGATGTCATGGGTACTTTGACTGCGATGTTGTGTTCCGATTTTTGCTTCTCCTTGATACAAACTTCACCTTAGTCAGGCTACCTGTATAGGATAGTGAAGTAGAAGATTAGAAAGCAGAGATTGCTTTGCCTTATGACTTAGTGGTGTAACTTATGACTTACTGCATTTCATATTTTTAAGCTGCATCTGTTCAGTTCATTTGGTAACCTAAATGCTGTTTTTTAGATTTTACAGGACAGTATAATTTTTCTTCTGAGCAATGATGTCACGTCATGACAGTGGTGGGGCTTTTGAAGGAAGATAAATTGTAAATATTAGGATAATGGTAACTTGGAGGATGGGAGGGGGTGCAGTGAGACGGTCATTACTGTATACTGTATTAACAGCAGTTTCCATATTTTATCATCAGATACATCAGTGCAGATACAGCGGAAATTAACTGGTGCTCTAAAAGTGTGTGGTGGCTACACGTGTTTTGACAACTATCATACAGTCAGAGCCACAATGGCGGCTGTCTGGAGGGCCCAGTCCTGAACCTTAGTTGACTTGGCGACATGGCTCAGGCAGTAAGAGCAGTCGTCTGGCAGTCGGAAGGTTGCCGGTTCGATCCCCCGCCCGGGCTGTGTCGAAGTGTCCCTGAGCAAGACACCCAACCCCCAAATGCTCCTGACGAGCTGGTCGGGGCCTTGCATGGCAGCCAATCACCGTCGGTGTGTGAGTGTGTGTATGAATGGGTGAATGGAGAAGCATCAGTTGTACAGCGCTTTGGATAAAGGCGCTATATAAATGCCTGCCATTTACCATTTACTTTTCATCAGTATTCTGTTCCATTCACAAGCTTGCGTCTGTGTCCTCCCAAGTCTTGGGAGTCGAGTAGGGATGACCGTCACCCTCTTTTGGCCCTGGTCTGTTAAATGGGACTTGGTCAAGTCCTTAATTCTCCCGTCCAAATTAATTAGCTCTCTTATTGGATAGGCGCATCCCTTCTCTGCACAATTGAGAAGGAAAGGTTAAAAAAAAAAAAAAAAACCCCACCCCATCTAATCCTCTTAACCGTAACCTTGCAGGAATGAACCCCCCCCCCCCCCCCCCAGTGAACAGCAGTTTAAACGTATGAAAACTCGGGATAATGTAAACACACCCACACACATAATTGTACTTTACACTAACAGTTCAAATGGCATACCAAAGCGAAAGTAATGTCATGCTATTTGAACAACCCTGTCTCAACAGAAAAACAATTTACACACAAATTCCCTTCAAGTCTCCTTTGAGAGCCCGTAATATTTGAACAAAATGTTCTACCAGCATCCAGGCATCATTATTGGCCTAATACTGATGTTCTAAGTTATAATGCTGTACAATATTTTTAACCCACTAATATATTATTATAGGTATTAATATTCATATTCAAAAGTACCTGTACCATTTTGCTCAACGTATGGTAGGTTGGTCTGTAAACTGTAAACTGCTATTTTGTGAACAACAAAAGAATTTGAGGTGGGATCTTTGCCATGTGTTTGGCGGTGGGAAGGAGGGCTGTATCAGACAATGCAGACTGTGATGTGGCTGATTACATTTAGTGGTTTGTGTGAAGATTACTGGGTGGTATGGCTGCTTCACACTAAGTGCACGGCCTTATATGTATATTTTCGGGAGATTGATGGAGATTCCTGGAGTCCAGGAGCCCATGCCGAAATCTGGGACTTCTCATCCAGGTGCCCCAGATTCCGGACAAGGATTCCAGGAGACTTCAGATGCCTGTAATAGTGAAGCCTGCCCTTACTCATCACAAACTTGCCAGTTAAAGCATGAAGCATCGGTGTGTGTGTGTGTATGTGCGTGTGAGAGAGTGAATGTGTGAGTGTGTGAGTGAGAGAATGTTTTTTTTATGTTGTCAGCTCGGGATACAAGCTGCCTGCTTTTATGTTTAGAGTTGTCATGCTGTTCAATAGGTGCACCTTTTGCATGAGAAAGTTCATAAAATAGTCTTCTGTTCCCTAAATGTACTGTATGGCATATGCACAGCAGCACTTTAAAATGCAGTTTAATGGTGTCCAACAAAGACAGTGCACAGAAAATATAGTATTATTATTATTATTATTATTATTATTATTATTATTATATTTTTTAAAGCAATTCTAGCCAAGATAAAATGTTACCTTGGGAGAAATATACAGTAATAGGTTGTGAATAGTGTGAAGCTTGCTTGATCTACATTGAGATTAACCAGTTTAATGTTCGAACAGCCATTCATCAGAAGGTTCTCATACTTGGTGTCAGTTGGTACCACAGTCCAGAGTTCCTAGTTCATATTTCCTATTCATAGCAATACGGAACTGTGTTTGGCAGATATGGTCTAGTGCAAATAGATAGATAATGTCTGCATTTATTTGAAAAGGCACTGGAAAAGCAGGTAGAAGCAGTAGAAGTTCAGTTCCTGTTTCCTCATAATGGAATATTTGAGTCATGGTTAAGCTATATTTAGCCCATACTAATCTAGTGTACAAGTGTGTGCTGTGTGCTGTGAGGGTGTCTTCATTCCCCAGCCTGTGTATCACTGAATGTCATGTCAGTATGTTTCGGTGAAATTTAGAAAGTGGAGTGCCATTTACCTCAATTGACAGCAGTTGAAGACATGTGCTTCCTTGAGTCGAGTGAGCATGTTGCTGTTTCTTTCTCTGGGATTGACGTTCACCTGCAGATGGCTTGTCTCCAGCCTCTAGTGCATTACGTTACATCTTATTTATCCAAAGCAACTTAGTTGATTAGACTAAGCAGGAGACAATCCCCCCTCCCGGAGCAATGTGGGGTTAAGGGCCTTGCTCAAAGGCCTAACAGCTGTGCGGATCTTATTGTGGCTACACCAGGGATTGAACCTCCGACTGTGCCGGTCCCAGTGATGTACCTGAGGCACTACGCTACAGGCTGGATTGAGCGGAGGTGCCCATGTGCCATGGTGGGCTGAGAGTATGTAGGGCCACGTTCAGCCCTGACAAAACGTAACAAAATGTTTATTTAAACAGAAACAGTGGCGCGTTGAACATCCGTTCACAAGCCTGAGATATCCATGCCATGCATGAGGCCCCAGGAGTTTACAAAGTGTCTTAAAATGTGTTCATTAAAAGCACATTATTTGGATGGATTTGTTGTAGTTACCAGAACTTTTCAGCCAGACTTCAAAGAACAAATATGTGGTGGAAATGAGCTCATGTCCTCCCAGCAGAATAGCCGATTTCTTCTTTCTTTGCCCTAGGACATCAATAACGAAAGCAGAAAGTAAGACACATATACACGCATATTCACGCATATACACACATATACACGCATATACACACATATACACACATATACACCCTCTGATACAGTTAGACTAATCTCCCTGAATAGACCACATGGGACCTGATTTCCTGTATGAATGCTCGCACTCATAAACTCTAACCTGATGCTCAGCTGTAGAAAGCTGCAGGTCTCTGAGAAGGTTGCAGATAAACAGGGGGCTTGATTCTGCGAACCCCCATCCCCTATTTGCTTTGAATAAACAGCGGTGTTTGTGTGAACCTGCAGTCATGGTGGCGGGCGGGTCCTGCTTCCCAGCCATGAATGGCTGTTTGTTTTGTGTGGCTCTTTCTCCTTGGAAGGGTTTCTGAGGCCAGGCCAGGTCAGGTGAGTGGCGGGGGCAGGAATGTAGGAGAATTATGTATTTTTTTGGGGGTGGGTATGTGATAGCTCTCAGTTATCCTGGTATTTTGTACTCGGGTCCAGAGGGCCAGGAGACCTGTATCTCAGCCCCCACAGTCACCTGTGCAAAGGGCACATCTGTCCCATTCTGTAGCACAGCCTTTGAATCCAAATCCAGCCCTGGTTTTCTTTTCTCCCAGGTTATCCATCTGCTTTATTGCCATCGTTCCTTTCACTACACACTGCACTTTACACTTTACTCCCTTGTTGGCTGGCCATCCCTCACCAGACGGCCCACCCATTGGCCCCTGTTCATTCACAAATCACTTTTACACATCACACCTCCCTACCTCTCAAATCTTCTGCATCAGTCCCATTACTCTTACAACCTGAGATCGACTGATCAAATTGTATCACCGTGGTCCTCCCTAAAACGTCAACAATGTTTGGTCAAAATTCCTTTAATTTCTCTGCTGCACATGACTGGAACACCATACAATCCATTCTCAAACTCCCCAATCTCAACACACCCTTGTCCTCCTTTAAAATACTTTTACATATTTACTCACTGCACATGCTAATCCCCATCTCTTTGCAACTTTTGACTGGCTTGTTCTGCACCTAATTCAATTCAATGCAATTTTTTGTGTCCTTTTATTTTTTTGTTTTATCTCCGTAAATGTATTACCGTTATACACTTAGCTTTTTAATGTTTTTATATTGTATATTTTGATTGACTCATGTCTTCTTGGCCTGGTCAGCATTGTCGATGAGAATTCGTTCTGAATCACTTTTACCTGGTTAAATAAAAGTTAAATAGACAAATAAAATAAATAATTAACTGAACAATTGGTGCTGCTGATTGGCCGGACTGTAGTCACACCTTACTCCCAGGTAAAGGGAGGGTGGAAAACCTGCAGTTCTCAGCCCTCGAGGACCATGCTTTGGGGAACAGGGCTGTAGCAGTTGGGCAAAGTGTGTAGGGCCAATGGTGGGGGAAAAGGTTGGTGTGAACTGGAGGCTTGGTGCACTGTAGATCCCTGTAGAAGTGTAAGCAGGAGGGAACTTGCAGTACAGAGAGGTCCCACAGACTACGTGTAAGTGTAGGCAGTGTAGTTCTACAGCTGTCTCTTCAGACTACCCTTTGGAAGTGATTGCTTCTTTAAAGTCTCCAAACAGCAGTTTTATTTGCCATTTTAAATAATTCCTGAGCATCTACTAAGTAAATGTGTTCATTTTAATGAGAATGGTATCAAAATAATTAAGCCTAATTTGTCTTTCATTCCTCCTTTCTCCCCTCAGAAAGAGAACAGATTGTTTCAGTAGCATATAATAGTCATGAGCTCTCTATTTGATTGGCTGAGAGCTGACTTAACTGATAAAATTAGGCAATTGATGACAGACTGTTTGAGGTCTTCCTCACTATACAGCAGGGGCTTGCATGTAATATAACCCAATGGAAACACAGTATTTTATTGGCATGCTTAATAACCAGTCAGCAGGGATTGAAATCGTACTGGCTAAATTGCCTAGTTATATTAGTTGTATGACAGCCAGGTTTGCATAACAGTCTAAGCTGTACAGCACAGACCAGCACCCTAATGCTGGATAGTGAAATGCAATTCATTCATAAAACTGCTTGTTGTTCTAACTTTAGTCAGTAGGATCAGTCATTGTTATTCACTAGCTAGTGTTACCTATAGCAACCTATCTGTCAAGCTAATTATGACAATATGGTAGTTACATCAAGTAAAGATCGCTACTACTCCAATGATCTACTGCCTGAGGCAAAACAGAAACAATAAAATGTGAGACACTGCATTGCTAGGTTTGCCTGTTTCAAAGGGAAACGACTGAAATCTGAGCTGCACCTAAAGTCCCTTATCACACAAATTCACAAATCTCACAATGTTACACTACAACAACAGTCTACAATCCTCTATCACCTAAGCTGTGTTAAAAGAACTTCAGTTGACTGAACAGCGGACATTTTGCTGTGTGATGGAGGGGCTTTCTTCTGCTTTTGTGCCGTTCTCATGTGCCTTCCTGTTGTCTCGAGTGCGTGGCAAACGGCAGAAGATCTTCCACGGCCATAGGGTGAGGTCTCGGCAGCCCAACCGTAGCTGCAATGAGGAAGTCTCTCTCCTCCCTCAATTTCCTCATCATTTTTTTTCTCTGCCCGTTTACAAGAAATAGAATCCTGGCTTCATTCTGTGGATTTTTCCTGTCCGCTGTCTTCACACGATTCCTATATTTATCAAAGTGCTGCAACCCGCGTAGTGTTCAAAGGACTTGTGGTTGTGTACAAAGCACATACTGGCGCATGAGTGTGTGTGTGCGCACAGATGTGGGTTTTTGTGTGTGTGTGTGTGTGTGTGTGTGTGTGTGTGTGTGTGTGTGTGTGTGTGTGTGTGTGTGTGTGTGTGTGTGTGTGTGTGTGTGTGTGTGTGTGTGTGTGTGTGTGTGTCTATCTGTATATGCATACGTATGTGTGTCATACTCCTCATTCACGTCACGTCCCTTGTCCCCATGGTGTATACTGACATGTCGTTGTTTTTCCACTACATTTTGTGTTGATTTTGTGTTGGCTGAGCCTGACAAATTCCATTCGGCACTATGTTCATAATGCCGAATTAGATCACTGTCACAGCTTCAAAGGTGATATCTGAGCCTCTCATGTACAGTGCTTGCCTTAGTGTAATTAAGTGATATAAGAGTCCTTTCATGTGCAGAACGTGCCTGAGTAAGTGTATCAGAGTTCTTGAGGTACGTACAGTATCTCAGAGTGAATACAGTAATTGATATCTGAGTTCTAAAATACAGTACGTACCTCAGACTGAATAAGTGATATCAGAGTTCCTGTAAATGGTACGTACCTCAGACTGAATAAGTGATATCAGAGTTCTCCTGTTTTGTACGTACCGCAGACTGAATAAGTGATATCAGAGTTATTTTGGTAAGTACAGTACCTCAGAGTGAATACAGTAATTGATAGCAGAGTTCTCGTATACGGTTTGTGCCTCAGAGTGAATAAGTGATATCAGAGTTCTCCTGTTTTGCATGTACCTCAGAGTGAATAGGTGAGAGCAGAGTTCTCCTGTTTTGCATGTACCTCAGAGTGAATACGTGAGAGCAGAGCTCTGGTCTGCCTGTTGCTGTCTGGACCTTTATCGAGTGGCATAATTGGTGAATAGAGACGTCCCCAGGGATGGAGAACGGCAGTTCTGCAGCTTTGAGATGATCTGGAGGGCTGCCCGGCCGCTACGCCGTGTCAGTTTCACCGAGGGGACAGTTGTTGCCACCGTGTTCCTGTCACCTCAGACACTTTAAATAATTGAAAGGTCTTCTTCAGAAGCAGCATGTGCTGTGGAGACCGTTGAGATCCAGACTGCCGGGAATTGGACTTGTCACCAGGAGACTTTTAACTTTGCTTCACTGAATAACCAGCTGTATAAATGGGCTCTGTAGGCCTACACATGCAGGCTGGATAATAGCATTCGATGGGTAAATAATGAATGTAATGGGTTTAGAGACGCAGCATAAAATTGTAGGATATGTTGTGGTTAGATTATGGCCTTAGGGAGAGGAACAGGGTAATTAGATGGGACAATATTATATTGCTGATAAGAATGCTGATGTCTTCTGACATGAAAGTCACACTGATACCTTCATCTAGGCCTGTAATCTATGGGCCTGACCTCCTTCAGAGTTTGTCACTGAAGAGACACCAGAACCAGGGCAGGGCCCTGCCAGAATTTCCTTTTCCCCCACTTTAAGTTTGAATACAATCTGTAATATTCAGTTGAAATCATTCATTGAATGCCTATATAGATAATGGTTGCTGAAATTGGACAGTTGAAATCTACGCTACTGTTAGAAGCTGTTCCAGATTCAAGCGGTTTCATAATGGAATATGCAGATTTAGATTGTGACTTCCCAGATTTAACAATTATTTGTCTGCAAGTATGACTTCTTTTTTTGGAAGTAGAAGTAAAAACTATTTTTTTAGAGGTATTCAATAGCTATTCAATAACACATTCATGTTTGGTCTCATTAAAAAGAGATTAAAACCATGAATCTTTTCAGAATAATATAATGGTGCTTAGCCCTGCTTTCAGCAATATAAGGTCAATTTACTTCCTCTTAGATGGGCTAGGTCTTACCATAATGTGACACCCCCCCTCGTAAATGGTAAATGGTTGGCATTTATATCGCACCTTTATCCAAAGTGCTGTACAATTGATGCTTCTCATTCACCCATTCACCCATTCACACACACACTCACACACCGATGGCGATTGGCTGCCATGCAAGGCGCTGACCAGCTCATCGGGAGCATTTGGGGGTTAGGTGTCTTGCTCACTTCGACACAGCCCGGGCGGGGGATCGAACCGGCAACCCTCCGACTGCCAGACGACTGCTCTTACTGCCTGAGCCATGTCGCCCCATGCCCCACACCATACCTCAACATCACCCAATCAGGTCAAGCTTCCATGGGTAGCCTGGCTAAGGTATTTAAGATGGCCGCAGGAACACAAGTTTGTGTGTTAGAATTTGGATTGTTTGAAAATAAGGACTATTTTGGTGGTGGTAACTCGGCTGTACATTCTCCAGTTTATTTACCATGTTCCTGTGGCACTGAAAGTGGAAGGGGCTAATAATCTGGTAAGGTCTGGCTTATCCATTTCTCTCTCTATTTTCTGGTATTTGCAATTTAATTAATATCTTGTCTAATGTCTCTTGTTGTGTAAAGTAGAAGTAGTGAGCCTTCATTCAATTAACTATGTATGATTTTGATTAATCATTCCAACTGTGTGCTTCTTAATTAATTTAATCTTAGGATCTGATATAGAGTTTGTTTTGAATTGTTGGTTGATTCCACCAGTTTACTGTAGACTGATCTTTCACAGAATTTGGAGATTGAATTGATCATTGTCATTCTCAATAACAATTATGAAATTAAATCATGCACAGTATGTTTTATATGTAGGCTAAGTGAGGAGTTCTAGCACGCAATGTCGCTTGTGTTTGGTATTCAGAGTGCTGAACATCTTAACCAGGGCATTGATTGTTAGAACCGCTGGATTAAAAAAATACACTTATTGTACTTAATCCTTGCTTCCCCGACAACACATTGGCTGAACTTAGTGTTTCCAGAGAATGGTGCAATAAACAAAAAAGTGAGCGGCAGTGGCAGTTCTGTGGGTGAAAACGCCTTTGTAATGGGAGTGGCCAGACTGGTTCAACCTGACAGGAAGGCAACATTAACTCAAATAATCACGTTACAACAGTAGTGTCTGACCACACAACACGTCAAAGCATGAATTGGATTGGCTACAGCAACCGAAGACCAATAAGTCAAAAAAAAGAAGAAGTAATAAATACCTAAAAGTGGCCACTGAGTGTACGCCATCATGTCAAGAGAAGGAACTTTTCTTATATAGCTGACAATTTGTCTCCAGGTTTGCTCCAGTGGTTGTCCCGTATTTAGCCGTCCACACTGCAGAGCTGCAGACAAGTAAATTCACATTTATTCACATAAATTCACTGAACAAACCGTGTGAAGAACAGAGACCTGAATAAAATGTATGTAAGGTGCTCTTATTTTGGATTAATGGATTCTGTGCTGCTGTAACACGATCCCAATTTTTGTGAGATTTTGTTGTTCCGAAAGGAAGAGGAAAATTGCCCTCAAAATTTGTATGCTGATATCGGAGCGTACAAGCAAAAGCAATTTACTAGAGTGCAGAATGGGGGGACCTTCAAATGGGGAAGTCTTTGTTCCTTCGCCTTCTGATGGAAACGTAGGGGTCGACTCCATTAACGGGGCAGAGCAGCCAGAGGGTGCTGTATCAAATGCGCAAACAGTCCCGTTAACCTTGACATGAAAGTTACCCTCTTCATGAACACTCGCTGTGTGTTTGTGCATAGTACCGTATCGTCTGCAGGACTTGAGTGGAGGTGGGTGCCGGCGAGTTTTCAGTTGGGCGGGGGGAGGGCCAGAGAGGTGGGCCAGAGAAGCGGTCAGAGACGTTTTCCTGTAACGTCTCAAAACTTTGATAACCGTCTCAAAACTTTTGGTTTCCTGTTGCAGATGGCGGTGGTTTCCGCTGACAGTAAAGCATGTGTGTGCATTTCAGTGGTGAGGCGATTAGGTGGGTCTGGGGCTATCTGCAAGAGGCAAATCTTTACAAACCAGTATGCAGAGGTTCAGCAGCCTTTTAAGCCAGAAAAGAAAGACTCAAGTCTGGAACAGAGACTTGCTCTGACCGAATTCCTGCATGGGCCAACCCCCCTCTTCCCAAAAAAAACAAACAAACAACTCCCCTTTTATGTGAAAGGAGAACAGCGACTGCAAATGCGACAATCTTTGTGTGTTATTTTTGTCTCGACTGCAGCACAATACAAATTGCTTGTGCTTGTGCCGACATGCCATGAACACAATTACAGTGAAGCATGCAATCTGGTTTGATCCACAGATTTATATGGAATTTAGATTGAAATCTTAAAGCAGGATACCCCTTACAGCCTGCCCCCTCCCCTGTTTTATAGGGTCACTATTTTTAGCAAGGGTGGGGGGCATTATGAAGGGATTGTAAAGGAGACCTTGGATTCCCAAGTGACCATCCAAGCATCTCTGGGAAGCAGGATTTAACAGCAGCACCATCAGGCACTGTTTTCACAGGCGATCTGTAACATGCCCTGAGATGTGCTTGATAAATTTGACACGTTTCGGACCATGTGTTTTTCTTTTGCATGTGGTTCTGCTTATTGGAAGGTTCCTCCGTCTTGCAATGCGATCTCTCTCCTGAGGTCGTATTGCATTGCATATTCAGTCATATTCTCATGACGTCATGAGTCTTGTGAATTCAGGAAGCAGCTTAACCTGTGGTGAACATGAGCCGAGCGTATTAGTTCATATTTCACACAGCCAATGGGCTCGCATCCGTGGCCTT
The DNA here is from genome assembly GCF_963514075.1 of Conger conger. Lineage (NCBI taxonomy): Eukaryota > Metazoa > Chordata > Actinopteri > Anguilliformes > Congridae > Conger > Conger conger. Next base: position 59,172,835 of record NC_083762.1, read on the forward strand.
GATGCAAAGCAGTCACGGACATCACCACCACCCGCTATTTCCCGAGTGCGAAGTGGCGGGGCTGGTTTTTGCTGAATTATGGGACTGCTTGTCATAGCTGATCACGGGTCAGTGGTACTCGTTCCCCCAGCGCACTATATTCTCCCAGCAATGCGACCCGACAGCAGTAGGCGTTTTCATGGGTGAAGCCCAAAGCCAATAGACCTGGGGCCAACCTCATAAACTCGTTGAATTAGAACATTGAAGAAGCAGCTCTGGGTTTTCATATCTAACAGCAACAGGTGTGTGTGTGTCATTAGCTGATGAAGAAATACTGTTGTGAAGTGTGCAGAGACTGCTGAATGCTTTATTGGAAATAATAAATCCCAAAAAACAGGCATATTGGGGAAGCTGTTTCATTTATTTAGATTTATATATAATAAAAGCTTATCAGGTGTGTTGCATCTGCAATTTTAGTACCTGCTCTTTTCTCCCTGGTGACTGGGAGGAAAACCAGACCTTTTCCATTCGCATTCATTAATTAGATTTGTGAGAAATATTTGGAATTAGTGAGCAATGAAGGGTTTTCTCGAATTTCAGAGATGGTAAAGGCTTTCTGATGTATCTGCATGGCGTCTCTTTTCTGCTGCATGTCTGAACCTGTGCAAGCTCTAAGGTGCCCATGTTTGTGCGTTGGAATTTTATCAAATTGAGTGAAGTAATCAAACAATGGTGAGGGGTACAGGGACTGGTACCAGGCAGCAGCTTGGGAGGGGCTAGGTTTTAGTTGAAGCGTGTGCCCAAGTGTCATGTTTGTGATTGGAGATTGCGGTGAGGTTGAGAGAACGGCCTTTGAATGACGATGAAGTCAATGTTGAAGACTTGTTTGCCCCCTTAATGGGGAAACGTCAATATAAAACCCCAACAACCAAGCCAACATTTCTGCTCCCTGTCGTTTAAGTTATCCAAAAACTGGTGATTACTTTTTTAGGTTGCTAGGCCACTATTGCTCTTTAGCAGTGGTGGAATGTTATTTACAGTCCTAAAGTTTCATGAACAATAGCCAGGGGGTTTTTTTGCAATGCGTACCATGGTTCGTGTGCATTTCTTTGGAATTGCTCATCAGATCCAAATGTCGTTAGTTAGTCATCAGTTGTTCAGGTTTTCATTGTATAAATGTCTTGAAAACTGGGACTCTTACTGTAAACCTGTTTTCTGTTGGTGATGCTTTCTTTCACCCACAGTGCATTCTGTTCACACCAGTCAGACAGAAATGTATCTTTCCATAATGTCTTTGTCGAGAGAGCCCCGAGGTGCTTTACATATTCTAATTAATTGGCATCAAATGCTAACCCAAAGAAATATATCTGGTGCTCGGTATAGATAGTATCTGTGTGTCTGCTACACCTTCCGGGGAAGAGGGACCTGGAAATAGTCCTTGAAAGATCTGTTGCCAGCAGCTTTGAGTATGGCTTTGGGGTTGCTGACTAATCTTGAGAACAGTGAGGCTGGCAAGGGGTGCAGGTGGACATGGAGGAGATGAGATCAAAGAGCAATTGAAACTGACACTTTAAACTGTAACTCAGCAAGCTGTTTGTTATGACCTCCTCTCTATTAAAATAAGGAGGAAAAAAAGA